>NW_025334007.1:21077500-21790000 GCF_019186645.2 Phyllostomus hastatus
AAAGGTAACTGATCTGTCCCTCCTCCAAGGGGGGGAGTTCAGGTGCCTTTGGGGCGGCGGCCTCTGGCAGGTGCACCTGTACCGTTCCAGAAGACACAATTACAGGTTGGTACTCGTGGGCGAACTCGGCCTTTCCCGGAAGAGGTTAATGCCTGGGGGGCGGGGGGGGCGGTCCCTGGGAGGGGCGCAGGGGTGCTGTCTGATGGGAAGTCAGTGATGAATTACTGTGCTGCTCCGGGAATCATTCCAGCGCAGCCCGCCGCCGAGTTGATGGAAGGCCCGTGTCCTGGGCAATTACCAGCTTGTCCATCCGGCTTCTCAAAATAGAACAGGGGGGCGGGCAGGGGGGCTGATTAAATTAGTTATATCTGCATTCACCCGGGATGCGCGGCGTGGAAACCAGGCGTTCCCCAGGAGGCGTCCCATGAGGCCATCAAAATAAAAAATGCTTCTCGTACGGGATCCTAAAACGCAGAAAAAAAAATTAAACACCTGATTTAGGCGTTTCCATTAAATCGTGGGATGCGTGCCTCTCGTGAGAAAAGGTGGGGAGATTTTCTGTTTCCTGGAAAGCTCACGCACAGGTCGATTCATGCACAAGTGAAGACGTATCTGTGGGCGCAGACAAATACACCGTAATACAAGAAAGTGTAACAATGTGAAATGCATAGCTTCCGTGAGCTGAATTTGGAGGATTTTACATAAAAATGACAGTGAGGTACCACCCCTGGGTTCTGCAAGTGTGTTCGTATACTCTCGGTGTACAGCAATAACCACCGGTAGCAGGAGAAAGGGGGCGTAAGACGTGAACCCACACCAGGTGTACCCAACACACTCAGGCTACAGGTTAAAGCATTCCCCCCCCCCCCCCGCCGCCAAAATAGCTCTTTATTCACACAACTTCATTTTTGGTATCGTGCTCTCATCTCACGGACTGGGAGAAAGTACTGGACAGACACAGGCTTCCCAAGTTTCCGGCCTACAAGACAAGGATGGGATCTGAACATCCTCTTCATGTCAGAATAGCCACCACTTGACTGCTTTTCACTCATAGAGCACCCCTTTGTGATTTGGGCTCATTGCACGGAACTGAATTACTGCTGATTCCCGATGTACGACATGCTGTCACTGTCCGTCTGTGAATTGTCCCCTTGCTGTCCCTTCTTACTTTTTTCCTTCCTTCTTTTGTGTCTTTTCCCTTCCTGCTTCCCTCCTTCCTTTTTTAAGATTTTATTTATTTATTTTTAGAGAGGGAAGGGAAAGAGAAAGAGAGAAAGAGAGAGAGAGAGAGACAGACAGACAGACAGACAGAGAGAGACAGAGAGAAACATCCATGTGCAGTTGCTGGGGGCCGTGGTCTGCGACCCAGGCGTGTGCCCTGACTGGGAATCGAACCTGCGGCACTTTGGTTCACAGTCTGCGCTCAATCTACTGAGCTACGCCAGCCAGGGCTTCCTCCTTTCTTTTCTCTTTATTCCTGTCTTTGTTCTTTGCTCCCTCCATTTCTCCTTTGACCTTCCATGTGTCCCCCAACACACGCACACATAACATGACAATAACGTGTATTGCATGAAATACTGTCTTCATTTCAGTTGCCTGCCTCCATTGACTGAAATTGCCACTGTAAATCTCTATACATCTTTTTATTGCCTAGACAGGGCTTACGTATGTATCTGTTCTTTAAGAGATTAGTTGAAGCTTGAAACTTAAAAGTAGTTTACACTATTTGTCCTATTTTAGGACTTACTTTTCGTTTAATACACTGCAAAGTTTAATTGGATATTATTAGGCTACACCCAGGCTAAATTCTTTGGGTCGCTATCTATTATTTTGTTGTATTAACGTGTTACAGAATTTCACCTGTAAAATCTGTGGTTAGATGTGTTTTATTCCTCAGACCACCTATATGTCATTGTAGCAGGACAGTAGCATACTCCAAGGAGAGGAATTGTCAGAAGCTATGGCCTCAGAAAAACGAATGTCCTGCAAGCTGAAGAGCGAATAACGGCAGTTTCGTGTAGGTCAAGCAAAAGGTGTCCTGTCAGCCAAGCGTGAGATGAGTCGAAGGCCTCCTTCCAGAGGGGGTCCCATGGCTTCCACCGGAGATCAATACGGAGGTAATGACCAAACCCAACAGCCAGGTGAACAAGAAAGTAACCAGATTAAACTCCCATTTTGAGGAATAAAATCAATGCTGTGTGGAAGATACACAGGAGCTGTTCTCTCTTCCCCTGAATATAAAAATAATTACAAAAGTGATAAAAACTACGAATGCAAACGGCAAGCGAAGAGATCGTGTCACTGATTTATCGTGGTTGCTCCTGCAGAAACAGTAACAGGTCTCAGGGGCCTCTGGAGTTAGAAGCAGAACTCATCCGAGTTTACACAGTGCCTATTGGAAGCCAAGATGATTCCCAGTTCCAATAGTCTTTTCTTTCTGTTGCTTTTTTAAAAGATTTTATTTTTATTTATTTTTAGAGAGGGAAGGGAGGGAGATACAGACAGAGAGAGAGAAATCAATGTGCGGTTGCTGAGGGTCATGGCCTGCAACCTAGGCATGTGCCCTGACTGGGAATCGAACCTGCAACACTTTGGTTTGCAGCCCGTGCTCAATCCACTGAGCTATGCCAGCCAGGGCTCTTTCTTTTTTTTTATTGATGCTCAAGTACAGTTGTTTCCTTCCCCCACCACCATTCTTCCCACCCAGCCATCCCCATCTCCCACCCTCCATCCTACCCCCCTTTGGCTTTGTCCGTGTGTCCTTTATCCATGTTCCTTGACGACCCTCACAACTAACGAGTCGTACGTTTTTGTCCCTGACACCTAACAGTTCTGGGCCACTGTGAATGCTTAATATACACTTTTTTAAACCAATGGAATACCTGACTGCTTATAAGGAAGGAGAGTCATAATTTTTTTTTCATGGAATAATGAGTATTGTAATGCCTACCAGCACTGCATACATTTAACTGGGAAGACACTAACTCATCCACCAAGAGTTGGGACTTTACTATCATCATCGCCTTCTTCAAGGCTTGCCTCTTAGAGCACAGACATCCTCTCCTTTGTGCAGAATATGAGATGCTCTGTGTAGAAGAAGAATAGACAGAACAGGGCCACTGGGTGCACCAATGCTATCGTAGAGAGGAAAACAGGAAAACGAGGTGTCTTCCTCCTAATGCTCGCTTGTCAGATATTCTGTTCGAACATGTATCGCCGTATTCATAGAAAAAATACGTGATATTTAACAAATCATTTCCTCCATACCTGCGACGTATCCAACGTTGTCCCTGCTGTAGCTGTGGTCTACGGGATTAAGGAAAACCTGGCCCCAAAGCTCCCAGATACCAGGACCACTCCAAGAAGAAGTGAGCTTTGTGGGCGCTTGGCTGTTAGGGACTCGGAGAAGATAGAATGTGACATGTCACATGTTTTTTCGACTTTCTGTTCCATTACCAGCTCACTGGACATGACTAGGTCATGAACGTTTGCTAATTCCATCTACTCTGCTTTTTCCAGATGAGTGTTCAGCTGCTGAGGTCGGTTACTGAGGCTTGCTAATATTTCTGCGCCAGAGATCTATCACGTAGTAGGCAGTCGAAAGTTGTGTATTAATAATAAATAAACACGCATAAATAAGTAAACAGCATGAGCGCAGTAGCTTAAGCCGTGGGCCTTCCGATTTCGTGGAAGAATCGTATCATATCAGTCGTTGAGTGAGTTTCATGCAGCAGGCACCAGGCGAAGAATTCGTCCCTCATCCGTTCATTAAATCATTACAGAGAGAGATGCAGCCCCACATGTCAAGGGCTGTGGGGCTCACGTCCGAGGTCACGCACGCGGACATCCTCCTATGCCACAGCGGTGTGTGTCTGCGCGCCTTCCTCAGCATCCCTCAACCTTCATTCGTGCATCTATAACATAGATATCACATGCCGGTAGCGTTGTAAAACGAGAGGACGTGAGAGAACGCAACCAATTTGCCCAGCAGATTGTTAAGTCACCATTACAGTGCCGGAAGGTGAAACGTGAGAATGTCCAACCTATCTCCTCCTCCGTCATGTAGAAGTCCGTAGTCAGCAAAGGCATGGACACATGGCGGTGGACTCCTGCCTGGGTTCCGTCCAGATACACCCATCATCGGTTGAAAATATCGCGAGTTGAAAATACAAGGAGAACACCTCACCTAGCATGCGTCATAGCCCTGCCTTGCTGACGTTCAATGCGTGAACACTTGTGTTCGCCCACAGCAGGGCGCCGGGCGATCACCTCGCTGTCTCCGCCCAGCAACTCCAGGGAGCCTCCCACCGCAATCCGCTCACCCAGGGAAAGGTCAACGTTCACAATGCAAAGTACGGTTGCTTTTTTTTTCTTATTTTGAACAACATTCTCTTATAAAAAAAAATCTTTGAATGTGTTATTATTTCATAGATGGAGTTCTTATTTTTTATTTTTTACATTACAACCATTCTTTTTTTTTTTAAGATTTATTTATTTATTTTTTTAGGCAGAGGGGAAGGGAGGGAGAGAAACATCAATGTGTGGTTGTCTTTTGTGCGCCCCCTACTGGGGACCTGGCATGTGCCCTGACTGGGAATTGAACCAGCAACCCTTGGCTTCTCAGTCCAGTGCTCAATCCACTGAGCCATGCCAGCCAGGGCTAAGTTTTTATTTTTAAAAAATATTTATTCAACTTGTTGGCTTACATTGATTAAATAGAATATTGTATATGTTTCAGGTGTACAATTGTGCAGTACATCACCTGTACACTGTATTGTGTGTTCACCACCCCAGTCAAGTCTCCTCCCATCACCATTTATACCCCTTCACCTTTCTTGCTTCCCCTCACCCCCCTCCCTCAGGTAGTCACCACACTGCTGTCTGTGTCTCTAAACCTTGAATTGTCCACTGAATGAATATTGCTTTCTGGACATTGTAAATTGAAAAAAAAAAATCATTCGTCGAACCATCCAAAGGTGGACTGTCTGTATTCAGAATTGTTATAGATTGTGCAGGTCTATTGGGGGGACCAATCTGCTAGGAAAACAAAGTAATCACCCTGCAAAAATGATTATTGACCCACCCTGGAAAGATAAATTTTGAGAATTGAAAGAATTGTGTGTCTTCTTTCTTTTCCCACAATAGAAAGTTTCTCCTCCCGAGATTGCCTTTCAGCGGGCAGAATTAAGATCAGACCTCCAGGAGTCACCTGAATTAGCCAATTCAGCACAACCCATTTTATTTACAACCTTCTACTGTGCGGGTTAATTTGCAAACAAACCCTGCCAGGACAGAGAGGAAAGTTGAATCTGTCTTTCACAAATGTTTGGGCAAGGTTCTACTAGGAAAATACTCACCCTTCTTGAAGCACAGCAAAGCATTATTAAAGACAGCGTGGGTGGGATTTTAAAGCATTTATTTAAAAAAAATAAACTCTTGGTGTTAAAAAGTGTATGGTTTTTCAAGTGGCATTCTCCAAAGCCTTTAACTGGATGGATTGCTGTTTTGTTTCCTTTTTTTTTAAGATTTTTATTTATTTATTTTTAGAGAGAGAAGGGAGAGAGAAAGAGAGAGAGAGAGAGAGAGAGAGAGAGAGGGAGAGAAACATCCATGTGCGGTTGCTGGGGGCCGTGGCCTGCAACCCAGGCATGTACCCTGACTGGGAATCGAACCTGCGACGCTTTGGTTCACAGCCCGCGCTACATCCACGGAGCTATGCCAGCCAGGTGTTTTGGTTTTTAATACATGAAATGTGTCAGACAGAAGGTGGAGGAGGAGGAATTGCCGTCAAAAGTACCAACCGTTGGGAGCCATTGCCGTGGCAACTTGTGAAAGAAGGAAGCGGAAAGGATGAGACATTTCGGTGTGGCTCTCACATGCCCCTCTGCTCCTTGCTCGTCCGGGACCCTTCGTCACCAGTGGGTGCATTTCCCAACGACCCCCGCCAGCGATCGGTGGTTCCTGAGCCCAAAAGCCTTCGTGTTTGCCTGAGAGTGTCAGAAGGCAGCATTCGTAAAAACCAGAGGCGACCTGGAGGGCAAGGCAGATGACCCTGCCTGCTGACCCGCGGAGAACATTCTCAACTCGGGATGGATGATCACCCTGGACTGCCCGGCCGGGGCCGCGTTTGCTGCCCCCAGAATGGACCGAGTGATCTGAGTCCGTTTCTCTCCACGGCAGATGTGGAGTCTTGACAGCCCGTCCGGGTTTCCTAGCTGTTACGGAGTACGCCTGGGACGGGGGCCCCAGAAACGGATGGTTCCGGACCTTCGGCGGCTGTTACAGGTATTCTCAAAAGCAGTCCGGACCTTTGCATGGGTGCCATCGGGGAGGAAAATGGGCTGTTCCTGGAATTCTAGGAAATGCCATGAAGATGTGCTGGCAGATTCCGTGCCCCCCTCCCTGGTCTGTTCTCTTCCCAGCGGAGCTCACGGAAAAGGGGGGTGTCCTGGCCGATGCGCTTCTCGTCCGCACGCCTGTGTGTGTTGTCCAGCGAGCTGCCGTATTCCATAACCTCAGGAGACCGAATAAACCGTTCCAGCTGTAACTAAAATAAACACCAGCTCTTCCTCTGTCACGGCCTGTGGACTCTGTTTATTCCTCCTCTGGTATCCTCTAACCAGATGCACCCGAAATAGTGTGTCATTACTTCTCTCCAAAGTCTCTCCTCTGTACTGTGTCAAAACCCTAAGATTTGCCTGCGAATTCTACCTCCTGGGCCAGTTTTGGGGAATGTGATAGATGAACTCCTCTTGTTGAAAAAATAAAATATCGGACTCAGTTCGTTTTGTACTCATTGTGTCCAATGGACTTTCCTTCTCTAGTTTAAAACAATACTCATCCTCCCTTTACAGACGTAAACATGCATGTACCATCTTTCCTGTGCTCTCCTTTGAAAGCAACAACAACAACAACAACAAAAAAAAAACTTGGAAATATGTTGTCTTTGCCGAATCGGAGATGGAATTAGAGGCGCCCTGACTCACGCACAAGGCGAAATGTCTCATGTGGTTCCTCCTTCGCTGCTGCCAATGACAACATCACGGCCGTTCAGTGAAAGATGCACAGGCTCGCCCGTCCTGGACTCGCATCCAGCTTCAGCCTCTTGAATTTCTCTCGTGTTTCTTCTTCCTTTTGCCTCCCTCTTGCTTGCATTGACCAGCGGGCTCCCTGCCTTGGCTAGTCCAAGGGTTCTTGGCTTTTCTTCTATTAGCTCCTCCGCGATGTTGCCAAACACATCAGAACTGTGAATAGCATTCGTCTGGGTAGAACCTTTCATTTGCTCCGACGGTCCAGGATGAGCAGGACCCGAACACTCTCCAGCATTCTCTCCGTCTTCCACACGCGGTCACTCTGTCTCCGTCCTTCTTCCTTCTTCCACCCGGCGCTCACACTGCACCAGGCGCCTGCTGGGATGAGAATCACGTGCAAGGATAGTACGAAGTGACCCAAGATTACAGGACCTTTCGAGGAAGGTGGGTGCTTACCTGTTTCCCAACCGAAAGGCTGAAATGGTAGAGTGGACAGTCATAGTGAATCTAAAACCTCAAGAAATGCTTTGAAAGAAAAAAAAATGAGGTGCCTAAACGTTGTGAACAAGCAAGGCTTCCCTCGTCCCCAACCCCAAAGCTGTCATTTCCCTTCTCTTATGTGTAGAAACGGTCCCTTCTGTTTTTATCATTATAAATCACCTTGGGACCGCATTGGCCTCGTCCCTTATTTGTGTCCCGAGAAATGGATTTAGCCGGAAGGAAAAGCCAGACGAGGATGAGCACCGGAATGGAATGGGGGTTCGCAGCGTGCTGAGGCAGGGTGGCCCACGGTAGGACGGGTTAGGAAGACGGCTAGGTCCTGGGAAGTCTGGTGGCACCCCCCTCCTTCACGCCCTCACGGGTGACACAGGCATTGAGGCTACGCCTCCTCCTTCCCTGTTTGCCTGGTCGGGACCCGCGGCCGTGCAAGCCGGAGATGAAAGACACGCGAGGATCCGTCCGAGAGGAGCTCAGGCCAAGTTCTCTGTCGTGGGCTCCGTCTCGGGGGGCTGCGATTCGAACGACCGTGCAGCCCACGAGAGCTGCGTTTGAAACTCCGGAAAGGCGCCCATTGGGGACAGGCTGGCTCAGAGCGGGCGTGTCTAAGCTCCTGCCTTTTTTTTCTTTCTTTCTTTCTTTCTTTCTTTCTTTCTTTCTTTCTTTCTTTCTTTCTTTCTTTCTTTCTTTCTTTCTTTCTTTCTTTCTTTCTTTCCTTCCTTCCTTCCTTCCTTCCTTCCTTCCTTCCTTCCTTCCTTCCTTTCTTTCCTTTCTTCCTTCCTCCTTCCTTCCTTCCTTCCTTCCTTCCTTCCTTTCTTTCTTTCTTTCTTTCTTTCTTTCTTTGAGAGAATAATGTCTGGGGACTTTGCTATGAGATACCCACAGACAGATTCAACCTTCTGGAGGCTTATCACAAATCCCACCCGCCTTTCCTATCACGAGGCACCCACACATCCTCTGCTTCCTCCTAAGACAATGCACCCTTTCAAGTGCATGCATCTGTTGTATTGAAAACAGGTCAAGACAAAAATCAGATCGGAATCGAGTGAAAATATAACAAAAGTCCTGGCCAGGTGGCTGAGTTCGTTGGTTGCAGCATCACCCGGTACATCAAACGGTTGGAGGTTCTATCCTTGGTGGGGATGCCCTTGGGAAGCAACTGATCGATGCTTCTCTTTCTCCCTCCCACCAAAGAGTCACTGCAAAGCAAAGAGTCGCTCGTTCGATTCCCAATCAGGACACATGCCTGGGTTGCGAGCCAGGTCCCCAGTAGGGGGCGCGTGAGAGACAGGCAACCACACATTGATGCCTCCCTCTCTTTCTCTATCCCTTCTCCTCTCTCCAAAAATAAATAAATATAGCATTTTTTAAAAAGAAATCAGTCTCATGGTGTTATGTCCTAAGTTATTCACGACCAAAGGGGAACGAGACTCTCTCACATGGCCGACACTAAGGAGTCTTCTGCCTCGGGCTGCGGACAGCGTGAGCTTTCAAGGGCAGGACGTTCAAACAGGATCAGCCTTCTACAAACGACGAGACAGGAGAAGAATGTGTGTGTGTGTGCTAGACAGCCAGGCGCGTCGGCTACAAAAAAAAAAAAAACATCGTAGGAGGAAACTGAGAGAAAACGACCTACACATCTATGCCTGTTGCCTGTCTATACACGTTCAGTGCAAAGACTTGGCAAGCAGTGACTATTTAACGTTTAATCACTGACAAATTAAGTGTATATTGACAATGTAAAAATAACATGGAATGTACAGCATAAGTGCAACATGAAAACATTAAAAATAAATCCATAAATAAGCCAGCAGGGTCCATGCTGGACAAAAATATATGGGGAAGACACTGGTGATCTGAAACCTTTGCAGGCAATATTTATGTTTTGATTTGTTGGGTTTTTTTTTAAGATTTTATTTATTTATTTTTAGAGAGGGGAAGGGAGGGAGAAAGACAGGAAGAGAAACATCCATGTGTGGTTGCCTCTCACGCGCCCCCTACTGGGAACCTGGCCCACAACCCAGGCACGTGCCTTGAGTGGGAATTGAACCTACGATGCTTTGGTTCACAGGCCAGCACTCAGTCCACTGAGCCACACCAGCAGGTGTGATTTGTGCAGGTGTGATCAGCAGGGCTGATTTGTTTTTTCAAGTTGTGTGATATTATTGAAATGTGCTGGGAACGACATCCGTATAAAGGTGAACTGGAAAAACTTTGTAATCATGCGGGAAATTAAATTAGAACTAGATAATGACAGTGTTTTAAAGTGATAGCATATTTCATTGACAAAATCCATTAATTTGTGGATAAATACAATCTTTGTCTGAGTCACTGGAGTTTAACATGTAATCACTTTGGAAACATCCTGATTTTCCTAATTCCGCGTATCCCCCAGTGGATTGATTCATTTGCTTTCCAAAGAATCAAAGGACTCGTTGGTAAAACATGACAGAAATCGCTTTTTAAAAAAATACGGTGTCTGACGTTGTCACCAAAATCTGTCATAACACAATATTTTAAGCCCGTGAAAAGCAGCGTACGCTGAGCGTTAATCAATATGGAAAAGGAAATTAGTGCTGGTGGTTATAAAACAGGGTTGAAACCAGTCTTCCTGCTAATTTTGATTTTGGGTTGAAATAATTCACCGTGGGAGGGAGACATGGTACCTGAGCATGGGCACTTCAGAGACGTGCCCCCAGCCGCGGGAATGCCGTGTATAACGTGACCCCAATCACGGCCTGCCCGTGTTCCACTGGAACGTGACTCCTGAGCCTTGTAGGGTGTTGCGTTTGTGAATGTTGGCGTGCGTTGCCTGCAGGGTTGAACTCTGAGCCATTTGTTTGGGAGAAAATCCTGTATTTGTTTCTGCAAAGCCGTGTGATTAATAACAGTGACTTTGCCCAACTGCTCTGTAAAAATCCCTCTCCAGCCGCCACAAAAAAAAAAAAAATGTATTAAGGGCTAACCATTTTCAATTTATGACCCTAGCACATAACGTGATCGACATGGCTAAAGAAAATAGGTTAGCATTCCATTTTAAGAAGAACGGTTTTTAATCCTCTTAACTGTTAGCATCTAGGAGGAGTCAATTTTATTTTGAGGGTGACGGAGTGCATGTCAGACATCATATTTTATGGAGATTCTGCAGATGGATGGTGGGAACGTTGATGGATTTGGTGAACAGTGGACCCTTGGACAATATGGGTTGGAAGTGGCTACTTCAGATCCACGTACAGGCGTGTTTTAAAAAATACAGATAGGAAAACTTTTTTGCCTGGTTCTTCATTATCATGAAGCAATCATATTTGACTCGGACATGGGCCCGCAGTGTCCACAGCGTTACGGATGAGGCAGGAGACAAATTCATATGGACTACCGAGTCCTGTGCAGGAAAAGGGATAGCACGGCTACCCTCTCAAGAGGAGAGTTCGCCGACCCTTGCCTTGACAGGTTTTTATTGGGTTTAGTTTGCACAGGAATACAGGTAAAGCTCATCAAACATTGTCAGGCAGTCAGGATCAGACAATAGATAACAAAGAACTACGAGGGCCTATTCTGAGTCAGGGTCTGTTAGCTAAAGGGCTACACAACTTTGGGAGACAAACTCATTTCCTGCTCGGACCTTTATCATTTAATTGAGGGCATTCTTTGAGAAGCAGGTTTCACAGGAGTTTATGCATTCTTTCTTAGGTCTAATCACCCGGGGAATCCACCCTTTCCAGCCCAGGGCTGCACTGCCCTCTGGCATTGTTTCAGGATTAAGTCAGGCGGGGGAAGTAAGGCAACTGAGAGATTAGGAGACTTCTTGCAGACAGAATGAGGACTCAGGCTATGTCAGAGCCGAGGGGCGAGGGTCCATCACTCCCTCTTGCTATAGCCGCCTAAATCCTTCCCTGGGGGCTCCCCATGATTGTGCCTGTCTTAGATTGTTCCCCCTTGGGGAATCTTACCCGTCATTGGCTAACCGACCAAGCATTGGGGGCCAGTTATGGGTGAAGTAAAAGGAGCAGAAGTGGCGCCCCAGCCAGGGAGATAAGCTTTGTCTCCTTGGTGGCTTGCGGTCCAAGGTCATTCCCTCAGTCTTAGCTATGGGGGCATTACAGCTTCTGAAACCAGGCAGGGTGGTTCTCAACACATATTGATTATTCTCAGCTCCCATCGAACAGTGATATTGCTGCTTCTCTGTTATCAATGCAGAAAGCGTTAAACCTTTAAATAAATATGAACTTTCCTTTCACTTACCTTTTCATTTATGGTTTCCAGTGTTGGTAATACTTACAGTAGAGTTTTCTACTATATACGACAATGTTTATATGGGTACAGGCAGACAGTTCCCCTTATTAATAGAGACAGAAACTTCAACATGGACAAATACGGTCCAGTATTATACATGCATTTTTTCTTTCTTATGATTTTCCTCATAAAATGTTCTTTTCTCTGGCTCCTGTTATTTTAAGGATCCTCTATACAACACGTATACCGTACAAAAATATGTGTTCACTGACTGTTTATGGGATCGGTCAGACCTCGGGTGAACAGTAGGTTGTTAGGAGTTAAGATTTCGGGGTGTTAAAAGTTACACACACATTTTTTAACAGGGAAGGGGTGTCAGAGCCCATAAACCCCCACACTGTTGAGGGGTCAACTGTATTTGATTTCCTAAGGTGCCTGGAAAAATTTCAGGATGAAGTGACTGAGGCCGTAGGGACCAACAGTCCTTGAGACACAATGACAAAGCTGTCACTGGGAACAAAAAAAAACCCAAAAAAAACAAAAACAAAAAAATGAGAGAGAGAGAACAGGGCTGGAGGAATCATGGTGGGTAATTGACCAAAATGGCACAGAACTTATCCTGTGTGACAGAATTCTTAGAGAAATCCTTGCTGGAGCTACTGAAAATGGTGCAACCAAAAATAGACGGGTGGCCAGAGTTTATTCAAGGTCAATAACTAGAGAACATCTCTGTCTTGGCCAGTGTGACTGCACTGGCTCCGGCATCATCCTGTACACCAAAAGGGGGGGTGGGTTTGATCCCCAATCAAGGTTTGTGCAGGAGGCAAGTAATTGATGTCTCTCTCTCTCTCTCTCTCCCCCTCTTTCTCTCACACACACATTAATGTCTCTCTCCCTTATGTCCTCTCTCTCTAAAAGCAATGAGAAGATATCCTCAGGTGAGGATAAAAAAAGAAAAAAAGGAATGTTATTTGGGAATGTCACATCATACCCACTTGAGTGGTCTTACAGAAATCCTTCCACCTCAGCATTCACAAGTCCACTGTTGGAATTCGGCACCAAGGACCCCCGGCCAAATGGACAACATTCGGTACACACACGCACACTGCTCTAAAGACAGGCTCATAATTTTAATTTGCTCCAAGGCTCCATGATCCCAAAAATATTAATAACCCCCTAATGGTCCCTTTGAGCCCACTTTTTTTCCTTATTTCTGAAATGATGGAATGGGAACTTTGACGCTAAGGTCATTTTGAGCTCCAACCTTGCATGCTTCTGTGAATTCTGTAATAACTTCTTAAAAGCAAACTGTTCTTTTTTCTTCACTCTGTCTCCTGTCTTAGCACAGCCTTTGAATGTCTCTGCAGGGAAATGGTCCTATTCATCCAAAGGAGATAAGATCTGAGACAGAATTTCATTTGTCAGTGCCCACAAATTCAACATTCTGTTTGAAGAGTGTGTCAGGAACCAGGGTTCACCGGATCACAGGGAAGTGTTGTTTAGAAATAGTAAAAAGGCCTCCCTAAGCCATAGGAAAGTATCTTTTATTTCTAAAAAATAGGGTCAAATAATTCGCAACATATCTATTATTTAAAGTTTTCTAAAACTAACTATATTGCACGTGATTAGAGTGGGCTTTTTTTAAAGATTTTATTTATCTATTTTTAGAGAGGGAAGGGAAGGAGAGAGAGAGAGAGAGAGGGGGAAACATCCATGTGCGGTTGCTGGAGGTCATGGCCTGCAACCCAGGCATGTGCCCTGACTGGGAATCGAACCTGCGACATTTTGGTTCACAGCCCGTGCTCAATCCACTGAGCCAGGGCTTAGAGCGGGCTTTTTTTTTTTTTTGCAATAAGTCTTGCCTTACTTTATAAATTTTTTTAGAGAAAGGGGGGGAGAGAGGGTTGAGGGCAGATAGAAGCAAGAGAAGCATCAATTTGTTGTTCCCCTTAGTGGTGCATCATTTGTTGCTGCTTCCCTGTGCCCTGACCAGGGATCAAACTTGCAACCTTGGCGAATCAGGACAATTCTCCAACCAACGACACTGCCCAGCCAGGGTCCTCTGGCCCTACTTTAAAAATCATTTTCTCTTGATTCTATCCCAAGTGCTTACAGAAATAATCGCATACATATGAAAACAGGAGGTCATCTTTATCAACATTGGGGGGGGGGGGAATAACATCCAGTGCCATAAAGTATTAGGGCGTTCTATGCAGACAGAAATGATTGAAAATGTCAGGCTGAGATGCATGACGATGAAGAAAAAAAAAATAAAATATGACCAGAAACACACCTGTAGCTCAAACAAGAAGCAGAAACACTCCCCTTTAAGCTTGTTGTAGCAACAAAACCAAGCAGAATAAACCAAGGTGTAATGAGTGGGCACTGGGACTTACCTGCAGAAATAACATCAGCAGATCCTTGAAATATATACATGTTTCTTTAGTATACTAGTTACAAATCCTAAAGGAAGGAAGGAAGGAAGGGAGGGAGGGAGGGAGGGAGGAAGGAAGGAAGGGAGGAAGGAAGGAAGGAAGGGAAAGGTAGGGAAAAAGAAATTGAGAAAGAGAGAAAGAACAAAAAGGAAAGAACATCACTAGATGCTGAGGGTCCGCACCACCCAGAACCACTGGCTAACATTTGTATCCCTTGGGCAAGATTTTCAAAAGCGGCTACATCCAGTGTGCCTGCCACTCACGGGGAAACTGACTTTCCTGCTCAAGGAGGTCTCTGCATGTATCTGCCATGTGGCAGAGAGGGTGGGTAGCATTTCTTCTCGTACAAAGAAACCACAGCCAGCCCTAAAAATTCTCCCCACATTGCCATTTCGAGAAGGAAATTGGAGACAGTGAGTTTAAACTGTCTTCTCTCTCTAAATATATATATATGTGTATATATAATATATATATTTTATAGCAACAAGATAGATATATATAAATATATATTTATATATATATAAAACACACACACAAAAACAGATTTGGACAGTGCATGGAGAAGGTACTGTGACTGATTAAACGTGTCAAGTGTGGTCTGCAAAGTTTTGTGTTGGAAGTTTCTCTCTGGACAATATTCACGGTCGGGTAGACCAGTCGAACTTGATAGCGATTAAGCTGACCCATTCATTGAGAACAATCAACGTGCTCCCGCATGGGAGAGAGCCAATCTACTCAAAATATCCTGGTGAAAATGAAAAATGTGCCTTTCATTTTATGGAAAAAAACCCATATGGACTTTTGGGCCAACCCCATATATTTTTTTTTATATGGGCAGCAACATGAATTTTTTTAAAGTATTTAACCTACAGGTACTTTGAGTCCCACACACATTCATCAGCGGCCGACTTCCCCCTGCATTTTCCCCATTGTCACCCCTGGCCCTAAAGGAAGTTGCATTTCCAACCACTAACAAGGGCACAGGGCTGTCACCCTTGACGATTTTGTACACCCAGATGCACCGCCGAGTGGGCACAGAGCAAGATGGTGGGGAGACGCCCAGTTGCAAGGTTTTTCACTGACTTGTCTTTGGTAGAGTTCACACGCCGCTGGTTTCGCACCCCCTCCAAATCATCCCCCTGGCTCGTTGCTTTATTTATTTACTTTTTATAAAATAACAGTGGTTTAAAGCACTTTTGTTTTTCCTTTAGGGCTGTATCAGCGGATCATTTGTCTCCAAACGGAAGACAAGTTAGACAAGCATAAACGATCGGTTGTCAACTTAGCCTCCCCGTAATGCTCCCGTGTCGAAATCCTCAGCAGTCTAACCCGGAACAGAGTTTGTGATTAACCTGAAATAAATTTTCATTAGCGCAGATGAGGCTGCCCACCGCTGAGATCCTGATGGGACGTGGTTTACCTTGAATATCCTTCCAATGATCTACTGCAATCACGAAAAATTTAATAAGAAGTGATTCGATTAAACTTTCTCCTTTGAAAACGGTGACAGGATGGCATGCGCTCTGCTCACAATCATTTTTTAAAAAAGACAAGTCAAGGGAAGCAACGGCTTTAAAGAAAAAAAAAAGGTAAGGCCTGAAGGCAGGGAAGTTTTATTACACAGAGAGGTAGCTGCAGGTGCAGCTGGGAAATGAGGAACCTTGAGTGAGGGAAGCAGCAAAGATCTCACCTTGGACCTCGGAAATAATAGTGGCGTTGCTTCTAGCATTTTCCCTGTGGGCGTGGCGGTCCCTCAACTCCGTCTTCTCCTTGCCCCTCTTCCTCCTCCTCTTCCCTGTCCTTTTCTCCCACCTCATTCTGCCTCCGCCTCCTCTCCTCCTGTGCTTTGTTCCTTAACCAGTTCCTCCTCTTCCTCATCTTCTGTTCCCTCATCCCTTCTTCCCCTTTTCATGCAGAAGATAAACATTCAGACAGGACTTGAAGGAAACTGGGGCAGCACAGGGGGTGGTTGGGAGAAACGAGGAGAATCAGTCCGTGGACAGGTTTGGGCCAGCTCCGACAAAAGGCTGCTCTGGGACTGGAGTGCATGGGGAAACCCTGAACCACATGCAGGTGGAAGGAACCCCTGACCAGCGGGGGCCGCCGTGCCCTGGTTAGGCCAGACCACTCTGGATTGTGGCGTGCAAGCCATTCCAGAGCAACAGCTACTGTTTTCCTTACGGACGAGGCATCTATCCTAGAATGTTCCTTTTCTACCTTCTCCTTCACCCTTTAACGGCAGACACAGGCAATGTAAATTCTTCCAAGACATCTTTCTTCCCCAAACTCAGTGTATAAAGAGCTCTTGCATTGATTCCAGGACAGCAGACACATCCAGCATCTCCATCCAGCCTTACCTCCGCTGCTTCAGGACGTGTACCCAGGATCTGGTCCTTCCTCTGGCTAGCATGCGGCCCGACCAAACCTTTCTTTCAGGACAACTTCCGGCCTCCAAGGTGTTTTGCTTAACCTCCCTTTCCGGCCTCCACATTTCCCTCATCACCACTCTCCTTTCAAAGACACTTCTGTTCTTGAGTCTGTGTTTGGCTCTTCTCCGTTTTCCTGTGGCCCCATTGAAAGGCCTCCAAGAAGGAGATCATTCCTCGTACTTTGCAAACAAGAGCTCTGTCAGACAAGCGCACACGGTTGACAGGTTTGCCCAGCAAGATTTTCACGACTTGCAGCTGAGCTTTTTTTTTTTAATATATTTTTTAAATATTTTATTTATTTATTTTTTAGAGAGGGAAGGGAGGGGGAGAGAGAGAGAGAGAGAAACATCCATGTGCCGTTGCTGGGGGTTATGGCCTGCAACCCAGGAATGTACCCTGGCTGAGAATCGAACCTGGGACACTCTGGTTCCCAGCCCACGTTCAATCCACTGAGCTACGCCAGCCAGGGCCGCAGCTGAGCTTTTGATGATCCCACCAGAAGTCCCGCAACCTATGGCATCTCTCATTTTAAAAATACCTTTTAAATGTCACTTCAGCTCATAGTCTCCACCTTTCTCTGCAACCCTTCTCAGGTAGATTACGTTGTATATATTTACTGACCTCATTTTCTGCCTTGAGTCCAATGAACTTATACAGAAATTTGTGTAGGTGGCCACTCTGCATTTGGCTTATTGCATATTGGATGTTTGGGTTTTTTTTTTTTTTTTTACTGAATTTATATCCTCTGAGGGGCGCAAAGCTTATGAATTTTGCAATTTTTCATGGTCCACAGCATATCAAAGACTCTCCATAAATATTTGTAAAATAAATAAAAAGAGAATGAATATTATTCTTCTTCCCGTGTAAGTCAGACTTCTCTATTTAGCTTAATAAAAGTCCCTCCGAAATGGGTTGTCATTTCTCCCAGTTACTTTTCATCTTCAAGATAATAACAGTAACTGCGCAATTCGGAAGTCGCCAAGCCATCTTTCTTGATAAAACCGTTTTCTCGTTTTTATTTAAGCTCGCCTAATGAGTTTGAAAATTCCATTCTGGGCTGGAAATGAAAAACGGAATTGTGGCTGTTCGGTTTAGAGGATCTCGACGACGTCCCAAATCCCCTCTCTGTAAATGCAGTCTTTACACAGGCTGCTGCCTGTCCGAAGCACTTCCTTAGTTTTTTAACACTCCCTTTTTTGTCTAGGGACCTGAAACTCCTTAAGTCAGTTGTGAACTGCAGCACGGGGAAGAAAGTCATGAATGTCGTAGTAACTCTGTACGGTGCCAGGTGGGCGCCGGACCTACCAGCGTGAACAGTTGCTCAGGTGTGTCAAGGCCATTCCACTCTGCTGCTGAGCACTCAAAGGAATCTAATAGTGAATCACAAATGTAATTGGAAAGATGTTTTACATAAATTGTAAAAAAAACCAAAAAGATGTCATTGTGTCTGCCACCTTTGTTGGAACCTGTCCTCGTTGCCTGTTACCCCCAGGGCAAAGCTGCAAGTCCCGTCACCTGCTAATTTCCCATCTGGGCTGAAATCGCATCTCAGTTATTTTTAACTGCGTCTGTCGCCATGGGACCCACACCTTCTCCTCAGCATCCCTCCTGGGTGAGCACCCTTTTTCACAGGCACACGGCCCCACGTTTGTGAACACCTGTGTTTGTGGATTTTTATGGACCGGGGGTGGTGCCCACATATTTTCCTATGGAGAACCCACGTGGTCTTCAAGACGAAATCATACACCCACCTCCATGGTCCAGTCACATGCCCAGGACGATGGGCCGCTTTGGTCCACCAGCTGCTGCTTCCAAATGATAGGGGACTCAAGACTTGGAACATTTGAGCTTTAGGTAAAAAGCTGTAAGTCTAGCAAGGCATGTGTATGTTAAGCTTTTGTTTCAGAAACTGCAGATAAGGCCCATCCTGGCTCCTGGGAAAAGCAGCCGACCTCCTGGGGCACTGGGTAGAGATGACCGCCTGGGGACACGTTGGAGGCATCTGGGCCGTGTGTGTGACCACCCCCCAACCTTGGGAACAGCTAACTGCCCAGGACAGGAAGGCTGCAGCTTCTGAATCTCAAAGCCCTCACGGCACCTTGTGTGTCCTCCCCCACCCCCTGATAAAAGATCTGGCCGGAAAAGAAAGGGGACGATGGTCTGTTAGGGTATGAACCCGCCATCTTCTGGGATCGCCGGCCATCTGAATAAAGCGCCTATAAAAGATTCCATCACTGTCATTGCTTATTGGATTTGGTCGTGACAGGCAGCCCGGACGCCAGTGTCTTTTCCCGTTACACAAACACCTGTGCACACCCATTTCTGATAAAACATCACCTCTAAAATTTTAAAAAATTGTACTCAATGTGGCATTCTTGGGGTCAAGGGAAAAGGTGTTTACCCTTTGTATTTTTGTTTTGTTTTGTTTTTGAGTGCTTCCACTCCCTAACTGCTTTTGTCTTTCATCTCATGAGGCACATCCTTCCCTGCCTTTCAACGCCTTCCTTCTTTCCCCACGGGGTTGCTGGGAGTTTTTGTGTAAAAAAAAAAAACCCGAGAGGCTGAGTCAGGGTGTGAGCACGTTGTCAAGTTACAGCAAGTCTGTAACTCCCCACGACTTTGCCTCCAACGACTGCCGCTTGTCGTACCTGTGATTTCCGGCAATTCTGCAGGAACGCAATCTCAACACTGACCTTTACCGTGGACGGACCTCTTGCTGAAGGTCATTTAATCTCGTGGGTGTTTTTCTAGTGCATTTCATGCTTCTTGATTGATTGTCGTTCTTCTTAATCCTGATATCAGCGTTTTTCTTCATCTTTGTTGTATATTTTGCGTTTTCTTTTAGTCCCATTATTTCCCTTCCCTCCAGCAAGCGCCAGTCCGCTGTCCTAGTCCATGAGTCCTTTTTTCCTTTTTGCCCAGTCCCTGCACCCCTTAACCTGCCCCTCCGCTGGGAATGGTAGAATCACTCATCGGTGAGTCTGTGTCTGTTCTCCTTGTGACTGCCATCCATTCATCAGAGTCCATGTATGAGTGAAATCATACGGTGTTTGTCTTTCTCTCACTGGCTTATCTCATTGGGGATGATGCCCTCCAGGTCCGTGCATGCTGTGGCAAAGGGGACACTTGAAATTGAACATCGTGGGTGTTTATTTTTTAGCGCATGACATGTTTCATTCCTCGGCTGCTTCATGGCTGTCACCTGTGTTGTCATCTTTCTTTTTTTTCAGGTGAAGAATTAGAAGAACATCAACGGGTGAAGTGAGTTCCCCCAAATTCTACAGTCACTTGAGGAACGAAGCTGAGATTCCATGCTCAGACTGGGCGTGGGCGGGCTTAAGAAGCAGGCATCCTACGTAACTGAAATCACAACCATCCTGAAATAACTGGGAGGCAACATGAAAATATTAGGTGTACATAGGGTGGAACCTGCTTTATTTCTATAAAGCAGTTCCATTTTTCCAAGTGACCTTCAAAACAACCCTTTCTCGGGAAAACAGAGCTCAATTGTGTCACAGCCCTTTGGACAGACAGCAAGGAATGAATCTACATTTTTTACCGTTCCATGTCAGGAGCCTTGGTCAGGGCCTGGCACTCCGTGGAACAGCCATAAATACACCTGCTCTTCTCACAGGCCGCCTGCGTGTGCCAGTGGGAATGCACACGTGTGCGTGTATCACAGTCCTTCACACTAGGTGAACTTACCTGAGTTGATGTAAGTACAGTTGTTGTGGTTCCACGTAAAGTCATAATTCCGAACCACACAGGATACACGTATGTGCTTGCGTCACGATGATTGAAATCACACCGTCACTGCGGTTAGTCCATTTCAATGTCTTTGCTCTGGCTACCTGCAAAGGTGTAGTTGCCTTTATAACGTACAACATGCACATCCAAGTTGAGCCTTGCATGTAATCATAACACATGTATGTGCATATATATATTGCATGTTTGCATACATGCATGTGTCATGCTTTTATAACTGTGCAACAATTGTAAACTGTTGAACCCATGATCCTATTGTAATTCAACATAAATGTGTCAAAGAAGATGTACATTTTAAATAGATATGAATATATAATGTACATAGTCTTTTTTAAAGGTTTTATTTAGTTAGTTTCACAGAGAGGGAGAGAGAGAAAAAGGAGGGAGAGAAGCATCCACGTGGGGTGGCCTCTCCCGCGCCCCCTACCTCCAGGGCCTGGCCCCCTCGCTCACACTGCCCGCGGGGCCGTGGGTCCCCGCTGTTTCCTCGATTGTGGGTGGAGCTTTCCTGGGGGACGGCAGTGACTGCGCGGAGGTGAGAACGGCTGGACCCGGCTGCGTGTGGCCTCCCTGACCGAGGGCGCACGCGCCTTGACCGGAAGGAAGGAAGATTGTGCTGGGAATGAAGAGAGACGCAGGCAGGCGTCCAGCTCTGCACCGGCCAAGAAGCGCGCGACAACCGAGTCCACGGACCCGCGGAGGCAGGGAAGGATGGCGGTCTGGGGCAGGGGGCTGCCGGGGGCAGCGGGACCGCAGGGCGCGAGGGGCGTGGTCAGGGACACGGACACAGGTGAGCGCAAGCCAGCCCTGCGTGGGCTCGAACGCCCCACCCCCTACCGGAATACTCTCCGTGGGCGTGCACTGAGCGCGCACCCCTCCTCGTGCCTGCTTCTTCATGAAACCCCCGGAGCAAAGAAACCCTTTTTTCATTCAATGATAAATGAACATATAACGAATGGGCCTCGAATTAGATCAATGCAGGCTTGCTTTCACGTGCATGGCTTTTTTTTTTTCTTTTTAATAAGGAAATGGAACTGACCTCATGCGTGTGTGTTTGCATGAAATCACCAACTTTCACCCATTCTCACTCTGCACAACGACAGTTTTCTGCCGGGCAGAGGAACACGGGGGTCTCGTTGGAAGGGAACGTTCATAAATTAAGAAAAAAAAAACAAAAAAAAAGGGCGGTCTGATTGCTCCTGTTCTTCTGACTCACGCCAGGCGGGTGACGTATTGACTCACCTGGACAGGCTACCTGACACGTGCAACCGAAAAACGCACTGAGGGGCAACCATTAGGGAAACAAGGAGAAGCTGAAAACGTACCCCGAGATGCAAGAATGACTCTCTCAGGATCAGCCCAAGAGGGGAATCGTTACCGGCTTGATAATACCCTCGTGACACCCCTCACCGGGCGAGGGCACTGGGCGTGTGGGGACAGACTCACCTTCCCCCTACGTAGTCTCCCCCCATCAGCCAGAGTGCAAGTGCCTGGGCTTAAATGCAGGTGAAACGACCCTCCAGAAATACAACAATATGCCACGTTCCTCTGTATTCCTGATAGAGGACAACGTTTCAGGAGCTCATTAACGTGCAGGTAATATATACTGTACCCGTTTCTGCTGTAGCCCCTCCTTACCAGGGGCTGCAAGGTTGAACAGGAAGATACGTAATGTCTCTGTTGGCACCGAGTGTGTCATCAAGGTCAGAGGCGGGCGGTGGACAGGGAGAACAGGCGAACAGGGGTGTTTAACCTCCACATAAAGACATGGAGGTAGCCCCGGCTGGCATAGCTCAGTGGATGGAGCGCGGGCTGCGAACCAAAGTGTCGCAGGTTCGGTTCCCAGTCAGGGCACATGCCTGGGTTGCAGGCCACGGCCCCCAGCAACCGCACATGGATGTTTCTCTCTCTCTCTCTCTCTTTCTTCCTCCCTTCCCTCTCTAAGAATAAATAAATAAAATCTTAAAAAAAAGACATGAAGCTGATAAGCAGGGTGAGCAGACACAGAATCCAGGAAGGGGAGGCACTACCTAGGAGGCGTCCTTATGTCCTGAGGTGTAAGGATGATGGATCTTTACCCAGTGAACCCACAGGTACAGGGGGAGATGGCACACAAGTTCAAGGTTAATTTGTGTGTCTTTTAATTTGCATGTCTTTTAATTGGCACGTCTTCCAGAAGGAGCGTTGGAATCCACAAGGCATCCTTTACCAATCACACTACTGAAGAAACGCAACGGCAGGAACTACTCCGTGTGCTTTCACAGATCCTCCCAAGGAAATTAATATTTCTCCCATCGCCTCCTGCAAAGCCTCCAGATACAACCCAGCTGTTTAAAACATTCCATCAGGGCTTAGACACGTACACACACACACACACACACACACACACACACACCAACCACAAAAAGCCTTTTTCAGGTAAAAAAAACTTTCAAGGAAGGTTCCAAGAAGCCAACTTGTCTCAACTGTTCAAGAGACAAAGGAAACTCGGTGCACTGATCACTGGCTAAGAAACAGTCCAGAATCGGTCACTGCCTCCAGTGCCACCTGTGACCCTGAAAATGACAGCCGTTTGCCACATTTGTCCCTTAGCCCGGCCACCCCGCAGAACCCATAAACCCCCCGGGGTTTGGGCGGGGGACGCCAGGACTCTGGGAACGGCTGCCGTGGACTTCAGTTGGGGAAACGGTTGCGGGTTTCAGACCTGAGCGGTGACATTGGAAGGGGGCACGTGGGGCCGGGATAGGAAGCTGCCCCATAAGGCGCTCACGGGGGGGGCAGCAAAGGTCCACACTATGGCCCAACTCCACGGCGCTCGCTCTCTCTCTCTCTCTCTCTCTCTCTCTCTCGGACAGAGAGCTCAGGTGAGCTAACTAACGGCAGATTCAAAGTTTATTAAGCAGCATTCCTTATGTAATTTCCTGGGGGGATCAAAAAGAAAAAAAAAGAAAAGAAAAGAAAAGAAAAAGAATGATGTCGACAACCTCGCCGGATTTCTTTTTAAAGTTTTATGATTTTTACTTGAAAAGTCATTTCGAAAATCCCCTTAGGTGAAATAGGATGTTCTTTATTTTATGACAAGCAAAAGAATCCATTTTAATTCCCTCCTCGAGAGAGGTTTTTAAACTTCTATAAAGATGAGAGTATAGGCAATAAAATTTAACTGACTTCTGGAAATTCTTCTCGTTGGCATGTCATTTAAAATTCTCTGGAACTTTTGAAGCCCCTCCCCCCACCCTTTCTTTTCTTTTCTTTTTCTGGTTTAGTCCGATGATGATTCTTCGTCCGTCGTTTTCAATGAACACAGTGGTTTCGAGACGACAGAAAGAGTCTTCCAGAATGTCCTTCAATGCAGAGCTTCAAGCTTTGATTATAAAAATTAAAACATGGCATAAAACAGATGACTTGGTTTTGATTTTCTCCACACCAAAGCATCAAATAAAGATGCGTCGACTGTCGATTTTCACAATGCAACACTGACCGTAAATAGGGTAGGAAAATGCAGGTCGAAACTTAGAGTTTCTAAATTTTAATTAAAGATGTTTAGAACTGCTTTATGGTATTTTTGCAATATAAAAAAAAACAGAAGTATATCAATGATTTTTTTATAGGGAGACCTCAGAATAGTTATTTATAGCAACTGGGATAGACATTGCCAAATTACAATTTGCAAAAGAGCTGCAAGTCCTCTTAGGGGGTGCGGGGGTGAGGGTGTGGGGGGGGAGGCAAGATGAGTCACAAGAAGTGTGGCCACACTTATCAGTGGATACCCAACAGGAGGCTGGGACTCTCTGTAGGCTGAATAAGGGTACATCGGCGTCAACAACATAATCCTGTCACAGCCGAAAAGTGACAAACTTGACCCATTTCTCCAATACTTTGTCACTTGTTCGACGCGGCTCCACGAACACCTCCTGTGCCCCGTGTCCTCACCTCCCTCTCTCCCTCCCTGGGTCTCCTTGCCTCTTCTTCCTTCCCTCCGGCGTCTTTTCGGCGAGTACTGAGTCCACCCCTGCCGCCGCAGAGCCCCCTGCCGAAGCTGGAACTGGAGAAACGGGCAGCAGAGCAGCTTTGCCCTGCAGGAATGCCGCCTTCTGCGGGAGGCCCATAGGACAGGTAGCGCTATAATGTTCTCCCGCCTTGTTGCTCTGCCGTCTCCAGTAGCTGTGCACATGCAAAAGGCAGAATTTACGAACCATACACCCATTTTTTTTTAAGGAAAAGCTCGTCCTGCAATATGGTCTGTAATGTGTAATGGGAAGGGACTCCCTGCCCCTTGCCCTCATCAGCAAGAGGCACATCTCAGGCAGAATGTCTCAGCGTGCGATCAAAGCAGGGTGGATTAAGGCATGAAAAGGGATGCGATGAGCTGATTTGTAAGAACATCGGCAGGGTGACGGGCTCTGGCCGGCCTGGACGTGGGGAGCATTCACGACCAGAGGCGAACCCTCAGGCAGGTGGGTTCCCCAGGAAGGCTCAGCGGCTGCGTGTGCGCACCGCCCGGAAAACCGTGCTCCGTGCGCGTCCACAGCTACGTTGCCAGGTGTGGTGGGAGCAGGTGGGGCCACAGAGAGCCAGGACTACCCCTCGTGCAGCACAGAGCACCTGCCGGCCAAGACTGTGCAGCCAGCGACCAGACTGGAGGGGTCCCAGGATTCTGTAGAGGGGCACCGTCTCCGTCCTGTGCTATCAGACTGGGAGTCCCTACGGACACCAGAACGCACGCTGGACGAAGAAGAAGTGGCTGTACGCGCCCTGGAATACGACTCAGCCCTGAAAAAGAAGGAAGCGTTGCCACCTGCAGCAACCTGGGTGGACCCAGAGGGTATTGTGCTCCGTGAAATAAGTCCGACGGAGGAAGAGAAGCAGTGTATGATTTTACTCATACGTGGAACCGGGTGAACCGTAGAAAGCAACACACACAACACAGAAACAGACTCCAGGGGACAGAGAACAGACCGATGGTGAACAGATGGGGGTGAGGCACTGGCTGAAAAAACCGAAGGAAAGAAGAGCAAACTGGTAGTTACAGAATAGTCATGGGGGGGTGGGGGGTGAGTCCAGCGCAGGGCACAGTGTCAATAATATTGTACAAAGTGTATGTAACGCCAGGGGAGTACCGGACTTCCAAGGAGGACCCCTTTGGAAATGACCTGATGGTCTCACCACTCTGCTGCGTACCTGAAAAGAATATAATATTCAGTGTCTTCTGTGTGATAGTCTAGACCGCGTTCTCCATGACATCGTAGCTTTTCTGAGAGAAATATCATCGCCCTGTGGATGACACAGAATTTTCTTTCCATACTTAGATCGGTCCTCGGACCACAACTTTCTACAAAAATCGCTTGATGACGGAAACCCGTAAGAACTCCTGACTTCGTTCACTCCCCGTGCTGCAAATTGGACGAACTCATTCTCCCCGCCACCAAGCTCACAGCCAAGGGCATAAGGACAGAAAACCAGCCGTTTTCCTTGGCAGGCGAACCCCCTAAGCTCTGGGCTTAGGGCAGCAGAGGAAAGCGGAGGGGCCTTGCCTTCTTCAAAGCCTTGCAGTCCCCTCCGCTGCATCCTCCGCCCGCACCCCCGCTGACCGCCTCTGGGCACAGCTGGCCACAGCCCGTTAGATAAATGGTTTTGTAATAAACAGACTGCAGGTGCGCGCGCGCCCACGCGATGATGGAGCACCTTTAATATCTGGGCTTCATTAGCCGCGGACAGGCCAGCCTATTCGTGTCCCTGACTCCTGCTGCTTGGGGGGCCAACCCTGCCCCGCGGCTGGGAATGACCGCAGCCCCTGCCCATCCCCCACACCGACGGTGGCCACTGCGCACAGCAGCGTCTCCATGCGCGCCTCCCGCGCTCCGCCCTCGCCGGGGAGGCCGGCGGTTTCCAAAGCTGCTGTCTCGCTCCAGAGCTAATGCCTCCAGTCCCCAAACTGTTCTGCCAGCGCAGGATTAATCATCACGGGCTCAGCGCGCTCGGAGCATATTTTTTTTCCTCTTTGCCAATTTACTAGGAAGGCACGCGCCCCGGACCTCAGGGCATCGGTTCTGTTTCCTGAAACATTGAAAGACAGCAGTAACACGTAACGTGTTTATTTTTAAAGTGTTATTTATTTCTTTAATTTTTTTAGAGAGGGGAAGGGGAAACAGACGGAGAGAAACATCAGTGTATGAGAGAAACAGTGATTGCTTGCCCCCACCTGGGGATTGGTCTGCAGCCCCGACATGTGCCCTGACCGGGGATCGAACCAGCGACCTCCTGTCTCGCAGGCCAGAGCTCAAGCACTGAGCCACACCAGCCGGGGCAACACGTTTATTTTTTAAGGGCTGCGTGATAAGAGTAGTTCTCACATTTGGAGAATTGCCAAGTGCCAGGTAAGCAGGCTCTGGGTAGTCACTGAAAAATTGTGCACGTCCGGAATCACAGTGGACTCACGCGGTCATGGAACGGTCATTCTGAAAATGGCTCAAAACCCCCTCATTTTCAACCTTCAACGACAGCTGCGGTGGAGACAAGGTTCTCACGTTTTTATTCAGTCTTCACGGAGAAAAAGTTCCCTTCCCCCTTGCAGCCACACGGACAAGAACGTGTCATTTGCGGAAGCTCATTTTTTTTTTTTGCCTCTTATTCGGGAAATGGTTATCAGTTGAGTCCCATCTTACCAGTCCGACGCAGACATTGATAACAGGAGAGAAAACCGCAGGCAGATTATGAGCTTGGCGTTCTTCTTAGCAACCAGGTAGCAGAGGAGTGAGAAACCAGGCTAAAGCCACAGACAACACGTGCATTTAAGACTTTACCTGCCTCAAAGTGGAGTTGGGGACCACGGGGCTCTGCCACAGGTGGGTGCAAAGCCACACGGTCACCCATCCCGACAATGGACTATTATTACTCAGTGATCCGGGAGAAAGGAACTCGCCAGCCAGGGGAAAGTATGATCAAGTGAAAAAAATCCACCAGAAAAGGCTGTGTACTGAGTGACCCCAACCCCGTGACACTCTGGAAAAGGCCAAAACCGTGCACACAGCCCAAAGACCCGAGGTCGCTTTGGTGCTTCCACGGGACAGAATCGTTTTGTTTCGTGGGTTTACACGGAAGTCACCACGTGGGGGGTTGATTCCCTCTTCGGAAACGTGGAAAGTCCGAAAACAGCTTGAGAGCCCGGTGCCTCGTTGGGTCCGTGACGCACAGGACATTTGTCCCTGGTGTGACCACACCTAACACAGCCTTTCTTCCAATAACTTACGTTCTTTACAGGATACGTGGATGTTTTTTAGTCCATCTGATGTCTAATAAAGCCAAAGGAAGCAGATGTCATGGGGACGGTTACAGTTCCACGGGGGGACAGGGAAGACGCAAGCCTGCACTGGGGGGAGAACTGAAAACCCAGTCAGGGAGAACGGGTGTGCCCGCGGTCCCACACTCGGGACCCCTGGTCATTTCCAAAGCTGGGACGCCGGCCTGGGAGGGAGAGACTTCCGGGTAATGAAAGCACAGACAAAGAGCCGTGTTGTGACCCGCGATGGATTGACGAGCCCGGATCTCCGCGTTGGGACCATTTCCGCTGCTGGTCACGTGTGGTCGCCGTGTTCCCATCCCATACGAAATGCATCACTGCTAATGCATGTCACGCTGGCGTGCTGGCGTAGGCTGGTGTGCCTGGGCCTTTCACGGAACCGTCACGTGAGAACGAACACGCTGGCCCCTTTACACAAAAGGTGCAGAACAATAAAAAAAAAGGGGGGGCTTCTGTCGTGAGTGGCACACGTGGGGCTGCTTGATTGCTCTACGTGCGGAATCGACATCAAGAGATTTCGGAAGCATAAGCTTTTGGTACCTGGGCAGCTAGTGATCGCTGGTCATCGCTGGCGCCCTTGACATGCTAAAAAAAAAAAAATCTACAAAAAAAGAAGGTGCAGAACAAGCAAGTTCCTACAGAAAGAGGGTGCATTGCTGGTGAGCACGGAGCAGTGAGGGGGTGCTCTGTGGGGACCCAGTTGCCTTTGTGGGGGGGGACGCAACTCCCCTGGGACGATATCATGGGGACGCTCGCTCAGCGTCTCGAATGGCACCGTGTAAATGGTTCGTCGATGTTACGTGAGTTGGACCTCAAATGTATACGGTGTTCAACACCAACAGGAGACCCTACTGGCAGCCTCGGATTTTGGGGGGGTGATAATTTGTCCGTGTAGGTTCATGGACCGTGAGGTCTGTGGACACCGTGGGGCAGGCGATGCCGGCGGGCGGCAGCGTGTGCTGGGGAGTCTCTGTTCAATCCCTCGCAACTGCGCCGCGAACCATCCGCCCGCTGCTGCTAGACTTGAACTTCAGGTCTTGGTGGTCAGAGAGTTTGCGCGTGTTGCTTACGAGAAATGTTCCCCAGTCCTGACTATCTAACTGCCCAACAAAATCAGAAGACCCATAGAACATTATGGCACATTCGTGTCGCTGTCCAAGTGTCTAAGCGCATCGACATCATTTCTCTGCGTTTTCCCGGCCCAGACAGCGGAACCGCACAGGCGAGAAACCAGTGGTCTGTCCGAAGGCACAGAGCCCAGACGCTCAGAGCTGATTCCTCCTCCTCCCCTGTGCCGGCTGCTCCCGGCGAGCTGAGCCTCGGGCTGCCCCTGAGGGCGGGATGTGTCTCCTGCTCTAAGGGGACTGTGAGCAGGTTCAGATGAGAACGGTGCAAGCCGCCCCCTTGGGAGACCACGATGCCCCTCTGTTCTTTCTCAGCGCGTCGCGGTGGTGCCTGTTTCCCGGCATTTCTCGAACCTTGAATGGGCGTGAAGCTCAACCAATCATTTCCCTCCTGCCTGTTCAAGGACTGGTGGCGGGCTGGGCGAGTCATGAAACTGATAGGGGTTTAAGACTTGGGAAAATTTAGCTGAAGGTAAATAGTCATCAATCGAGCGAGTCACGTGTATGTTAAGTTTTTGTTTCAGTAACTACAGATAAGGCCCATCCTGGCGCCTGAGAATAAGCAGTTGACCTCCTGGGTCACTGACTGGGGATTACCTCATCTGGAGACTTCTGTACCAGGAGGAAGCAAGCGACTACCCTTCCCCCTTGGAGGCAACTGTTGAATTTCAAAGGCTTTCGCTGACACCTTGTGTGCCCTCCCCCAACCCCCTTATAAAAGATCTGGCCGGGAAAGAAAGAGTAAGATGGTTTGTTAGGGTATGAACCCGCCATCTTCTCCGATCGCCGGCCATCTGAATAAAGCGCCCATCAAAGATGCAATCACTGTCATTGCTTATTGGGTTCGGTAGTGACAGGCAGCCCGAACGCTGGTGTCTTTTCCGGTTACAAAACGACCATGGCACACATAGACAGGACGAAACGTGCAGTTTCCTTACAGATGTGCACTGGGCGAGGGTTGGGGGTGTGCTGTAAGAATACGAGACCCGAGATGCACTGGGCCGTTGAGGTTTCTCTTGGATTCTGGACCAGGGCCGTGATCTGCAGCTAATCCAGACCCACGTGGCACCTTCTCCTGGCCCACCAGCAACAATCTTTCTACCCCTCTCCTTCCCACAGCGTCTCTCCTACATTCTTCCCAACTGCCAAGAGAGAGCTCTGCATCGCGGCTACCTCTTGCTTTCCGGCTTCCTACGCTGCGTGGCAAAGGGGAGCCCCAAAGCCGTGGGGTCCCCTCTTTCTCCGTGCAATGCTGCCGGCCCCTTTTTAGGAGCACAGTTTCCACCTGAATGCCTGTAGGCAGGTGTGGGGGTGGTGGGGCAGAGGTCTCTTCTGGGTCTTCCGTTTCTTTTTTTTTTTTACATTTTTATTTTATTTATTTTCAGAGAGGGAAGGGAGGGAGATAGAGAGAGAGAGAGAAACATCCATGTGTGGTTGCTGGGGGCCGTGGCCTGCAACCCAGGCATGTACCCTGGCTGGGAATGGAACCTGCGACCCTTTGGTTCGCAGCCCGAGCTCCATCCAATGAGCTACGCCAGCCAGGGCTTGTTTCTTAAAAAATAACCAGCCTAAAATCCACATCCCAAAAGGCATGTTTTGCAGTCCCCACACTTTGCCCCCGGTCACAGTGGGTGCGCTGTAGTCCCCAGGGTTCCTTCCTTCTCACTCCGAGTTTGACCACGGGCTGCATTTCTTGATAGGTGTGTCAGGTAAGACTCAGAGTCTTTAGAAAGCAGGAGGAAGAGATTTCTACCTGCAGTCAGGAAATCTTTTTCTTGGAGGAAGTTGCTGCCTCCCCGCGCCCCACGGGACGTGAGGTATTAACGATCACACTAATGGGCCGATTATACTAATGGGCCTGGAAGGAAGGAGCCCCCCCACCCCCAGGATGGAATTGCTTTGTCTACAGCAGACACCAGAAGGGGTGTGTCCTGCTCACCTGCCACCGAGAGCCGGAGAGCTGGCCTGGGAGAACCCTTTCTGATGGAAATAAACCAATTACCATTTATATCTGCACAGCTTTGTGTCTCTGGGGAACCATTTAAAAAGAAGTCTTTGCCCTGGAGTCCCAAACCGAAATGGATATTTGTCAAAAGCTCTCTGTCTTGATTCAGATTTTCCGGCCGGAGAGTTAGCAGGCAGGGACGTCACCCAGGCTCGCCCTGCAGAGGACGCAGGAAAGGCTGAAAAGGCTGCTGCAACCTCATTGCAGACCCCCCCCCACCCCTACCCCCAGGCCCCGGCCCCCACCCAGGGCCACGGAGCAGAAAGCACCCATTCTCAGTTTCATTTTCCAATCTCCTGGCGCAGGGGGAAAGGCTGCCCCCCCACCCCCGCCCCTCCCCGCACACTGCTTTGCAGGAACAGAAATAGACGGCTTTTCAGGCAAACAGGCTAACACCCCCACCTCAAGATTTGCTTTTTTCAAGGTGGCACTTTTCATCTTCGCCTTCGAGATTAAAATATTCCACCCAGCGCAGAGGTGCCCTGAGTGACGCGGGGGCGGGAATGTGGGAGTCGTTTTACTGCAAGCCATCTCTTAGGGCTCACACGCCCGCCCCCCTTTCGTGGGGAGGGGGCCCGCTTTCTTCCTCGCGGGACGGAGGAGGGAAGAAGCTTCCTGTTCTCCGTCCCCCTTCCACGCGATTACGGCCCGCGCCCACGTGAAACTTGAATCCTAAGGAACGCTGACAGACGGAGGGACGGAGGGACGGGGCTGCTGAGAGTGACTGCTCATGCATTATTCGCATGTTTTCCTTTGTGTAAAAAAGTCACCGGCTTTGGGCAGAGTCCCCAAACGACCAGTTCAAGAATCCATAATGCAGCTCTAAATAGTTACCTAACTCCGAATGATGCTTTTGTCCAAAATTATTCTTTGTGTCCACAATTCTATTTGTATTTGTCGTATTGAGTTAAAGTCCACCTAATGACCTCATGTGGATGTCACCTGCAAAGACCCTGTTTCCAGAGAAGGTTGTGTCACAGGTACCTGCGGTTAGGATTTAAAGATATTTTGGGGGGGGGAAGGGCATAATTCAATCAATGATACCATCCCAACAGCAACCCCTCTGGCGACATTCCTCTCATTAAAACACACATATATTCGCCCTGGCCGGTGTGGCTCAGTGGGTTGAGCACCAGACTGCAAAGCAGAAGGTCACAGGTTCGATTCCCAGTCAGGGCACACGCCGGGGTTGTGGGCCAGGTCCCCAGTAGGAGGTGTACAAGAGGCAACCACACATGGATGTTTCTCTTCCTCTCTTTCTCCCTCCCTTCTTTTCTCCCTAAAAATAAATAAATACAATCTTTAAAACAAACTCATGCATCTGCGCATTGGGAAAGGGGGAAACTCAGAAGGACCTCAGACAGAGATAACCTGCAGTGATACCGTCACCATGGTTCGGTGTTGACAGAAGAAGCCGTCTAGGTAAACACACACAAGGAGAGTGCATACTATGTCTTACCGATGCCTAAAGAATATTAACATTAAAAGCATAAAGTCAAGGACAGGGAACACCAGCCACTGACACACACGTCTACCAAGTATTTTTTCTTTCCAGACTTGTCCATGCTGCCTGTTCGTTGCAGATGAACCTCGGGCAAAGCGCACGTAAAACAGCGTGTCCCAAACGGTGCAGAACAGGTTGTAGTCACGGTGTCCGCTGCATTATCACTCTCATGGAGTGGGGCTCTTGCTTTTACAGTTTATCACTATTTAAAAAAGCGTAATAGCGTGTGACCTCTTGACTGCTTCTGCAGAGGCACGTTTTATTTTGTGTGTACGTACTCATTGTGACGTTTATTGAGGTAGCAATAGTTAAAACAGCGTGATATGAATCTCGTGTGTGTGATTGTATAACACGGCTTTTCTGTGTAGTGCACAGTGTGTTCATCGTCCCCCAGTCCTGTCTCCTTCCGTCACCAGGTATTGAATGCCCTTCGCCCTCTCCATGCGCCCCCTCTGTGGTCTGCGTGTGTGAGTTTCAACGTCTTATCAATGAACAACAGCAGCAAGAACAGCACAAGCACACTCACACACACACACACACACACACGCACACGTAAACTAACTAGCCAGAACCTGTGAGCCCTCTGCGTGTGGTGATTTCACACACGTGTGTTCTCCTGCTTTTCTTTCCTTCTGGGCGACTCTGAGGTTTCCTGCACGAAGGCCGTAAGCGTGGCGACGATGGGGGAAGAAGGATGGCTCGTGAACAAGACGAGGGAGCTGCGTTCAGTCTGCGTCTGGGATTCCCTGGAGTGTTCCTTGATGCAAGTTTGGATGGAAGCCCGGGGTTCTGCTTGGCTTCCGACGGGATGCATCCTGGAAACCCTTTCGGCTGGATTCCCCCTCTGCCTTCCCCTGTCACCGCCGCCCAGCACCCCTCGTCCGCGTCTGAGAACAGACGTGGTTTGGGAGACGTCTAAGTTATACCCTGCGTACGCGTCTCACGTCAGGGGAAGCCGTAATTCACACGTATGAATGAGTGGAGAAATACCTGTGCCCTCAGGCACACACCGCAAACCTTCAAGACACCTTCCTCCCCTGCTCCTTAGCACCGCACACTTTCAGCCTGCGTGCAAATTAGAACCACCACGAGACCCCCTAACTTTGGGCGGGGGGGTTCTCCGACGGCGGCAGAACACGGCTAAAGTCCATGCTGCTTTTAAACTCCAGGCACTTTGCAGAGTGAGAATTTGGTAGAGTGCCCACTCAGGACACGCCACACAAATTATCTCCGCGGCCCCATCCCCTCAGGGTGTCAGCAAAGGCGCCAAGTTCTTAGGAACCTCATGTGTCCGACAGCTTCTGCTTAGCCAGTTGGCAAACATGTCCTATAATTGTGTTGGATGTAATATGCCCTCCAGAGGGGCTGGAGACAGCCAGGCCCACTCGTGGGGCACACCACGGACTCTTTCCAGCCATGGACCAGCGCCAGGGGCACCTCTTAGAGATAAATCATTCTCCAAAGCCCAGCGTTACACAGCCCACACGCGGTAAAATTAGGAGGCCAGGGATGTCCGCTTCTCCACGGGCTGTGGTCAGTCATGCCATCTCCCCGCTGCATGTCCACAGCCACGTGGATCGCTACGTAGGCGAGTCAGAAAACAACTTGTGCCCCCGGCTGGCATAGCTCAGTGGATTGAGCGCGGACTGCGACCCAAAGTTTCGCAGGTTCGATTCCCAGTCAGGGCACATGCCTGGGTTGCAGGCCCTGGCCCCCAGCAACCGCACATGGATGTTTCTTTCTCTCTCTTTCTCCCTCCCTTCCCTCTCTAAAAATAAATAAATAAAATCTTCAAAAACATCCTATAAAAAAAGAATAGACCTATATGATTTTATTAACCAATGCTACCTCAGTAAACTGAATGTGATTTTTAAATAATTATGTATGTATATTTTTACAATGCAAAATGTAGCCCATTAAAGAAAACTTCCTGACTTCCATATCCCCGGTTTACTAGGCAACTCACTCACGTGCATTAACAGAGAATAGTTTTATGGCTCCTGCAACACGGCCTCCAAACTCAACGTCAGGAAGGTGGCCCAGCAACACGAGATGACCTTCAGAAAAACCCCCGGACAAGAAGATGTCGACTGTACATTGTAGAGTCCACACGTACAAATCTGCAGGGTCCAGCAGAAGGAACACAGGCTCGAGTGTGGTGGGTAGGGTCATATTATGGGTGTCACAATGTAGAGTTTTGATTTCAACATGTCACCTAAAATGCCGTAGGGTGTGCCTGAGTGTGATAGTGTGACGTTACAGAATTGCATGCCGGCGATTTTTGTAGTAAACTATTTTGTCATAAAACAAGGGGTGTTATGTGTGCCAGACCCTGTCCTTGGTCTTGCTTTCTTATTGGCAAGATTTAAATGTTTTTAAAGAGAATGAAAAGAAAGCTGTCTAAATGGGCTAAGACGCGGAATCATTCACAGACCGTGGTGCCATCACTCAAGGGAATGTGTAACGGGACACAGTCAAGTTGAACTTAAATCGACAATGCACCTGGTATATCATAAACAAGGGACTGGCTGTAGACACCAATGTGCACTGCTTCTTGCTTGGCACATCTAGCATTTATATGTTTGGTATGGAAAATGTTATTAAAACAGTGGAAGTGAATTTTAATGTGTTAACATTCGACCCTTCTTCCACCTTTAGACATTACAAATAAGTAGTAAACCGTGTATTTTGTAGTCTCACCCAACATGATATATAATGGCGGGGATGTGCTCTTACGTGGCAGACACGGAAAAAGACGCATCGTCCGATGCCCCTTGAAAAGATGCCACTAAATCCAAACACGAGTAGCAAGCAGGAAAAGCAAAGTCACGAGGAACTCCTGCTGCCTGTAGACGGTCTTCTGCATTGTTGTGGCTTTAGGGGTGGACGAGCAAACTCGCTGACGTCTCTAGAGAAACAGCTGACCGCACACACCTGCTTGCTTCCTGTCGCCCTCTCCGTGCTGAGGTAGAGGGAGGGAAAGGGGGCCACACTCATTTTCGCTCCGGGCACAGGTGCGTTACCACCACGCTTTCCCGAGCCTTTCGGGACGCACTCACCTTCCATCACCCTGTAGGCATTTAAAGACTCTCCAAGAAGTTCAAATGCTTTAAAACAACTCCAGTAGTTTTTTCTTTAAGATTTCATCAGTGTCCTCGGAAGCAAGCTACACTTGACATTGGACTTCTATTTCCACATTGCTCCCCATGTTCTGCCTGAGAATTGTATCTGCAATGTATCTGTCTTGGCACATGAACGGTACGTCTGACCAGAAGCCTAAGGCTTATAATTTGTTTGACCTTTGTTTAAAAATAAAGGCCTGACCTGTGACAAGATAAAGGTGATATGCGGGAAAATAAGGAGGCAGGCTGTCGTTTCGCCAAAGTAAAAAAAAGAAAGACGCAAATTGGAAGAAAAACCATGAAGCCACGAAAGAACATTCTTTGACATTTCGTGAGCTCATAACAAACCATTTAATGCTGATTATTGTCAAAAGAAAAAAGGAAAAAAAAAGAAAAATAACAGGGCTGAAACAAGAAGAATATATGAATTTTCTGCAGCTTAAAAAATGACACTATTTAATACTCTCATTTTAATCAAGTCCCCAACCTGGTTGGCAAGTTTTTATTCCTTCACATCCAAGATACAACAAAAAAAATCCACCAGAAAGGTTTAGTTTCCTAGTAAACAGAATTGTGGCAAGAAGTGAGATTTAAGTGAATATCGACGGTCTTTATGACAATGTTTAATCTCTTTGTCTATTAAACCCTGCAGACTTGGGGAAACAACTTTCCCCAAGTCTATTACCAACTATACTTTCTAAAGGAAGTCCTGTCAGTAGTTTCAGGAAATATTAGGGAAATCAAAAGGGAACCAGTCCACCCCCTTTCAAAGCCTTTTGCTAAGGAAAATGCATCATCCTATCAGATGAGTGATGATCAGTGAACGAAGACATCATCGCCAAGGTGTCTGTATTTGAAGTATCGTGATATTAAATTTTTCATTGGCCACAGTTACCTTGGATCAGAATATATACACCATTATGATTTTTCCCAAGAACCTCTGCAAAGTAATTTCCATTCACAACTTTACGATGTCATCATGTAAACGCCGTCTTAAGATAGTGAATCTCGAAACACATGTTGGAAAACACAGATGCACTCCTAGGTTCATTGCAGCGTTATTTATAATTGCCAGGATCAGGAAACAGCCCAAGTGTCCTTTAGTAGGTGAGTGGATAAAACAAATCTGTGGTTCATTTACACAATGGAATACTACACAGCTGTGAAGAAGAAGGAGGAGGAGGGGAGAAGGAGGAGGAGAACAGGGGGAGGAGGAGGAGGAGAAAAAGAAAGAAGGAGGAGAAGAAGGAGAAAGAAGGAGAAAGAAGGAGAAGAAGGAGAAGGAGGAGAAGAAGAACAAGAACAAGAAGAAAGGAAGGAAGGAGGGAAGGAAGGAGAGAAAGAAAAAGAAAGAAAGAAAGAAAGAGAGAGAAAGAAAGAAAGAAAGAAAGAAAGAAAGAAAGAAAGGAAAGAAAGAAAGGAAGAAAGAAAGGAAGAAAGAAAGCAAGCAAGAAAGGAAGAAAGAAAGGAAGAAAGGAAGGAAGGAAGGAAGGAAGGAAGGAAGGAAGGAAGGAAGGAAGGAAGGAAGGAAGGAAGGAAGAAGGTATCTTTGCAACAGCATGGATGGACCTAGAGGGTATGATGCTCAGTGAAATCAGCCAGTCAGAGAAAGGCAAGCACCATGTGATTTCACTCATATGTGGGGTCTGAGGAACACAGTAGAAACAGAGGCAGGGACACATGGGCAGACTGACAGCTGTCAGAGGGGAGGGGAGGGGGGCTGGGGAAAAGCAGGGCAAGGGAGCAGCCGAAGAACACGCATGCCTGACCCGTGGACACGGACCGCAGCATGGTGTGGACACAGGCAAGTGGGGAGCAGGCCTGAGGGCAAGGAGCAAAGCCAGAGGGCAAATGGGGGCGTCTGCAACAGTGTCAACAACAAAGCGAAAGCCACGAAATAGAGAAAACCCAATAAAGTGTAGATACTGATTTTCGACAGCAGCGCTTCTGTCATAACATACATAACAAAACCAAAACAGAATTGGCTTCCTGCTGTTTCTCACGAGCCACACATTATGTAACAACAACAACAAAAAAATACCAAAGTATATAAATGGCTTTCTTATTACGGTCTTCTTACTCTGCCATCCCTGCATCTATCCTTGGTCACTTTAGACCTGCGTAGTCCATGCCCAGACTGAGACTGTTGCCCAGCACCCAGAACACGTTGCAAAGAGCCAAGAGAAGGGGAGAGGTCCTTGCATTCCGAGTATCGCTCCAGGGCGACGCGTCCGGGCTGGGATTCAGCCCCCGACTCGGTTTGGACAGACGCTCTGAGCTGTGGGTATCGGATTCTAACTGACCCCAGGGAGAATGCCAGCTTTACCCAGGCTCCCAGAACCCTGCCAGGGCCCCTGGGGCTGGAAGGACAACACGGGAGGACAACAGCAGGCTCAGGACCGACTGCGAGACAGAAGGATCCCATCTTCTCCCCGGGCTCAACTCTTTCCGCTGGGGGTCCCACAATCCCACGGGTGCCTGCCTTTGGGTTTAGCTCAAGCCCGCAGGCACGGTGCATGGCTGTTGTTGGAAAGATTAGCCGGGGTTTCAGCCACGGTTCACTGCGCCGGCCACTGCCAATGTGCTCACGTTTATGTGCGTCTGTTCTACGCGAATAGCTCCTTTAAGAAAGGCTTATTCGCTATGACGATTTTCCTTTATCTTCTTGGTGAACGGGGCTGGGGGGGGGGGGTCCACCTGGGCTCTTCCTCTCCCCACTGTGGCGTTTTTATAACAAAGACTGGTCACTTGTCCTGCCTCCTTCTTGTCTTTCACAAGCAAGTGCTCTGGCACAGCTATCTGTTATAAGGAAGAAGTCCTCACATCTGTGCGCTCTTACTGGAAGCCTCCTGACACGTGGCTTCTCCCGCACGTCCTGCCTCAGCGGTCCCTGCAGGGGGCGGGGATGATGGGAGAGTCAAGAATTTAGAATCCAGCCCTGGCTGGCGTAGCTCAGTGGATTGAGTGCGGGCTGCGAATCAAAGTGTCGCAGGTTCGATTCCCAGCCAGGGTACATGCCTGGGTTGCAGGCCATAACCCCCAGCAACCGCACACTGATGTTTCTCTCTCTCTCTCTCTTTTTTCTCTCTCTCTCTCCCCCTCCCTTCCCTCTCTAAAAAATAAATAAATAAAATCTTAAAAAAAAACAATTCTCTACTAAAAAAGAAGGAAAGAAAAAAAATGCTGCCTTTGCCCCTCACAGAGCCCCAGAGTCAGGGAAGTTTGATTCCTGCACCTCAGTGAGGCATCTGGTCTACCTCGTAGGTTCACGGAGGGATTGGAAAGGGCCCACAGTCTTGGGGGTGTCTGCAATAATTAGTGCCTTGGCTACCCAGCGTGCAAAGTTCAAGGAAAAATGCCGGAGAGAGAAATGGGAAAGATACTAAAAATGCAGGAGAGTGTAACAGGTGTGTGTATGCCATAGTCACTTTCTTAAATGTATTTAACCTTGAGATCTGCAACGAGAAACTCAGACTGAAGGCATCAGAGTACATGTCTGTGTGTATAAACATTGAATTGAATGAACAAAAGACTCCTGTGTTCATATACCACTGTATGCCTGTGTATGCACACATATGTAACAGAGATACAATACATGTATTGTCATGTTACTGAAGTTGGCCTGACTGGCATGGCTCCATGGGATGGGCATCGTCCCGCAAAGCAAAAGGTCACCAGTTCGATTCCCGGTCGGGGCACATGCCTGGGTTGCAGGTTCCGTCCCCAATCAGGGTGCGTGCAAGAGGCAACAGATTGAGGTTTTTCTCCCTCTCTATCTCCCTCCCTTCTCCTCTCTCTAAAAAAAAATCCATAAATAAAAATAAAACCTTTTCAAAAAGTGTCACTGGGAAACAAGCGAGAAAAATGCATTGTGAATGCACCTGCGGCGGCTTAAAGATTTCCAACTCTCCAATCCCGCAGTGCCCCGGGGCCCTGATACCAAAGGTTTCAGCCCAGAGTCACGCATTCACAAAAGCAGTAAAATACAGTCCTCGCAGAAATTCACCAACTAACGTTTAGAAATGCCCTCCGCTGATGCGATCTACGCTGAAAAATAGACGTTGATAGGAACTGTTTTGATTAACGACCAGGAAATCCAGCAAAGGTAGGTAACCTTAGCAGACTACTTAGACTGCTTTCTACGATAGATGCAACATGAACTCAATCATAACACTGAAGATGAGTCGTAAACCTTTGTCTCTTTCGTTCGTGGTCATTTGTGCGCCCTGTCCTATTTTTAATAATAGAAATCATCGTGCTGGAGGGTATTTCCTAAGACTGCTTTGCCACAGTGCCTATTTCCCATTACATGGTGCCTTATTGAACTCACGGTGTTTGAAAGCATTTTATGACCAGTTGGAGATGGAAACAGGACTTGTCTGAACAATCTTCCCGATGAAATGCTTTTAGTCGCCTTTTCAGGGGTTGATTAATGCGTTCAAATCACGTAAAAGCCAACGTGAAATACAAAGATATCAGAGGGCACCCTTTCGTGGAGATCTCTTAGACCGAATCTGTCTCACGGAAAGGGTTAGAAATCAGGAGAACGCGACGAGTCCCAAGGGGGCCCCTCGCTGGCTGACGGGCTGCTTCTGCCACCACCGCGGCGAGCCCTGGGAGCACCATCTCGCTTTAGATCCCGTTCAGCAAGAAGAAAAGGTCATTCTGTATTCAGCATTGTTCCCCCTCCACATGCAATTGTGCCTGCGGAATGGCAGCGAGGACCCCGGCTCGGGCGACGGGCCACGCATTAAAAGGAGCATTTAGTGGAGCTGGGCATGGGGTCGTTGCCATCAGAACCCATGAGTTCGCCTCGATGATTCTCCCTGTTTTTTCTTTCCTTTTTTTAAACTCAGTATTCACATTTTTTTAAAGATTTTATTTATTTATTTTTAGAGAGGGAAGGGAGGGAGACAGAGAAGGAGAGAGAGAAACATCCATGTGCGGTTGCTGGGGGCCGTGGCCTGCAACCCAGGCATGTACCCTGCCTGGGAATCGAACCTGTGATGCTTTGGTTCGCAGCCCGCGCTCTATCCACTGAGCTACGCCAGCCAGGGCTCATCCTCGCTGTTTCTTTGCAGGTCTCCTAGCTGTGTGTTTCTTTTACGTGACTAATGTTGCACACCCTGTTATGCAAAAATATAAAAACATGTAAAGAATTTACAGGCCTAAATTTGCTAATGCATTAGATGTCTTTTTGTAGCTACCGTTCCCTTTTGTGGGGGGGAAATACGTACACCCGTGGATTATTTTTACTTCCACAAAAACTTACACATAATTTACAAAAGTACTCTATTTATTCACATATATAACGGGTCTATATACATATATACATATAGGATGTCGATTTATGTACGTGTTTACTTTTCCACATAATATGCATGTATACCCACCTACACATACATTCATACACATATATGGACATAAAGTATTATGTCTTCATGCATATCATGCATGTATGTGTGTGCCTGAAATAAAAAATAAAATATATACACCACATTGCAGTGCTACGAATATACAACAAACTTTACGATCCCTGCTCTGGAATGTTTTATGTCTCTACACAAGAGCCGAATGCTTCACCCCCACCTTGTGTGAGGCACGACAGCTCATTTGAGAAATTGGTTGAAAACCGTTTTTTCCAGCCGAATAGGTTCAAGCGTACGAGGTCCCGGCGTGTGGCTGAGTGTTTGGAACAATAGGGACAGCTGGTCTTCTTCGCCCAGTTTCCAATAGGACAGGAGTGTCCTCTTTTGTTCAGAGATGGTGGTCGCCCGTCATTCTACGCCTTGGGGGGGGGGTACTCTTCCACGAAGTGCATCCCAGACATCAGACAGGGTGGAAATCAGGCACGGTGTGCAGTGTCCCACGCCATGAGGAAGAGTGGACGTCCTTGACTTGCGGCCAGAATCCCCTTCCTCGTCAGCGTCGCCGGCGGCCAACCCCATGACTCCATACCGTGCTGGTTACGACGCTCTGTCTTCTTCCTCGCTTGCTCCCCACTCACGGCAAGGCCACCCCTCGGCCCCGCGTCACCTGGATGTTGGAACCGTCCGGGCGGGAACACCGCATTCACGAAGCTTGCTGACCACCTCACTTTCAAACCCAACGAACAGCAAATAGTCGTCGATCCTGTTCCACCTCCTTGGAATACAACTCTACCACCATCGACACGCTCTGCCATCGTCATTCCGGGCCCGTGCAAACAGAGGCCGAAATGCTACTATTTCATGGGGCACGTCGCTTCTTTTCCCCCGTTCCCGAGTCAAAGCGGGCTTTCCTCATCCTCTCCTTTAGTATCTTCTCTACCTTGAAGGACACGCTTCGTTATGGACGGAAGGAACCAGACTCTGTTTCCTGGTCATCCATTTCGATAGGACTCTTTGTGCCTGATGAAGATTATTTGGGATTTTTTTACTGACAGCGGAAGTTCTACAAAACACATCGCATCTGTCGCCGCTGAACCCTGCAAAATGAGCAGTGCCATTAATCTTCATACGCCTTCTTAATAAACCTATTTATGTGCCTGCCATTGCTCACTACCTGATAATGCACTTGGGAGAGAGGTGGCGATTTTTGTTCATTTCATTTTCTGACACTCTCTGGCATAATTTGGTTGTAGGGACTTAATAACGTGGTGCATCGAATTTTCTTTCTCTCAGATCAGACATGGGCTTATCTGAGACGTTATTGAATCTGTGGAACAGATAGGTGTCCCTTCCCTCCCATCTGTGTACCTCGGGCGACATTCGCCACGGGATCCCGTGTAAGAATGATGCCTGTAAGAATCTCTCATTGAGAGTGAAATTTTTAAGTGCTCAAGTCCAGTTGACATGGAGTGTTATTTTTATGATCATTTCAGGTGTGCCACTTAATGGTTAGATGTTTGTATGAAGTCACCTCCCCCCACCCCCACGGACTCTCCTAAACCAGAGCTTTAATGAATGTGGCATCACTGCTCATGGTCTGTTCAGCTACACGACACCCAGCAGCTGTCCCAGCTACAGTTCCCAGATACAAGGCAGGTGCCCAGTTCATCTGGAATCACAGAGAAACAACACACTGTTTTTAAGGGGGCAGGGGGAATCCCGTATAATGCTTGGACATGTTTATATCAAAAAAATAATCACTGTGTCTGAAATTTGAATTCACCTGGGAACCGTGCCTTTTATTTTGCTGAAGTTAACAACGTACTTAAATCATTCCTTAAAATGTTTGTTGAAGAACTGGGTGGATCAATAGTGTATTCAAGAGCAGAAGGCTTTAGAACGCTCTAAGGAAAAGATGCAATAAATACAAGGCAAACACACTGTTAAAAACAAAACAAAACACAGTTTACTGTGCCCTGGCTGGTGTGGCTCAGTGGAATGAGCTTGGACCTGCCAACCAAATGGTCACTGGTTCGATTCCCAGTTGGGGCACGTGCCTGGGTTGCAGGCCAGGTCCCCCCAGCCCCGGTAGGGGGTGCACGAGAGGCAACTACACATTGATGTTTCTCTCCTTCCCTTTCCATCTCTCTAAAAATAAATAAATTTAAAAAGCACAGTTGACTAGCTGGCATAGCTCCGTGGATTGAGCACGGGCTGCGAACCAAAGGGTCGCAGGTTCGATTCCCAGTCAGGGCACAGGCCTGGGTTGTAGGCCTCGGCCCCCAGCAACTGCACGTGGATGTTTCTCTCTCTCTCTCTCTTTCTCCCTCCCTTCCCTCTCTAAAAATAAATAAAGAAATTGCTTTCAAAATTATTTTTAAAAAGCACGATTGACTGTATTAAAATTTCTACAATGTATAATTCCCCCCCACACACACACACACCCTGAAGAATTCGGAAATGGCCATTTCCTGAATAATTCATTAAGTGTTCTCCCATTCTTCAACTTTCATTTCTTCCGCTAAACTGTCTTAAGTCCTCAATCATGTTCTTTGTTATCTGTTACATATTTCCGAATAATAGTTTTCATTAACACGCCAAGTTAATGCTCAAGACCACTCAGAGATGGATCTGCTGCTTTAATAGCTCCTTGGAAAATAAGGCTTCCCCTGGCTGGCGTAGCTCAGTGGATTCAGTGCGGGCTGCGAACCAAAGTGTGGCAGGTTCGATTCCCAGCCAGGGTACATGCCTGGGTTGCAGGCCATGACCCCCAGCAACCACACATGGATGTTTCTCTCTCTCTCTCTCTCTCTGTCTCCCTTCCCTCTCTAAAAATAAATAAATAAAATCTTTAAAAAAAAGCTGAGCATACTGAGGTATAATTTATTTAAAAAAAAGAAAAAGAAAACAAGGCTTCTTTTTATGCCATTCCAGGATACTAGTGTACGTTAACGTCTCATCGGGATGGCTCCTATGGAAAATGTCAACAACTCTGCCTACTAAGGAACCCAGCCTGCGTATTTAAAAGTTATAACGTCACTCCTGGACTTTTCTGTCAAATAATTGTCTCTGAAGATCGGCGTGTGTGGCGGGCTTTTGACGGCGTGCTCACCGTCTTATTTTTTACATGAATCTCAGAATGGTGTCATTCAGGTTCAGGCGTCTCGGAGAAAATGCTGCTTTGATTTCTTTATCGAAAGAAAGTGGAAATCAGATAAAAGACATTCTAGCTGTAAAAACCTCAAGAGTTCGGCAGAATTGCACAGCAGCTAGGAATCGGCAATGCCTTTCGCATCCCAAAAAGTGCTTGGACGTGTTTCTAGGCGTAGGTTTGGAAGCATCGAGAACGAAAAACTCTAATAAGTCACACTAATGTGGGCGATCCAGCGAAGGCTTCTCTGCAGAGAATTCTGTGACTGTGAACTTTTCCTGGCGGCGAGGGAGAGACAAGGACACACGAAGGAAAAATCGGATATTTTGTGTACGGTGCAGGAGCAGAAGACGGCTTTGGACACCTCTCCGGCTCTCTGCGTTGACCCAGCATGAAACGGATTCTCTCTAGTGATGCTGAAGTATGCCTAAACTAGAACTTGTTTCCGGAATTATGATGAATTTGTTGTTTATGTCATTAGCCTCGTGCAGGAATTACTCTCTGCAGTATCACTGGTGCTTCTGACGGTGATTAATGATGGATTACAGAAACGAATCAGTGTGAAGGCATTGCCCCAGGGGTCCTTCTGAGTGCCAAAAAGGCTAGACCTTTACAAATAAGCCTGTGGACGCACCATGAGCAACAGCCCTTCCAGATGTATCTTCTCCCCGTGATAACAGACACGTCAAGCCAATCCCAGCAAAATGAACAAACTACATTGACAGAGCTTGGGAGAAGGATGGTTCAGTTAATACAGAAAAGCAGGTAAGACAAATTAGAATTATATTTTAAACATAGCTGTGAGAGAAGGCTAACCCTCTGAGACACTTACAAACGTAGTATCATGACTGTGTTTATCAAGTGGGAGGCTTTTAGTATAATAGACAAACAAGGAATTAAGGTAGAAGGTAAAATTTGTAGCTACAGTCAAGAATGGATGGAAAGGTGCAGAAAAAGAGGACACCTCCAATGACTGGGCAAAAATTTTTGAGTACGAGTGAGACCCTGGCTCTCGAAATTAGTCTGTTTCAGAAGGCTGTTCGAGACCCAAATTGTCCTAAATGGAAGACATTCAAGAACTGTGGTTTGACTAAGAAATAAGGAGTGACATTTTTCTAAGCGTGCCTATCTTACACTTTTTATACTGAATAGATCCTCTCGCACTGCAAAAAAATCTAAAATATATATATATATATATATGTATATATATATATATATGTATATATATATAATCAAATGGACGGAGAAAGAACACAAAAGTTAATGCAACAAAGAAACAAACAAATGAAAAATAAGCCAAACTATATTTCAAGTGAATGACCTAACGACAATGAAGACAAGGAGCAAACAGAGGTTGCCGTTGGTCATGGAATGTTGACCATGAACCTCAAGTGAAAGACAGGGCAAAGGCAGTGTAAGCACACGTCAGACTCTCCTGGGTAGAACTGTTTCGCCCTGGGTGGGTGACCAACTGTGTGTCGGCTTACCTCATGTTCCAGGACAGCACAAACACGTAATTCTCCGTGGATAATGGAAATCTGGGTGCTCATCATTGAAGAAGACAATTACGAACATGCAAATGAGGCAAAACCAGAATGAACTTACGGATCTGATTATCTATAATGTTCACGATATGAGATACAGATAGGTATAGAATCATGTAGGTGTAGACAGATCTATAGCTCTGTAACGAATGAATGAATAAATAAATGAGGAGACAGGGTATACACTTTCTGACAAAAGGTGCCAATTGAATTCATGCAGGAGAAAGGTACTTTGAAAATCACCACTTGCCCGCCATCGTAAAGGCGATAACCCTTTCCAAAAGAGTCACCATTGCCTACACACTGAGGCTGGTGAGAAGAAGTAGATTCACAGAACCTCCGGGTACCTTCTGAGCACATATCTCTTCATTGCGATGGAATAATTGGGACTGAGATCGTGGCATAAATTTGCAGGAGCTCTTGAATCCAGGCAGCAAAGTCAACACCACCCACCAGTTATGGGATGGGCAGACATCAGGTGCCGCTGTTTGCTGATACGAATCCGACGTCCTGGAATAAATCACAACATCGCTTTTGTGGCGTTCCAGCCAAAACAAGCATAATTTGTCTGGGTCATGAGACATCAGACAAATGCCAAGCGAGGGTCATTCTAAAAGTTCATAAATGAGTTAGTGTCAGGGAAGACAAAGAAAAGTGCACAGCCCTTTCAGATCAGAGCAGGTTAAGGAGACGTGAGAAATACATACAAAGTGGGATCTGGAGGTGTATCCTGGGTGAAAAAATATGTTCCTTCTTTGTTTGCGTGTCAGTAAAATGAATGGGTCCAAATTCGAATAAGTTTGGTGAGTTAGATAACAGGCTTGCAGCCCTGTTCCTTTCCTGGTTTTGATCCTTACAGGGATTATATATGAGAATGTTTGTAATCTAAAAAATAGACAATGATGTGTTTGTTGATAAATGAGGGTTATGTCTACAACTTTCTATCTGACAGTTATAAAGGAAAATTAGACACACATGAAATTAGAGAAAAAGACATAATATTAGATCTACCCTCCTTCTCTCTCTCTCCCTCTCTCCCTCTCTCTCTTTCTCTAAATAGTAAGACTTGTGAGACAGAATAGCTCAGGAACAAAACAATAAAAAGTTTCTATCAAAAGCAGATGGCAAGCCCTGGCTGGCGTAGCTCAGTGGATTGAGGATGGGCTGTGAACCAGAGTGTCACAGGTTCTATTCCCAGTCAGGGCACATGCCTGGGTTGCAGGCCACGGCCCCCAGCAACCACACATGGATGTTTCTCTCTCTCTCTCTTTCTCCCTTCCCTCTCTAAAAATAAATAAATAAAATCTTTATTAAAAAAAGTAGACAGCAAGATATATGTGCTTTGGTCTGTGGAGTATAACACTCGTACATCAAACTTAATACAGGCTTAGATAAACATGTAAATATCTATAGCATTTATTATGTACCTATAGTTAAACAATGTCCCCTAAATTACATGCATTTTGGAAATGTAAAAACGAACGCTGCAACAAAGGCTGAGTTGAGTGAAAACAAAAGCATTGCTTCTGGTGAACGAAGGTAACACCGTGTACCGAGCAAAGATCTACGCATTTACGAGGAGAAGCTTGACATCGTAGTTCTCAACCACACGGGCGTCTGTAAGGAAATGTGTCCACATCGCTAGTCAGTTGAAGAGGGAGGAAAACACCTTTGGTAGCCAGAAAATTTCATATGTAACCAAACGTTCAAGGACTAGAGAAAACTAATTTTTTTACATGGAAGAATTCAGAATTTTTTTATCTTATACCCATTTAACAGTTCAAAACTGACTATTGAGGAAAACTTTTATCTCCACGAAAAGCAATAGAAGGAACCGTAGGCCAGTGCACCAAGAAATGACACCCAATCAGAAGACAAAACGCTGGGGAAAAAAAATGACCAGAGGACCCGGCAGGGTTGGACAGGGGAAGTGTGTTCATTTGGCAGCAACGTGTCCGTGATGCAGGAATACATTTCCATCCTAGAAGCCCAACTACCACGTTCCAGTGAATAACATTTACATAATATTTGAATACTCTCTTCTATTAAGGGAGGACTTTTCTGGAATGCCACCAACCATGAAGCCCAAAAGACTTAATTACCTTCCTGAAACTCGAAAATGGAAGTGTCTTGATAAAGCCAGAGCTTTGCAGGGAGGAGAAGGTGTGTGAATGTTTCCCGTGTTTGAGGGGACAGAAAAAAAAATCATCAGAAACAAATTCTGAGGCATCAAAACCATCGAAGATGGCGTTAAGGTTGAAAATGTTCATTGCCACAGGAAAAAAAAAATATTTCAAAGGTTTAATTAACTTTGCCTTTGGAGACTGGGGCACTTTTTTGGATTTTTTTTTAAAGAGCTCTTTTAATGAGTTTCTATGGGAGTTTGACTAATATCCATGTCCTAATTGGGAGCAGCAGGGGGTAGCGATGAATTATGTGTCCACATGTGTGCCACTCGTAACCTGCAAACACCTGTGCTTAATTGGAAGGCAGAGCGTGCCCTGCTGGGGACGGAGACCGGGGCCGTGATTCAGAGCGCTGACCTCAGGGGAGGGTCCCCTTCTCCGCTCACGAGCCGGGGGCGGGTTCCCCAGACTTAATAAGCCCCAGATCTGTAGTCTGGAGACACCTGGATTCTGCTCACCTGGGCAGCAGTCTCAGATCTGTTAAAGGCACACGGAGCAATTAGCTGAAACCTAGTGCCAAGAGAGTGCACACCGGAATCCCTCGTTTTATCGCTGTCACTTGGAAGTTATTGACTGGAAGAGGAGCTTAAGGCATAATAAGGTGCTAACACAGGGTCTGGCCCCCCCAAAACACCCCTTTTTATTACAAAATCTTTTGTTGCAAAATCATAAGCATGTAATTGGGTAACATGACACTATCACACTCAAGCACACCATAGGATATCTGGGGTGAAATGTTCAAATGAAAACTATAAATGATGATGCCCCCTATCACTACCCTACCAACCCCACTCAAGCAGACATCACTTCTGCCGGACCCTATATTTTGGTTTTTAGATGGGAGTATAGTCTTTAAAAAGAACTCTGAGTCTTCCAGGGAAACTTTAAAGTTCAAAGCAAATTCATAAATGTAGTAGAACAGCAATCAATCAATCAATCAACACTATTAAAAAATCAAGGATACACACCTGGCTGGCGTAGCTCAGTGGGTTGAGGGCGGGCTGTGAACCAAACCATCGCAGGTTCAATTCCCAGTCAGGGCACATGCCTGGGTTGCAGGCCACGGCCCCCAGCAACCGCACATGGATGTTTCTCTCTCTCTCTCTTTCTCCCTCCCTTCCCTCTCTAAAAAAAATAAATAAAATCTTTAAAAAAAATCAAGGACATTTTAGAATGGTGGTTCTCAACTCTACAGAGTCTCCTTATACTCTTAAAACCCCACGAGTTTTTTTATGAGGCTTTTGACTATCCGTGTATATAATACCATTGTAAAAGTTACAACTAATCATTTTAAAAAGTGCTTATTATTTTAAAAGAGCAATGGCAAATATGTTACCAGTTAACAGATAGCACCCATTGGTGCCAACAACTGTATTTTCCAAGACAAAAACAATTACTGAAAAGAAAGGCATTCTTTTACATTTTGCCAATCTTGTAAATGTGTGGCTTGTAGAAGATTTGTGGACTCTTAACACCTTCTTGTGCATCTAGTCTTAATACTCCCCGCAGGTAGTTTGCCTTCAAAATACACTGAAGCCCAATGAGCTCTTGAGTCTTCTTAAGATTTTATTTATTTATTTTTAGAGAGGGAAGGAAGGGAGATAGAAAGAGAGAAACATCAATGTGCGGTTGCTGGGGGCCGTGGCCTGCAACCCAGGCATGTACCCTGACTGGGAATCGAACCTGCGACCCTTTGGTTCACAGCCCGCGCTCCATCCACTGAGCTATGCCAGCCAGGGCCAGAAACCATCTTTAAATATTAGGAGGCTCTCTGTCTTACAGCACTGGGTATAATCTTCCACATTCTACTGTTCCCTTGCAAGTCTAAATTCGTCATCGCCAACAACAGCTGCTGCTAGCTGCTTCGACAAGCTCCCTGAATTCATCCTTGAGAAAAGTATCTGCCCCCACACCCAAACTGGAAGAGCCATGGTTTGTCTCTGGGGTAGGAGTAGCAGCTGCCCCCCCCCCCGGGTTTCCAATGCCCCACCCCCCTCCACCTGCCCTGGAACATCGGGGCCGGAAACAGGGTCCATGTCCGGAGGACCTGGGCCGAAGGAACGCTCAGTCCAGGCCAGCATCTGGCTGGTGCAGCCTGTGTTCCCGGCCGCAGTCCAGGGTTGTGCTGAGGTGTCCAGCCTCCTGCGTAGACCCTGTGGGCGAAGTGTCTGGTGCCACTGGCTACGTGGCTGCTAGGGACACACAGGTGTGGAGAGAGGGCGTGCAAGTGCATGGAGTGTGTGCGGGACACACGAGAGAGAGAGAGAGAGAGAGGGAGAGGGAGAGGGAGAGGGAGAGAGAGACAGAGGGAGAGGGAGAGAGACAGAGAGAGAGAGAGAGAGAGGAGGGGAGAGAGACAGAGAGAGGGAGAGAGACAGAGGGAGAGGGGGAGAGAGAGAGAGGGGGGGAGAGAGAGAGGGGAGAGAGAGAGAGGGAGAGAGAGAGGGAGAGAGAGAGAGGGAGAGGGAGAGGGGGGGGAGAGAGAGAGAGAGAGAGAGAGAGAGAGAGAGAGATGTTTTTGTTTCCCTGACATTATATATCTGGGGCTTGAAAGAGACCAGAACCTCTTTCAAAATGAACATGCAATTTCCCAAGTGTTCCTGGCCTTTGCATGGGTCCACACCCCCTAGTTAGATGGACAACCCTCTCTGGTCAAGCCCCTCCCTCTATACCCCCCTCCCCCAACAATCTGGCACCAGAGGGGGCAAGGGGTGGTGTTAATTCCCCTAGAGAAGCAACACTGTGGTCCCCTGGGGTGTGACGCTGTAGCCTCCTGGTGAAGCAAACAGGCTCTTGCTCCCACTTTATTAAGCTCCCTGTCTAATCCCCTTTGCTCCCCGCTCCTTTTTTTCTTATTAAGAGTTAGGTAAACATCAACTATGTTACATTACCTTTCTCTTTTTTCTTTCTGGAGTAAGAAGACAACATGAAATTTACCCTGTCCCCAAATTTTTAAGGGCAGGAGGTAATAATAGCTCACGCCTGTTAGAATTGCTATTATTATTATTTTTTTACAGAAAGGAATGCAAAGAGAAGAAACGAGAAAAGAAAGCCAAAGAAAAGTGATGGTTAAAATGCGGAGAGAAGGAAACCCTCATGCACTGTTGGCAGTGTAGCCGGAAAAGACACCGGCGTTCGGGCTGCCGGTCACTACCAAACCCAATAAGCCATGACAGTGATGGAATCTTTTATGGGCGCTTTATCCAGGTGGCCGGCGATCCGAGGAGATGGCGGGTTCATACCCTAACAGACCATCTTCCCTTCTCTTTCCTGGCCAGACCTTTTATAAGGGCGTGGGGGTGTGAGGGCTTTGAGATTCAGAAGCTGCAGCCTTCCTGTCCTGGGCAGTTAGCTGTTCCCAAGGTTGGGGAGGGTGGTTACACAAACAGCCCAGGTGCCTCCAACGTGTCCCCAGGTGGTCATCTCCAGCCAGTGCCCCAGGAGGTCGGCTGCTTTTCCCAGGAGCCAGGATGGGCCTTATCTGCAGCTTGTGAAACAAAAGCTTGAACATACACATGACCTGCTAGACTTACAGCTTTTTACCTTCAGCTCAAATTGTCCAAGTCCCCTATCATTAGGATTGTAAAATGCTGCAGGCACCGTGGTAAACAGTGTGGAGTTTCAGAAAATTTGGTATAAAAATACCACGTGATCCCATGTCTGTTTCCTTTCTTGCAGCTTTGCGGAAGTGTGATGGATGCAACTGTGTGTCCTTCAAGTGCACCTCATAATGATTTGACGTATGTGCGCTTAGTGAAAAGATCGGCCACAGTCACAGCAGTGAACCCCTTCCTCACCATCAGCCCAGTGTGCCGGCCTTGACTGGTTCTCAGGGACTGTCTGTTGCAGCTCCCCTGTGACCCTCGATCTAATAAACAAGCAAAATCACAGCGTACTATTGTGATGAAAATAATTCAGAGCCCCCCCTGCATGGGATTTGGTCACTCCCAGGACTCGACCTCATGGACCCCCTTTGAAAACGATTCTTCTGCAGGAAAAAAAAAAAAAAAAAAAAAAACAAAAAACCTAGCTAGGAAGAAAGCCTGCTTTGACATCGTGCAAAACAAGGAAATGCCGGCGATTTCGTGAAGAAAAGCCTATTTTATTTTCTGGGTTTCTTTTTCCACGAACAAACATGTCTCATTCATCTAACAAATATTTACTCAGCGCCAAATATGTACCGGAGGCACGTCCTCTGGGGTTTTGCGGCGTGTAAACAAGACGTCTCAGCGCGATCCGGGGCTGCCGATACTTTTGAGAAGGGTTTTCCTCCGTCAGGAATGTCTCCTTGGGGCAAACGCCACAACGTACTTGGGCTGGAAGACACCAGGCTGGCAGATTGGCATAAACTTAGGTGGAATTCACAATCGGACAGGCAGGCAAGAAAATAGCTTCTACAGGGGAAACAGAGGTTGCTCTGAATTCTCAAAGACACGGTCAGGGAAAGTCTGGGCATCCCTACTTACAGCCCGGGCTGGGTTGCCAAAGTTCCCTTTGCTTGGAGACGTCCAAACAAAGTCGTATTTCATTGAGAGACATGATGTGCATACCCTCTTTCAAGAGATGGGTTACGGGGCTGGCTCGCCGTCCAGCAGAGGTTGCTATGGCTGAGGTTGCCACTTGAGTTTTTTTATGATTTTCATTCTGGGCTGTGCCTACAGTGTGGCTCCGGTCCTAGGCTGAATAAGAACTAGACGCCTTCGAGTTCAAGGTCAAGTCAATATTCCACGTTTACTACTATAAAATTTAAAACCGATCATTTTAAAAAGTGCTCCTTACTTTTTAAAAGAGACACAGCCAACATGTTAACAGGTAGCCCGCACTGATGCCCACAACTGTGTTTTCCAAGACAAAAACAATTACTGAACAAAAAAATGACATTCTTTTAAATCGGACCCTTCAAAAAAAAAAAGCTTCAAATTTGTTCAACAGAAAATGTATTTTCCAGCGTCGACTCTTTTTCTGGTTTTGTTTGTTTTTTTTTTCCTTCTTTCCTTTGCTTTTGACGTGCGCAGCGTGGAGCGAGCTACCCCGTTGGGGCTCTCTCAGGCACCCGGATGTGTGTCCCTCACGGCTGCAAGATCGTGTTCCCTAAATTGGATCCTCTCTCAGGAAAAGTCCCCCTGGTTGTCAGCAGAGACGCACGTCCCTCTGAATGTACGCAGAGCCCATGCCAGCATGACAATTTTCCGAGGACCTCCAGGCGCTGGCAATGCGTCCGGAGCACGGGTGGACATTCCTTACCCGTGTGGCCATCAGTCACACAGGATTGGGGCTTGAGGAAGGGCCTGTCTATCACAGTGCAGTGCATTGCACAGAGTAGATGCTCAATTAATGTTCGCTGAATGCTGAGTCTCTCAAGGGCCCGCCAACTCTCGAGACGGGATGTCTTGGACCTTGCGTTCCATGACCTTGACCACAATCTGTGCCCTTCTCACCCATTGTCTAGACCCTTTTCCATCTTTTCTTTCTGGAAAAAAACCCCAAACTTTTATAGGCAGATTTTTAAAAAAATTCCCAGAAAGCCATGCCGTGGAAGATAAAGAAAAGACACCGTGAGCAGTGAGTTGTCACTTGCATTCTACATGGGGATTTTTCTTGCTCATCGGGGCTTGTCATTTTTTAATTTATATATTACGGGGATAATGAGACCGAGTAAATTAAGAAATGTGAACAAGGGTGTAATTCCTCGTCGCTGTGAAGAGACATAATTTGTGGCTCAAAACCGAAATAGGATGACTAATGAGCCCTCACCCTGCATTAGTGGCTAAGTGGGAAGGAAAGAGGGACGCCCGGTACGAGCACCCAGAGACAGCATCGCCCCAGCGTGCGTTTCAGAGAAATCCCACTGTCAATCTTTGTCTTCCGTCGTTAGCAACATGCTCCCCTCAGAGCCTGATTAGTATTGCGTTATAGGACATAGCGACTCTCCTGTCAAACGCAAATATAGAAATGGGACGTTAAAAAAAATCACACGGAGTTGAGATTTAATAACCCACTTCAAAGGTTTAGTAACGCACTTCGGAGGTGTGCGATTTTGCGAATTAGATCCCACAACTCCCTCTCTAGGCCCTGGGGTGGGGAAATTATATGATGTTGAAGCCCTAATTGGCACAGGAAGAAAAAAGAGTAGCAGGGAAAAGTGACATTTTCAGCAATTATACATGTAACAGTTCCAACAGGTGGTATTTCTTGGCAATGTATTTGATCTTTTTGGGCCTGTATAAGGTCACACATGCCTTTCAAACATCTGTTTTCCAACCCAGTGGTTGTTTGCTGTCTACTCTTAAAAATGCACGTGCAACCAGCCCTAGCCAGGTAGCTCAGTAGGTTAGAGCATCATCCCAACACGGGAAGGTTGTGGGTTCGATCCCCAGTCAGGCTGCCTACAAGAATGCACGCAGCCACTAATGCATAAATAAGTGGAACAAATCAATCTCTCTCTCTCCCTTACTCTCTTTTTCTAAAAATCAATCAATAAAAAAATTTTAAATAAGTAAAAAAAAATTTTAAATGCATGGGCAATTCGTCTGTATTTTGTAGCAGCATAGGAACCATGGTTATTAATATTGAAGGAACTTTTCGCCCTGGCTGGCGTAGCTCGGTGGATTGAGTGCGGGCTGTGAACCAAAGCGTCGCAGGTTTGATTCCCAGTCAGGGCACATGCCTGGGTTGCAGGCCATGGCCCCCAGCAACCACACACAGATGTTTCTCTCTCTCTCTCTCTCTTTCTCCCTCCCTTCCCTCTCTCTCTTTCTCCCTCCCTTCCCTCTCTAAAAATAGATAAATAAAATCTTAAAAAATAAAAAATCTGTTTAGAGAACATTTTTAAAAAAAAAAAGAAAGAAAGAAAGAACTTTTCCTCTATGACTGTCCTGTCTGCTTTTGTTTGGGAGTCCTCCAGATTCACGTAGCATGACACAGTTGTTCCTGACGTTTGATTGCCTTGCTAGCCCCGTGTTCTGAAAACCTGACTTCCTCATCATCCTCGTTCTAGCTGCGCGCATTGGCTTCCAGTGCCCTAATAGACACAGCACGTAGGGCTGCTTGCTTCACTCCTGGCTACCAGATTTCTCCACGCTGGCTTCTGGGAGGGAAAATCGGCATTTACGGGTTCAACCCCCGCAAAAAAAAAAACAAAAAACAAGACACTCCAAGTGATATCTCTCTGCCTGAGTACTTCATTCTTCCTGCCTCCTTTCTGTGCCCATGAGCATTTAACTCTTCCTTCAGTGTTGTTTAATTAACCAAACGTGCTTGCTGTGTCTTGAAGACGACCTTCTGGAGGTCCATCTGTCCTGCTCCCGAGTTTATCTCACTTATGTGATACGTCACAAAAACACCTGTCCTGTTTTATCCTACAGAACCCCGGAAGCAATGGGAAAAGGGAGCTGCCTTTTTCGGAGGAAGATGTTGCCAGCCCAAAATAAGCCTTTTGGGGTACTGATTTCAAGCTGGCTATTTTTTTTTTAAGAAACAGAAGACCCAGAAGAGACCTCTGCCCCGCCCCCTCACCTGCGTACAGGAACTCGGGCGGGAACCCCACGGCGTGTAGAAAGGGGCCGCAGCAGCACGGAGGTGTGGACGCAGGGCGGCCCCGGGGAGGAACCCAGCAGGGCCTGTTCCGCAGACCCCCCGGGGTCCCTCCATCCCTGGTGGCCCACAGAGGGTGTATTTCCCACACCTGTGCGTGATCCAGTCGGCCCGGGAACCTCCTGCTCTCCCGTGGAAGCCCCACAGCCTGGCCCCCTTCTCCCCCGCCCAGAACCCCATACAAACCCCGACCGCCCAGCACTTCTCGGGTCTCACGTTCTCACGGCACCCCTGGGTGCACGTCCGTAATCCAGTTGGGACACCTCCTCCTGTGTATCTGCCTCCTGCTAAGGCCACGATCAGCCCGGCCACCAGAACCTGGGAAGAGGGGAGCCACGTCAGTGGTTTGACCGCACCTTTGTCGTTGTTTTTAAAGGGGATGCCGTGACAGGTAGAGATGAACATGGGAGTTTGTTGGACAGAGGGGATGATAACACGTAAGCAGATGTCACGGTGGGCCACAGAAACAGCACTGGCCGCAGCCTTACAGGTGACTGATAAAGGGCAAAAACCGCAAAAAGAAAAAAACAAAAAGACAGAACTTGACACTTCTCAAAGAAAACACAAAGGATATGTTATACTCTTATAGTAGTACTTATAATGGTTTCCCATCAGAAATGAAAGGCTAATCATGCATTTTTATACAAACATATGTATGTATATAAACAAATACATGTGTGTATACATGTATATCTTTGCATATATACACATATGTGTACACTCATATTTTACATATATTGCAAGATAACGGAATTAAAAGATAATCTACACTGTAATCATTATATATACCACTCAATGCCATGTATATAATTGATTTTGTCAGATACTAAAAAATCAGTGATTTTTGTCTATCTATAGACAAACAATATAGATACAGACGCAAGGACAGACACGCATGTAGATATTTAATCCGAGACTGGCCAGCACAGTCTCGATGGAGAGTCATCCAGCACTGAGCCGGAGTGGAAGCAAGGTCAAGTGGAAGAAGAAACTGTAAGGACCGGCCGTTCTGAAAATGTCAGCGTGTGTGCGTGAAAACTGGAAATAATTGGCGTTTCCAAACCCGGGCCCTGAGAGCGTGGGTTGCCTTTGGTCTCCGAGTCCCTCCCCCGGGGACACCGGGTGGCCTGACTCCGGTGCCTGTTAGCCCCGCGGTGACTAAGCATCCAGCGCCTCTGCAGACCTGACCTCGGGCTCTGCGGGGTCTCGAAGGCAGGCAGTGCGACGACCCAAACCCGTGTTTCCAGGGACGGCAGGTCTTCCCATCGGAAGAGGCCGTGCCTGGTGCAGGGTTCGCAGCCCTCCGGGGCAAGCAGACGACCTGGAAGGCAGAGACCGAGTGTCGGAACCACAGAAAGACTCCGGCAGAAGCCGGCTAATGAGCCCGCTCAGGGCAGCTTGGGGGTGGGCGGGGGAAGGTCCAGGATGTCAGCGCGGCTGCTCTGAAGCGGGGCCGTTATGTAACCCAGCCCTGCCGGGCTCCGGCCAGATCGTGTTTTTCCAGGGGGCGAGCCTGAAATGTCTCTCACGTGTCAGGAGCAAATCTCGGCGCAGGGAGCATGCGGGGCCCTGGGTGGGCTGCAGGCCACGCGTTTGAACAGAGAACTCAGTTCAAGTCGGCCTCAGTGCTGGAGCAACGCCGGGCAACAGGCTGTGCATGTGAACACATCCAGGGGCGTTCTGCGAAGCACACAGTGGTGTCCCCTTAATTCAATAGTATCGCGATACTCTTATGCGGTTCCCGACGTCGGAGCGGGTGCAACCCTTGTGTCTGAAATACTAACGACAGGTCGGATTTCCACGGCCAGCTGTAATCATCCAAGAACCGTTTATGCTCCCAGCATTTGGCGGCGATAGGCACTTTCAGCAACGGGCATGTGGGTGACACCAACTCCATACTGGAGTAGAGAATTGCGTGCTTACAGTGCACGGGACCTGCTCAAGGTCACGGTCAAGGGGCACATGCAGGATGAAACACATAGACCCCTTTTATGATGGTAAATATCATCTGCACGTTGCCAGGACATAAAGGGGTTTAGAAATCATCAGGGGTACCCCAACGTGGCTGTAATGCAAAGAGTCATATCCTAAAGATATTGAGAGACAAACTCAAAGGCATGAGGCCAGTTATAAACTCTAGAACTTTTATTTCATCATTTTTTTGTCGTTTGGGAGAATGGTGGTGGGTTGTAGAAAACTTAAAAAATGTCCTTTTGGCGAAGTCAGGCATTGTGGGTCCAGCCGTTCACCCGTCCCTTCAACCCATGAGATGCCCGAGACAAAGGGTCATGTGACCCCGTGGCCTGCAGAGGAGGGTGAAATAAAGCTCCCGTCCCCTGAGAGTCTGACCCCGACACCATCAGAGCTGAGACCTCTGTGGGGACTTGACGTCAAATGCCAGGTGGGTCCAAGAAGCACCCACCAGCAGCTGGCCAAGAGCGTGCTTCTTTAATGTTGCTGCTTAAAGAGAAAACCTACAGTTAAATCTTAAATCTCACCATTTTGTTCCTTAAGCAACGTCCCAAAAGACCAGTGATAACAGAACCAAGGAGGTTTGAGGATATGTTTATTGATTTTAGAGAGTGAGGAAGGGGGACAGAGAGAGAGAGAGAGAGAGAGAGAGAGAGAGAGAGAGAGAGAGAGAGAGAGAGAGAGAGAGAGACAGGGAGAGAGAGAGACGGAGAGAGAGAGAGAGAGAGAGAGAGAGAGAGAGAGACAGGGAGAGAGAGAGACAGGGAGAGGGAAAAAGAAAGAGAGAGAAAGAGAGAGAGAAATCAATTGGTGGCCTCCTACACGCGTATAGACCAGGAATTGAACCTGCAACCTAGATATATGACCTGACCGGGGATTGAACCCACAGCGTGTCTGTGCATGGGACAACACTTCAACCAACTGTGCCACCCGGTAGCCAGGGCAACATCGACACATTGTAACCCCACACCTGTGGCCCCACCATGCCCACGAATCTATTCACTCTCTGTTGATTTTAAAGACACACACACACACACACACACACACACACACACACCAAGGACCCAGCTCACAGGTTCTTTCCGGCGACAAACGTGAACGGACCTTCTGCAAAAAGACCTGGGCCCGTGGTCCCCACCCCTGGAGGGCATGGGTGTGGCTCGTGGATGTGAACTATAGGTGAAGGGGCCCACAAATCGAGGTCCCCGCGGCGGGCCCTGGCGGAGGGTAACGCGGCAATCCCACAGGCAGTCGCACTCAGGAGCCTTGAGGTGACGTGGGGTGCTGCCTCGAACCCGCGAGAGGAGCGTTTGCTGTGGAAGGTGCGAATGCTTCAGCCCAGGTCCCTGGGACCCCGTGTCTAAGCTCCAGGACTCCCCCTCGCTCCTCAGGGGCTGGTGCCCCGACACCTCACACCTGGGGACTTTCTCCCCAAAACCGTCGTGGACTCACGGGGACGCCTGGGCTCACCTTTCTGGGAATGTGCACATCTCCGAGAGGTGGCGTCCCCGGGCGCTCTGGGGCCAGAGAGTGGCTGACGGCTGGCCGCGTCACGGTCACCTGCTAAGGTTCGGTCCCCGCCCCCGAGGCACCCTACAAGACAGGCAGAGGCTGGGCTCTACCTCAAAGCTGAGCCTGCTGGGGCTTCTCCATCGTCTCATACTACAGCGGGACCCCCGTAACGTCATGTCACTCCGTGTCATTTTCTCGTGACGTGCAGGAGGCGCTGGAGTCACGGGCCTTCTTATCGGCGAAGTCCATGCGCCCGGCAAATTTATTTTTACTGTTTGTGTCCTTTTGCTCGAGGTTGTAGGAACTGTCGGTGACCTTCAGAAAGGACTCGGTGTGTTACTTCTCCTCTTCTTCTACTGGTTTATCCATGCCTTCATCTCCAAAGATGCCCGCCTAGGGATTCTCATTTCTCCCTGAAGCACGAAGGCTCGCCTTCTAGGGGGGACGCAAAATCAGAACATCCGTCACGCCTGCGGAGAGGAGGTGCACACGGAAAATGCCAACCTTGGCTTTCCACGTCGGCTCCAGGGGGCGAGGACAAATGAGGGTCCTTTGCTGCCATGGTAACAGCAGGAGAATCCCAGAACACCGGGGAGAGTGACCCATACTTACGGGGCTAGGGAACGGAAATGGAAATGGACGCGATACGTCTTTTTTTTTTTTAAAGATTTTATTTATTTATTTTTAGAGAAGGAAGGGAGGGAGATAGAGAGAGAGAGAGAGAAACTTCAATGTGCGGTTGCTGGGGGTTATGGCCTGCAACCCAGGCATGTACCCTGGCTGGGAATCGAACCTGGGACACTTTGGTTCCCAGCCCGCGCTCAATCCACTGAGCTACGCCAGCCACGGCTGCGATACGTCTTAATAAACCCATGGACACAGAGGACCCCTTCACGGCTCCGACGTGAGCTATACATGCTTCCAGGAAAAGGAAACAAATAGGGAAAGGTAGACTCTTACGTCCGCTGAATGTTAAAGACAAAAACACCTCATAGCCGATCAACATGGTCATGACCAGAGGCAAAGGGGGCGGGGCGGATGCAGAAGACGATGAAGTGGGATAAACGGTGACGGAAGGAGACATGACTTGGGGTCACGAACACAGCACCCCACACAGATGATGGTTCTTAGAACTGCACACCTGAAACCCGCACCTTTGTATGAACCAAGGCCACCCCAATAAACTCCATAAAAAAAGAGAACGAAGCCGGTATTTTCTGAGTCGCTAAAACTCAGACAGCGCTGGCACGGTAGGCGGCCATCTGCAAGCAGTCACGTAGCCGGCAGCTCCCACAGCCGCAAATGGACTCTCCGGGGGACTGTGGTGACACTGGTCCCTCATCCGGAAAGTGTCTAATGATGAGTGGCCTGATCTTTGTCCGGGAGGAACGCTCGGCTCGGGAAAGTAATCACGAATTATCCTATTAATACAACCATCCTCCGCATGGTCCCTCGCCTCCTGAGTCCCTCGTAGAAACAAATTTAAAGCGCGGCAACTCAGCCGTGTCTGCTAGGCATCATTCTGCCTCATTTCAACGTGACGATGCAAAAAAGGAGACAAGGGGGAAATTTCAACGCAGAGATGCAGAGAGACCCGTGAGGAGATGACGCCGTGTGACGACGATGCAGGTGGAGATGGATCGGGTGCACTTCACTGGAGGAACACCAAGAACTGATGCCCACCACCAGACAGTGCAAGGAAGATGGCAGGATTCTCTCCAGAGCCCCAGAGGGAACAGGACTGTGCCGGCGCTTTTATTTAAGGCTTCTGGTCTCCAGAATTTGGCAAGGATTCATTTCTGTGTTTCACGCCACCCTACTTGTAGTCATTGGTTATGGAAACCCCAGGGAACTAATACACACCGATTCAACCACCCGGGATTCTTTTCTCTCTCTTCTCCATCATTCTTAGTAAAAGCGTTTGTCCTCATGGCCTCAACGAAGCTGCTGTGCTTCCAGACAATGCATCGACATCCCAGGGAGGAAGAAGGAGCTCATGCAAGGGGCCAAGCGTGTGAGCCAGCTGAAAATGTCCCTTTTTCACAGGACAAGCAACACTTTTCAGAAGCCGCATGGACCAAACATCCACTTTTTTTTTTATTTCTTTGGCTGGAATATATCCCGTAGCTGCTCTTCGTTGAAAGGGAAGTGGGGAAATTGGGGATTTTGTTTGTTTCTGTGCGAGGGTGTTTTGTGTATGTGGGTGTGTTTGCTGGTTTGATTTTTTTTCTCAGTTGCCTGAGCAAAATTGCGGTTCCATTGGCGAGGAAGAAAGGTGCACAGATAATGATCAGGCAGGTGGCAGGGTTTAGTCGAAGACATGATACCACACGCAACTCCAGAAATCGTCCCGCCTGTTAACGACGCATCATGAATTTCCTGCTTCCTTATATCTAAAGGGGAAGGCAAAATCTACGTAGTGATTTGCCACCCTCAGAATTATCTGATCTGTTTGATGGAATTCCTATACGCTCAAATATAAATTTACATAATTATTCATGTATGTGTATACATGTGTTCTATTGAAGGGTACAAAATTTCTATCACAACAGATGAGTTGAGATGGTTAGCTGTTTCATGCAAATGTTTCCCGTTCGCAAGAGTTTTCCCTGTCTACGAGGAGAAAATGGAGAAAAAGAGGGAGAAAGAAATAGGATAAATGTAACTAACCTAAATGGATTTATGTAAATATAAATAAATATAAAGATACCTGCTCCACCCTGGCCATTTTATGCTGGTGCGATTCTACGTGATTTGTGGCTTTTATGACATCCTGGGTTGCTTTACCAATATTTCCTCAACAAGTTTATTGCCTTTGAAATATGTAAGGTTACTCATTGAAAAATCGACAAACACATAAACATCAATATTTCGGACAGGAGGAAAAGAAACGTATATTATGGAATAAATCTCTGCCATGCCCTCGCCGGGCAGCACAGAGCTCCTGTTGATGCACGAAGTGCGGGTCCGTGTGCCCCCCACCAAGGAGCGACGAGAGAGATTATGTTTTCCTTAAAGCCAGGGGAACGCAGTCAACACGCTGAGTGATATATGTGCCTCCACCACATTCTCGGCGGGGAAACATGGGCGGGAACCCAGCCAGCCTCTTTACGCGTCGGGGGCTCACATAAGAGAAGGCGAGAGCCTCCTTAAACCGGCAGAACGTGGGACTCGAGAAGAAGAAACAAGTGTTCAGGGACAGCTGGCTGCTCCAGCACAGAGCTATGGGCTTTTGAAGAGTTCGGATGCAGGAGGCTTTCTTGCCCAGAGCTCCGTCTCCTAGAAGAAGTGGACGCAGGTGAACGACAGGTGTAGGACTCGGGGCTATGAGAAGGGCTTGTTGGTTGATGCTCTTGATAGAGCCAAGAGACGTGAGGCGTCTTTTACGTAGTTCCGTCGAGAGTCGTCTTAAGAATGCAAACAACTGCCCTGGCTGGCGTAGTAGCTCAGCGGATGGAGCGCGGGCTGCGAACCAAAGCATCACAGGTTCGATTCCCAGTCAGGGCACATGCCTGGGTTGCAGGCCACGGCCCCCAGCAACTGCACATGGATGTTTCTCTCTCTCTGTCTTTCTCCCTCCCTTCCTTCTCTAAAAATAAATAAATAAAAAATCTTAAGAAAAAGAATGCAAACAACTTTGAACCCCTTCCTCATTTCAGAAACGTATTGAACACACGTTCAGTCAATGCACACCAGGGCTCCTCTTGTGGGGGTGGGGGTGGGGTGATAACACCAACACACCACCGTCCTCCCTTCCTCCTTGAGGACACAACCCCAATTTCCTGCGCAGGGAGATCCCAAGTGCTTTGTGGAATTGGAACTGATTCCCCACCCCCTCCCGGGAGGGAAGACATGCGATAGGTTAAGTCCAGTTTTGGCTGAGCCAATCATGGCGATACAGCTGTTGGTTGGTTGGTTGGTTGGTTGAGGAATGGCTTTGGGCCGTGGCCGGTGTGGCTCAGTTGGTTGGAGCCTCGTTCCATAAACCACAGGGCCATGGGTTTGATTCCGGGGCAGGGCACATGTCTAGGTTGCGGGTTCAGTCCCCGCTTGCAGTGCATATGTAAGGGAACCCACCATCGTTTCTCTCTCACATCAGTGTCTCTCTCCTCCTCTCCTTTCCTCTCTGTCTGGAATTTTTTAAAAAATGGCATTGGGACTGAATTCTATCAAATAAGATCTCGAGAATATATATTGTTTATATATATTAAACTACAAACTTTTTTTTCCATTTATATAAAACTGTATACAAGCCCTGGCTGGCATAGCTCAGTGGATGGAGCACGGGCTGCGAACCAAAGCATCGTAGGTTCGATTCCCAGTCAGGGCACATGCCTGGGTTGCAGGCCACGGCCCCCAGCAACTGCACGATGATGTTTCTCTCTCTCTCTCTCTCTCTCTCTCTCTCTCTCTCTCTCCCTCCCTTCCCTCTCCAAAAAATAAATAAATAAAATCTTAAAAAAAAACTGTGTCTATATAACTTGCACTTCCATCCATGTAGGTGATAAAGAATTAACTATATTACCATTATAAACTCTTAAAATTTTAATAACAGCATGTTTCAGAAAATGTGCATAGTTTTTTTCTTAAAGGTTTGAAATAAAACCACACAACCAATTCTTACTGTCTTCTAAGCTCTAATAAGTAATTGTATATTAAGCATAAAAAAACTAATGCTTCTACTTAGACATGATATGTTTTGGATCTGACATATAAGTTAAAATTTAATTTCCAGCTATGTCAAAATAGAATTCTGAAATAGTTTATGTGAGCAGCTGCACATACAGGTATTTGTCTCATTATCTTGCTGGCATGTACCTACTTTGAATATGAAACCTTGTTTTTCAGTTCTTTTATTAGTTTCTATTTGAGTTACTTAATGACACTCCTAGGGACACAGGCTTTTAGAATTAAGAGCTATTAACCAAATGATCGTAAAAGTCAGGAAAAATTTCCTTTCATAACCATGACCTGATTTCTTGCCACATATGTGCAGAGGACTCTACCAAATCCTCAAAGGCCCAGAGAGGTGATGAAAACACACTTTGTTCTTGAGCTCCAGGTGTTTCTCGAAAATAGCAACCATACATATCCCAAAGCTAATATACGAGAAATAAAACAAAGGGCCGTCTTGTGAAAAGTCAAGTTCTGTGATATCACTCACATGCTCACACCCAGACACACACACTGTGTGAGTTTTCTGAGGTTTCCATAACAAAGGGTTACAAACCAGGCGACTAGAACCACAGGAGTCCATCCTGTCTCATCCTGGAGACCAGGCGTCTGAGGTCACCCAGGTGTCCCGGGGCTATGCTCCCTCCACAGGCTGCAGGGAGGGCCCTTCTTGCTTCTTCCACCTCCTGGGGCTCCAGGGGTCCCTGGGCTGGTGGCCACGTCCCTCCCATCTCTGCCTCTGTCTTCCAACACCTGTTTTACTTGTGTGCCTGCATGTGTCCCCAATTTTCTTCTTCGACGGACATGAGTCATATGAGATGCAGACCCACACCATGACTTCATCTTAAATTGACTACATCTTACGAGCACGTATTTCAAAGGAAGGAAGGAAGGAAGGAAGGAAGGAAGGAAGGAAGGAAGGAGGGAAGGAAGGAAGGAGGGAGGGAGGGAGGGAGAGAGAGAGAAAGAAAAGAGAGAAAGAAAGAAAGAGAAAGAAAGAAAGAAAGAAAGAAAGAAAGAAAGAAAGAAAGAAAGAAAGAAAGAAAGAAAGAAAGAAAGAAAGAAAGAAAGAAAGAAAGAAAGAGTCACATTCACAGACACCGGGCATTAGGGCTTGAATGGAGCTTTTGGGGAGCAGAATTTAACCCACAGCAGACACACACACACAACCAAGTGTAAGAGAGCAGCGAATCTGAAAAAGGGATGTGGGGAGGTTCTAGAAAATACCCAGGCAGCCCGGCAGGAGGCTGACCCCAGCCCTCGTGAGACAATGAGTCCCGTGAGTTCAGGTCTCCTGAACCAGCAGCGAACCAGTCTGCCATCAGCATCTCCTACAAAGAGCTTGACTTTTGCAAACGATGAAGCAATGCACCCTTTCCTACTGACACGCATTCTCTGTGGCTGTTACCACGCTCGGTCCTGCACACTTGCAACGTGCTAGCCCTGAAAAAATAGTTCGTTTTACCACGACGGCCATTCCGCCGCTGACTTGCACGATGCATGCAAGTTTGGGGAAGCCACATCGACACAAAACACAGAGCTGACGGCCTTTCCGGAGTGAGGAATGCCGCCCAGGCGCCAGGAGGTCCGGGCTCCAGGTCTTGACGGAACCACCTGCCACCCCCAACGGAGTGTTCGCGTGGCGAGAGCCACAGGCAGCGGGGACGGAAGGCTTTGCCCCGTGAGACCAGGGCCCCAGGAAAACAGCGAGGAGGAAATCCACGCGGAGCGATGAGCCGGGGTCACTCGCATCCGGGCTCGTCCGTTTTTCCTGGCTCAGAAAATACATCCGTTCCCAGGCCCTCGGTGGGCGGGGAGCCTGTGGAGGGAGCGAATGTGGATCGAGGCCAGCCTCCTCCCATGCCCACCGCTGGCCACGAGGGGTCGCTCTACGGAGCGCGGATGGAAAGCCCAGGCGACCTATGCGATCAAGTGCTACAGATGACGGGAAGCTGGCCTGTTCAGTCCGGGAGACCACAGACGGAAATCAGCGCGCAGACACCAGGCATCTCTGGCTTCCCCATGCAAGGAAAAATAGACGTGTATTTGCATACACTTTTTTTTTTTTTTGGCCGAGCATTCGAGAAGAGTTTTATGAATGCTGCGACGTTGAAATGCATCCTGGTCTCCGTGCAATCGCTAGTGTTCCGTCTCCTCTGCGCTTTGCGACACATCCCTTTTGTGTTTTCGTTCATGGACATTTCAAAGCCTGGGTGGCCCGTCGGGATGCTTTCGGGAAAGGAAGAGGAGAGAAGCTTCTGTCTCGGACCCGTGTCGCCTCCGTCCCCCCACCCACGGGCGTGAGACATCAGCGGACTGTCTGTCACGGATGCACGAGGAGGCTTGGGGGGACTCTTCCCCCCAGGAGCCAGCCTGGGGGGCATCCCAGCCCCAGAGCAAAGGACAACCGCCCAGCTGACACAGGGACCCCATCCCGTGCATGCAGTCCATTGAAATGGCTCAGACAAAGTCTGACAGCCTTGGAGCACCTCGTGCCACGGGGTCAGAGGTTCGGTTGTGTTTTCCCAAAACGCGTGTCAGCATCCGACCCGTGATCCCTGCGGAGGTGACGGTATTTAGAAATAGAGTCTTTGCAGGTGTGATGAGTGGAGAGGAAGGCACCCGCATCAGGGTGTCCCCTGATCTAACGGGACTGGAATCCTCATAGGACATTGGGTGGATGTCACGGGCAGATGAAGTCGGTAACGGGAGGGACGTTCTACGAAGCTGAGCCACACGCAGGATTGCCAGGGACCCTCTGACGCTGGCCGATGTAAGAGACCGTTCTGCGTGGCGTGGGCCCGGCTCCCACTCGGAGACAGAGGCACAGGACCCACACCCACGGAGAGGTTCTCCCGTGGGGAATCAGGCCTGCCGTGGGCCCAGGCCGCTTTGAGTCTTGCTCTTGCTGAAATACTGCCTCACCCTGAATTGAGGACATTTACTGCAAAGGAACTTCCTAAAGTCCATGCTAAACCTTCCAAGGAGGAGTGTAACTGGTTCAACCACATTTGCCTTTTCATTTGCAAAGACCCCTCTTCTGTGATGTGATGAGCAGCACTGGCTCCTTTGTTTTCTGTAAAAGGTGACCCCCTAAAGGGAACCTGTGCGTAGTAAATGAGGACCATCACGTAATGGGCAGAGGAACCCCATTAAAGGCTGGTCACGGCAAGGGCCAAGGCTTCTGCTACCCCTGAGAGCAAAGCCACGCTGTCCCTTTTCCTCCACCGGACTCGGCGGTCTGTGTGAGAATGCCTCAGTTCATCCACAATGACACGGACACTGCGGGCCGGTGTCTGTATCAGGCAGAGAGGCTTGGAATGGGTGCCCCCCTGGGCCCCCGCAAAGAACCAACCCCGCACACACTTCGATCTCAGAATTCTGGCCTCCGGAATGACGAAGAAACACATTTCTGTTCTGTCGCGCACAGCACCCAGTTTGGGGTCCTCGGTTACGGCAGCCGTAGCAAAGAAACGCTCGAACTTACGGGCAGCCCTGGGTCAGCGTAAGAAACGTTCACCCCCTGTGGGGAAGTTTTATGTGTTCGTTGAAGCCAAACGGAGGAGCATTGCCCAGAAGAAAAACCTCCATGAGCTGAGAAAATGCTTGGGAAACGGGCTGTTTTTGCACCTTATTTTATACATTCCGATCAGAAGAGGAAATGTGAGGGGGTTCCGTGAAGTCCATGGGCGATCGGTTAGGGAGCAGGCAAAGCAGGGGAACCTGTGGGGTTGGAGCACACACAAAAGGATAGGTGCACACACTGCTTTTACACAGGTGGGTACAGGATAGTGAGCAGTGAAAAAACTGCCACAGTAACAGTGAGAGACTTTGCGGGCTGTGCTCTGGGGCCCTGAGGGACCTCAAACAGGAGGACGTCACCTGACATTCCAAAGGTGGGTTATCACCCGAGGCAAAACGACAATTGGCAGGCTCAGTGGAGGGGAAGATTGGCATTGGTCGGGGAGTGTTGTAGCCTAGCCTCGGACTGCCCGCCGTGAACCGCTTTTAGGTAGAAAGTTCTCGTCTCAGAGCATCCTGTGTGAGTTTGTAAGGCTGCCTCACAGGACCCTGAGCTTGTCAGGTTTAGCACGGGGCCCCTTCTCATCCACATCTTCATGGCTCCACGCAGAATTAACTAGAACAGCCCTGGCTGGTGGGACTCAGTGCATTGAGCACCGGCCTGTGAACCAAAGGGTCGCCGGTTCGAGTCCCAGTCAGAGCACAAGCCTGGGTGGCAGGTCAGGTCCCCAGTAGGGGGCGCACAAGAGGCAACCACACATGGAATGTTTCTCTCCTTCTCTTTCACCCTCCCTTCCCTTCTCTCTACAAATAAAGTAAATAAAACCCTTTTTTAAAAAAGAATAAATCAGAAAAGCCGCCTCCACTGTCCCTTCATCTAAGCCGCTCTGTGTCACCTGCGGAGACCTCCCTGTGGCGCCTCCACACACCAGCCCCAGCCGCAGACGGAATTTGCTCTTCCTCCAGAAAGAGGCAGCAATACCAGGGAAAGAGCAAGTGCTTCACTTAAGTGGAGGCGGCAGTGCAAAATCAATCCGCTAATTCCGGCTGCTCTCCAACAAAACAGAAGCCCGTGGGTAAAGAGAGGGCTCCCGCGGTCAGGGGGAATTCTCCGACAAAGCGTGCGTTCCAGCGGAGGACCACCCCTTATTCTATCTCGTGTTTGCTGTGTCACCGAAGACAAGGGTCGCTGTTTGAGGAGCCCTTCCGTGTCAGCCAGCGGCCGGGCGTGTTTGCCTTCGCTCGCATGGAACCAGCTGGAATGCAAAAGACTCTCCAAAGAGAGCTCCCCCCGTGTGACCTTGTCTCCCCAGGGGGTCCCGTTCCTCCTTCAGTGGGGGTTGCTCATGCTGGATCCGAGGGACGGCTTCTCTCCCACGAATGCAAATGCAGCAATGACCTTCAGGTCTCGGCTGCTGCCCGAAAGACAGCCAGCACAGAGGATGCAGAGAAGATAAAGAGATGGGATGAACAGAGACTCGGATGACGGATATAACATGGACACATACATAGTATATACAGTAGATATGTCGTATGTATAACGTGCTAATACATATATCCATCTCTGGTAATATTTTATACTTCACTTTTTTCTTTTTCTTTTTCTTTTTTTTTTTTAATTCTGGCAGGTAGTGTGGAGACCTGCTTCTGTTGAAGACACAGAAGACAAGACTCTTTTTAAAAAAGATTTTATTTATTTATTTTTAGAGAGGGAAAGGAGGGAGAAAGAGACAGAGAGAGAGAGAAACATCCATGGGCGGTTGCTGGGGGCCGTGGCCTGCAACCCAGGCATGTGCCCTGACTGGGAATCGAACCTGCGATGCTTTGGTTCGCAGCCCGTGCTCCATCCACTGAGCTACGCCAGCCAGGGCATTTTGACTTCTCTTATTTAATCTGTGTTTTTTTTCCAGTACCACTGGGTCCCCTTACACTTCCCCCTCCCCAGCATTCGCTCCCTCCCTTCACCCTTGCACCTCCCCGGACTAGTATTTTATACGTGCTCGTGAGTATATGGAGGTATATTGTATTTTTACTTCTCATATATGTGTGTGTGTGTGTGCATTTGTGTATAATACATATAATAATCTATATTTGTCATCATTGTCAAAACACACATGCGCATGCATGTACGGGCATGTATGCATGTTTATCTCATTCCCATGCTCCACCATCATACTTACACTGAGCAGACTTGTTAGACTGTGAGTCACAGCAGGGCTCAGATGGGGCAGGATGCACCGAGAGAATGAATCAGAAGCATGCATATCAGGTGTCCGTGGACCCCCCACCCTGCAGACGAGGGTCCTGCCATGTGTGCAGTGAGGGGGTTGAGCAAAGACTCACGACTCCAAGTGCTGGTTTTGCACAGCCAGCCTCAGCGTCTGTAGGCACGTAACAAAAAGTCACCCTCTCTCCCCTCTACCGCTGTTGAACTGGGATGTGCATTTGTGGAAAAAAAAAAAAAATCACCATGTGATTCCCATGCCTACGACAGTTTAAGAGTCTACAGTGCATAAAGAGTACTTCTTCTACATTGTAAACCCATAGGGTTCCGTATAACCCCCACGAAATTAAATGGAGGCTCCCGGCTTGGGGGTGACCATGACCACAATGTGTTCTGTGCTCTTGAACTTGGAGATAACACGAGGGTGCTCCAGGGCTGGCTGTCCCAACAGCCCTGCCGAGATAAGTACGGCCCCTGCTAATGAAAACAATTGTATTTGGATCTCACTTGATAGGAGAAATCTCCGTGGGCCTAATGAATTTGCAAGTGGCACACAATAGCACAAGGGAAGTCTCTGACGAACTAAGCTCTTTTTAATTACAGCTTTACAGATAGGAGAGGGAAAACAAAGAACCAACCCCTATTCCAGAGAGACTCCTCAGGCAGAAGCAGAGAGACAGGGCACATCATCCAAAATACAACCAAGAGAAATACCACACGGACTTTTTTTTTTTTACTGAAATGAGTTAATAATACCCCCTGTGCTAGGATAGAAATAACTCTGGTTAGCAACGTCTACCTTGCCATTTGATGTATTTCTTTAAATGTACGTGCGTCAAAATTATGGAAAATTCCTGGATTCCCTCCCCTGAAATTGTCACGGTGTACCACCACGGCTTCTCTGGCAAAAGTACTAACATAAAATAATACATGTGGGCACGTGTTTGGGGTGCAGGCCACGGCCCCCAGCAACCGCACATGGATGTTTCTCTCTCTCTCTCTCTCTCTTTCTCCCTCCCTTCCCTCTCTAAAAATAAACAAATAAAATCTTAAAAAAATACCAAGAAATTAAAACGTCAGATTGAAAAGCAGATTGAAAAGCTGAGAGCTGGGTCAAAGGGTCAAGAAACGGAAAGGCCAGCCCTGGCTGCTGTGGCTCAGTACATTGAGCACCAGCCTGTGAACCACAGGGTCGCAGGTTCGATTCCCAGTCAGGGCACATGCCTTGTTTGCAGGCCATGAGCCCCAGCAACCGCACATGGATGTTTCTCTCTCTCTGTCTTTCTCCCTCCCTTCTTTCTCTAAAAAAAAATTAAATTAAATTAAAAATAAAATAGGAAAGAAAATAATAGTAATTGGAGAAGATGCAAAAGAAAAAAATACTCGTTTACAAAAATAATAACAATAATACATGTCAAGGTACTTGTAAAGTGCTTTCAAATGCATGTTATTCTTTTATTTTTTAAATCGTTATCTGAGGATATGTTTTATGGATCTGAGAGAGAGAGAGAGACAGATGGAAACATCCATCAGTTGGTTGCCTCCCGTACACAACCGCAATCAGGGACGGATCCCAAATCAAACCCGCCACCTGCTGGTGCGTGGGACAGCGCTCTAAGCAACGGAGCCACCTGTCCAGGGCTGTCAGTTATGATTTTTATAAAGAAATAGTTTATCTATCCGTTCTTGTTATGGGGAGATTTTTTAAAACTTCCAGGCAGGGACAGAGAGCGCAGGAGCATTTGCACTGCATTGTTCCAAGGTGCGGGCAGAGCCATCCATCCTGGATTGGGAAACCTCGGGGACGTGCGTGCTGATGAGCCCATGTCTCTGCTCCAAAGATGCACCTTGAAATATTCATGCAGCGAAATTGAATCATCTGGGAGGTGTCCAATCTGGGTTTTCTTTCTTTCACTTTGAAGTGTGTGTGTGCGGGGGGCGGTAGTGGGGGGGACTTTGTATCCAGGGGCTCTCTGCCTTTCATCTCCTTCCTTGTGCGCTTGTGAGGCTGATTTGAATATCTTTGCGCTCTCATCTTCTGCCAAAAAAAGAGAGAGGAAGAATTTGCTAAAGGGAGAGAAAGAGGAAGGAAGGAAGGAAGGAAGAAAGGAATAGAAAGAAGGAGGAAGGAATAGGAGGAAGGAAGGAGGGAAGGAAGGAAGGAAGGAATAGAAAGAAGGAGGAAGGAAGAAAGGAAGGAAGGAATAGAAAGAAGGAGGAAGGAATAGAAAGAAGGAGGAAGGAATAGGAGGAAGGAAGGAAGGAAGGAAGGAAGGAAGGAAGGAAGGAAGGAAGGAAGGAAGGAAGGGAGGAAGGAATAGAAAGAAGGAGGAAGGAAGAAAGGGAGGAAGGAATAAAAAGGAGGAAGGACTAGGAGGAAGGAAGGAAGGAAGGAAGGACATTTAGAAGACGTCACACAACAAAGCCAAGCCACTAGTGGCCTCTCCTTGTCTTCAAATCTTGAGTCCAGAAAAGCCCAGAACAGCAAGTCCACTCTCTGCATCTCTCCTCCATGAAGATCTCTCACTGGTTTTCTGTTTTTTTTTTAATTTTTGATCCTGAATCCACCCTTGGATAGTTTATATCTCTATGGTCCTGTTTTGTGTCTCGTGTGGTGGCGGGGTGGGGGAATATGTCCCTGAGCTTCTCACACCGTCTTATCCAGCTTGCCAACCCCCCCGTGGGCCATCCTTAGCCTAAAATGTAGGAGCTTTGTGCCTCCTGAGAAAATCTTCAGTCCATGGTGCGCCCATAAACATCAAATGCACGGATGTCCATTCAACTCTGTACCCTCTGCACTCATCCCAGAGCTCAGTGACGGACAAAGACGTGTCCAGCAAAAGATCCCAGATACCCACTAGGGACACAAGGAACTGTAGAGGGTGCTACAAGTCCCTGAGCTGCCCAGCACCCCCAAATCAATGTGTCTCACACTACATTTCTCTCTCCTACCGCCTGCTTCCTTCTAGTGTCTGCAAGTCAATCCGGCAGTGGGTCTCTTGCCTGAGAAGTTAATGCTGAGTGCTGGGATTTCTGTCTTTGGAGTTTCTTCTGTTATCACCAGGACTTAGAAAATTGCCTAGAAAAAATGCAGGCCTTGAACAATACAGTTGAGTTTGTATTGTATTGTTATGTTAGCATAATAGTATGTGAGCTTATATTGTTATAAGTGTTATGTTAGCTTCTTATGTTATATTACATATTTGCTATATCACATTATATGGTACTACCCTACCTCACATTTTTTAAAGATTTTATTTATTTTCTTTTTTTTTAGAGAGGGAAGGGAGGGAGAGAGAGAGACAGAAACATCAATGTGCGGTTGCTAGGGGTCATGGCCTGAAACCCAGGCATGTACCCTGACTGGGAATCGAACCTGCGACACTTTGGTTCACAGCCCGCACTCAATCCACTGAGCTACACCAGCCAGGGCTCCCTGGATCACATTTTACTCAAACGTACACATTTTCCATCACTCTGTTCTTATCTTCTACATTTAAGAGTATGAATACCCATTGTTACATTATCTCACATCTCCACCCATTCTCATTCCTAGGAGATTTTCTTGAACTCCTGATTTTTAACTGGCAGAGCCACTAACAGAAAGTGTATTGCTTTATTTGATCACCGTGACTTCGGTTTAAAGATGAATGAAGTTATTGGCTATGCACTGGAAAGGAAAACCCAGAGTCTCTTAAGCGGCATCTTAAACAGTGAGGCGGTTTCTTGTTGAACTCCTCTGGACTCTGTTAAGCGGGACCAGCCACACATTCAAGGTAAAACCCACGTCCAGAGTGGTGCCCTTAGCCTGCTCACTCAGACACACAAAAGCAGAGACCAGGGGGTCCGGCGTCTCCCCAGGTTCGGTTGAGCAGACCAGCGGGCTTAGACTTTACAAGTTGTCTCTCGTCTCCGTGAAGTGCTCTCCTTCTGCCTCCAAAACGACCGCCGGCTTTCAGTGTGAGTCTTGTACGCACGCGAGAAAGCTCACGAGTGCCGTACGGTGGACATATCGCCTCATACTCAGCTGCCTGCGGTCTCAGCTCATGTGGGGCGGTGCCTGGTGAGGACCCTACAACCCGGGTCAGGTTGGCCATCTCCCCATGTCAGAGCGGCCCAGGGACCCCTGGCATCCCAGATGGGTAAGGGACAATTCTGCCCCTCAGTGTAATCCGTCGCCAGACCTTTGGGTGGCCCAATGCCCTCACGATGGTGAGCGTATCGTGGGTGCTTGGAACATTGAGGGTTGGGAGTGTTCTCCCCCAGAGCCGACTGTTGGCCTTGGGTTTTTTATGGTTTTTTGCTCTTTTCACTGTGGCCTCATCAACAGCCTTTCTCTGTGTATCTACCCAAGAAGAATGAGACGCAATCCGTGAATTCATGAATCCATGAATCCATGAATGCTTCAGTTGCTGGTATCTGTCTTGAATATTCTCATCATCTCCGTGGACAAAAGACTCATCCTGTCTATATTTGCAACCTCCATTGCCTTCTTAACCCTTCTATTAATAAAATAACTCTCACCTGAATTGCCAGTATAATTATTTCTCCTCCTACGACCTCGTTCCAACTCTGGCCTCCTTCCCACTCCTCCCATAGGATGAGGCTTTCTCAGAAACACATTCCTGGGATGCATAACAAAACAGTTCCTAAGTCACTGTGCCAGCATGAGCACGCAAATCTGAGGTGACACCCAGGGACAGGGGCTGCATGAGGGCTGTGATTGTCCTTTGGGTGTGCATGCTGGTGCCCAGTCTCTCCGCAGATCGCCAGAGCTCGGGGACGCAACGGCACACTCACACGCCCGCAGCAGATAGATCCCCAGCCACAGTCTCCCCACTTACTCTGAAACAGCGGAAGAGGGGTGATGCCTTCCCATCTTCCACGTGTCTTCCGGTACACGGCCCGTGGAGAAGAAAGCACTTATCTCGTTGACTTGGGGCCAGACAACATCAGAAAACGAACAGAAGGCACTGGTGACGGAGATGCCACCAGCCACACCCATGGCCATGGCAACTCAGGCCCTGCCAGCGCCAAACTCCCTCAGGAAACTGGGCTGGAATTCCCGACACAGGAGGAGAAACTACGGGCGGAGGAGTAGTGACGTGCTGAGCCAGGGCCCGCCCCACGTTGTGATAAACACATGATATCGAAGAAGAGGTCATCTTTGAAAATGCAGGTGGTGACGCAGGCAGTCCGTGGCTGCCCTCCGCCACGTGGGGCGCTCTGGGCAGACACGTGAAACCCTGCTGTTGGTTCCAAGCGGGCACTCTTCGCTATATTCCACGGGAGACCCATCCACGCTCCCTGGACTTGGCATTCACAGCTTCTCTTGCCGATTCCTCCAAGGTTCCCCTCAGCAGGGCACTCAGAATTACCATCCACACAGAGAAACAGCAGCAGTTCCACGATCTGCCCACGGCTGAGTTGAGACATTTACTGAAGGAGGTACAAGATGCAGGAAACACTGTACACAGGACCATGACGCCTCCGTCCCCGTCGAAGCAGGCATCTGGGGACCTCACACAGGTCTCCCAGTCGCCATCCGCTGCCCCGGTGTATTTCCCTGAATCTCATCGATGGCCTAAAATGTCTTCCCTTTCAAAGATGACATTAGTTTTGGGAAAAGCCAGAAGTCACCGGGCACCAAATCTGGGCTGTAGGGGGGCTGAGTCACCTGGGTGATTGGATGTTTCACCAGAACACTCCACAGGAGACGTGATGTATGAGCACCTGCGTGTGGTCCTGATGAAGCTGCCGATCACCTGTTGTCCACAGCTGCAGCCTCCTGAGTCATCCAAATTGTTTTCTGAGGAGCACTGTCCAAGATTCACACAAAATCGGATGCAGATGCATTACTCTGCTCGCTCAGTCATTTCGAATGCAACAGCCACACAGTACACGTGCTCACTCAACAGCATCTACCACCCCCACTGACTAGTACAGTGAAGTCACCATTGTTCACACATGTGCATTCCAGTCCACTCTCCTTGGCTGCCAGGTTACATGGATGTCATGCAAACCGTTCTCGTTATATCAGCAACGGCTGGACCTTTTGTGGACAGACCTCTCGTACCATAACGTTTTCTTGAAGTCCATAAAAATGCCAGTCTCCAACAGGTTTCCTCTTCAGACTCCTGCGCCCACGGCGAGAAGTTTAAAAGTCATCCTTCCGTGTCTCAGCCGCACAATCCATTGTGACAGCCTTCATTAGAACATCCATGCGCCGCCCGAGTCTATCAAATGTGTCTTCAGGACAGTTCCTTGAGTTTTACGACCGCTGCCACTGAATATATCTTCTCTCAAACTGCATTCAGGTTTAGCCTGAGGAGGGGAAAACAACCTTTTAAAATCCGTGCTTACCTGTCATATTGGGGAGCCCTGTAAAACCTGGATCTCTTGGGGACACAGCCTGGTATTTTAATCACGCCGTGAGCTTTGGTGTCCGACAAATGTATGCAGACATCAGATTTCGAGGGCGCCTTCTGCTAGTGCTAAGCCATGGGCTTTGGCCTCATTGCCTGTGGCCAAATCATGGCACAAAAGGGAGAAAGTGGGTTTTTTTGTTTTTTTTTTTAAAGATTGTATTGATTTATTTTTAGAGATGGAAGGGAGGGAGAAAGAGAGAGAGAAACATCCCTGTGCGGTTGCTGCGGGTCACGGCCTGCAACCCAAGCATGTGCCCTGACTGGGAATCGAACCTGCGACACTTTGGTTCGCAGCCTGCGCTCCATCCACTGAGCTACACCAGCCAGGGCATTTCTTTCCTTTTTTTGCTCAATCTCTCCATCCCCCCAACCCAGCCCTCCAACCTCTCCCCCACCCCCGCAAAAAAGCTGCCAGCCTGCCTTCTCTCTATGATTCTGTCTTCATTTTGCCTGTATAATTTTATTAACCAATGTCACCCCAATAAAGTCAATAAAGAAGGGAAAAAAGCGAACCATCAAGTGTTTGTAAATGCCTTTTATATCCGCAGGCAGTAAGCCGTGAAGGGCTGTTAACCAAAATCATTACAAACAAACATGCTGTAAACTACTTTTAGTGGCCTCAAAACGAAACGCTCCTATTTCAAACTCATTGTCCGCAGAAAACAGAGAAGCAAATGTCACATTTGTGCGTGTGTGCATGTGAAAAAATGAAATGAAATAAGGAGGAAAAGATGAGCTAATTTTCCTTAGGTTCAGTATCGTCATCATATATATTTAGATGCCCTGAAGGTAAGAGGTTGTATAAATGCGGACTGCACACAGGACCGTGAAAATGTCAGTGTTTCTACGCAGTGACAGCAAACAGAAAGTGTGGGTCCTCCGTTAGCACGTTCTGATGTCCTCACGGCCGTGACCTTGGATGTATCGCCGTTGAAAAGACCGCCCTAGACTCCCAATGTTTCCATTGCTTCTTTCCATGACTTGTCTGGGGGGAAAAAAACCACTAAGCATGAACTAGCTAGCTCACATCTTGGAATTCTTTCGCTGTCGTCTTTTTCTGCAAATACTTTATAGAAAGGCTTTCAAAGCCTCCCCAATTCGGATGAGGACAAACAAGAAAGGACTGCCCCATGGCGTCAATAAAGAATGCCCAAACGGCGTCCACCGTGGGCCCGCTATGAAATGTTAATGTGCGAAGACCTTTGGATTTCTGCTGTTGACCTTCACGGTAATGCAGCATTTACTTCGACGCGGCCCTGGAAATGCATCGACCCAGCAGGCATCGACACAATTAACTCTCTAATTGCAGCAAAATGGAAGGCACCATTCTGGCGAGAGAGCTTTCGGGGTCGTTTCTTAGGCTCTGATTAGGTGTCTGAATGGTTTAACTCGATGGTGAAATAGGTCCCTTTCTCCTGGTCCAGGGGCAGACGCCCTTGGGGAAGCTTGATGTAAGGGTCTCCAAGTACCATTACTCTTTCAGCTGTTGTCTTTGCAAGTGGGTCATGAAATGCTGTACGAAAGGAGGACTTTAATTTTTTTTAAGATTTTATGTATTTATTTTTAGAGACAGAAGGGAGAGAGAAGGGGAGAGACAGAGAAACATCCATGTGCGGTTGCTGGGGGCCGTGGCCTGCAACCCAGGCATGTGCCCTGACTGGGAATCAAACCTGCGATGCTTTGGTTCGCAGCCCGCGCTCAACCCACTGAGCTACGCCAGCCAGGGCAGGAATTGAATTTTCATGATGGCCCAAACGCAAGTAACAGGACAGTGCTATTATGTGCTATTGTGTGCTAATATGTACTTATCTATCTATCTATCTATCTATCTATCTATCTATCTATCTATCTATCCATCTGTCATCTATCCAGCCATCATTTATGTATCTATGTATCTAACTCTCCATCATGTATCTATCTGTGTATCTATCTATCCATCTATCATCTATCGAATATCTATATCTGTGTATCATCTACCTGTCATTTATCATCTATATTACATGTATATTATATATATATATCATATATTTTATATATACATATATATGTATGAAAAAGAGAAAAAGAAAGAAAGCCTTAAACATGCAACACAGAAAGGCAAAAACTATACGGTCTCCACTGCACAGCCCACAACACACCCATCACATCCATCCTAACAGGAGCAGGTCCTCACTGACTGAGATCGATGTTCAATTTCTTGCACAGAAGGAGATTTATCGTGGGTTTCTAGACACCTGCTCGGGGACCAGCGCTGCCATAGATCGATGAATAATCCATAAGGGGACGTGTGGTGTGTCCTGGTGACTCATCCCCACGGAGTTAACACAGCAAAAGGAGAGACGCCCGGGGGGGGGGAAACTCAGAACGTAAGATTCTCTACGTAGCACCTGAGGTGCTGCCCCTAAGCCAGCGGGAAGAAGGATCTCTCATCTGGATGAGAAAAAGGGCAGCTCCCAGCATTTCTAATGTTTGTACACTCATCCGCGGAAGACTTGTGTCTACGCAAGAGACGGGTCTGCCAAGAAGAGGAGCATGCTCTCTGTGTATCGTAAACTTACACACAGACCCATCAGTTTGGAACAAAAGTTTTAGCCAAAGAAACCCACTACTCTCCAAGCAGAAACTCCACAGGTGGACTTTAGGAAACCAAAAAAACCAGTTTTCCAAATTGTTGGTGTGGATCCCACCTTCGAAAGCACTCTGTCCAGACCCTGCAAATGCGTATGGCCGCATCACCATGGTTACCACGGGGTAAACTCAGCCTCTTTTTCCCTGCTCCCCCAGTGCTCTCGCTTTGAAAATGTTGCTTCCTACAGGAACCAGCCTTCCGAACATAGGTGGGATCAGAATCCCACTGGAAGTGCAATACTGAGGTGGTCTCCAGTTTCGAGGATACTGAGCAGTCTTTGCCCCCACAAATAGCTTCCCGTGCTGTCTTTTTAGTTAGTGTCCACCTCCTGCACCCCTAAAAGCACACACTCACGTACCACATGGATTACATCCATGGGAAGAATAAGCAATTAAGCTATGATTTGGGATCAGGATAGATTTCGTGAAAACGGGTCTTCTGTGAAAGTCTTTCCCTCAGAGGGTCCTGGAATCCTCTCCCCTGTTTTCTCCTCCCTTATTCATGTCTCTCCGGAGAACTCAGGAATTTTTTCCGTCGCCTGCAGGACCCAAACCAGAGACCACGTCCGTCTTTTTAGAATCGTCTGACAGTTCGTTGTCAGTATAATTCTAATTCAATACACATTCGTGGAAGACCTATAATTTTCATTATCATCATTGAGTGGACCCTCACTTGAATAAGTATCTCTAATAAAAAAAAACAGGTGTCCCACCTGGCTGGCGTAGCTCACTGGATTGAGCACAGGCTGCGAACCAAAGCGTCGCAGGTTCGATTCCCAGTCAGGGCACATGCCTGGGTTGCAGGCCACGGCCCCCAGCAACCACACATTGATGTTTCTCTCTCTCTCTCTCTTTCTCCCTCCCTTCCCTCTCTAAAAATACATAAATAAAATATTTTAAAACATGATGCAAATGCCTTTTATTTCACGTCGATGTGAAGACACAGCTTCACATCACTGGACCTGTTACAGTGCTGTGGTTATGGGTTTCTACATCCTGAAATGCCTGTATAAATGTCATGTATACTATATGTATGTATCCATACACACTTGTGTATTATTCTTTTGGTGTTCAAAGGTGTTTCCACCAGAAGGAACAACGTTTCACCCAAACGGGGCATGTGCTTAGCCACAGGAAAAGAGAGGAATCAGATATTGAAGGAAGACAAGAGCCCGGTTCTGTGAGGTCCTGACCGCAAACACGTTTATTAAAAGCTATCATGCATAGCATCTCACCCGCTCTGCATTTTAGGGGTGTGTCCAGCCACCCCTTGATCACTCGGCTGGACTCGGGGTGGGGGTCCCTCCATGTGACGGCAGGTAGCAGTCATCATTGTGATGCTCAGAAACTTCTCCAACTGCACAGTGTTCAAGCTGCTTTGGGGAGCCCTAATTTTCTTCCTGTTTTTTTTTTCACTGTGGACACTACTACAGATGACCCCATTTCCCCTCCGTTTTTGCCCACCTCCTCCCAGAACCCCTTCCCCGTGGCCGTCACCACACTGCTGTCCATGTCCGTGGGTCCGACATCCAATCCCTTTGTGTGATCCTGTCCCCTTCTTTCCCCCACTCCCCTTCCTTCCCCTCTGACAGCTGTCCGTAGGTCCACGTGTCTGTGCCTGCCTCCGTTTCTATTTTTGTCCCCCCGCTTATTTTGTTCACTAGATCCCACCAATGAGTGAGACCATGTAACACCTGTCTTTCTCTGACTGGCTCATTTCACTGAACACCCCAGACGCCACGTTGAGTTCCCGAAACATCGGATGGCAAACCACTTGTTTCACAGCATAGGTATTAGGTGCTGGGAGAAGCATTTACACCCAACATTCTGAATCTAATCACTTATACTCCTGGCGGGCTGGACTCCCAAGCTTGAAACCTTGGCAAAGGCTCAAGGGGGGACCACCTTTTCATATCACACCGTCTGGCAACGACTGTGTGAAAAGTGGCCTTTGCAACTGGCTTCGTTTTATGTTCCTAATTTAACTCGACCCTGAGGGCAGAGGAGGTCGACCAGATGACCCAGCTTCTCCCTCACAGCCATCAAATACACCTGCAGCTACTTCCCCCTTTGCTCAAATCGGTCCATGTTACTAGGATGGCTCCTCTTCTGCAACTCTTGCTCTCACCTGACACCCCGCGGAGAACCACAGCGTGTGGGGGCAAAGGAGAGTTTGGAAGGAAGAGCCAGCATGGGCACAGGGGACAACTTTGACTTGTGGTACCCGCACGCAACCCTTTGCCCCAGTCAGGCAGGAGGTAGACACAGGCCTGTTTTGGGTTAACTCATGGGCATTAGGCACAGGGCGAGGACCCCCTTTTCTCATTGCCCTGCTATTTGTCAACCGATTTTACCCCTGCTTCTCCTCCTCTCATAGTTTCCACGCTTTCAAAATTTGGAGCTCATTTTTTCACTCAACCCTCATGTGTGGTGTTTTTCTCAGGGCCGCGTATTTTTTTCCTTAATATCCCCAAACGTGCACATGCTGAGGAATTTTCACCTGTCGTTCCACTGCATTGTCACTCACTGCTAAGTGGGCATATAGCTCCCATTTCCCAGATGAGAAGACTGAGGTATGAAAGGTACAACGATGGCTCACAGGCCCATCGATGGTGCGCGGTGACACTGTCCCATGAGGACACTAGGCTTGCACAGGTTCCAATGTGAAAGACAGAAGCTCCTCCCGGTCCTGGGGTAGGCTGTGGCTCACAGGGCACAGTAGGAATTTAAATATTTCACAATATAGTAGAAGGTTCCTGGACTAACCGCTGGACAGGACAATGGCATCTTCTTAAAAGATTAAACCCTGTGGCTTTGTCTCCTCAGATCCTTCGGTGTTGGATGCTGGCCCTGGATTTGAACTCCAAAAGCAGGCGAATGGAAGAAAAGGCTCGTTGCAAGCCCTTCTCCGAATGATGGACCGTCCGGGCGGAAGGTGCAGTTGCTGAGCGGTACTCACGTCACGTTTCGTCGAGTCAGAGGGTGACTTCTCTGCGGAGGGTTTGGGGCTCATGAGGATGTTTCTGCCTCCGGACTGGCCAGAGGCAGCAGGGTTGTGATGACAGGTGTCACCGACATGGCCTGGGGACCGTGAGGACCCCGAGTCTTTTCATGGGACACGACACGCACTCTAGCGAACACACACACACACACCTGTGCACACACACATCGCTGATCCCCACGGAGGCACGGTTCTCCCCAATTAGCAATAAAAGATGGATGGGGTCTCAAGGGAATGTCAGGTATCTTCACGTTGGCATTTTGGGGAAGTAAAAAAAATAAAATAAAAAGGCCTCTTTCAAATGTCACTCGAACACCACGCTAGACACGGGAAGGACAGGAAGTCAAAAGGTATCAGAGCTGAGCAATGCCACGGGGAAAGATACGTCTTGAAGCTGCTGGCTTTTTTGTCCCCTTTGAAAATCATACAATATCTGCATCAAATATGTCCTTTTCCAATGCTTTGGCTGCGGCGCTGTTTAAATATCTGACCTTCCACCAAACAAGCAGCTGGTGAGGAAAGCCGTTTGTCCCGAGTACGTCTCCAACGAGCATCGGAAGTCAGTCTGCGGGGCAGAGTGCTGCCTTTTCAGGCTTCTTCAGAGACATGAAGTCACCGATCGGATATACATTATTACAGATGCAGGTGACACAGGTAATACAGATGATATATCATTGTAGATACTGGGATTTGTTACGACAAATCGGCTCCTGTGATTATGGAGGGGAGTATAACCTCCCCCTCTCCCCGTGACAAACACACACAACATCTCTCCAAAGCAAGACGAGGTCAGTGAAAGTAGGAACAGGGTAGATAGGATGGGCATGAGTTTCCTGAGCCTCAGGACTGCATTCAGGCTATCGGACAACACAGCAACCAGGAATGCTAGGGAAGACAGTCCAGTTTAGCAGGGTTTATGAAAATGCCTAATGTGACACCTGATTTTCCTGCCTCCCCCATGGGCTAGAACCGTCTGAAAGGCGGACCTGGATTTTCCCATGAACTAAAGCTGTTGGCAGTTCTTTGAAAAACCTTTGTCATCTCTTTCTGAACTCTTGTCACTGATATGCAAGGGACATTCACCCAAAGACAGGATTCTCAGAACCTGGTTCAGAATTAGCTCTGCAAGCCCTGGCTGGCGTAGCTGAGTGGATTGAGCGCGGGCTGCGAACCAAAGCATCGCAGGTTCGATTCCCAGTCAGGGCACATGCTTGGGTTGCAGGCCACGGCCCCCAGCAACCCCTCATGGATGTTTCTCTCTCGCTCGCTGTTTCTCCCTCCCTTCCCTCTCTAAAAATAAATAAATGAAATCTTAAAAAAAAAAAGAATTAGCTCCGTAAAATACTCACTAATATTCCACGTCAACCTTGGGCATGCTGACTGGCTCTCGCTTTGCCGTGAGACAAGAATGGTTCCAGAAACCGTGACCCCTTGATCCACTGCTCAGCGAACTATCTATCAACTATAATGACATCAAAGATCTTTGTCTTTGAAGAACGATCCTTTTCCAACTCTGTGGGGGGGAAAAAAAAAAAGACACTTCACGGGTTTCTTCGTCTTCAAACGCGATAAGGTGATTCCAATGCTCTTTGTCTTTTTATTGCCTCCACGTTCTGAAGAGCAAGAGGAAAACGGCTCATAACATGCCATAAGCACCCAAAGTAACGCTCATAGATTTCATCGCTGCCATCTCGACACGCGTTCATTCAGATTTGACGGCTGACGTTCCGGTGGGGTTCGGAGTCTGTGATGAGCTGGGGAGGCGGCTGTCGTCGCGGGGCTCATTATCACCCACGGAGGCGTCTCTCCGCGCGATCGTGGCCGCCGCCGCCCGGCGTGAGTGGGCGCGGAGTCGTTGGCAGGCCGCGCAGGAGCGCTCCGCCTGGGAGAAGGAGCTCACTTGGCAGCTCCGCTCGCTGCGGACGGTTAGGCACGGGGCGCAAAGCAAACGGGTTCTGCGGGAAAGGTGGACTTGGGCGTGCTCTGCGCTGAAAATAATGTGCGATCTATTATCCGAGGAAAGGAAGATGGCAGTGGTTTGCATTGCAGACAGCGCCGTGCTCAGTCGGCGTATTGCAACGTGGACGGGGCCAAAAAAAATTTTTTTTCTTTTGTTCAGATGATGTTACCAGCGACATCCTGGGTTCTATGATCAGTGTCCTTCACGAAGGAAGAGGATGATGACAATGACGTTCAACATGGCACACGAAGACAAACGCTTCATGCTTCTCGTTTCCCTGGAAGATTTCCATCCGAGGCTCTTTCTCAAATAAATTCTACGACGGCAGGGTGTCCGTGGCGAGCTCCAGTGTATGGCGAGCACAATGAACTTAGGCGTTGGCATAATTTTACTGTCTGCAGAGACGGTTAAATAAAGGCACATACACATCACCGTGGGAGAGCACTCGGCCGTAGGAGAAGATGAAATACTGCCCTTTGTGACACCGTGCGTGGATTTCGGGCATATCCCACTCAGGGAGATGAGGCAAGTGGAAAACGTCAAGAGCCGTATGATTTTACTCACCTGTGTGCTATAAAGGTGGAAGGGACCGATGAACCAACATGAAAAACAAACATGAACGGAGACCCAGACAACAGGGGGGCAGTGACCAGAGAGAAAGGGGGTGCGGACAGGAGGTGGAAGGTCACAGGGGTGTCCAGGCTTTCGGCGCCTCTGGGAGACACTGGAAGGAGAAGAGAGGTCTGGGGCCACCCACGAAATACATGGCGGCACGTAATCACAGAACCATCTCATAATGTTTTCACTAAACTCATGATTTTGTGCTGGGCCACATTCACAGCCGTCCTGGGCTGCGTGCGGCCAGCGGGCCACAGGTTGGACAGCCCTGGATGAGGGGCCAGGTCCATGGCAACGGAAGGAAATCTGCAAGATAAGATGACCTCCATTTCACTGGCGTGTATCTCCAAGACATATTGCAACACAAAATCTTCGATAGAAGCAATGCACAGGCCAAAGGTGTCTTCTGAAGACATGCACGTGGGTGAGGGTTCTGCTCAGGTCTGGCTTCTACAGGAGGCACCCGGACGCAGGAAGAGTGACTGCATAGTTACAGAAAAATACAATCTCCTAGCATCAGGGAAATGCATTCTGAGCGTCCCATGAATGCTAATGCCGAAGGCTTTTAAGACGTCTCCTTGCCAGGTGGTGGGGGTTAGCCTTCCATCCTGAGCCTGTTTTCCAGTCCCTGTCAGACTCAGACCCTCCGTGTTCCAAAGTCCGCCTGCTCATCCGTCACGCTCACACTTTAATGCGGAATGTCCGGCTGCCGCTGAAAAATGCTGCCTGGCCCAGGAAGGGAGAGAGCCAGCAAGCACGGTGGGGCCCTTTGTTTGTAGCTTTCGCTGTATCGTTGCACTCCTTCGGGTGCCCCCCATTTTTCTCCCCTCTGTCGGCCTCCACCCAGCCCTTGCCCCCTTCCCCTGTAGACGCACCACACGGCTGTGTGTGTGTGTGCACGGGTCAGCCACGTGTGTTCTTTGGCTGCTCCCTTCCCCTTCTCTTCCCCCAGTCCCCCTCCCCTCCCCTCTGACCGTGAGTCTGGGCCTCTGTTTCTGTTTTCTTCCTCAGTTGCTTTTGTTCCTTCGACTCCACAGGGAAGTGAGATCGTGTGTTAGTTGTCTTTTCTCCGACTGGCTTATTCCACTGAACATAGCACTCCCCAGGTCCGTGCACGCTGTCGCAAAATGCAAAGGTGTCTTGCTTTGTGATGGCCGGCAATATTCCGTCGTGTGAACGTACCACAGCCTTTTGAATGGTAGTCACTTCAGATCTTAGCCAGATGACAGTGGCATAGAAAAACCCCAGAGACAGACACCAGTGTGAGGATGGCCAGAAGGGAAAGGGGGTGCGGGAGGTAGAGGAGGGCAAAGGGGAATAAATGGTGACGGAAGGAGACATGACTTCTGATGATGAACACAGGACACAGTGACCGGATGATGTACCATAGAGCTGTACCCCTGAAACCTATATCACTTCATCAACCAATGTCACCCCAATAGTATACATTCAATTAAAAAAGAGAAAAAAACACACGGAGGTGCACTGGACTGAAACCCCCCAAAACCCATTGAAGCACAGAACACATTCAAAGTTACATTTTAGTCTCCCAATAGTCATGGGATATTCCTAAGTTGTGGCTAAAATTACCAACCGGGCGGTCATTTTATGAATCCTAAAGATAGTCACATGACAGGAAAGGTGTCCTTTTCATGGACATCACGAATCCACCCACATCGTAGAGTGTTCTGGAACATGGGGCCAGTAGCTGACCGCACCTCCCGTCTAGGCCACAAGGGACACCGTGTGCTCAGTGTGGCCAGAACCTTGCAGCCCCCCCACCCCTGCCCCAAAGGCTGGCTCTGCATTGGGTACAGGACAGCCCATGACCCAAACGGGAACCATCTAAGCCTCCCCCACGAGTTTTCTGCCAGAGTTCTTCCTGATCGAGAAAACGCCTTTCTTCTCAGATTGGTAAACCGAGGGTTGCCATGGAGAGACATTCTAGAAAGGAGAAAAGGAAGAGACCGTTATGGTGTGTGTTCTTGACCTCACTGTGCCTAAAGTCCCCCTTTGGGCTCCTGCATGACCGGGCCTGTCCACCCTTCTCCAATCATTTTGATCCCTCCCTGCGAGTGCCTTGATGTGGGTGTGCCGTGGGTTAACTCATCTTCCTCAAAACAAGTGAAACAGACAATGCTTGTTGCAAGAAGCAGTTTTATGCCGCACGCGGAACCCATCTTCCCTGGCGACGTCAGCATTTTCAGAGGTTGAGGACAAAAGGAAACCTGCCCCCCAAAATCATCCTCTAAGGAATTCCTAAAACTTTGGGGTTCCAAAGATTCTCTGACTGCCACTTCACACAGAAATAAAACAGTCTTGAAGGAGAAAGGACGGGGACGATTTTAGTTTTACTTTTGGTTTGGTGGGTTATAACTTGACAATGACCAAAAATTGCAATCATGCTACCTGAAAATACACTACTCCCTTCCCCTGGGAAGAGAAATTGAATGGTACAGATCCCGGGAGGAAAAACTCCACCTCCCAGGTCCACGTAGCGGACGCTGGCCTCTGTAAAATTACTCCGACACCCGCCGATGTTCACTAAGTCCCAGGGTCAGCCGATGTTGACAATAAATCATCAAAGGCAAATTACTGTGCACTGGCACCAGAAGCAATTATACTCCTTAGCTTTGGAACTCGCACTGTTTAATTTCAGTGTGGATTTAAATATTAACAAATTCAACATGCCGTTGAGTCGTGTCCAGAAATATTTATGGAGCTGCTGTCCAAGGCTGCATGTTATCCTAAGGATTGAAGATACAGACAGTGCTGTACAAAACGGAAAAAAAAAAAACAACCCCGCCTCAACTCGTATGGGACTCACGTTTTGGAAGGAGATACACGATAATGGCTAAATGAATATGCAACATTTCCGGCGATGCTCGTAACTGGCGGAGAGAAATGTTCGGCTGTGAAGTCGGCACGGAGGAGGAACTTGTAGGCTGCCTGAAGACTTGATTTCACTCTGATTTACTCTGAGGAATAATGGGATGGATCCTAGGGAGAAAAAAACATGCCCTCACTCTGTCTAAAATTATCTGGCCACTGACAACGTACAGGAAGACAGCGATGCCACAGAAGAGACCGGAGAGGAAGCTGTTATAATTGGCGATGGGGGAATGGGGTAGAAGGAAGGAAGGGTTGTTTTGGGAGATGTTTAGAGTCTGGAGATATTTCCAAGGGCGAACAGAAAAATATTGATCGGTGAGGACTACTTATACAAGGGAGAGGCAAAAGAAATACTTTAAGATTTTTATCTGAGCAATTATTAGATGCAAAGTGTACCTTTTTGTATATGCGAGAAAGAGTATGAGTGGACTAGGTTTGGGAGTGCAGGAAGGACTCAAATGTTTATTTTTCTTAACATCTAAAGCTGGAGAAATCTGTGATGTCCCCAGAGGCAGGTGGCACGGACACAGTAGGACACATAATTTTAGATTCTTGTACACTTGTGGGGGAAGCAAAGAGCAAATTGTGTCTGGGTGTAAATTGGGGAGTCACCGTGAAATAAAATATAGTTAAGCCTGTAAAATCAGCTGAGATTAAATATGAAAATGAATTTATTTTTTTTAAAAAAGAGTATGAGCCCTGGCTGGCGTAGCTCAGTGGATGGAGCACGGGCTGCGAACCAAAGCGTCGCAGGTTCGATTCCCAGTCAGGGCACATGCCTGGGTTGCAGGCCATGGCCCCCAGCAACCGCACATGGATGTTTCTCTCTCTCTCTCTTTGTCCCTCCCTTCCCTCTCTAAAAATAAATAAATAAAATCTTTAAAAAAAAAAGAAAAGGAAAGTGGGATCATGGGCTGAATTTTGGGGGGCAAAGACAGGTGTTGGAGTTTTGATGAAAAAGGAGAACATGCAAAAGGGTCCCAGAGGGGATGGGAGAAGGCGGGAACTCGGGGAACACAGGACTTCTGGGATGGGCTACAGTCCACCTTGAGGGTCGTTGTGATCATTTAAACTCAGATCATTTGCTGTGTCGCCTGTTTTTCTCCAGCACCCACCAGGCGGAAGGAGGAATGTCTAGTTCATCATTGGGTGCAGGGCTTGCTAATGGCCGAGCTAGATTTTCAAGGGCAAGCCCCTGCAGGGTTTATAAAAGGAGGAACCCCAGCCTAACAGGAGGGAAGAGAAGACCTTTGGGTGCAAATGCAGGCTGCCAGCAGTCCCTAGCACTTCCTAATTCCTCTACCCATCTGCCACACACGCACCCACGCATGTTCATGACCACCCAACGAGACACGTGCCACCCATATTTATTCTCTCCTCACCTTTGGGAGCGAGGGTCTTGGAGATCTTAGGTTTGCCCATGGGGGCGAAGGGAGGAAGGGCAGACCTCAGAGGAGAACCCCGTCTCCCTGTTGCAACGTGGCACCCTGAAATCCGGTTCTGACTTTCCGACTCGGAAAGGAAGAAAGAGATCGGCAAATCCACACGGGCACCCCTGGGGTGTAGACGTGAAGAAGACTGGCACTTTTCCTGTCCTCGTGACCAAGTAAAAACACCCACGGTAAATCACACGCGCTCTGTTCACAGTTTTCTCGGAGGAGCCACCACCCATCACAGACAACGCCTGAGCCCCACACGGACATTGTCCTTCTAGAAGGATCGCTGTGTCTTCAGAGACAGAGCACCGGCTTCTCCAGCTCTCACCGCAACCCCCACACGGAGAGACGCCTGCTTCTGCGCTGCTGCAGTGGCTGAGGGCACCCCACCGTTCTGAATCATCTGTAAACCACACAAGCCGATTTTTCCTCCAACCCTGCTCAGGGGATCAGAGCCAGGACGAGGAAGAGTCACAGCATCCAACGCTTTGTGAGGGATTTCTCTGTATCGGGAATCACGACCGTTTTTGCCTGTAGCCCCCCGATCTTTGTCTCACAAGGTGATCTCATTCATGGCCTGGGAGCGGAAGGTAGAGTTCGTTGACTGACTTGTAATCGTGCAGCTAGCTGGTAAGGAGAATACACTCATCATTCAAGGCATGGAATTATTATTATTATTATTATTAATTTTTAGTCTGGGGAAAAACGAGAGAGGGAGACATTTAAAAACCCTCTGCAAAATGTGTTGGGCAGGGGAGCTGGGGGTGCCTTGCTGTTCTTCCCTCATGCACACACCTGTCCTCGCACCCCTGCACCCATGTGGCACTCTTTCCCAGGACGTAACATTTTGAACGTGAGAAGCTCCAGTTTGAAACACATCTTCTGGGCAGGGCCCCGAACAATCTCAGACCCTCTCAGGCCCTCAGCGTTAAAGGTCTGCATTTGCATCTGCAAACAATTTCCCCAGGTAAGGCTGCAGGGACAGAATCTAATCCACACTTACTGATCTCGTTAATGCAAGGGACCTTGCGTCCGCTGACCGAAATTGATTTCTGGAGCACGGCACGCTCTCGCCCCGTCACAATGGCAGATGAATTTTATTACCGCCGGGGCCTGTGTGTGGCCGTTAGAGGCTAAACACGATTAGAACCCACATGCGTCAGAAGCTGGAAGCTACACCCCCACGCAGCAGCAACTTCCAGCGTTAAGGAGAGGCTCCCTGGAAACTACTTTGCTCTTCAAAGGAAAGAGATTATGGGAATAAAACGCCCGTCATCCCCAAACATTATTCTTTTTTTGAATATCAGTTTTAGTAACATCAGGAGATCAAGCAGAGAGGGCTCCGGTCGTTTGCATGAACAGTATTCCCGCCGATGGGTTCAGCGCCGTGGCGAGGCTCCTGTGTTCAGGCTTAAGGTCTTAGGAAACGAAATGAGTCGTCCGTTTTTATTGTTTTTCTTTTCCCACCTGGTGGGCACCAGGCGAGAGACACTTAATTGGAGAGGCCTTTGTTGTGTCAAAGCTGCCCTATGGATCTAACAGTCCAGCAAAAGGCACAGGCTTGGGGGCGTGCCATTTTCGAGGATTGCGTTTCACAGAGGCGACAGGTCAAAGTGCAAAATCGAGATCGCTCCCGGAGCCAGGAAGACACGATGGACATCAGGCGCGTCAGAGGGAGAAGAAGACCAGAGCTTTGGGGAGCCACGGAAGCCGCCGGTTCTGAAGATGTGGACGCCGCGAGTGCCCCTTGGGAGTTCACTCTCGGGTGAGTTCAGCGGGGAGTGGGTGAGGAAACAAGAAGTAGCACGATGCTGGTCTTCAACGCACACCTGCAACGCAGGTGTCACCTCCTGCCCTGAAACGGAGCGTCCCGGAGCTGCAGGTGAGAGACTCCCGCTGGGGACGCCGAGAGCCTTTCCTGTGTGTCCTGTGCTTCTCCGTGCATGCCGAGGTCTCAGCACACGGCGTGCCTACGCTGACCTCCAGCTCCTGGTCGGTGATAGGGGCTCGGGGACGGGTGGCCGAATGTACCAACCGTCCCCAGTAATGGACACTCAAGCCGTTTGCACAGCCTCCAGCTCCCGGTCATGGAGAGGGTGTTCCAGAACAGGGCCAAGGGGGGTGTACCATGTGCTATTCCCAAAAAGACTCCTGCTAGGTTCACTATGCCCACCGCCAGAGGAAGGATGTCTCTCACTGCCAGAGATTTGTGGAAAGGAAAGGAACTATTTATTTAAAAGCTATACAGACTTAGAGGACTGACTTAATGTCTTCGTTAAAGCACTCAAGTCCTTTAGGATACCCACAGATGCACACAGTCCTTCCTTCTCCCTCTGCCCAGTCTGGGGTACCGTATCTCAGGAAAAGAAGCAGAAGTCCGTGATTCAGGCTCCCAGCACTATCAGCTGTGCCGCCGCCAGGATCTCCAGTTAGTCCAAAGCCACGTGGCACCTTCTCGTGGCCCACCAGCGAGTCCTTTCACCCCCTTTCTTCCAGGCAAAGTCTCTCCTGCTGCCTAAGCCACATGGCAAAAGGGAGCACCCCAAAGCCTCGTGTGGTACTGACTCTCACCAAAGCCAAGGGGTCCCCACTCTGCCAAAGCCACGTAGTTCTCCCCTCTCACGGCTGCCACATCTGGGTTTAAACCCCAGCGCTAATCTTCCTCTGCAGCCCCATTTCCGACTCCTCCTGCAATCGGTCACACCGGCCAGCACTCCCGTATCCCTCCAGCTTCACTGGGCTGCCCTTGTGAGTCTGGGCAGGTGTGGCCCCATGTCCTGGAGCCAATCTTCTCCAAGCTCCCACGCAGGTGCTGTAACCAGGGGGAGCTGCCTCCCAGTTACATCCTGGGTGGAAGTCACTTCCATCCACCTGGCTCAGAGCACGGCCACAGCTGTTTAACACATCTATGCAGCCAGTTAAAGGTTATAGATGTGCTAAATGACCACGCCAGAGCTCAGCTGCAAAGCTGTTGCTGTACAAAACAGCTGTCTTGGCCCTGTTCCCTGTGTCCCTTCCCCCAACCCACACCTCTGTGGGGAGGGGGGAGCACATCCTATATATCTTTCTCATAGTTCCTGGACACCCTGAGTTCTGGACCCCATTCCAAATCCCCATTTGGGCCCCCCCCGCCTCTGGGCTGCACCCTGTTACATGGGGGACAGGTAACTCCTTCTCACCTGTGGGCTGTATGTGACCGAGCGTGTGTGGCACGGTCCAGCGTTCTTTCCCTTCTTGTGTACACACGGAGGAGGCCAGCTGTCCCAGGTTGCCCAGCTACAGACCAGAGGCACGTGCCCAGGCACAGAAAAGGGTTGTTCTGAGTAGCGGTGAACACCTCTGCAGACTTAGAAATAAACCCTTGCTCGCTGGATGCAAGGAGGAGGGTTTTTATTATTGCACGGTTTTTATGAGGGCAGTGTGACCTAATCCCCCCGCCAACAGAATAACAACAACAACAACAAAAAAAGCCAGACTGTGAGTACTTTTAGTGTGTTTACTCTAAGCGAGGAATCTTCCCAGAACATGCAGGGAAGGGGTTGGGGGGGGAGCAGTTACAGGGGAAATTAAATGGGCGCTATCACGACGGAAGCTGTCGTCTAGTCTAGGTCAAGGTGGCAGTGGGACCAGGAGGCGGGTGATAAAGAAAAAGTCATTCCAGATGGGAGACCAAGAATGGAAACACCAAGGGGTACAAACCAGCCTCTGTGGGTTTTAACCCGGACGCTGCACTAACTTACCAGCACAGCCTACACCCCCCAATAATGGGGTCATAACCTTTGGGAATCGGGACATGCCTTTGTCGTTTTTGCAAAGCTGCCCAAGACATTCTAACGTGATCGTTGGGTTGAAACTCCACGGACTTAGTAACTCCTAAGACAAGAGTTACTAAGGACTCCTGTTACTAAGACAAGACTCCTATCTGTGGACACGCTTTGGCCTTTCTGCAAGAGAAGTCATGAGGAGTCAGAAGGATGCTACGCAATCTCAAAACCTAGGGGACGAGAGGACTGAGAAATATGGCAGTCGCTTGTTGAAGGAGATTACGGACAAAATCCTGTCCTTGCGGAAGACACAAGCGTTCCGTAACGACCAGAAGGCAGAGGGAATGCTCAGAGAAGTGTGGGCGTCAAGAAGAGTTTTGCGGAGGGGTGTGTGCGTTCCAGGAGGCCAGTGGAAGTTTCTGGAAACTGAGGATTTGGACCAAGAGGGGGTCAGGCGTGGCAATGGGCAGAGGCTCACGGGGGAAGCGTTCTTGGATTTCCTGAACTGGTCACAGTCACGACATGGCTCTCCTGGGTCCCTGAGGAAGGCTTTCTTGAGAGGAGTTCAGGAAAGAGACATTTCCAGTCCCACACTGAACACGGTGACCCACGCCCTGGTCTTTCCTTCAAACGGTGGCGGGGCGGGGGAGCTCTCTGACTCAGGGTCCCACGCAAATGACAAGGCAAAAAGCTGGGGAGTGACCACCAGGAAGTAGCTGTGGGCAACCTTGAACTCCCAGATTACGGTGACGGGGTGACCTGTAGCCCATGTCATCAGTGTCTCTGTTGCTCTCTCCCTCTCTCTCCTTCGCTTCTCTCTCTAAAATCAAGAAACGTATCTTTGGGTGAGGGGGAAAAAACATACCTAAAAAAAAAAAAAAACCTTGGAAGAGACAATATTTACTACGCAATCATACGCCTCTTGATGAGATTTCCATGTTATAAATCCCAAACTTGGAAGTTACCACCTTTCCCTCTCTCTCTCTCTATCTGCCTCCCTTCCCTCTCTAAAAATAAATAAATAAAATCTTTAAAAAAAAAAAAAAAAGCCCTGGCTGGTGTAGCTCAGTGGATTGAGCACAGGCTGTAAACCAAAGTGTCCCAAGTTTGATTCCCAGCCAGGGCACATGCCTGGGTTGCAGGCCACGGCCCCCAGCAACCGCACATTGATGTTTCTCTCTCTCTCTCTCTTTCTCCCTCCCTTCCCTCTCTAAAAATAAATAAATAAAATCTTTAAAAAAAAAAGAAGTTACCACCTTTCCTTGTCAGGTCTCACAAGAGCCCCATCCTCCAGGCATTCAGAAGAAAAACAAGCCACTGCATTAAATGAGAAAAACATAAAGAAGCCCTGGCTGGCGTAGCTCAGTGGATTCAGCGCAGGCTGGGAACCAAAGTGTCGCAGGTTCGATTCCCAGTCGGGGTACATTCCTGGGTTGCAGGCCATAACCCCCAGCAAGCGCACATGGATGTTTCTCTCTCTCATTCTCTCTCTCTCTCTCTCTCTCTCTCCCCCCCTTCTCTCCCTAAAAATAAATAAATAAAAATCTTAAAAAAAAAAAAAAAGAAAGAAAAACATAAAGAATGAACATGGCGGAAAACTGAAGTTTCCACCCTCCAAGTTTCCCTTCCTCGTAAGGGAAAGACGCTTTCTCCCTTCGCCAGAGCTGACGATTTTTAGTCTGGACCGTCCCCAAGGCTGACCAGCGAGAGGAACAAAGGCTTCCAATGTGTTCTTTTCTACCGAGCGTCTTAACTTCTTGTGGGTACTGCGTCCTATTTTGAGCCTCCGTATCGTCCTCATTAATGACTGTGTTTATTCACTTGTGACTGTGAATGAGGCTGGATTCATTTCTTTCTCTTTTTATCAATGCCTGAGACGTGAGCGCTGCCCGTACAGGAAAAGGCAATAAATATAAGACCGAGGAAACGCTAAGTAGGTTTGCAGAACTGCGGGCACATGTCTATTAATACTTACTCATGCCCCAACCTGCCCGGTCTCTACTCACACCCACAGGGTCTGTGGAAAAGGATAACATTTTGTATTGGGATGAAATGCAAGCTGACAGAGAAATGTGCTGATTTCATGCATAACCTATTCTATCCGTATTAAAATGCACGGGATATAATTCTTCGGTGACCTCATTCGGCAAGTTTTATCATCAGTCCTGGGCATGCATGGAAGTTTTATTTGTAGAGATAATACAGTTGAGTGATTCTTTCTAGAAGGGATATTGTTTCCCCGCCCTCCCCCCTTTTTAAAATGTTTTTAGGTGTTTTTAAACCTCCGTTAAAATGAATGTTATAAATTGGCCCTGGTTAGTGTAGCTCAGTGGATTGAGTGAGGGCCTGTGAACCAAAGGGTGGCCGGTTCGATTCCCAGTCAGGGCACACGCCTGGGCTGCAGGCCAGATCCCCAGTGGGGGACACTTGAGAGGCAACCACACATGGATGTTTCTCTCCCTCTCTCCTTCCTGTCCCTTCTCTCAAAATAAATAAATAAAATCTTTTTTAAATGAATGCTATAAATCGAGCTACTTATTTTCTAAATCAGATTTCAATAGCTCTAATGTAGAAACTGGAAAAGAATATTTAGGCAGAGTTTTATAATTTCTTGCCAGTCTTACTCAAATGCTAGGAGGACACTAAATTATATGTCAAATTTACAGTTGTTTTTCCTGTTACATTTTCATAGCTAAGGTCTAGAACCCTTCCAAAAGAGTCCAAAGTAAATATTGAGGCATAGGTAAAAATCAATTCAATATACATGTAGTGGACTAAAAGAAAAACTAGGAGTCAAATGATGATAAAGGAAAAGGGACCATACTTCAGTGCCTGTAACTGTTGGCTCCGACAGAAGGGGTACAAACGCACTGGAAATCTCTGAGGGGCAACCCTACCCACTGGCCGGAATTATGATGATGCTGTTTCGTGCGGTGAAGCAACTTGACATCTGTGTGGCAGTGGGTCTTTTCAGCACGCACGCCATGTTCCTGGGGAGGTGTTCAGACCCCACCTCTAACCCTGCGGTGGGATGACGTAATATGTTTTCATCTCACACGACTTGGGGTGATCGGACAGCGTGACGTCGTCCACATTGCAATCTGGCGTCCTGGGGACGCATGTTGCACAGATATTTCGGGGGGGGGTGGTTGCACCCCACCTTACCCTGGGTCAGGAGATAGTGGAGAGGTGGGATTACTCTGGTGGTCCGTAAAGCTGTAAGGCACCGTTTAGGTCCCAGGTCTCCAAGTTCTTTCCAGCCCATCAGGCACAGCTGGCAGCTGTCCCACAGAAAGGCTCTGCAATACTTTTTTAAAAATTACATGTCCCCTGGCTGGCGTAGCCCAGTGGATTGAGCTCGGGCTGCGAACCAAAGCGTCGCAGGTTCGATTCCCAGTCAGGGCACATGCCTGGGTTGCAGGCCACGGCCCCCAGCAACCGCACATGGATGTTTCTCTCTCTCTCTCCTTCTCCCTCCCTTCCCTCTCTGAAAATGAATAAATAAAATCTTTAAAAAAAAATGACATGTGCCGGGGTGACACCGGTTAATAAGATCGTATAGGTTCAGGTGCACACTTCTGTGACACGCCATTTGCGTATGGCGTCGTGTGCTCACCGCTCAAAGCCTAGCCTCCTTCCGTCTCCGTGTACTTGACCCCTTGACCCTCTTCTGTCGCCCCCACCCCTTCCCCCTCTGGTCACTGAACTCACACGCTCCCACCTGGTTTACTTCGCTTAGAGGGAGACTCCCCAGATCCCTCGTGCTGTCGCCACGAAAACGTGGTAACTCCTTGATCCTTCCCCAAGACAGGACCGAGGAGCCCATCGACAGGCTGGATGAGGTTTGGAGAATGACAGTCTTCGTGCTGGAAGAAGGGAGGGACGCGGGCATGAACGGACATCGAAAGAGACCTGCTGACCGTAGAAACACATGCTGAACATCCAGGCCCCACCCTGAGCTGGCCACCCGCCTGGGACGAGCACCTCTTCGAACTCAACTTGGCGTCACAGGAGCCGAGAGACCAAAGACATGGAGAGCAGCTAGCAGTGACCAGCGTCTGTGGGGAGGAGGAACCGGGTGAGACCGCTTCATGGGTCCGGGGCCGCTGGAGGGTGATGAAAATATCCTGACACCAGCCACTGGCAGCGGAGGCACGAGTGTACGAGTGTGCCAGACACCACCAAATCATGGGGTGCAGCGCAAATAATGCCCCGTTTTAGTCCAAAACCTTTTATTCCAAAATGGTAAGCCTGTCATTCTGTCACCTAGCCTTCTCACACTCGAGCACATCCTATGACACCGTTAAGTGACACGCTCAGACGAAAACTATAAGTCATGGCCCCCGTTTTGTTACCGTATCAACCACACGCAAGCACGTCCTCTTTCTGCCGCACCCTGTAATACCGTACAAGGCACAATTTCACGTTACATGAATTACACACTTTGCAAAATTCTAGACGCAAAGCCTATGATTTCCAACATGTGAACTTGCCAAAATGCAAGAGGGTGAAAAAAATCACATAGTTAAACCCTGGAGAGCAAGAATCTTAAAGCTTTACACTGATGTGATGGGTGACCATTTCTTTGGAAAATGTCAATATCAGAGGGAGTTTTTCAAGGGGTTGGGCACTGAGATACCTACATTTCGAAGGAGGCTGGCCGATTCTCCAAGGATCTTTCTTTCGACATCACATCGCTCCCTAAAAGGAAAGGCCCTACAGGGGTTTGAAGCGAGAAGGCGCTGAGTTAGTTTGGGAGAATCCAAATGCACCCCCGTAGCAGAGGGTCTAGAGGTGTGTGTGGACACATGGCGACTGTCCTGGGCCACCCCCTGGTTCCCAGTCGAGCCCTATGACCCCCCTGTGGATAAGCTCTGTGCAGCAGAAAGCAGTGAAGGCCCATCCGTCAGCTTGGTGAGCACTGGCCTGTGCTGGGGGAGGCACCATGGTCCGGAATCCGCAAACGTCTCTGAAATGTAGTGAGTCTTACCGTAGGCTGAATAGAAATTCAGGGACTGCAGCCATTAACCCCCCCCCCACAATATTCCAGGCAGTATTTTGCCCAAAACTGATGTTTGGGCATTTTGGGGGGCATGTTATTCTTCATTTCACCTTATTCTTTATATGATGCTCTCTCAGCTAACTTCTCAACATTTTTGGAGAGATTAGTAGTACAGAAATAATAGCTTCTCTCTCTCTCTCTCTCTCTCTCCTTCCCTCCCCTTTCTCTCTCTCCCTTTCTCTCTCTCTCTCTCCCTCTCTCTCTCCCTCTCCCCCCTTTCTTCTCTCTCCCTCTCTCTCCTTTTTTCTCTCTCTCTCCCTTTCTCTCTCTCCCTGTCTCTCTCTCTCTCTCTCTCTCTCCCTGCTCCCTCTCTCTCTCCCTCTCTCTCTCCCTCTCTCTCTCTCTCTCTCTCTCTCCCTCCCTCTCCCCCCTTTCTTCTCTCTCCCTCTCTCTCTCTCTCTCTCCCTCTCTCTCTCTCTCTCTCTCTCTCTCTCTCTCTCCCTCTCTCTCTCTCTCTCTCTCTCTCTCTCTCTCTCTCTCCCTCCCTCTCTCCCTCTCTCTCTCCCTCTCTCTCTCTCTCTCTCTCTCTCTCTCTCTCTCCCCTCTCTCTCTCTCTCTCTCTCTCTCTCCCTCTCTCTCTCTCTCTCTCTCTCTCTCTCTCTCCCTCTCTCTCTCTCTCTCTCTCTCCCTCTCTCTCTCTCTCTCTCTCTCTCTCTCTCTCTCTCTCCCCCCACTATCCTTATATGTTTTTTAAAGTTTATTAGCATGACCTGGTTACTAACATTATACAGGTTTCAGGTGTGCACTTCTCCAACATGTTATTTGTACACTGTGCCGTGTGTTCACCACTCCATGTCATGTCTCCTTCCGTCACCACGGATCCTCCTTCACCCTCTTCTGCCTCCCCTAACCCCTCTCCCCAGGAATTGCCACACTGTTGTCTACGTCCCTGAGTTTTTCCTTTCTGTTTCTTTGTTGCTCAATCCTTCCAGCTCCCCACCCAGCACCTCCCTGAGAGCCGTCAGCCTGGTCTTTATCTACGAGTCTTTCACTACTTTCTATTATGTCCCACTTTCTGTATTTTTAAATGTTCCATAGTGCATGTGCATTGCTTCTGTAATAATAAAAGGCTATTCCGTTTTGAAAAAAAAATAATTTACATTAAAAACACACGAGGCCCTGCCTGGGTAGCTCAGTTTGTTAGAGTGTCATCCTGACACTCCACGGTTGTGGGTTCAATCCTAGATTAAGGCACAGACAAGAATCAATAAGTGGAACAACAAATCTCTCTCTGTCTCTCTCTGTCTTTCTCTCTCTTCTCTTCTCTCCATTCCTCTCTCTACAACTAACTTATAAAAACGAAGGCAAGCAAATTTAATTATTTCTTCTTTTTATATTAAACTCTACATTTAACATGAAAATACGCATTTGCCAATTTTTAGGAGCAAGGCATTTCTCTTTGCATGTATGTTAACAATTTACATTCAAGATTTCTTTTCAAAATATGCATCTTTACACAGAGCAACGTATTTTAATGTAGAATGAAAAGCAGAGAATCATCTTTAGAAATATAATGTGTTTTGTGGCTTTTGACACAACGTCATAATTTGAAGTATGTATGGTAAAAGCTTGCATTTTACTTTGCAGCTTATCAACATTACTGGACAATCTTGGACATTTTCTTTACAATAAATACGGAAACCGCATTCTCCCCTCACAAAAGCTCACCATGAATAAACCCATCAGAACTGGACTCATTCATGGTACACAATAGCTGTTTTTAGATTTCAGAGAACAAAAACTCACTTTTAGACTGTTGCATTTTGTTTTGATCACATTTTCACATTTTTTTACCAATATCTCATTTTCAGCAAGGGCTGCCTGATGTCCTCGTATTATTAAGACGCTCAAGACAATGAAAACGTTCTCATTTCTAAAACACGACTTTCTCCTTCATTCATAATTATATTAATTAGCTTCCAAGGAAATCCTACCCCATAAGGGTATCCTCTTCCACCATGACACCATTCCAGAATTGTGCAGTTGAAAGATGACAGAATTCCTAATAGGAGTCCACGGCCTGTGAAAATGGTCCATGTTGCAGAACCCGGGCCTGGACCATGGCGGTGGGGGTGGGCATCCCGGCGAGGTGGACATCAGGAGAAATGTCCCTTGACCTGGTCTTCTCTGACCATCAGCTTCAACTTCCCAGCCTTCCTCTTTTATTTCACGTGGCGCAGAGTCTGATTCACCAGCTCTTAACCGGCATCTTTTGTGGCGATCCCTTTGTCAGGTACATAAATGTGACATCTCACTGGGTTCTACACCTGAAACGGATACGATGTTGTATGTCGACTGTAATTCAGAAGAGCTTGACGTTTCAGAATAGAAATTAGACATGAAACCAAAAAACAAAAACAAAAACAAAAAAACCCCAGCGCCACACACAGCACCCACCAGCGCTGTACGGGTGAGGGTTTCAAGGACAAGCTACAACCAGTCATGACGGGACCAGCATCAGTGTGGGGCACCCGAAGGGCCGCAACTGAGACATTTCTGTACCTGAAGACGTAAAGTTTTATAGTTTTATGACTCAGTGCTTTTAGCTGCCCCCTTTCCTTATTTTCCTTATTTTTTTTCCCATTGTTGGCTCAGGAACACAATGTAAACTTTAAAAATATCAATGCACAACTACTAGAAGTGTCGTTAACCTTTTCAAGTGAAAGGAGGATCTTTAGGGAGGCTTGAAGGAATACTATCTTTCAATATAGTGCAAGAAGAGGAAGAGTGAAGAAAGGCCAGTTTGACCATGTAGGGAGCTGAAGCAAAGCACTGAAGTTAACGAGTTGTTCATTAGTGTGGAGATATTTTTTAGGAGTATCCCTTCTAGTGTTTCTTGTCATTCATCTCTACTCCATTACATGACATTTTTTTTTCTGAGGCTGAAAAATTTTTTTTGAAAGATGTGTTTAGCTTCGTTTATTCAAAGTTAAAGATACAGCCTTGGCCAGATGGCTCAGTTGGTTGGAGCATTGTCTTGGACAACAAAGGGTTGCAGGTTGTATCGCCTGGTGATTGATGCCTCTCTCCCATACTGGTGTTTCTTTTTCTCTCCTTCTCTCTCCCCTCTTTCTTGGCTCTCTAAAACCAATAAAAACACATCCTCAGATGAGAGGATTCAAAGACAAAGTTACAAATACAAATGCATAGATCTTTCCTTTTTCTGATGCTGAGGTCAGCCTTATCCATCACCCTCCTGAGTGTGTTGCATGAGATGGCAGAAAATAGTGCACATGCTCGTGGAATTGGGCAGTGGCGAATGCAAGCCAGTGATTTGCTCGCTAGCTCTCGAACAAGGGCAATGGGGGTGGGGAGGAGGAACAAGAGAAGGCAGATGTTGACGAAGCATTTGGAAAGACAGACAGGATTTAAATAAGGGTGAGAGGAAGGGCAAAGTCATTACAGTTACAGAGAGGAGGCTGATTTCTAATCAAGAAGAGGCCGCACGAATTAGAGAGCAGGAAGCTGCTGTGGGGACAGAAATGTGATGAAGTGGGAATAAGTGTGGTAGAGAAAACCCACAGTGCTTTGCCCTAAATAGACACGGGACTTCTTCTCCGTTATTTGTATTTTCAATATAATGAGCACGTCGTTATGAATGATCATGCATTATAATATATTACACACTGTTATGAATATTTACAATAATTTATATTTATAACGTTGCTTGTTCTGCTGTGTATTTGATAACTTGTTGCCTTATAGACTTGTGTTTGGGGATGCTTTAGGTCATTCACAAGAACAGTATAAAATACTAAATTTTTGAATACGTAAGTGGCAACAGGGTGAAATTATCATCCTCACCATCATCGTCACCATCATCCTCACTATCGACATCACAACCATCATCATCATCATCTTCATCCGTATCAGGATCAGCATCATCAACATCACCATTACCATCATCACAGATGAGGATGACCTGTTTTGAAAATGAATGCAGGAGAAAATGGGTACGTGAGTCTAACTGTCAAATCGATCAGTTGTGTAGGAGGGAACAGGATGCTGGCTGTAGGTAGAAGCATGATTTTTAACTCCCTTTTAGCAAGGAGCATGGATGGAGAACTTTCCATATGCAAAGTCCTGTGGGATAGACATTTATCAAAACAAAAAGAAACAAACAAAAAAACCCACCAACAACAATAACCAGTGGACAGAGATCCTTGTCCTCAAAAACTTTATAAAACCCCCTGGCTGGTGTAGCTCAGTGGATGGAGCGTGGGTTATAAACCAAAGCATCACAGGTTCGATTCCCAGTCAGGGCACATGCCTGGGTTGCGGGCCACGGGCACATGGATGTTTCTCTCTCACTCTCTCTCTCTTTCTCCCTCCCTCTCCAAAAGTAAATAAATAAAATCTTTAAAAAAAACTTTATAAAAACCATTGGCCACGTTGATGGGTACATTTTATGCATCTTTCTCTAAACAAAGACTCCTCAAACTACTCGTGTGCTCTCACACTTCCAAGACATCGTCCGTGAGATGCTTCCTTGTAATTTTGTGCTCCGCTGGGTGGTGGATCGGGAGGACTTCCCATTGCCAACATCCTGTCATCTTCCTGCCAACAGACCATTCTTCACGCTGGGTGAATAGATTGGGGCCAACACTCTCAAAGATCCAGGGCACCAGAATCCTCAGGCAGGCGAGTGCACTTTATTTTTTAACAACCGAAGCTTTTCTAGCAGCCATAACCTGGGGCGGGGGGGAAAGATGGCTGCAGACAAGACATTCCCCCAACCCGTACAATAGGACTAGAACCTTAAGCCCGTGGAGAGCTTCACGGCAAAGCATTCTCTTCAGGTCACGGATTCATTCAGCGAACGTCAGTATCTCCCACCGCCTCCGGTTCGTAGATGAAGTGAGCTGGAAAATAGACAATTAGCAATAAACAGGGACCACATGAACATCTCCAAACCCCAGCGTTTGGGATCTGGAGTTTTCCCTGAGTGCATGCAGGGAAGACAGAGTGGAGTTCTCTTAGAATGCAAAACCGTGCATCAACGCAAGATCTGAGATCCCAACGGAGACGTTTCTGAATGGAGGAGCTCAAAGGGAGGACAGTAAATACTGTTCTCCAGGAGGAGGCAGTTTCAGTCCCCAGCGAGGGAAGCCAGATACTCTATTGCACAAGGTGTGTTTATGCAAAATAATTATTTATTATTGGAACGATTCTTAACTTCATTTTTTTAATTTTTTTCAGACAGGGAAGGGAGGGAGAAAGAGAGAGAGAGAGAAACATCCATGTGCGGTTGCTGGGGGCTGTGGCCTGCAACCCAGGCATGTGCCCTGACTGGGAATCGAACCTGCGACACTTTGGTTCGCAGCCCGCACTCCATCCACTGAGCTATGCCAGCCAGGGCGATTCTTAACTTCTTACTCCCATTTTAGATGCTAAGACCAGTGCCACGGTGACCTTGACCATGTGGCTCAGTGCATTGAATCTCATCCCACAAGGGTGGCCAGTTTGACCCCTGGTCAGAGCACATGCCTGGGCTGTGGGTTCAGTCCACAGACAGGGTATGACTGAGAGGCAACCAACTGATATTTCTCTCTCACATTGATGTTTGTCTCCTTCTCTTTCTCCCCCTCCCGTCTCCTCTCCCGAACAACAAAATACATTTAAAATTTTCTTAAAAGTTAAAATTCCCCTTCTGAGAATCCACTCCTACCCCCAAAGCACAGCCTTCCAAACATCACCCACCAACTGCCTTGTTTTAAAATCCCAGAAGGGTTTTGGAAGCCCGTCTCCCGTGCTAGAGGGGATTTGAGGGACTGCGATTTGTTCAAACAAGATCTTTCATAATCTGACTTTACGGAAGTATTATCCCATCCCAAGCTCTCCTGGGTGCTTTGTATTCTGAGAATATTCACGACACCCACCGGCTCCTAAGCCTCTTGTGTCTCAGTTCTTTCTGCAAGAGCTGAATTTGTTTTCTGTGCACACGGGGGGAACGCAGGACTCGGGGTTGAACGCAGGGTGGAAAGCTTGCTTCCCTGTACCGCTTGCTGTGTAATCACAGTTGATTATGTGGCTTTGCTTCATAAAGCAACGAGCAACATGGCATGCATGGCAGAAAGCCCTCTGAAAATATTATGGGATTAGACAGTAAGAAATAACCACCAGGCACAAATATATTTTTATAAGTCCTCATCTGAGGAAATGTGTATTGATTTTAAAGAGAGAGAGGGAGAGAGAGAGAAGCATCAGTGTGAGAAACATCAATCGGTTGCCTCCTGGGCCCCAACAGGGCATCGAACCCACATCGTAGGTATGTGCCCTGACTGGGAACCAAACCCACAACCTTTTGGTGTATCGGATGATGTCTAACCAATGGTGAGCATCCTACATTGGTTCCTGCTTGGAGTCTAGCTGAACTGAAGGAGCCCAAGAACTTTAGAAGGAAAAGAAGGTAGTCATGACCTTAACTGGTTCTCTCCTACCCTTTTGTGTTTTCTACAGCAGCTCCGGAGCCAGACAGTGAGAGCAGGTAGGTTCAATTCCACCCAATCTCATTGCATATCATCCCTAAGTTTCCACTAGACCTTTGATTCTGCCGCCAAATGCTCAGCAAATGGCCACGTTATTCGGTATAAGCACAGAGTACTTGCTTTGCTTTCCTAACGGAAAATTCTGACTTGCCCTCGAAGGTAGAATCATCCCTTATTCCTGCTCCCCTACAAGCTGCTTGTCCACTCATGTCCTTGTTTATGCCTTCCCCTGAAGAAGAAGATGACAACTATCCACTGGGAGGCCACATGGACCCAGACTGTTGTCATCTCGGGTCTTCTTTCCACCAGCCCAACCTGCTCTGATCTGGAAACTTGATGGTCTCTGTGCACCAGATTCTGCCACGGCAGCTCTGACTGAATCATACGGCAACAGTCCTGCAACTGGAGAATAACGCCTTCACCAAAAAGAAAAGAAAAAAAAAGAAAAGAGAAGAGAAGAGAAGAGAAGAGAAGAAAAGAGAAGGAAAGGAAAGGAAAGGAAAGGAAAGGAAAGGAAAGGAAAGGAAAGGAAAGGAAAGAAAAGAGAAGGAAAGGAAAGGAAAAGAGAAGGAAAGGAAAAGAGAAGGAAAGGAAAGGAAAGGAAAGGAAAGGAAAGGAAAGGAAAGGAAAGGAAAGGAAAGGAAAGGAAAGGAAAGGAAAGGAAAGGAAAGGAAAGGAAAGGAAAGGAAAGGAAAGGAAAGGAAAGGAAAGGAAAGGAAAGGAAAGGAAAGGAAAGGAAAGGAAAGGAAAGGAAAGGAAAGGAAAGGAAAGGAAAGGAAAGGAAAGGAAAACAGAGTATTGGCAGAAAAATCGATCTGCCGTGCCCCGTGAAGAAAATACTCCGTGAACAAGCTCACGTCTCGAAGGTGCGAAAGTGCAAGATGCCTCCGTCTGGGCCGGAGAAGGCTGATTCCCACTTCCCTCCACCCAGTCTTCCTTCTCTCCAGCTCCTGGGCGAAAACAGGGAGAATGCCATCTTCTGACGTTCAAGCCTGCTTCAAAAAATTAATGAGGATAAGAAAAATCAAGTGAGGCAGAGCATCTCGGTTGTAAAGTCTTCTGACACCGTAACCCAATTAAGTAGCGCGGGCCAAGGAGATAATGAGGTGAGCAGGAGGTCAGCCGCTTCTACGGCAGAAAAAAATGGAACCTTCTGAGACGCTCGTGTGGATGTAATTCCTATAATTTATGCGTTGCAATTAACTATCGCCCATATGTCTTGTGCATGGCTAATGAGACCTTCAATGGACTCCAAGAGCAGTACGAAAAGGGGGAAGGTCACTCCGAGAATCGCTCCTCACCCACGCAACCCTCGGCATTTTCCTCAAACACAGGTAACATTTTCTCATTTGCTGTTAGCGTCTGCTTTGAAACATAGCCTTCGGAAGTAGTGCTCTATTCATTAGGTAAATGGAGCAGAACATGGGTCCCATTAAATATATTTTTTCCTTTAAGTTTTTTTTTTGCCTTCTCATCCATCAAGCATTATATTTCTGTGCCATGACTGTGGACTCACAGCGAAGTGATGGATGCCCCGAACCCTTCCTTGGGCAAGATGGAAGAGTCTTCGACATGCACCTCGGTAAGAGATTTTAGGGGGAAAAAAGTGCGATGGTGCCGTCAACCTTTCATGTCCCGAGGCGCGCCCTGCGTTCCAGTCAATCCCAGGTGTGGTCGGCACAAGAGGAAAGTGCACCAACAAGCAGAAAGGGGCCCTTGGAGAGACATTGACTTAAAAAGAAGGAGGGCACCCTGGCTGGCGTAGCTCAGTGGATTGAGCGCGGGCTGCGAACCAAAGTGTCGCAGGTTCGATTCCCAGTCAAGGCACATGCCTGGGTTGCAGGCCACGGCCCCCAGCACCCGCACATTGATGTTTCTCTCTCTCTCTCTCTCTCTCCCCCTCCCTTCCCTCTCTAAAAATAAATAAATAAAATCTTAAAAAAAAAAAAGAAGGAGGGCATCCAGGTGTGATGCTTCCGTCCCCGAGAGCAGCTCTGGCTAGACTGGGCTGGCTGAGCTTCACCTTGTCCTTGGGTCCCCCACACAGGGACTCATGTACATCAGTCTCAGGGAACTCCAGTGGGGACCAGGGGACGGGGAAAGGGCCTCCCTAGAAACCACCAAAACAGTTGTCTTCAGCCGTGTGCGTAAGACTCAGGTGTCTCTGCGCTCCTGTGGGTACAGCGTAGCTAAAAAAAAAAAAAGACCATGGCTCTCAGTTCTTCAGACACTACAACGCAGTTGTAGCAAATTCAGGCTTCTGAAAAACTCGATGGACTTGGGTCTTAGCCTAGGACGCATGTCCTGACGTGGTGCCTGGTTCTACCAGGACACCAGGCTCCAAAAGCCATGGTCCCCACAGCCCCTGACCACTCTCCACCTGCGGAACGAGGTCAGGGGCTGTTTACAAGGGACAAGAGAGTGGCTGATCCCGAGGCCCCTCCTGGGAACGCATACGGAAGTACGAGAAAGTTCGTGCACCACGGGGACCGGTGCACATCATCGATGACCCAAATCTCAGGAAATGTAACTTGTGCCCTAGTTCACTGGAAGATGCTCTTGGTGGAGCCTGGACGCCCAAGAGCACATGACTGGAATGATTTATTTGTTTTTTTTTTCCCCTGAGCAACACAGCTTAGCTGGTGGTGGCAAGAGAACAAGGTGTCTCACCTTGATTGTGTGGCACTCCTGAGAACTTTGAAGGCATATTGAATACTCTTCCCCGTGTAGGGCCACAAAGGTTCTTGTCTTGCACGAGGTCTGCTTCCGGAGTGTGGCAGGTTAGGATGCAAGCCCATCTCTGCTAACAAGACTAGACACTGACATGGCCTGGGTAGCGGTGCTCACGCAGGCCGCCCCCGTGGGCGTCAATAAGATCTTCCAAGCCTGGGGACCCCGGACGGTGGGGAAACCACGTCACGGTTTTCGTTACGACCTCCTGTAATTCTTGTAACTGCAGAAACGGAGTGGGCAGGTTCCGCTGCTTCTACGTAGCACGCGAATAGGGTTTGTTTTCCGTGACAATCCACTCGGGTTTCAGCTGCAGAATACATCCAATAACCAAGTTCTCCAAATGAGAGCAAGATCACCACTGGCGCCAATTTAAATAATGTTTCTAAATTATTCCTAATACATGCTGCCCTATCTGGAGATTAAGGGAGCTTAAGTATTGGAGAAAACATGGACTGGATGCAAAATAAAGAAGACTGTGTTTAGCCCTGGCTGGCGTAGCTCAGTGGATGGAGCTCGGGCTGCGAACCAAAGCGTCACAGGTTCGATTCCCAGTCGGGGCACGTGCCTGGGTTGCAGGCCACGGCCCCCAGCAACCGCACATGAATGTTTCTCTCTCTCTCTCTCCCTCCCTTCCCTCTCTAAAAAAATAATAATAATAAAAATAAATTTAAAATCTTTAAAAAAAGGAGACTGTGTTTAAAAATGGCATTAAATGAACTTATCGATGCCTACCGCTCCCCTTCTGCACGGATTCTTTGTGTCAATAAACAGTGATGACGTCACTTTCCAAACCCTCCCTATCCTTCATCAGGCACATGGAAAAATAACTTCTGTGCACCACGCCGGGATGCTACGCCAGATGGAACAAAAAGATGCCAACACATCGGCCTTGAGGTCAGGCCATCTGACGGACAGTCCCCACGCACCAGTGGAACAGCGTTGCACTCCCCGGGACTAGGCACTGAGCGGAAAGAGAGATCTGTTTGCTGTTTCCCAGCAACACTCGGTACACTCTCCCTCACCGGCTAGTATAACCTTCTGCGAAGGAGCTGCCATCAAGTAAAGAGGAGCGATGCAACCCACGGGCAACGATGTGCTTGTGGTTTTCCGTGTATCATTCCATTTATGCCTCTTAATGATCCGGTTATGGGTACGTGTTGCTATTGGATCCGAGAGCCATTGAGAACAGCCCTACAGAGGGGCCCTGTAATGTGACCTTGAATGAACCACGCAGGAAGAATCTGGGACTGGCTTCCAGCCCATCGATCATGTCCAAGGCGGTGAGGTGTCACCTGCATAGTTAGGTTTTATTGAATGAGACTCCGTGTGTGAACAGGCTGAGTGAGACATTCTCCTGCTGGCGTTGGCCGGGGAGCCAGCCTGCTGCGGACGGTGTTGGGAGAGGGCTGTGTGGCAGGACATTCCGGGACGCCTCCAGGAACCAGGAGCATCCCTGCACTGGGGGGACAGGCAGCAAGGAAGTGGGGATGTCGTGCCTGGCACACGAACGACCGCATTCTGCCAACAACCACATGCGCCAGGAAGACAAACATGAGTCCCAGCAAAAGACACAACAGCCTGGAGTGTCGGGAAGTCAGGCCCAGACATCACCTCCCCGTAGAACTGATGCATGAAGAACGAGTGGTGTTTGAACTTGCGAGGTTGGTGCTCATTTGTTACCCAGCACAGCTAACCAACACAGAATCATTACAGAGGAGCTGGCCAGGACGTAACCCAACAGCCGAAAATATCTCATTGGGATGAAATCAGTCATCATGCAAGTTCTTGTCTTTATTCTTTTTTTTTTAAGATTTTACTCATTTATTTTTAGAGAGGGAAGGGAGGGAGAAAGAGAGAGAGAGAGAGAGAGAGAGAGAGAGAAATACCAATGTGCGGTTGCTGGGGGTCATGGCCTGCAACCCAGGCATGTGCCCTGACTGGGAATCGAACCTGCAATGCTTTGGTTCACAGCCCATGCTCCATCCACTGAGCTACGCCGGCCAGGGCTTGTCTTTACTCTTAAATCTCAAAAATGGAGACTCAGTGCTGCATTCAGTCACGGGGTGACATTCACCAAACCTGTAGGGTGGAGGTGTAGCCTAACAGTGCTACTTGGTGGGTAAGTCCACTGTGGTCCATCCAGACCATGGGATGTTATGCAGCGTGAAAAAGAAACAGAGTGGAACCCTAAACCCATATGACTAAGTGAAAGAAGACAACTGGAAAAAGCTACGTAGGATGCGGTCCCAACCCTGTGCTATCCCGGAAAAGGCAGAACTGCGAGGACGATGAAGAGATCGGCGGTTGTGAGGGCTTGGGGAGGGAGGCGTGGAGAAGGGAGCATAGAAGATTTCAGGGCAGCTGAAACTCCTCTGTGGGATGCTACAGTGGTGGACACAAGTCATTATACACGTGTCCAAACCCATGAAACATGCACCACCAAGATGAACCCTGATGTAAACCGTGGACTTTGGGTGACAATGGTAGGTTCATCATCGTGACCAATGCGCCAGTCTGGGGGGGCATGTGGGTCACAGGGGAGGGCGTACCTGTGTGTGTGGGGTGGATGTCACAGCGTATGCGGGAAATCTGTACCTTTCTCTCAATTCCCTTGGAAACTTAAACTGCTCTAAAAAGCAAAACAAAACAAAAAAACGTGGTCTTCGTTTTCAAAAAAGACGGCGCTTACAAAACAGTGGGAACTCATCTGTATTAAGACCTGGTTACTCACCTTGATTCATTCACATCCCCACCTTCCTCAACCTCAGTGTCAGGCTCTGTGGGACCCCCCCGCCGCTGCACCCCAGCCTTGGGCCACATCCGAATTCCGCACAAAGTCCTCACAGAAGGCACTGCCAACTCCAGACCCCGAACAGGCGTGCCTGAGGCTCAGAAGGCTGCCCCTCAGGTTAATTCCCCGCCCTCAGAAGGGCAGGCGTCTTGGAATAGCAAGTAGGTCCCCGGTGAGAGAATCCAGTGAGGTGTCCAAAGTCTGGGAGGGAAGAAACCCGTGACCCCCCGCTGATGTGCAACTTGAGAGCGCGCGGCTTCTCAGAAATACATAATGAGGCCGAGAGGAGAGGGAGGGCTCCACTCTGAAGTCAAGGAGTGGCGTTGCAGATGGGCGCCGTTTTGAGAATCCCCCCGGGGGCCGCACCTGTGCGTGGACACGGGTCTCAGCCAGGCACGTCCCGACGGGAAGGAAGGGCACGCCCCCACCCTGAGGCTCTCGCCCTGCTTTGCAGGTTCCTGTTGCGTCTCTGTGGCCAGACACGGATGAGTCCAGGCATCCAGCAGCCTCCCAGGGGTCCCGGGTGCCGACACACACAGCTCCGGCTTCTTGTTCGAGTGCAAACTGGTTTCATGGCCGTGAAGCAGATTTTCAGTGAGGTTGGACGGACTAGCTCCTTCCCTCCCGCCGTTCTTATTTTTGTGCCTGCCAACCTTGCATCAATACAATTAATGCAGAAATAGCGCCATTTGCTTTTGTTCTCCAAAGAAATTGTCTTTGTTAACCCGAGACTTAGATTTAAAGGAGTGCCGGTCAAGTGCCCATTAGGAACCACTGAAGAGATAAGGAGGTATTCCTCGCTATTCACAAAAGGATCTCAGCCGTTTAGCGAAGATTTGTGTACGGCACGCTTTTCGGTCCCAGCGTGGTTTTGGAGCCTTTTATACGCGTCCAGAGAGAGCCCTCGACCTCCCAAGGTACTTCCGTACTGAGCACCTGACCGAGAGTGCGAGCAGGATTTTAGCGAACATGAACCTTTTCCAACGAGAACCCTGGCCTTGGTTCTTCGCTGGCAGGAGTCGGTGCTCAGGTTGCCGGAACGTCCTCTCTCCTACGAGTGGCTTGGCCGGCCAGCAGCGTCGGGCCACAAGGGACAGTCTGCGGTGTGATTCACGGCACAGGGGCTTTGATCCGGGCCATGTCCGTTCTGACGACCAGAGGAAGAAAGGACTATGAGTATCGGTCCGCCTCCAGGAGGGGCTGGGGACTTACAGTCAACCACCGGGGCCGCCTGGGAGGACGCATGGGTACACAGACGGTGGACTCCAGTGCTCAGGGGGGTGTCCCTGGGTGGCGATATTCTGTGTGTCATCAGATGCCACTCACATCCAAGGGCAGGTGGCCCCATTCATGGCTGCACTGAGGGGACCGTGGGCACTCCATGTTGGGACCCTGTCTGCGCCCTGGGCCAGGGGCCACTGCCCTTGGCTGGTTTTATTTCTGCGTGTGGCACGTGAAACATCCAGAAATGTATCCCTTCCCAATCCTACAGGCTGGACCTCTGAAATGGAGGTGCGGGGGGTGGGGCTGGTCCTTTCTGGAGGTTCTGAGGAAGGGTGTGTCCCGGACCCCGGGCCCAGCTTCTGGTGACAGCTGGCGATCACTGTCTCATTCATGGATGTCCTCGGCTCATCTTGATGAGTGTCCTCTCTCTGTGATACACCAGAGCCCTGGGCATAACAGCTTGCAGAAAGTCTCACAAGTCCTTCTAACAAACAATCAGCAAGAAAGGTGGTATGAAGGACGGCCCCCCTGGACGCTGCCCCCTCGTCTCTGACAAGACATCAGTTCTGTGGGACATGTGTCCTCTCCCATGGGAGCTGGTGTCATGCTCTCACATCCCCAAGACATTTCCAGGGAACCTTGGAGCCAGGTGGGGGGACATTGATCTTCAGTGGGGTTGCCCATCCTGTAAGGGGTTGCACGTGTTGGGCATTGGGCGTGTTCTGTAAGTAACAGCCCACGGTGGCGTGCGCTGCCTGGACTGCATGGAAGTGTGTTGTCGATATTTGCACATGGAGGCCACAGAGTTTCAGGCATTGTGACTTCCAGCTCACGGCTCTCGAGACTTTTGGGAAATGGCGCCTGTCGAGGGTGGAAGCCGGATCTTGTGGTTTTATTGGCAAGTTCATGCTCTGAGAGTTGTGCTGATCTATATCCGTGTGCACACGTGTGTTGATATATGGGGGACACATGGAGTCCTCTCTCTCCTGCACAAGTAAGCATCAGTACACGCATTGTCTCTTGTGTGCTTTTCACTTTTTAAAAAAAAAGATTTTATTTATTTATTTGTACAGAGGGAAGGGAGGGAGAAAGAGAGAGAGAGAGAAACATCAATGTGTGGTTGCTGGGGGTCCGTGGCCTGCAACCCAGGCCTGTGCCCTGACTGGGAATCGAACCTGCGACACTTTGGTTCGCAGCCCGTGCTCTATCCACTGCACTAGGCCAGCCAGGGCTGCCTTTCACTTGTGTGTTTGCATTTTCACTCAGGATCACTGGAACCCACCCATCCCAATGTCCCGGTTCCTATTTTGGCTCTACAGCTTCCTTTTTCTGTACACCCTCGTCTAGGAAAGCAGTCCCGTATCCATGGACACGTGGCCCATTTTTGAGATTCCAGGTGATGCCACCATGAGTCAGGTTGTTCTGATGCAATGCACTCTTTCTGGCTATTTTTTACTGCTGGATGGGAATTCCAGGCGCGATACTGGGGGAGCCGAGGTTTACACGGGTGTGGGTGCAGGATTCCCCTAACGGTGGTCTCGGCTTCTCCTGTTTCAGCTAGCCACGGTCCCCGCAAACCGTGAGGGAACACTGCCAGAAGTAAGCCCTGTCTGAGGGTGACGCTGCACACAGTTCTGAGTAACGCGGTGAAATCCCGTGCTGGCCCGGTCCGCCCCACCTGGGGGGTGGCTCACCTTTTCATCCAGCTTGTCAGCATTGTAGGTGTTTGCTGCTCATTAGTCATTCACTAGCTGCCTGGGGTACGAGAGAGAGAGAGAGAGAGAGAGAGAGAGAGAGAGGGAGGGAGAGGGAGAGAGAGAGAGGGAGAGAGAGAGAGAGAGAGAGAGACAAAGACACAAAGAGAGAGAGAGAGAAAGAGAGGGAGAGAGAAAGAGAAAGAAAGAGAGAAAGAGAGAAACAGAGAGAGAGAGACAAAGAGAGAGAGAGAGACACTCCATGCCCACACAACTTTTATCACAGTACATGGTTATACCTGTTCTAGCTTATCATCCCTTATTGTCGTTCATCTCTTACCGTGCCTAATCCGTAAATCAAATTGTGTCACAGATAGGTATGTATAGGGAGAAAAACATAGAATGTATAAGGTTCGGTGGGCAGGATCCCCAGTCTGAAGCAACCTCGGGGTGGGGGGGGCGGGTTTGGGGGAGTTTCCCTGCAGGTCAAGGGGGACAGCGGTGTTGGCACAGTCCTCCCCTGCGCCTGGGCTGCAGCGTGGCCTCCTCACCAGCAACGTGCGCGACCTGCTCTTCCGCATCCCGGCCAGCACTCTGCCGTGCAACGTCTGTCGCCTCCCAGCGCGACCGGCGAAAACCGGTAGCTCTCTCCGTGTCATGTGGCTGTGTGCCTGTCTCTGGGGAGGGAGACCAAGTTCTCCTGGACTTAAAGCCTTTTCCGTTGTTTGTTTTGAGGGACCGCCGTTCCTTTGCCCGGCAGCTTTGCAAAAACAGCGTGTTTTGTTCTGTTTGTTTGTTTATTACAGTAGAGATAGTCTTTCGTGTGCATGTTTTCATGGCGTGCGGTGTTGCTCTAAACTCTGTTTACAATAGCCGGGGCGAGGAAAGAGGTTTATTCTTGTATGCAGTGAGTTCAGCAGTCTTTACATTTATCGTTTCGGGAGTTCGAAAAATGGGAGTCACTTTGCTGTTTGTTTTTTTTTTTTTTTGCTGTTGTTTGTTTTTACTGCCGGTCCATAGCTTCTGGCCTGTGTTCATATGTCCATGCACAGGGACCCGCCGAAGAAAGGCTCACGTGGGAAGGTCGGTAGGGCACGTGGGTCTCTCGCACGAGGTGGACAGTGTCTCCAACATCCCACCTGAAGTGTCCTGGGGTGTGTTGGACGGTGGCATTGGTATGTCACAGAACTGCACGCTTATGATCTTGTAATAAAAACGGGGTCTTATTTGTGCTGGACTATATATCTGTATATCTATGTATCTAGATATATAGAGAGAGAGATACAGAGATATCTATACAGATAGATATCTATAGATCTATCTATATAGATACATATATATGCTTCTGATATATATATATATATATAGAGAGAGAGAGAGAGAGAGAGAGAGAGAGAGACTCCAGCACAAATAACACCCCATTTTTCCATATACACATATATATATATATATATACACACACACACACATATATATCAGAAGCATTTTTATTTATCGTGGTGCACAGTTGGCTGTGAACCTGATTTTATCTTTCAGTTCCCTAGTGCCCCCCCCTTTGTCCCAACAGCACTGGTAAAAGGCTCACTTGTCCCTAATCACGTGTGACGGCACAGGGACCAAACCCTCTACTGAAGTCCGCGCTGGAGTTTCATTTTGCAATGTCCACGGTGTCCCCCTGGTCTGTCAGGGACCAACAGCACGATGTTACCTGTAGACACGACACAGTGGTTTCCCATCGAACGGATCCCACCCCCACCGGCATCCATCATGGTGACCACACTTTCCGACACCGTCTTACCTGGGCTTTCCTCAGTGTTAACTTCAGAATCACTGTGTCCCGTAAAACTGTGCATGGGCATTTATTTCATTAAAACAGCAGTGAGTTCCTGAACGTGCATGCTCTTTCTAGTTGCTGGCGGAACTCATGTCTCTGGGGTTGGACTAACGCCCACCCTCACCCCTGCCTGCCAGGTGCGGAGGATGGGGAAAGGTTCAACCCTCAGCTCCTAGGGGCCTCTCTCTGGTCCCTGGAAGTGTTCCCCGAAATCTTGGGCCCGGAAAAGCAGGGTTCAGTCTTCCACACTTGGAATGCTTCTGTCACCTCGGTGTGTCACGACTCTGTCTCTTTCTTTCTCTCTCTCTCTCTCTGTCTCTCTCTCTCTCTGTCTCTCTCTCTGTCTCTCTCTGTCTCTCTCTCATTCTCTCTCTCTGTCTCTCTCTCTCTCTCTCTCTCTCTCTCTCTCTCTCTCTCTCTCTCTCTGTCTCTCTCTCTCTCTGTCTCTCTCTCTGTCTCTCTCTCTGTCTCTCTCTCATTCTCTCTCTCTGTCTCTCTCTCTCTCTCTCTCTCTCTCTCTCTCTCTCTCTCTCTCTCTCTCTCTGTCTCTCTCTCTCTGTCTCTCTCTGTCTCTCTCTCATTCTCTCTCTCTGTCTCTCTCTCTCTCTGTCTCTCTCTCTCCCTGTCTCTCTCTCATTCTCTCTCTCTCTGTCTCTCTCTCTCTCTCTCTCTCTCTCTCTCTCTCTCTCTCTCTCTCTCTGCATCTGCACCCGGAGAAAGTTCTTTGTTAGTACATGTTCATGGAATGGCAGGGCACCCCCAGCTGGTTCATTCAGATACTTCTCCTAGTTTAAGGTCGCTGACATTCATCACCGATGCCAAGTGCCTCGTGTCATGGAGTGGACCACCCCCCTTGCCCGCGCCACCGGTGCTGGGGTTTAGGTTGGGAACACCTTGGGAAGGACACCCCACTCCCCCCTGAGCAAAGCATCTTCGCTGTGTGGCACTCTCTGAGTGGGTCTGTGAGGGCGTGCAGGTGGCGAACTACACCTTCCTTCCTCCCATCTCTCTGTGGGCTGCGAGCGACACCCTCATTCCACCTGCGTTTAAACGCCAGCGCAGAGGTGTTCCAACCCCAGGTCTTCAGCCCACAGCCAGGAGCGGAGGGGAATGGCAATTATACCCTCATTGATTGGCTCCCTGCTAATGAGACCATAAATGATGGCTCCGAAGGTGGCCAGTGATGGCCCGATGAGGTGGGGAGCTTCCGCGATAAGAAAAGTAATTAAAGTGGGTTCGGCTAGGCTCTGCCTTGAAAACATGTCAACGTTTTCTTAAAAATAAGTACAAACATCATTTCACCTTTTCCTTTTATTATTTTTTTCCTCAGTGTTTATCATTTATGATTGTTGTTGGCCATACAGTATAGTATTTATTTCAGGTGTACAGCATCCTGGTGAGGTGTTTATATGTTTTCCAAAGTGACCCCCGCTTTCAACATTTCCAGGCCCCATACACTGTTATTACAATATTATGGACTATATAGATTGTCATTATAATATATATTGCCTATGCCGCATTTTACATCCCTGTGACTGTGTAAATTGGCATTTCTTTTTTTTAAAGATTTTATTTATTTATTTTTAGAGAGGGAAGGGAGGGAGAGAGAGAGAGAGAGAGAAACATCCATGTGCAGTTGCTGGGGGCCATGGCCTGCAACCCAGGCATGTGCCCTGACTGGGAATCGAACCTGCGATGCTTTGGTTCGCAGCCCGCGCTCAATCCACTGAGCTACGCCAGCCAGGGCTGCAAACTGGTATTTCTTGATCCCTTCCCCTTATTCCCCGAGTCCCTGGCCCCGCCCTCCTACCTGGCAACCCTCAGTTTGCTCTCTGGATCTGGGATTCTGTCCCTGTTTTGTTTGTGTATTTACTTTGTAGACTCCCCATAAAAATCTCTCATCCCTTAGAAGCACAAGTTTGCATTTTATTACAAAAGATCTCTGATGGTGCCATGTCGACCTTGCACGTACAGATTCTAACACTGAGCCAGCTGCCTCTCCTGCCCCACCTGGGTCATGCATTTGCCTGAGAATTAAGGGACAGCTGAGCAAACCCTCTGCCTTTTACCATGCACCAAAGCCCAGTACGCCCACGGCTTCTCGTGTTGTTGCAGGACACCGTCAGACTGTCGGAACCCCCTGCCTGGACTCTGCCTCGCCCCGCGGGGGAACATGCAGTGTCCAAGACGCAGAGTGTGCACAGGACGCACGTGGGAACATCCCTCAGGGCCATCGGGCTTGGGGACCCTCGGCGGCATGGGGACTCTGTATCCCGCGCTTCCCTGGCGCGTCACCTGTCAGGAAAGGGCAGGCCAACCCCATCGCCGGGCACCCCGGGGACACGTGGTGCGTCGACGATCTAAGTCACTCCCGACAGGACTCGGAGTCCAAGAGGGACCCGCCGTGGGCGCTCAGAGGCCGTGTCTGCAGGGCTGCTGGCTGGTGCTGAGCTGCAATTTTCAGGCTGTCCCGCACCCAGTTTGAGGATCCGAGGCGAAGGCCGGAGTGAGCAGACGGTGTGATCTTTCTGTAAGAACAGGCGGTACCATCTCGCGGGACCGTCACCTGATGGACAAGACTGTCGACGTGAGCGGAGGGTATCCACCAGCGTCCACGCCTGGAAAATAGGCGGTCCTTGGACGCTTCCCGGCGAGGTCCGCGGAGAAAACAAATCTCTGGGCGCGGTGAGCACCTGAGCCGTGCAAAGGCTTGAAGGAACGGGTCTCCCTCTTACCAGCTGAACACTGCGATTCTGGCAGGCACAGAGACCTTTCTGTCAAAACCACAAAGACACACCGCACATCGTACCGAGGGGCTGGAAGCCGCTGGAAATGGGTTTTACCTGGGAAAATCATTCAGCTGAACACGAAAGCACATGGGATCCCGCTGCTAACGCATGAAGTTGTTAGGTATTGAAGAGGGAACGGGACCGAGTGAGGGAGAAAACCTGGAGATTTCGGCAGCTGTGGGTCAGTGGGATGAAAGTCCGCCCAGCCCCGTGAACTAAGAAATAGCTTCCTTAACTGTGGCATTAAGTAAACTGGTAAATCCTGAAAACCTCTTACAAAGATGCAGGACATTCACAGAGAAGCATAAAGCATGTCTCTTCCTTGCTATGCAAAAAAAAAAACCAAAAAAACAAAAAAACAAATCCAAACAAACCAGCATTTCTTTACAAACCCTTTGGAGCCAAAATTATAAGGGGTTTCTAGAAATCGGCCAAACCGCCCATAAGTTGCAAACCAAACAGCTGGACTGACTGCCTTATCTCTCTAATATGGGACCATGTTAAGCTTAGAGTCTGACCTGGGTCCAAAATGAAAACATCCTGGTAAGTTATGGAGAGCCCACAGGCAAAAAAAAAAAAAAAGTCTAATATCACCACAAATAATTTTTTTAAAGGAGAGAATGTAATCTGAGATACAACAACAATATTCAATGGTGCAACAGTCATCAGAGACGTTTTGTTTTATTAACAAAAAAGAGAATTAAGTACACCTGGTTTATTCACCACGTATAAATAGGAACACTTAGAATTCTCAGGGATAAACACAGTATAAACCATTTCAACGTACACTAGCATTACCTATGCAATGTGACTTAACAGAAAACCAGTATGGTTATCTCTTTATTTTTCTGTTCTGCTGTCTTTGTTCAATGAATCAGATTCTTGGAAACACTACCAAATGGATATCCTAATTTATCCTCGTGGATGGAACATTTTTATGCAAAAGCACGTTAGGGTAACAATTCTAGCAATAAGCCAGACAGTGAGTGCTGGAGACCTTGACCATAATTTCTTGGAACAGAAAACAAAATGAATCCAAAGCGCAGCTGTAGGAGGAGAGGGCTCCATTGCACCCACAACTCCTTGTCTGTTTATATTGTTGCAACCACTGCTGATCTGCTGTCATACAGGAGGTATCTCTGTTTTCTGTGTTTCTTGAGATATAATTGGCACACAATACTGTGTACGTTTAAGGTGTCCGTGCCAAGATTTGATCACATATCGATTGCAAACTCTTTACCACAATAAGGTTATGTAAACACCTTGATGAGATTAGATAATGATTGTTTTGATAAGAATGTGGAAGATCTACTCTCTGAGCGACATTCAAGTTTATGATAATACAGTACGGTCAGCGGTAACTCAGTCCATCCCCAGAAGGGACTCATCACCCAGCTGGGAAGGCACAGCAGCCGTGGTAGCCCACTAGTGTCCGTGGCTACACATGGGGCCTCTCTCTCCTGTCTCCAGACCACCGCAGGCAGGCCTGCTCCCAGAGCCATTCCTGGACTCTCAGTTCCACATTCTGTTCAGCCCTGGCTGGCGTAGCTCGGTGGATGGAGCACGGGCTGCGAACCAAAGTGTCGCAGGTTCGATTCCCAGTCAGGGCACATGCCTGGGTTGCAGGCCACGGCCCCCAGCAACTGCACATGGATGTTTCTCTCTCTCTCTCTCTCTCTTTCTCCCTCCCTTCCCTCTCTAAAAATAAATAAATAAAATATTAATAAAAAAGAAAGCTAATGAATTTTTAAAGACACACAAATTCTGTTGGGTTCTCTTCCAATGCAAAGCCCGGCGTCCCTGTGCCCCCGGCCCGTCTGCCCGCAAAACTGTCATTGTCTCAGCCTGTTCATGGTAAGAAGGGAGTGGTTTGTGGGGCCTTGTTTCACCCAGAGAACGGAACCCTCCCTACTTCGCTGGAAATGAAGGGAGGGAAGGGGAAGGAGGGGAGGAGAAAGAAGGATCTCGTGGGTCCAAAGAAAATCAGGAAAAGTGATAAGAAGGAGGCATTTTTCTGAATCCTTCATGGCTTACCGAACATTTTCCGTGCTCCCATACACAGCACCAAGTTTTTCGTGTCCCTCATTTTTATGTACAGGGTCCAACAGAACTCATGCTTGCTTGAGTGTGGGTGGTAGGGTGGTAATTGGGGTGTCATAATTTATCGTTTAAATTTGGACATTTCAGCTAAAATGTCACACGATGTGCTTGGGTGTGATAGTGTTATGTTACAGAATTACCTGCTCATGATTTTGTAATAGCAGATTTTGTCATTAACAAGGAGCATTACTTCTGCTGGACCCTGTATATAATAAAATTGTTTCATTTACGGTTTTTCCCTAATCATCATTTTGACGCATTTTCTTTCTTTCTTTTTTTCTTTCTTTTCTTTTTCTTTCTTTCTTTCTTTCTCTTTCTCTTTTTCTTTCTTTCTTTCTCTCTTTCTCTTTCTTTCTTTCTCTCTTTCTCTTTCTCTTTCTTTCTTTCTGTTTCTTTCTCTCTTTCTCTTTCTCTTTCTTTCTTTCTTTCTGTTTCTTTCTTTCTCTCTTTCTCTTTCTCTTTCTGTTTCTTTCTTTCTTTCTTTCTCTTTCTTTCTTTCTCTCTTTCTCTTTCTCTTTCTTTCTTTCTTTCTCTCTTTCTCTCTTTCTTTCTTTCGAATTATAAAGGGCAATTTTTTCCCACATGTGGCGTTCATTGGAATACTACCTACTTTTAATTTTTGGTACTCTGGCATTCTTAATTAGACAAAATAACTACTCAGTTCTTACTGATTAGCATAGGCAATTATGTCATAAGACAAGGCAACCTCCCACCACAGTGCTGCTTCTCAGAGCCGCACGCAACAACCTGGCGTCTTTCTGGGGTCCGTAAATATTGCATGTCACGTTTCCGGGTCTCATCACTTTCTCTCTAATTAAGAAGGCGCGTGGGCACTGATGTCAATAAACCTGCGTTGGCCCTATTAAATGCTCATCACGCTTCACTCACGCCCACCAGACATCTAAAATTTGAAACATGGAAGAGACCTTAGAAATAAAGTGTTGAATCCTCATCGGTAAGTTCTCTTCCAATATTTGCATTGGAGGCATACAAAGGAAGGGGAAGAAAACTGGCAAAAAAACAAAAACAAAAACAAAAACTGGAACGTCATCAGAAATTCCAAAATGTGGGTTATGGGACAGAATGCTTTCCCAGCAGCACAAAGCAGCTGGGGGCACCCAGGATGCAGAGTCTGAGCCAGGCGTGCACGGTGGGCGTGAGCCTCAGCGTGTCTGTCCCCAGCGGGGGGACAGTATCCCCAATTCCTTGCTCAGAGAGATGGTAGTAAGAAAAAACCCACCTGCAGTGAATTTAAGGAAAGACATATTTTTTAAAGATTTTATTTATTTATTGGTAGAGAGGGAAGGGAGGGAGATAGAGAGAGAGAGAGAAACATCCAGGTGCTGTTGCTGGGGGTCGTGGGCTGCCACCCAGGCATGTGCCCTGACTGGGAATCGAACCTGCGACACTTTGGTTCGCAGCCCGCGCTCCATCCACTGAGCTACGCCAGCCAGGGCTTGGAAAGACGTATTTTTTAGAGGCAAGACCACTACTATGCCATCAGTGAAAATCAAGTCACTTGTATCTGTGGCCTCCGGGAAAATGTGGAAATGGGGGACCCTACATGGTCCTTACGTATGAGTCGTTAGGTACAAATACACTCTTTAGAGTCACGATGATGATTATTTGCGATTTACTGAAGGTAAATAAGATGTTGTCTCCTGGTCTCTGCTGCACCAGGGAGCATTAGCCCCTTGGGGAAGAAAATCTGACCCCTGCGACCATGTAGAGCGACCTTGAGGACTTCAAGCTGAGTGGAATACGGCAGGCACAGGAAAGGCAGATAGCACCACCCCACTCCCGTCGGGGCCCTAGCCTGGCTCAGCTCACGGAGACAGGACGCAGGCGGTGGTGGCCAGGGGCTAGGGGAGGGTGGCGGAGTGGGTGGTTGTTTCACGGGGCAGCGTTTCAGCGGGGGGGACACGACGCATTTCCGGTGACCGGTCTCCCGGTCCTGAGAATGCACGAGTCTCTCACGCTACAGTGAAACATCGTGATGATGATAAAGCGTATGAGCTTTTCAAAACCACCGTGAAGCAGGGATTAAGAAGCACACAGGCGGTTCCAGAGTAGGCACAGGGGTGCAAAGCCCAGCACGAGAAACAGAGTCAGCAATATTGCAGTAACCGAGGCTGGAAGGTTGACGCTCAAGGCTCCAGGTGGCGGAGAATTTCAGAAAACCAGGCATCTGGGCTCGGTACGGGGTGGCTGCCGTGGGTGGCAGAGGAAGGTCGATGAAATGCAGGGGGTCCAGGATCTCTGGGGCCCATGTCAGGAAGGCACGGGACCGCCACACGGACGTACAGCTCCCCTGAGCGAGATCCTGGGGTCGGGGTCCAGAGAAAGAGAGTCAGTGGCCAGTCTCCCCCTAAGGAACACTTACAGGACACTCATGGGAGCTTGCAGAAGTCAAGTGGAGGGACAGGACACTGCATCCTCTCCCCCCTCCCCCCTGTGTTGTGACTCACTGAGGGGGGAGGTGCGGAGGCAGGGCAGACCAAGGCTTCCGGTCGGCGCCCACCCTGGGTTTGCAGAAGGAGCTGCACCTGCCCAGACTGACCATCAGCATTTGCACATTGTCCCCTGGACAGCGTGGGGACAGACACCTATTTCTGAGGCAGTGAGAGGTCCTGAAGAAGTCCTGCAAATGTATGTGACCATTGTCACCTTCTCCTAAAAACCCCGTGAGTTGCACTTTTAAACCGCCTGCAAGGGAGGACAGCGATGGGGAGGGGCCCGTGGGGTGAGACGTTCCTTCCAGAGCCACCCGGAACACTTGTCAGGAGTTCATCGCCATGCTCACTGGCAGTTCCCACGGGGGCTATTTCTTCCCAAATGGTCGTGCTTACACTTTAAGGGAAGAAGTCACTCTTTTTACTTTCCTAAAGCATAATAGCTGTGGTTTCTGGCCGGGTGGCTCAGCTGGTTGGAACATTGTCCCATGCACCGAAAGGTTGAGGGTTCGATCCCCGGTTGGGGCATGTACAGGAGGCAAGCGATGAGTGTTTCTCTGCTCTCTCTCCTTCTCTTTGTCTCTGTGTGTGTGTCTGTCTGTCTGTCCTTCTCTTCCCCCCTCTTCCTCTGTCTCTGTCTCTCTCAAGTCAACAAACACCATCAGGTGGAAATTAAAAAAACAATAACTACATTATCATCTGTCCGCACTAAGGAAAATTTCACAACGCAAGAAAAACAATCCACCATTGCAAAGGGCCCCATTCATGGTGCTATCCAACCGGCAACTCCACCTCCTTGCAAAGCACTTGCACCCCCTCTTTCTCTCGCGACTCCTCTGCCTTCCCTGAAAATGAAGAAAGGACAGCACTCCTTCAACCCCTTGCACAAAGACACGGGAAGGAGGCGCTAACACCCCCTCCCTGTCTTCCCTCTCCTCTCTTTGCAGCGGCCGCTTTTGTGGGGATCAGAGCGCTTGCTCCACAAATGTCACCGGGCCCGCAGGGAGCCCGGGGCTCTTCAAAGCCGAAGAATACTCTATTATTTAGCCCCGCTCGAAGATAATCTTTTCAACTGCCATTTCTAGGGAGAGTCCTGACAGCCGGGGCTGCCGAGGGCGGGCGGCAGCCTTTATCCGGGACACTGCATCAGTTAACGGAGTGGATTCTGCCTTCACGGGGGGTTGGGGGGGGCCGTGCTGGGGCGCCTGTGATATCACAGCAACGCAGATGGGCTCCAGCCGCTGCGTTGCAGCCACTCTCCGTCCCCGTGGGGGCAGCACCCTTCCATCCATCGGGAAGACAGAAGGCGCTCCTCTCACCAAAATCAGCGGTGGGATGGCGGGTTTGTGCTGGGTGGCCGATATCCACAACGACGACCACAACCAAAAGAAAATGATTGTGTGATCTCCCTTGTGAGTGGAATCTAAGGAACGAAATTAACTGCAGAGCCACGTGGGGTCAGAGGCGTGGAGACAGGGGACAGTCGGAGTGGCAGCTGTCAGAGGGGCCAGGAGGTGGGGACGGATTGAAGGAAGGTGAAGGGACCGGTGGACGAACGTCAGGGCACGACCCAGGCACAGGGACAATGGTGTGGGCTCTGAGTATGGGAACATGGGGAGGGCACAGGGGGGAAAAGCTGGGACAGCTGGAATAGCATAAACAACGACATATCATAAAAAAATGGTTATGAGGCAAATAAAACTATTGTAACTGTGATCCTGTGGGTTCAGGGACCTGTTCCAAGTGGTCTCGAAGGTTTCCGAGGAATTCACGCAAACTGGCTTCACCTTGTGGCCATCATCCTCAAGATGTTCCCAGGGTCTAGGGGCAGTTCAGCCCCCAGAATGAGCAGGACATTAGTCGTAAGTGAAGAATGGGAGGCAAAGTCATCTGCCCAGTGTGACAGGGAGACACCACAGGGACCTCTCTTAGCAGCTTCAAGAATCCAAGAAGTCCCCCCCCCACCACCAAAGAAACGGTGCCTACATTAATTCTAAAAGGATACTGTCCAGAAGAGACCCAGACGCAAGCTTTCAGAGAACGTTCTAGAAAAAGGAAGATGGTCTTGCAGGCGCGTGGGACCTCAGGGCCACCGGGCCCACGGGCAACAGGCAAGTGTGTTCTGGGAGGTTTTTGGATGGGACACTGAGGAATGCAAGCAGACGGGTAATCAGACCCACTCAACAGACACGTTGGATACACCTACAAAGGGTGTGTCTCACTCATGACCACGCAGAGCTGGGACACAGGGGCTTGGACCACGCACACCCCGGCCACACACGGGCGTTTCAGGGACCTGCCCCCGAGCTACCGGTTGGGAATGAACTAGAAGGCGTTGAACAGGGGGGGTCTGGGGCCAGAGTGCTCATGTGGACTTTTTAGGCACATACCATTTTTTCTCCACGTCTCTTACTTGTGCTTGGAATCAGGGACATGCAATGATTTAAGCATGCTCCTCAACAACGTGTCAAAACGACTTCCCCAGCAGGAAGCATGGAGAAGATACGCAGGTATTCCTGCCGCAGGCGATGCAGGAGCCCGCTCTCACAAAGCAGATACCTGTCATGGTCACGAACGCGTCCCCCGTGGCAATACTGTAGGTAGGAAAATCCCCACAGTGTTACCATTCTCCACATTTGTGAAAGAACATACGCACGACCCAGGGACACAGACAGCAGTGTGGTGACAGCCAGAAGCAAGAGGGGCAGGGGCTGGGTGGCGGTAGGCAATAGTTTAAATAATGGAAAACACGTATTCGAGTGCACGTACACACAGGTTCATAGCAGCATTGTCCACGGACGGCGGACCCAGGCCAAATGCCCATCTGGGGATGAGTGCGTGCAGAAAATGCAGTTACACCCACGCGGTGGAGTATTAGTCAGTGATAAAGAAGGGGTGGCGTTCTGACCCATGATACCCCACCGAGTGAACTTCAAAACTCGATGCTCAAGGAAAGAAGGAGGATGACCACATGCTGGGTGATTCGGTTCGTAGGACACGTGCAAAAGAGGCACATCCATAAGGACAGAGAGTAGACTAGTTTTGGCTAGAGGCTGGGGGAGGGGAAAGTGAGTGAGGCTGTTTAAGGGGAACAGGGCGTGGGGCGGGGCTGCCAGAGCTGCCGTGGGGCTACACACAGGGGGTGGCTGCACAATGCCGTGACTCTATCAAATGCCACGGACTTTTATAATTACACGGTGAACTCTATAATAGGGGAGATTCGTCTCAGAAAAAGCGAAAATAGCAGAGTTGAATCCTGGCCAGATGGCTCATTTGGTTCAGCATTATCTCATGCACCAAAAGGTTGTAGGTTTGATTCCCGGTCAGGGCACATGCCTAGCTTGTGGGTTCGATCCCCCGTCGGGGCCCATACAGGAGGCAACCCATCAAGGTTCCTCTTTCATATCAGTGTTTCTCTCTCTCACTCTCTCTCCCCTTTCCTGTCTCTCTAAAACCAGTAAACAGCCCTGGCTGGCGTAGCTCAGTGGATGGAGCGCGGGCTGCAAACCAAAGTGTCGCAGGTTCGATTCCCAGTCAGGGCACATGCCTGGGTTGCAGGCCACGGCCCCCAGCAACTGCACATGGATGTTTCTCTCTCTCTCTCTCTGTCTCCCTCCCTTCCCTCTCTAAAAATAAATAAATAAAATCTTTAAAAAATCAATAAACATATCCTCGGGTGAAGATTAATAAAGGAATAAATAATTTTAAAAAGAGTTGAATCTGCAAAAGACTTAGAAACCTACACCAAAACAAATCTCCAAAAATTCTTTGAGGTTCCACATATCTGCAGGGATGGCAAGTGATACCGTTGACTGGGTCAACTTCTTTAAATTCCCTTCTTCAACTTCAAACAAGAATTTTTTTTTCTTAAATTAAATTAAGGCAGTCAGCTGAACACTGCTGTGCATGTAAGTGACCGAAAGAAGATGTCCACGTTGTGTCGTCAAGCCTGAGGACCCAAGGGGACTTCTGGGAGCTTGTCCATCAGCGTGCCCCCCCCCCGCCGGCCCGGCTGGGGATGCAGACAGTTGGGGCTCACTCCAGACCTGCTGGCGCAGGAGGACCCCTTGCACCAGCTACGCAGAGGACGGCCCGTCCACTCAAGTCTCACAAGTGCTGCTTGATCATGTCTGGTCAGGACGCTGCGGAAATCTGCTGACACAGATTATGAGCTCATCATTTCGCCATTATCCGGTGTTCTCATTTAACCTGCTCTCTGCTTCTACTATTGTCTTGTGAATTTTTAAAATGTAAACAGATTCTTTTGGGGAGACATAATGTTACTCTAGGAATACAGACAGCCATTTCACCACCGTCAACGCAAATCCAACGACAATGATTTAAAGACAAATGCTGAGCCCTGGCTGGCATAGCTCAGTGGATTGAGCGTGGGCTGCGCACCAAAGTGTTACAAGTTCGATTCCCAGTCAGGGCACATGCCTGGGTTGCAGGCTACGGCCCCCAGCAACCGCACATGGATGTTTCTCTCTCTCTGTCTTTCTCTCTCCCTTCCCTCTCTAAAACTAAATAAATAAAATCTTTTAAAAAAAAAGGCAAATGCTGGGCATCTCTCACAACAAGTGGATGGGTTGTTTGTGGCACAGACATGCTCAGGCACTCAGAAACACCAGCTGAACTGAAGACATTCACACAAATCAAGGGACTGTATCCTCAGGTCCAGAGGAAGCCCGTTTTTATTCTATGTTCATTCATCTCTCCCTTGGACGATGCAAAACAATCTGTTTAATTCAGACAAAGAGACATTTGAATTTAGTTTGACATGATTTCTCAGATAATTAACTAATTTAATTTCTTGTTTGTTTTCCCTCTGCGTTCTGAAAAATGTTCTCTAATATCCACTTGAGAACGAAGGCAATTAATAAGCTTAGCATTTCTTAGTATCGGGCTAACAGGAAGACGCCCAAACCAGGAACCCTCTCCATCTTTAAGGCTTAGGACTCTGTTGTAGAACACTAACAAGGGATTGTCGTAAATCATTGCAGTGGCATGCAAAACCCTTCCTTCTGGTCTTTGGAATCCACCAGGAAGGGACCACGGTTAGATATAATGTCCCAGCCAAACCACATGAGTGAGAATGTTTTCAGTAACATTGTTTGTAGTAAAAAAAAATATATTGGTAATAACCCAAATATCCATCATCTGAAAGATGAAATATATAATGCATCAATTGATACATTCAAGGTAACACTCTAAATAAAGTCGGGTCACTGAAAATACAATATTCAGTAGGGGGTTTGCCCCACTAAGAAAACGGAAGTTTATGGAAATCAAGAAGTCAATTTTTTAAAAAAATGACCTTTATATTCTTTAAAAATGGGGATTGCTTTGTGAATGTTCTATGTGTTTTCAAACATACCGTTTCATTAATACATTTTTTCAAAGATTTTATTTATTTATTTTTAGAGAGGGAAGGGAGAGAGAAGGAGAGAGAGAGAGAGAGACACACACACACACACACATCAATGTGCGGTTGCTGGGGGCCGTGGCCTGCAACCCAGGCATGTGCCCTGACTGGGAATCGAACCTGCGACACTTTGGTTCACAGCCCGCGCTCAATCCACTGAGCTACACCAGCCAGGGCTCATTAATACATTTTATAAAACTGTTCTTGCATACCCTGAGTATGCACCTTTAAAATGTCGAACAAAGCAAAACAAGAGTGAATCTGGACTACTGGGATACCCAACGAACACAGGCTCCATGATTCCTCTGAATATATTTATAACATGTGGCCATACATCAGAACATCAGGGTAATGTCAATCCATGTAAAATAATAACATACCACTTGTCTCTCTGATTACAATGCGGTTAAGGGAGATATCAGTAAGAAACCAAGAGGTAGTTTTTGTTTTAAAGCAGATTTAAACAATGTATACTTGGAAAAAAACAAAATATGTCATGCTCATTAATTCACGGTGTGCAAAGAAAGTCAGCCACTCCTTTCTGGTCAGCGACGCCATGACCTCAACAATTAAGTCACTTGTAAGGGAGATCCCCTTATGGGATCATTGTCATTCTGGCAGTCGGTGGGTAGGGCAGGGTGGACTGGGTTTGGCTGGGTGGTCCTTTGGCCGTCACCCCCGGTCCCTCAGGAGCCTGCCACCAGCTTCCAGCTTCGTGGGGACAGGGCTGTTGCCCTCTGCTGGTGGTCCATCCAGGGTGCCCCCCAGGGTCTCCGATGCCAAGAGGGCATGAGAAAGAGCCACAGGGCCTCTGAAGGCACCCACCCGGGGCTCCCCACTTGCTGCCTGGGGGACAATCTCCGGGTCCATGCCAGTCACAAGGCAAGACCAGATTCGGGGCGGGGGAGGGGGGTGATGAGATAGAACCCCTTCCCGACGGAGAAGCAACAACATCACAGTGGAGAGGGATGTGCCCAGGCGGTGGGAAGAAATTCTGGGCAGAGTTTTGCAAACTACTCCGTGGAACAGGAGTTTAATCAATATGTATTTACACAGTGAGGCTGTTTTGTTAAGGGAGGAGTCTGGAGTTAGATATACAGGTGGATCATAGGTAGTCTAGAGATAAACAAAGACCTGCATGGCCAGAGAGTAGACAGGTAGATGATTGATAGATAGATACATAGACATCATAGATACATAGATAAAATGTATTGATAGATACATAGGTACATAGATAGGGTAGATAGATGAATAATAGATAAAATGTAAAGATAGACAGATAGGTAGAAACATAAGTGATAGGTTATAGACAGATAGATAATGCATGCTAAATGCATAGACAGATAAAATGTATAGATACATAGATAGATGGATAATTGATAAATAGATATGTAGATGACAGATACACACAGATAAAATTGATAGATAGATGAGAGATACATGCATACATCCATAAATGATAAATAGGTAAAATGTATGAGTAGACAGGCCCATGACCGGTAGATAGATAGATACTAATGAATAGATCTCCCAAAGGATATATAACTATGTTTTATTTTATTTTTAGTTTTATTTTGTAAGTAACTTAAAAGTTCATTTTCCAGAAATTAATGGAGAAATAGCACAGGGAACCCCAGAAACAACTTTAAAAGAAACAGTAAACATCAGAACAAAAGCGAATAAAAAAAGAAACGTGTCGTAGGGAACATTCAACAATTCCTGCTCTATGTGCAAGTCACAGCTTTTTTCCTAACCGTGCAGAAGTGATGCAAGCAAATCATGAGCTTCACCCTGAGTCGAGGGATGTTATCCGTGTGGGTGGCAAGGCCGGGCAGGGAGAGGTGGGCTGAGGTGGGGGAAGGGGCTGGAGTGGGGGGGCTCTGAGTGGGCTGTGTCAATCTGGGAACTGGCACCTCAACCTCCCATTGCTGGTTACGGGTGGGAGCGGGGTAAGTGAGACCACCCAGGCCGCCTTGAACAGACAGGACAGAGAACCTCCTTTAGGTTCAGAAAAAGGAGGAAGCTTGCTTTGCAAACAGGACTTGTGGCAGATTTTTTTTTTTCATCTCCCTCCTGTACAGTCTCTGTAGTTGCGAGAGTCGTGGTTTGAGACAAAACCTTTAGGAGTCAGTACTTTCGGTCACCACCCAAGTCCGTCTGCAGCCCACAAGGTGTCTTCGGGGCAGGCGGGATAACATTTTTCAGCAGCCACCATGTCCGCAGCTGACGGAGCAGAACGGTGCCCTGTGATTTTGCCAGTCAGCGTTGGGCCACCATCGGATGACTTCAGCCTTTCAGCTGCAGTTAACATGCTTGTTTTACAATTTGATGCTAAGCTCAAAGCCAACAGGAAAAGGATGGCGTCCCTCAAATAAAAGAACGCTGGAGAATAGGCAATAAAACTGTAGGGGAAAAAAACCAAGATCTTCAAGTCTAATAATGTTCTCCGAGTGTGAACCCTGCTGGGGTGATATTTCCAAAGGTCCATATAGAAACAGGACGTCCAACCTCTTACTTTTTGTTGGAAAACCCTTCTCTCTTAAGACAGATGCAGACATAGGAATATTGTTCGATAATTTACTGAAGTCCCAGGGATTTTCCGTTCATATTGTGGTCATCGAGATGCTGCCATATCCCAGTTAACCCTCCTGCACAGAGAGGTTTGAAGTCATCGTGTTTAAGAAGGTGTAATTTTAACAGAACCCAAAACTTTGGGGCGGAGGTCAGAGGAAAAAGAACCAAAGTACCTTTATATTTAGTGCTTAAATTGACATGTGTTCTAATTATAAATGATGTTTTTCGCCATCCCCATCTTCCCTCTAGGATGTATTGGGCCACTTCTGGGAATATTTTTGCGTATCTGAGGTCAAGAGTCCACGGAATATGAGTCGAGTTCACAGACACGGCCAACATCCAACGACTGGACAAGCCTCACCTCAAAGAAATCTGAATTGCTAAGTCTAAGGAGTGCCGAATCTTAAAAATCCCATGGGGACCACCTCTACCCTTCCTTCTCTCCTCAAGAAGTACAGCCCAAGGGTAAACTCTTTGCCCAAGGTCTCACGGCCAAAGACGGTAGGATTTGGGGGCTGGACTCTCCCTCACTGGGAAGACTGTTTCCTGTTTATGACAACGAGTTTCCTTCCTTGCTGGTCACCATGAAGTGATCAGGCTCTAGGAAGCAACCTGGGAGATCCATGGAGAGCGGTCTCCCTTACTCTGAGATCATTCACTGTGAATGAAGGGGTTCACACGTGTGGGGTACGAGGAACCGTGAGAACAAGGGGACCCGAGGAAGATCACTGGACACGGTGGCCAAAGGCTGAGTCTTCCTAAAATGTTTGCATTTTTTCGGTCCTTTGCCTGGAAGAAAACTCAGGCACAGATTGTCTGAGTGACAGCAAGCGAGTCCCCCTACTCCTGCAGTAAGAACTTTCGTACCGAATTGCCCATTTGTCTTCATTTCTATCTTTAAAAGTGCACTCACTGAGCAGAGGCACTCGCCGCTGACAAGACAGCTTCACAGTGACATGAATAGAAAGCCACCACGTCTCGTTTAATTAGCAGCGAAATTAAAATTCCGAGATGCCCAGAGAACAAAGCCTAACCGTTCCTCGGGAGAAGCGTTCGAGTTTCATTTTATTTTTAAACTCCGACACGGTTCCCTCTTTGTCACACACACAATTGTTAGGAGGCAGTCTCCCCACCGACGGGAGGGAGACGCCTCCACTGCCTCCCCGTGAGTCCTTCTCCACACAAAATCTTATGCAAAATGGTCCAGAAAATCTGAGACGGGTTGCCAAGTGCTATGAAAAATGTGGCGGAAGACGGGTAAGATAGTAAGTGGAATGGTGTATTAGTCACGATTCTCTGGAGATCAGAACCAATGAGAGATCTGTATATATATATTATTTACCTATCCATCTATGTATCTATCCATCTGATAGATATCTATCCTGTATCTGTCATCGACCATAGTAGTTCTATGTGTTTATCTATCTATCAATGTATCTATCTATCTCTCTATCCAGTGAGAGAGACAGAGAAAGAGAAGAAAGCAGACACAAAGACCTAGAGTCACAGAGACCCAAAGAGAAACAAAAACAGAGATTTTTTAAAAGATTTTATTTATTTATTTTCATAGAGGGAAGGGAGGGAGAAAGAGAGAGAGAGAGAGAAAAACATCCATGTGCTGTTGCTGGGGGCCGTGGCCTGCAACCTAGGCATGTACCCTGACTGGGAATCGAACCTGCCATGCTTTGGTTCGCAGGCAAAGCTCAATCCACTGAGCTACACCAGCCGGGGCTAAAACACAGAGATTTTTAAGGAACTGATTGTGCCACTCTGGGGGGGGGGCGGGGGTGTTGGCAAGGGTCGACCAGCAGGCTGGAAACCTTGGGAAGAACTGAAGTCCTTCTAGAGGCAAAAATGCTGCCTCCTTGGGCAGGTGGCTGGTCTTCGCTCTGCAGGACTCCAACCGATTTTATGAGGCCCGGCCACACTGTGGTGGATAACCTGGCCCACTCTGAGTCTGCCGCTTTCGATGTTCAACTCCTCTTTTACAGACGCCTTCACAGAGACATTGCGGACTGGAGTCGGTTAAAATGTCCGAGCATCACAGACTAGACAACTTGACACGTAAGACTCATCATCAGAATGATATACATCATGTGCGTAGCAGCAGTGAATGTTTCCCCTGACTTCCTCATGTCTGCATTGTTCTTGACGACCACCTGTGTTTTCCGCGGGCTGGAGAAGCGCATCGATAAGACAGGTCTCTGTGTGCGGCGGTTTTCTCAACCCCCTTTCTTAAGTCTGTACGGCAGCTACCCTGTTTGTCCTTGGCTAACAAGTCTCTGGGTTGAGTAAACATCCCTTGGCCCTGGGCGGCCAGCATGCCTGGAGGAAAAACTTGACCCTAGAGATTTTGACCTTGGACATGTATGAAACGCCAAGATGTGATTATGCAACGTTGACCACACTGTTGTTTTTCTCAGTGTTGTCTTGTCGGCCACAGGTTCCTCCCTCAAATTCCTCCAGTGAGTCGGGGTCTCAGACGTGGCCCACACACTTCGCTTTGGCCTTTCAAGCGTCTCTAGTTGTTCTGGGGAAACACTCACAACACCAAGACCGAAAAAGTCAGGTGCTGAGCAGGATCGCCTGGAGGGCTGCTTGCAATGCACCTAGTAGGGCCTCAGCCCCACCAAGGCTGATTGTGTAAGTGGAGGGCACAACCCAAGAATGTGCTTCCCTAACAGGATTCCATGTTCTCTTCATGCCCCTGGTTCAGGGATGGGACTTTGCCAACCATGGTTAGCCGATCAAGGTTCTTCCACGCTTCTTCAGCGGAGGGAAAAACATAGGAAGGTGCTTTATTTTTTTTCTTCCCACCGGCAATGGGGACAATTAGGAAGCATGTTCTCCCCCGTCGAAGAGAAACCCCGTGATCGCAACGTAATAAATTGGGGAAGGAAGGGCGGCTGAAATAGGGACGAAAAATCCATTTTTACAACTTGGTTTCAGGTGTTCTATTCAGATCTGTTGTGGGTCAGACCAATTTCCTTCTCTTTTTGCTGAAGTTGGTTTAAATCTGCCTTCTCCCTTTTGACAGGAGAACTGATAAATATAGACTGAATTTTTCAAAAAAAAAGACAAGAAAATTAATTACAGAGCGTACTGGAAAATAGGCTGTTCTACTCATGAAAATCTGTTAAGATGCTTGCCTAAAAGTCGCTGCAGAAGAACAGTAATAAGAATACCCATGGGATGGGTAGAGATAAATACATGTCTCCTCGTCTCTGTGGCTGTCTGTTTGACTGTTGTTTGTTGGAAGTGGAAGAAGTGGGAAAACTGCTTCACGTCAGTGAGACAAAGAAAACATAATGATGTTGTGGTGGCTGAGTATGGGGCCAGCTGGGTACTTGACGAGGCAGGGGACCCCTGTGCACAGCACACAATTTTCTAACCACTTTGCCGTGCCCCTGAAACTAATACAGAATCACACCGAATGGAAATTGTCATTGGAGAAAGCCGGAATATTCTTTATAAAGGGCCAGACATTTCCCTCCTCTCCATTTTTTTTAAATGCTAATTGATGTGGTGGGTGTTGTCTCCCATCCTTCTTTTTTTTTAAAGATTTTATTTATTTATTTTTAGAGAGGGAAGGGAGGGAGAAAGAGAGAGTGAGCGAGAGAGAAGCATCCATGTGCGGTTGCTAAGGATCATGGCCTGCAACCCAGGCATGTGCCCTGACTGGGAATCGAACCTGCGACACTTGGGTTCGCAGCCCAAGCTCAATCCACTGAGCTACGCCAGCCAGGGCTCCTCCCCCTCCCCCCCCAGTTTACGGGATGTAAATTAAAGAAATGCAAATGGTTAGCCACTGCTCACTTGCACCTTTCTCTTAACTCAGTCGTGCATCAAAATCACAGGACAGGAAAAAATGCAGCACACGCCACAAAAGCGGCAAATAACAGCAAAAATGGTACATGGCATTCTAAGTTTAAAATAAAAAGTCATTCTGCTTGGAGGGATCACTCTCATGTTCGTTGGCTGTGTGGATTTTAGAATCATACTTCAGTTACTTTTTTTTTAATGTGAAGGAGGCTTGAAGGCTGAATTTTCATAGGAAATAAAGTCAAACAATCATGACATTTTCATGGCAGAATAATTAAGTAATGGGACTGAGGATTACACAATTTTGAGGAGTTGGGGCATCGAACAGGTCTTCGGTTTTGTGTGCATTGTCTAAGTTACCTGCAGTTTCCTTCCTCATCTATGAGGTAAGGCGGCGTCCCACCCAGCTAGCAGACCTCAGTGAAAGAAGGAGATGATGGATGTAAAAACATTGACACAACGAGCGAGCAGAGAGTAGAACACTCGTGCATGCCCACACTCATGTGCATTCGCATTCAGTGAGAGTGACTTATAAAATATGTAAAAGCAACAGTCCATGCCAGATGAATCCCCAGCAGTCTAGCAACCCAATAAAAGGGCACTGCAAACTGCGTACGACTCTTTGCATTGTTTCCCATCTCCACGGACGGAGGAGCATTAGCCCTGGCCCTGGGCACGACAGAGCATCCCCCTTCCGGGGGCGGCATTCTGGATCTCGCCGTGTTGATATAAAAGTCTCTGCTGTTATTGCCCACTGGCTGAAACAATCGCAGGGCTCACCCCCGATGACACAGCTTTGTGCAATGATGCAGACCATGCTCGCTGTGGCGTGGAACTCCAATGAGCGGCTCCGCGCTCAGAAGCCTGCAACCAGAAATCTTTTTTTGCGGCGCACGTGATGGAGCACGAACAGGAAGATAGGTCAGGAGCACGAGACACGGAAACAGAAGACAAGTGTGCGCCTGGGTCCACCTTTCTCCTGCTGCATCACCTGTGGTGAACTCCCAGCCTTGAAGCCGGCACGATGCTTCCCCAGGGTAGGGGCAGCCACCTACGTAGACGGTCCGAACGTTTAGGGAGGCGATAACTGACGAAATGATCGTCATCACCAATATACCTCCAGCGTGACAGCACTCACCATTATAAACAAAGTCCATGAATAGGACGAGAGCCGTGACCACGGCCAGCACCACAGTTCCACGTTGTCTTTAGATTCTGAGAGTGCCATGGGTAATGACGTCGTCACAACACAGCTTCTGGGACAAACCATCAGGAAGTCCACTTCTGGGTCTGCCAGTGACCTGCTGGGCAGTCTTATGAGTCCACCTCCCTGGGCCTCAGTGTCCCCAGCTGTCAAAATGGGACAGTAAAGGCATGGCCCTATACCTTTCTCAGGAGGTAGGTAGAATGAACTACCGCGTGTGAGCGGCTCAGACCCATGACTGGCCCTCAGTGAGTGTTGAGGGCGACATTATTCTGTCCCAGCCGGCTGGGTGTGTAAGTTGGATTCTTCAGAGTTGAGATGAGAGGCAGAGAAGAACCATGCGTCCCCACCACGGTGCCCACACCACGCAACTCTCCACGGAGCTCAAGCCCCTCCGAAGAGAAGGAAGACACTTCACGTTCTTTAATTAAGATGCAACACTTGATTACGGCCTAGCCATTTAATAATTTTGTGTTTTGCCTTCCAATGGATTCCTACTCCCATTTAATTACTTTAAATTGCCTCTGCAATACTCCGTCGGACACATCAATAACGCCTCCAGCCCGAACAAACGCTTGGACTCGTCAACAGAGTCAACGCAGATCCCACCCCACCCCCCCGAGTGACACGGCGTGCCTTTCATGATCAAGAGATGAGAATAACTCGGAGGGAACGTGGGAAAACATCTTAACGACGTCTTCCGAAGGAAAACAAAACGGGCAGAAGAATGGAAAATTTCCTACGTGATGTTTTCATTTCAGGCGACAAGTTCTAATAGAGACCCAGAGGAAATGGAGACAGAGTTTCTGGCTTGGTGTCCGCGGCTTAGAAATAAAAGGAGTGAAGCCAAAATGATTCCATCCCATTTGGAAGTGCAGTGATTCCTCCGAGGGCAGCCCAGGAAATCCCAGGTTCTCCACCCCTCTTATTAGCTAAAAAAAGACCCTAACTGAGAATAATTTATACTTGCTCTTCCAGGAAGAGCCGTTGAAGTTAATGGGTGTTTTGAGCCTGGAAATATTTAACAATTTAATAAAGAAGAAGCCCGTTCATTCATTGAAATAGGCACTAATAATTATGTAGTATTTACTCACTGGCCAGCCCTCTCTTGGGAATAAAGTTCAAAGTCATGGAGATTGTGGCTTCGTGTATCTACTCTGACGGGGTGTGTGTGTGTGTGTGTGTGTGTGTGTGTGCTGGGAGGGGTGACGGGATACTATAAGCAAATAAATACATCACAGAGAGAGATGCGATAAGCAAATAATCCAACACAAAGACGGAATTCCTCCGGAGCAAGGGGTTTCCCCGGGCCGGGTGCTGACCAAAACCCAAACCCAGCAGTGGAAGTCTGCCTCTTTCCTCCTTCCACGGCTACTTCTCGCTGAACATCACAGAAAAGGAGCGCTAACTAACTACAGGGTCCCAATGCAAGGTGAGTGATAGAACAGCGAGGTTTTTCTCCAGGAAAAACCTTACCATGTGGGCTTCAACTGTATCTTGCGCGTAGAACTGACAGTTATTCCATGAAGCTGTTACCCGAGGAGGCATTGTGTTGTGGTGGTGACCTCACAGCATGGAAATGTAACATCGACCGGAACTCCACAAGACTTCCCGACTTCGTCCCCGAACCCAAGCGTGAACAAGGATCTGCTACATTCAACTTTGGAACCTGCGTCTGTGCCTTGCAAAATAGTAATAAATCTTGTAAATAAATAACGCCCGGCATCCTGAGAGGCTAACCACGACAAGCACTTTACCTAAAATCATGTGCATGTCACTTCTACATTCGATCAGTTATTAAACAATATGCATGCCAGTCCTGCAGGAAAGAAGACCTTCTCGAAGTTATTAGCAAACGTAAGTTCATTAAAACGATGCTGTGGCAACATAATTTATGAAGTAATTAATTGCGACTTAAACAATTATTTACTTGAAGCCGAAATTTGCGCGGAAACCCACAGCAATGTATTCTCTGGCAGCGCGTAATGACTTTCTTATGTAATTACTAATTAGTCTCCGGCATGACAAATGTTTTAATTAAAACCACTGAAACGGCTCAGCATCCATCAACCTTTTTTGTTCTATCTTTTTCCCTCTTTTTCCCTTCCAGTGTGTAACAGTCACCAGGAGCCCGTAGATAACGCTCACGGCCACTTACCCCCTGGCAGGGTTCGCCGGCTAATTATGCAAATGGGGGAGGGAGGAACAAAATCGTCTTATTTTCAACATTTTTTTAAAGATTTTTCTTTATTTATTTATTTCTAGAGAGGGAAGGGAGGGAGAAAGAGAGAGAGAGAGAAACATGCAGGTGCGGTTGCTGGGGGTCATGGCCTGCAACCCAGGCATGTGCCCTGACTGGGAATCGAACCTGCGACGCTTTGGTTCACAGCCCGCGCTCCATCCACTGAGCTATGCCAGCCAGGGCTCAATTCTTTTCTTAGCTTAGCTGAGCTGCTCGTCCTTTTCCTCTTCTTTCTTTCTTTTTTCTTTTTTGCCTTTTGATTATATTGGGGTGACACTGGCTCACAAAATTATACAGGTTTCAGGGAATTCCACAGCACACCCTCTGTACACTGCCCTGCGTGTCCACTACCCCAAGTCCAGCCTCCTTCCGTCACTATTTACCCTCTTCACATTCTCCTGCCTCCCCGCCCACCTCCCCACAGCCATCACCGCATGACCGTGTCCCTGAGTTTTTTCTCTTTTTCTTTTCTGCTCAGCCCCTCCACCCCAATACCAAGTCTCCGATCCCGCCCCGTCCCGACATACACAGCTGTCAGCCTGCTGTTTATCTCTCTGTGCGTCTGTCTCTGTTTCCTTTGCAGCCATTAGATGTGTGAAAAGATGCTCCACATCACTAATCATCAGAGAGATGCAAATTCGAACCACCACGAGACACCATCTCGCAGCTGCCAGAATGGCCGTCATCAATAAATCCACAAACAACAGGTGCTGGCGAGGATGTGGAGAAAGGGGACCTGGTGCACTGTGGGTGGGATGGCGGACCGGGGCAGCCCCTGTGGAAAGCAGTCTGGAATTTCCTCCAAACATTAAAAATAGCACCACTTTAGCCCTGGCAGGTGTAGCTCAGTGGATGGAGCGCGGGCTGCGAACCAAAGTGTCGCAGGTTCGATTCCCAGTCAGGGCATATGCCTGGGTTGCAGGCCGTGACCCCCAGCAACCGCACATGGATATTTCTCTCTCTCTCTCTTTCTCCCTCCCTTCCCCCTCTAAAAATAAATAAATAAAAGCTTTAAAAAATTGTCCTTTAAAAAAAATAGCACCACTTTTGACCCAGCCATCCCACTTCTGGGAATATACCCCCCAAAAATCCAAAACACGAATCTGAAACAGCATATACACCCTATGTTTATCGCAGCCTTATTTGCAAGAGCCAAATATTTGGAAACAGCCCAAGTGTCTTTTTTTTCATGTTTGACTTTCTTTTTCCAAAAAAAAAAAAAAAAATGGTGGCATAAGGCACAAGCTATTCTAGTCCATCTGATTTCACTGTTTTTGCCGGGACACCTGGGCAGCCATCAGAAGCACATCAGAAGGGAATGGTAAGCATGTATCTAAATTGCAGTATTCACAGGGAGAAGATTAAAATTTGCTCGGGGCTGTTTCTTTTTTTTTTTTTCTCCCCTTGGTTTCCTGACTGACAAACGCTGCTTCCACATGGTTCCCCCAACGCCAAGTCTAACATTTGGAGCGATTTGCCACGCACAGCAAAACTCTTTTTTGCTCGACTTTTTTTCTTCTTCCCAGAGTAGCTCCCCCTGATGCATATGTAATTTTCTTGCAATATATAGGCTTGTTAAAATCACACAACGATGCCCACCCCCCCCCCCACTTCGTGGGCAGGAAGGATGCTTGTCACTGCGGTGAATCAGAAAGTAGGCGAAGCTCACAATTAGGCACAGGACGCGTTTCACTCTTCAAGGGCTAGGCTTAGTTTTTATCCGTGTCCACTTCGTATTCCAGAACGCCAAGGGCATTCTGGGGCTGCTTTTGAGCTTGGCAAGAGTGTACTTCTTGGAAACGTATGCTGGGTCCGTGCGTGAATGGTGAACAATGACCGAGGAGAAACTGGAATATTTCACAATTGAGACTTCTATGTGTGCTGAGTGTTGAAAAGGAAATTGTCTATGAAACAGAAGACTTATGTTTTCAGTCTTTCAAAGAAAAAAAAAAAGATACTCCCAAATCATTTTAACCACTGATTTTAACCTCTAAGTAGATTTTTGGAGGTTTAATTTTATCGTGTATTGATTCTCTTAATGGCCCGCTGCTATTATTGTTTTTTTTTATGATCCCCCATCTGTAATGTTTATAGAATTGACTCACAGATCAGAATTCAAGAGGAAGGAATGTAATTAGAAGGGGCGAAATCAATATAATTGTACATTCTGTTTCCAATCAACACACACGAAACCTTTTCTCAGAATGCCGTTGCCAGAATTCACAGTGACTCAGGAGACGTTCCCATGAGGCAACACAGAAACTCCTGGTATTTATCCACCCCAATATTTTCTGCGTTCCCTGAACACATTGGAACTAGGTTCTTCTACGATATGGATAAGAAGAAATAAGGAAGGAGGCAGAGACGTCTTGAGACCGTGAGTTTCTTTTATTTTTATTGATGTTTTTATTACAGCTAGCGTTTACTTGGGTTGGTTTTCGATTTGGAGAGGTGAGAAGGTTTCCTGTCTCGTGAGGAACTTTGGGGTGTGTGCATTCATTCCAATCATCAGCCCATGGATTCCACCTGTTTCTTCCACACACACCTGAGGCCCCCTCCCCTGCCTCCTCACCTTCCCAACCCAGATGCTGTCTCCTCTTCTGGACCCATCGTCTCACCATTTATTCCTCCTCCCTCCTCTTTGCTCTGTGGCGAGGCGCAGAGCGTATCCACTTTTCAGGAAAGGATGGTAGACCTTTTACTCTGTTTTTCATCGTCTTTTCTTCTTAGAAGCTAATTCCTCCCCCTGGTAAGTGTGTCGCCTGGATTGAATTTGTATCCCTGACACATCTGATGTTGTTGTGTGTTGTTGACATATATCACCTGCTTGGGGAACATGTTATGTGAAAACGAGTCCAGTACCCATGTCTTCAAGACAATGGAAACATCATTCTCATCTTTTCACGTGGTGAGGTTCCAACGGGTTCCCTTCATTATCCAAATGCCACAGGTGTCACGGTGGAACTCGATTTCAAACCTGACTGCGTCTGATTGCAGAGCCCAATAAAATCACCTTGTATCCTTCCTCCTCCTATAAGAAATGCGTTAAGAAAAAACACTCTTCTCTATTTCAGAGTTCAAACCTCGGAGATGCTCGGTAAGATGAGTTTGGGACCTTCTCTAGGGCCATTTATTTTTGTTTGCATTGACGATCATCTTTTGGTTGAATTATATTTTCCTGTCGAATGGTGGTTGAGTGAGCTGGTCTTACAGGTCTTGGATGGTATCCATGTTACATTTCAAATTTTATTATCCTTGTATGGTGGAGCTTGACTCTCTCTGATTTTCAATTTTAATTTTCGTGTCTTCAATGACTTTTGATAGGCAATGTTCTATGAGCCTCAGGCGCACGGCATTGTGGTTAGACGTTTATACAACTTACGAAGGGATCCGCCAGGTAAATCTAGTACCTGCCTGACACACGGGGACCCAAGAAGCCACCCGTGTGGTACATACCTGCGTGGTGCTGCCGCGTTTCCTTGGAAACCCACAACCAGCTCCATCGGCGCTTCTAAAAGATGTCTTCTCCTGATAACGATATTTTACGGAGCCATTTCTTTTTCCAGTTCTCCTCCAAACATGGTGACTCTGGCTGCAACATTTCGGATCTGTCATACGAGGGAGAAGCCCTTCCTTCGTTGCGTGGGTGTTTGTGAGTCAGCCCCCCCCCCCACAGGGCGTCCGCTACTCTCCTTTCTTGGCTCTTTAGCTGAGACCATGACGCTTGGTCCAACCTTGACCACGAATGTGAGATGAAAATGAGTCCCCTACAGTGGCCAGGTCAGAGGGCGTCCTACCTGGGAGAGGCAGAGGCTGAGATACACTCAGCTGTCACGACAGGTGACATGCTGTCACCTCGTTGGGTTGGTGCCATGGCGGGTCCCATGCCAGACATGCGCCCTTGTGACCAGCTTCCTTTAAAGGACTTCAGACTCGAAGACGCAGGGGAGCTAGCAAGGGTGTCTTGACAACATCCTTTAAGGCTGGGGATGGAGAGAAACACAAAACCCACCCCTGATACGGTTGGAGAAAGAAGCACAAGAAAGTCTGCCTTTGACGTCTGTAGCCCTCGCCCATGTAGAATGGGTCCTACCAGCCTCTCTGGCTTCAGTTGGCTGCACATTTGACCCTGTGGTCAGTGAGGTGGGTCTTTCCAGCAAATCACTAAACTAGTGGGTCTTTAGGATCCCACGGAGACCGCGCTGGGTAGTACGTTTTCACCATATGTATACGTATATTTTGTTCTCACCATCTGCCTTCAGTTTGGGAGACCACATTTCCGACCATGTGGGTCTGCGCTCCCCGCTCTGTAAAAGATTTCATGAATTCCTTAGGACAGTTTGCCTCTATTTACCCACATTTCCATAATGTATGCATCTTCCACGTCCAGAAAGGAAGAGGGAAGAAGGGCAGGGAGGAGGAGGGGGAAAAGTGACAGGGAAACAAGAGAAAAAGAGAAAGCATGAAATGGGAACCGTGGTGGCAGAAAAACAGCAGATGGCAGACTTCACTGGCAGAATTCACAAAAGTGGAGGTGAGTTCACGTTCTCTCCAAAATTGCGCAGAAGGACCTCAGTTTCTCCCTGCGGTCGTGCACACTTTTTTTTTTTAAACTCCGATTCCAACGGCGGGGATGATCCAGGAGTCTTTCTTTTTCGTTTTTATTTTCTCTGACTCACTCATTCACTGGAGGTTTTCAGTCCTTATCCAACAAGTGCATCTGCATTTCCCAGAGGAAATTAGAGTTTTAATTAAGCTGACAAGAACCTGCAGCCCTATGAAAACGAAGTAATTGAAAGACCTTCCGAAGGGGAGGGTACGAGGAAGCAACTTTATGAACGTGCCAGCCATCTGTCTGTTGGACGGGGCCACTGTGAGACCCTCTTGTGTCCCCCCCGCCCCAGGAACTGGCTGCAGGCAGGAAAGAGACAGTACCAGGTACGGGGCATCGCTACGACTTTCAAAGTGAAATAGATCTCCTGCACCCGTGAGTCACACGAACCACCTGTCCAAGTGCCTGAGTCGGACCCAACGCCCAAATCAATAGTGAAATAGCCAAATCAATAGCCAAACCAATAGCCAAATCAATAGCCAACTCCTGCTTTTTATTCCTCAATTTCTTTTCTAGGACAGTAGACACACGATATTACAGTAGCCTCAGGTGTACAACATGATGATTAGACATGTATGTAAGCGACAAAAGGATCCATCCCCCTCGTGACTCGCACCCCCACACGGAGTTATTCCATTTTCTCTGCTCCCCGGTCCAATGGCCTGCGCTCTGCAGGGAGGTGAGGTCTGCTGACGTCCATCCAACCAGCTCATGTTCCCCACGAGACTCACCACCTCCTCGCTCGGTGATTCTCGCCTCGTGGTTTCAGAGGCAAAGGGTCCTGCAGGTGGGCTTGCTCGTGCACAAGCATGTGCTCACCTGTTTGCATCCAAGCACTCACGAGCCTTGGAATTTGGTGTTTAGAACGGTTCCCCCAAGTTCTGAAGTATACAGGCACGCATACATGTGTTATGACATAACACAGATATATATATATGGTGTGTATATATAAAAATACATGCTGTATATGAGATACAAATACAGTGGATGAGTAGATATGATATACAAATATACAGTTAAACAAGTAGAGTATATAAATACATATCATATGCAAATATATATCATAGTATACAAATATATTGTCTATTTGTGTACATATATAGTATATATATGTGTGCATATCCTATATCTCTTTGTATACCTAGTATATGCATACTATATCCTTTTGTAAATATGGTATACAAATATATATATACTATGTCTACTTGTGTATATAGTATAGTAGATATTGTATAGCAATATACATATATGTGTATACCTACATATACATAGATATATATCTATAGTAGAATAGATATTGTATAGCAATATACACATATATGTATACCTACATATATAGAGATATATATCTATAGTATAATAGATATTGTATAGCAATATACATATATATGTATACCAACCTATATGTAGGTATGATACAAATATACATGTGTATATAAAATACTGAGCAGTGGCTTTGTGTACTGCTCAAAATGTGAACCCCACATTCGTGAAACTCCGGTTCGCCCCCGGCTAGATGCAGGGACTGGAGGAAGGTTTCCAACCTCACGGTGACTCCGTGTCGAACTTGCGTAGCTGACTGATGGCAGGAATCTTCGGGCTTGCTGTAGCACTGATAGCAGTTGAAGAGATTCATCGCCACGGCCTTGACCCTGGTCCCAGCGTCTGTCGTGACCTCTTAGGGGATCCCAGCGAGTTGAAGCACAGACAATGGAGTTTTAATTGACGACCTGCTTCCCTTCACCAGACCGCCCACTGCCTCCTCGTAAGTAATGGTTCAGGAAAGCCAACCCCAAGGGACAGCAACGGCAAGAACAATTAAGCAAATATGAAAGTGGGACCTGCCTGAGCCCGGGGACACTGTGACACCACGCTAATCTCCACTCTTTTGAAACTAGAATCAAGCGACCCTTTGGAGGAAAAAAAAGAAGGAAAAATAAGGAAGCCTGGAGACAAACACAGGACTGTTTTGTTTTCTGTTCCAAAGACCAATACTATATGACCTCACCTTTAACAGGAAGCTAAACAACAAAACAAACAAACAAGCAAAACAGAACCAAAGACACTGAAATAGAGGACAGGCTGACAGTGACCAGAGGGGAGAGAGGAGGGAATATCAGGGGAAAAGGGGAAGGTTTTAAAGGAACAAGTATAAAGGACACATGGATGAAAAACTAGGGTGGGGGGGGTGGAAATGGGAGGGAGGAGGGGAGGGCTGAGTGGGTGGGCTGGGATGGGAGTACAAGAGAGAAAATGGTCCTGCAACAACAATGAAACAATGAAAATAAAATTAATTATTTTTTTTAAAAAAAGGACAAAGCTTTCCGTTCACACCCGGTGAGATGGGTCCCGTTCCGGCGCCTGCCACGCAGGTCGCGGCCGTGAACAAATCCTCCTTCAGACGGGGGGACCACACCTGTCTCCAACACCCTCCCTCGAATCAGCTTCCGGAAGAAGCATCGCGGGCCCCTGAGATGGCCCAGGAGGAAGACAAGAGAAAGGCCACCCGGTTTCCCAGGCACAGCTCAGGCCTCTCTGGGCAGGGCCGGGTGGCTCGGTCTGCTGAAGACGGCGTCGTGGCCCAACCCCGGTTTCCCTGAGGGTCTGCAAACACGTGGGCAGGCAGCACACAGACCACGCGAGCTGGTCCCTCAGCAGGACAGACGCCGAGGACAGCCAGCGAGGGACCCACGGCCAAGTGCGCAATGCTCCGCACTTGGCCTCCAACCTCGGGACGCCGAGCTGTGCGGCAGCCACGCTTTGGGACCTTTTGACCTCTGCGTAGGAGGAGCCCCAGGAACATCTCTGTCCACCCTGGCGGACGGTGACCCATGGGAGTGTCCCGGCCAACGCTCAGCCCTCGGCCCAGCGGGGGGATCCATCGGGCAGCGGTCAAGGACGGACTCAACCTGCAGGACTCGGCCCTCCCGCACGCCCCCGGGAAATGAGGAAAAAATGAACAGAAAGTGCCAGCCTGCCTTGTTCTTCAAGCGTCTTCTGAAAAGTCGCAGCGTGACAGAGGCACGGAGACTCAAACCGACAGATTGCCAAGAAACAGTTAAAAAGACGCAGAAGCTTTTTCAGTCGTGATAGGAAACGACATCAGAGCTGTGATATACTATTTTTTTTAACCCACTGGCGAAGAATCAGAAGAGGCCCTGGCCAGGTAGCTCAATGGGTTACAGTGTCCCCCAGACACGCCAAGGTTGTGGGTTCAATCCCTGGTCGGGGCACTTACAAGAATCAACCAACGCCCCACAGACAAAGCCAAAGGGGGTAGGATTGAGGGTGGGAGGTGGGGTTCGGTGGGGTGGGGTGGGGTTGTGGGGGGGGAATGGAGACAACTGTACTTGAACAACAATAAAAAAATTCAACCAATGAATGCAGGAATGGATGGAACAAGTAATTGATGTTTCTCTCCCTCTCCCTCTCTGCCTCTCTCTCTCTCTGCCTCTCTCTGCCTCTCTCTCTCTCTCTCTCTCTCTCTCCCTCTCTGCCTCTCTCTCTCTCTCTGTCTCCCTTCTTCTATCTATCAAATCAATAAACTTAAAAAACTTAGAAGAGATTAACAGTCTTCATTTGGGGAAGAGATGGAGAAATTGTGACTCAAACACCATTGGCTTCACGTTTTTTAAAGATTGTATTTATTTATTTTTTTTTGAGAGGGGAAGGGAGGCAGGTAGAGAGGGAGAGAAACATCGGTGTGTGGTTGCCTCTCACGCAGCCCCCTACTGGGGACCTGGCCTGCACCCCAGGCATGTGTCCTGACTGGGAATCGAACCTGCAACCGTTTGGTTCACAGCCCGCACTCAGTCCACTGAGCTACGCCAGCCAGGACGGCTTCCCATTGTTTTAAAACAGCAATTTCAAGTTCTCAATTAAATTCCAATGTGCGTTACCTATGGGCCAGCGATTCAGGCTCTAAGACTTTTTCTGCAAAATGCGGAGAGTAGATGTTACGTGATCGCACAGGTGTGGGCGAGGGGGGGCAGGACAGATGCGAGAAGCATCCCATCTAAGGAAACCCAGTGTCTGGTTTTTTTTTTAACCCCTTTCTCTCCATCTCTGTGGTTCTTATGCCTTGTTAGGGTCGGACACAGGAGCCCGAATTGCTCAGAGTGTCTGTCAAATGGGTCAGCCTCCAGAGAGACCACGACCACCTGTGGCGTGTAAAGTGCTTCTTATCCCCCTGCCCGAAGTCTGGTGAGCGCTCCGAGCCGTAGGCACAGAAGGATTGCCAGATGCAAGACCCATCAGGACGTGCCCGGCGTGTCCCTCCTGCCTTCCCAGGTGCGCCTGACTCTCGTAAACTCACCCAGTTCTCTGTCACCTTTTTACTCGTCAAGTCTCACGTACAACTTTCCTCCAAACTGATGCGTCGTGGACACAGGTGGGTACCTTAGCCAAGTGTGAGAAATGGTGACACGTAAATTTCCTTGTCTTGGAGCCATACGTTTCTGTGGTGCCTTTTTCTATCGAGTCGTGATTGATATGGGATATTATATTCCTTTCAGGTGTAGAACATCATGATGCAATATGTGTATGAATGGCAGAAGGACCGTTACAATGAGTCTAGTTAACATTCATTATCACAAATCATGACAACTTTTTTCCTCCCGGTGAAAATGGAGAACTTTTAAGATCTCCTGAGTAAGCAACTTCTGAATACACGGTAGAATCTTACTGACTATTGCCACCCTGCTGTGCACTGCATCCCCGGGACTAATTAATTTTATAGCTGGAACTGTGTACCTTTGGACTACATTTTTAAAAGATGAATCTCAAGGCCTGGCTGGTGTAGCTCAGTGGATTGAGCTCGGGCTGTGAACCAAAGCATCGCAGGTTCGATTCCCAGTCAGGGCACATGCCTGGGTTGCAGGCCACAGCCCCCAGCAACCGCAGATGGATGTTTCTCTCTCTCTCTCTTTCTCCCTCCCTTCCCTCTCTAAAAAAAAAATAATAATAAATAAAATCTTTTTAAAAAATGAAGCCCATTGGATTTTTAATCAAATAAAATTCTACTCCTCCTTTTCTCAAGTAAGCGACACGGCTATCGACGGCAAGACCTGATCCTCTATCTGAAAAACATAGTCATATTTACCATCCTTTTGAAAGGGACGGTGCATTTATTTATCTGAATTTTCATGCTGCGCAGACCTCAACACTGAGCAGAAGAAGAAAAAAAAATCCCATCTTGTAAAAAATAATGGCTTCGTGACCTTTTCCCACAGCTCGCTTTGGACAGCAGGAACGCAGCGCAGAGAGGCGCCTGGCCGCCAACAGCCGAGTGCCCGTCACCGCCGACCTGCAGCCAGTGTTTCCAACGCCTTGGCCGCCTGTCGGGAATCAACGGCCCGTCCTGGCAGGCGGATGAAAAGGTCACCCAAGCACATCGGCGTGTCACCGGTGCCAGGGCCCGCGGCCTTTCCGAGGGGGGCCCGGCGCCGTGTCTGTGGGTGCAGGCAGGGGAGAGGAAAATGCCAGCCTCGCTCGGCTCCTGTCAATAAACGCCTCTCGTCGGCCCTCGGTGCCGGGGTCCGAGCCACAAGCCTGCAGCCTGTCTGTCTGCAAGTGGCCCAGAAGAGGACTCACGGATGCAACGAGGTCTGGCCCACCGCAGACTCCTTCTTTCACCCCACTGTGGAACCCCTCGGGGCCGCCGGCTGAGTCACAGGAGGGTGGGGGGTCCCGGCACCCTGTGGGGGGAAGGCACCCGGAGAGAAAGACGCGTTGTCGTCCCACTGCGGGCACCACAGGCAGCAAAGCAACTAGACACACACTCTGTGTGCTTCCTGAGCTGCCATTACAAAGGATCACAAACTGAAGATTCCAGAACAACATAAATCCATCCTCCCCCGTCCTGCAGACCAGACGTCTGAGGTCGTCCAGGGGTCCCAGGGCTGTGTTCCCTCCACAGGCTCCAGGGAGGGTCCTTCCCACCTCTTCCAGCTCCTTGGGGGGGGCTCCAGGCGTCCCCGGGCTGGTGACCAAGTCCCTCCGCTCTCTACCTCCATCTCCACGTGGCTTCCCCTCTGAGTCTGTGTCTCCTCTTCTGTCCTTTCTCAGGACACGGTCACTGGGTGTGAGGCCACCCTGACCCAGGACGCCCTCTTCTCAGACCCTCCCTTCATCCCACCTGCCAACACCCTGTTCCCCAATGAGACTATACTGGAGCTTAATCCATAACGTACAAATCAAACCCCCAAGCAACTGGCTCTGAAAAACAATTACCGAAATGGCAGAGTGTCCTGGCGTTCCAAGTCTACCCCTCTATCTTTCTGTCTCCCCCATGCTGTGTGACTCCACTGGCAGCATTTCCACGGGCCATCCACTAAGCCTGGTCCTCATGAGATTTTAAACGTGGAAAAAAAAAAACAGAGTTAAATTCTTATCCTATGAAAGGTCTGTAATGAAAGGTCTGCCCCTTAATACAAATAAACTATCCGTTATAATTACAGAAGTGTGTAATTCATTCCTCTTAATTATTCTCCCCATGTCTTCCGTCAGAAATGATGCTGTTAAAATAGTTCTATGAGCCCTGGCTGGCATAGCTCAGTGGACTGAGCACGGGCTGTGAACCAAAGCATCACAGGTTCGATTCCCAGTCAGGGCACATGGCTGGGTTGTGGGCCACGGCCCCCAGCAACCACACATGGATGTTTCTCTCTCTCTCTCTTTCTCCCTCCCTTCCCTCTCTGAAAGTAAATAAATAAAATAAAATAAAAAGAGAGAAGAAGGTGCTTTTATTTGTTCCAAGATTTGGGGGACTCAGAGGCTCTGAGGATCCATAACCCCCTTAAAAGATGCTGGTCAGACATCACACCCCACTGAACTAAAAAAATAAAAACCTCAACCCCAAAAGCATGTGAAATCTGATTCAAAGTCGTAAAAATTAGCAGTAAAAAATTTACAGTGTTTGGGGAAGGTGCGAAAGGGCAATTTCTATGGCTAATTGGGCAAGAAAGCACACACAGCCTGGGAGCGAGTCGACTTTACGAGGAAAAAGTTGTGGAACACAGAGACAAATCCCTTTAGTGGAATTACACAGACAATTAATACAACTTCCCTTTTTATTTCAGTATGGAGACTGCTAGACGATTGTTTTTTTTTGAATCCTCAGCTCCTTCTTTTTTTAAGATTTTATTTATTTATTTTTTGGAGAGGGAAGGGAGGGACAAAGAGAGAGAGAGAGAGAAACATCCATGTGCGGTTGCTGGGGGCCGTGGCCTGCAACCCAGGCATGTGCCCTGACTGGGAATCGAACCTGCGACGCTTTGGATCGCAGCCCGCGCTCAATCCACGGAGCTACGCCAGCCAGGTCCTCAGCTCCTTTTTTAACAGAAACGGAAGCTCCCTTGAAGGTATTCATCACAAACAATATGAAACATATAGAGTATGCGCCGTCTCTCTATTTTTTAAACCGGAATTAAAATTCCTTTTCCTATTCTTGGAAGGGTCCTAGTGCGAAGCAGCGTGTCAAGGTTACTGAAAAAGAGGGTTTTTTTGATGAACCGGTTCGGAGTCTGGGTCCCCCCCTCTGGATGTCGGAGGCACGGCATTGTATTTTACTGCGTTTAACCTGTGGAGTCAGGCTCTGGGCTAGGGAACAGCAGTGCTGACCTGGGAGGAATAGCCCAGCGTTGTCTAAGCGCCCTGTCCTGCCAGGAAGCTGCTGCTGAGCACTCTTCTCGGCGGATTAGGATGGATCGATTTCCAAGCACCTGTGGAGAAGGAGCTTTGCAGATTGGAAGCTGAAACCCAGGCCCGCAGGGGATTGGAGAGAGCGTGCAAAAAGCAAGCATTTCTGTTCTGTGTTGAGGGGGTGGAGCTATCTGGTCAAAGTCGCGCAGACTCGGACCCAAAGGGTCTCGATGGAGCTGTGCTTCCTGCGGCCCCTGAGGGCTTATCCCAGAGGGCGCCAGCCTGGCGCTGCAGCGTGGGCTGCTCCGAGTCGGGTCCGTGTGTCATCCTGGGTGGGTGTTACCCCAACTTCGTCAACTCTGGGCTCTTGAGCTCCAATGCCCAACCCCCAAATCACATCGGCGAGGGTCCTGGAGGGTTCCGTTACCCGCCAGGAGGGGTTTCTGCGTGGGACCTCCTCATGCACCCACCCTGGGGTTCCCCTCTCCTTGCAGGAAGGTCACGGGCTTTCAAGCTCACTCCCTCACCCTGCCCTCCTTAGCCTAGCCACCTGGCCCCTACAACTCTGAGGAAGGTCGAACGTTCCGCTTACCATCTTTGCTCACCTGATAACATGCTAAAGTTCGTGTATTCCAAGACATTTCAGAGACTGCTTTGTTACTTCTAAAGAGCTTGGAGGGGGTGGTGAGCATCAGCCTGTAGACATGACTCTGTCTCCTGCAAGGCCAAGCTTGCATTTAAATATGAATGGGGTAACTTTTACCCACAGGCCAAGTGCTAAATATGTCCCCCCCAACTCCCCTGCAAAGCACCTCTTAGCCATTTGCCGTCGTGGACATTTTCCTGACTGTGCACGGCACTTATTTCGTGCTAGAAAAATGGAAAGCGACTTAAATGCAATAATGAGGGAGCTGTCTCCCCTCCTCAGAGTTACACAAACAAGTATTTCCGTTCCTCAGACCCGTCTCATTTCTCGTCGGCCGCGGAAGCCGGCATCGTTGCGCCCAGCACCCGAACCTCCATTTCTGTACAAATGACACTCCGATGGTCTCTATTTTCTTTCACACCCCAACCCCGCCCCCCGACCCCGGCCCCGCTCCCAAAAGTGTGAACACTTTTCTGTTGGCTTGTACCCCAAAAGGTTCTTTTTCTTCCCTCCCTCCATAAACCTCTCTAACGGTGTTATGTATTGAGAGGAAAATAAATAAATTCCAAGCCTTTCACGCTCTTGCTGGCAAAGCCATTACTACAGCCTCCCGTCCTTCGTATTGTAAATATTCAAGTGCTGATCCTCGGTGTCCCGGGGGGCATCGCTCTGCGTCCGTATTTACAGGATCCCGGCAGCCACAGAGGCTCCCACATTTGAGAACTCATCGCGTAGAGGGGCCGCCATTCCCTGGCACAGATGGGTGACCGTTAGCAGAAAAGGAGTCACCCTGCCAACGGAAGAAAAGCGACAAACCTGCAGAGAATGTTTATGGGTTTCTTGGCGCTAAACGGACAAGCCTTGGCGAGGAAAGGAGGGCCTGGGCAGACGGAGAAAACGGCAGCCTTGCACCTGACTGTCTGCACTGCGGTCGAAGGAGGAAGTTGCAAGGGGGGGTCCCGTGAAGCCCATGGGTGACCGGTTGGGGGGGTGGGGGTGGGGCAGGAGAAAGCAACGCAGGGACAAGCTCCGGGGTGGGAGAAAGGGTACAATGATCGACATAGAGTCAGTTGCTCTATAGTCAACAATGAACAGGGTGACAATAGCAGTGAGTTCACGGCGAGGGGTTCCTGGCCTCGCCCCGCTGTGGCGCCTGTGCTTCCAGGGGGTCCGGGAAAAAGGGAGTTGGACGCCCCAAAGGTGCATTTCAGGGGCGAAAGGAGGAGAGGCAGGCTCAGTCCAGGGGAATGACGGGAGTGCGTTGGGAAAGATTCTGGGCGAGGGCAGGAGTACCCGCCATGACCTGCTGTTAGTTAGAAAGTTGTTCCGCTCAGACCAATCCTGTGTGGCTACTTGGGTCCCTGAGCGTGTAAGGCCACCACGCAAGCCCCCTTGAGCTTATCAGGTTTCCTAGGGGCCCCCTTTCCTCCCCACCCCCTCACAAAGGGGAATTCTTCCACCCCTGCAGGCGGGCCTCCCTGTTTTCTGAGTGCCCCCCCCCCCAGCACGCGCACGCAGGAAGCCGAAGTCTCGGGCACGCACCTGCCCACATGCATCCTCAGGTCTGTCTCCGGAGAAAGCCTCCGCATCCAAGAAGACCATCAGCATGAAGTATTGACCACTGAACGCCACTTTGTCGTGGCACGGCTCTGCTGTGCCGGCGCGCTGGGTGCCCTGAAATTCCTGGACACACATCTCCGAAAGCAGGACCCTCCGCGGTCTCCGGGCTCCTGGCTCGGAGCTAATGAGCGCTGCTGGGCACAGCGTCGTTTTCTATTAGGGAGACAAACGCCCGTCCTAAAGGGCTCCGCCGGCCGCTGGAACCTCCGCCAGCGAGAAATTGTATTTGGATTGTGGGAACAGGCCGCTGCGTGATGTTGACCGAGTTCCGTTGAGGATTTTGGAGAGGTCCCCCCAAACCTCCGCTATCAGCCCGAACAAAGGCTCCCTTTTCTCGGCCTTGGTCAGAGTCTGGGCCAAGAAACACCCGGAGCTATAGACCATCCTAAGCCTCCCGAGGGACCTGAAGGCATCCTCAACACGGGTGTTTGTTGTAGCCTCAACAGGGAAACTCGAGCCCAGCCAGCCCCCCCCCCAGGCCCCCTGTGACCCGGAATGCCAGCTCCGTCTCAGGACACCTCGAGCAAGAGGTGTCTGTGCGTGCCAGAAACACACTCTCCGTGGTCTTCACCGCTGTGGGCACGGGAACACAGACGGGGAAAAATCACTGCTGTGCTGTGTGGTGGATCTCACGGTCGTGAGCACAGGTGGGCGCGGGGGACCGGGTGGTGGGTGACCGCGGACAGAGAACGGAACCGAAAACGCGGAGAGTTTATGGCAGACGGAGAGAGAGAGAGCACAGACCGAGGAAGCAACGCTACACTCCAGAGAGCCTGGGAGCAGGCCAACTCTGCGCAGCGATTCACCTCCGGGGCTGCACGGATGCTACTCTCCGACGGCGGGTCCTTCCTGGCCGGAGGTGGCGGGCTTCCGTTGCTCATGTCCAAGTGGTTATGTTCCTTGAAAGCTACTGCTCACGTGGTCCCCGACGACTGTCCCTGATGGGCCACAGGAGAAGGTGCTCCCACCCATGTGCATGTATGACGATGCTATGATGGTGAAGCAGGGGTCGTTGCAGCATCTTCCGCGCAGCTGTGTTCACGAGTCACCGTGGCTCAGCGCTTTTCCGGATAAAGCGGGAACGGCTGGCCTCTGCCCCGTATCGGTGGCCTTGACCTTAGCCCTGGGGCACCTCCGGGGTTTCCTCCTTCCTGACTGTCTCCTGCCTGGACAGCATCTGCAAGACACAGGTTTGTGAAGAGCCAGCCTGCGGTCAACGGGATAAAGAAGGAGGAATATCCTCCATGGCGGGCTGTCTCAGGGGACACCCCACCTTCCCTACTGGTTTCCAGACTGTGCTTCTCCCGGCCTCAGTGGGTAGAGGCGCCACGCCTTCCCACGCCCCGCGCGCTGCTGGTCCGGGTCCGCCTCCCGAAACTGCAGCCTGCGGGAGAAGCTCTCATTCGCCACCTGGGCGGGCTGCTCTCTCCCCTCGTCCTCTGCGTGCGTGCGTGCGCCGGACCCCAATGACACGCCTGGTGAAGGGGGTTCAAGGATATTCCTTTGCCCTGGCTGGCGCAGCTCAGTGGATGGAGCGCGGGCTGCGAACCGAAGCGTCGCAGGTTCGATTCCCAGTCAGGGCACATGCCTGGGTTGAGGGCCTCGTGAGAGGTGACCGCACAAGGATGTTTCTCTCTCTCTCTTTCTCCCTCCCTTCCCCTCTCTAAAAATAAATAAATAAATCTTTTTAAACAAAAAAGGAATATTCATTTAATGCTTGACGTGTCAGCAAATAGAGCCGAGGTATTATTTCAGGCAGCACTGTGTGACGGACGACCCCCCGTTGGAGTGGTTGTTTTCTGAGCCAGACTCTCGCCTTTGGAGGGGACAGAAGCAACGGCCTTGAACCTTGGAACAAAGCCCATGGGGTGAGCACAGCCTTTCAGAGCTGAGCCAGACGCTCCGTGGTTGCATACCGTAGAATAACGGAGCTCGTGGGGGAAGAACCCGGATGCTGGAACGTGGCGGTGGGCACCTTGACGGCGTCAGAAGTGTGTTCGCCGTGAGTTCTGCTTTCCCTTCTTTTTAAAACTGCTTTTGGAGAATGTTTTCTCGTGCAGTGGTGCGGACCCCCAAACGGCGGCAAGAGCTTCTGCGGCGTGTCAATCTGTGCCGATTAAATGGATAGACGTTTGCACCACCCTCCTCCGGTCTCCGGTCTTTAGCTAAGAGCTTCACCCACCTTGGTTTCATCGCTCTCACAAGCTTCTCAGCCTCCTTGCTTACTTATGGGCTTCTCACCCTGTAATTCCGGGCCCCTGTGCCCTGCCTTGTCCCAAGTGACTCCGCCCTCTCATGCAGGTGGGTTCCAGATCTCTGTGTCAACATCCCTAACACACATCCGGGGCACATCACGCCTGACAGCTGTGGGCGCTGCTGTCCTTTCACTAAAGATGTGGCCGCACAGGAACCAATGTCAGTATGTAATTTGGTACCTGTGCACCCGTGTGTTCATTAAAAATACACACCTGCACTGAAGTGTCTTCTGATGGTAACTAGCATCCTATTTTCTCAGTCTATTTGTCATCGCCATACCCCGGTTCCATTTCACCTGCCTTCACTGGCTACTTTGAGACCGTGTTACTCAGTAAAGTCACAATGCCATGGCACTGTTCGAAGAATTGTATCTTTATGAACAGGTTCTACAGGGATTGCTCTTGCTCATTAGTAAGAGATCAGAGTAGGAAGGGGCACAAGGCAGAGACTTAACATTTTAAAAAATTTTTTTAAAGATTTTATTTACTTTTTTTTAGAGAGCGAAGGGAGGGAGAAAGAGAGAGAGAGAGAGAGAGAGAGAGAAACATCCATGTGCGGTTGCTGGGGGCCATGGCCTGCAACCCAGGCATGTCCCCTGACTGGGAATCGAACCTGCGATGCTTTGGTTCGCAGCCCGCGCTCCATCCACTGAGCTACGCCAGCCAGGGCAAGACTTAACCCTTTTGTGAGCTGTGTTTGATCGTCCTGAGATGGTGAACCCCTTAAAGGCAAGATGTCTGAGGTGCCTCCAAGAGGACACTGGTGGTCGATGATTCGCTAGGTGCATTCACAGGACGCAGAGAGCCGCCACACTTGTGGTCATGGTTCATCACGCAGGAAAGACACGGATGAAAACACACTGGATAAAAAAGTGCGCCGAGAAGAATTCAGGAGTGAACTTCCAGCCCCCCTCTCCCGGGACATCGTACAGACAACAGTGAATGCTCCCAACGATCATCAGAAACAGCAGATTCTTTGTCAACTCGGGGGGCTCAGGGAAGCCTCGGTGTCTGGGGTTTAATCATTTTCTAGCCCTTTCCCCAGAGATGAAACTGATTCAGAACAGCCCAGGGCCCCAGGCCAAAAAAAAAAGTGTGGATTCGACACAAATAATGTTTTTAGTTAAACCAGCGGACATGGTGAAAACTCAGGCCAGATACACTTCCCCTTGTTGGCTGTCTTCCAAGAGCCAGTCAAGGGTCAGTCTGCGTTTTGGCAAATGCAAGGTGGGAAGACCCCAAACCTACTGAGTTAACCCTTTTCGTGCTCACGTCTAGGTGCAGAGAACTACCCAAGCGTGCGGCACTCAGAGAACCCACAAGAATCCGTAAGAAACTACCAGTGTTTTCGGTAGTGGCTCCTAAATCTACGGTGGAACATGAGTTACTCACAGTTGCACAGCACGTCTTACCCAAACCCCATTCAAGTTCATCCATGCATTTCCACCAAGTTCTCTGCCTTGTGTCTTAGTCACAGATGGTCTTGTGTCCCATGAAGTCCAGTAAGTTCTCCAAAACAGTTGTGACCACCGAAACTGGAGATGGATTTGCATGATAGCTGATTGGAATTTGAACCCTGAAGTCAGTGAACCTCCAGACATCCTTATCACGGCCCCAACATGGAAGGTGATTTTGTACTGTAAATGTAGGGCTCTTTAGCTAGCGGGTTCATAAAGAGCTCAGCTGCGTTACAGAACATCACAGCCAAGAACCTTAGTAAGGTCTCCTCCGAACAGCTGCCGGAAAAACTCAGGCGTACAACCACCCAGGTTACAAAGAGTTCACTAGTTAAACCAAATGGCTTTCAGGATGTTGATGTCTCTAAGGAGCCTCCAAGAGATTCTTCTCTATCTACTGCTTAGTAATCTCAGAGTAGAAGCCCTTCTAGGAATGTTTCTCCCTAAGAGCTATCGCAGCCATCCAAACCAGCGATGTGTTTTACGGCGGCAGGGCTGCCTGTCGAGGGTGTGGGTGTTTTACTGTCACAAGTCCTCAAGATCTCGTGCTGTGGCATTGTTAACAACGAAGCCCCCAGTAAAATTCAGCAATGAACTTTCCTAAAGTGGGTGATGCTTAAACATGAAAAAGGGGTTAGAGAAATTAAAAAAAAAGAGAGAGAAAGAGAGGGAAGTGACTTTTGGCTTTCCGAGACATCCTTTCACACGAAAACCCGAGGAGAAGAACATGCGAGTGTGTTTTGGCCTCACGTCCAAGCAAAAGCTCACCACTCAGCGGAACGGTTTCGCGTTCAAGTCTAAGGAAGTTGATTGGCAGCTCTTGGTACCCTGACCGCAGATAGAGACATTGGGAAAAATCTACCATGTTCAGAGATTGGGTGGGCGTGAACTCACGTGAGAAGTACTTGAAAACCCCTGAGACGCGTCCTGCATTTATCGCTGACAACACTAAAATCGCCGAGACGGCTCATGCCCTCATCTCGGGCTGTTCCCCTATTGGGGAGAACAAAGAAAAGGAAGAAGGAGAAGGAGAAGAAACCGGGCCCCATCCTAGGGCACATGAAGAAGTTTTCATACCCTGGGCGCAGCGGAAATCTCCGGGGAACCAAGTTGGATACCGCCATGCCTTGCACGTGAGATCCTGGGCGTATGACTGTTACACTCTAGTGTCCTGGTGCTATCCTGGCGGTTGTCGGACACGGGTGGTTTCACCTGCAGGGCACAGGGAGCAGGATCTGCAGACAGCACGTATGTGAGAGCCATAGAACAGCTGTGGGGAAGGGCTGACTCGGGCAGGAGCCCACACGGGGTCCCCACAAGGAGCAGACAAAGGGGTGGCACTCACGTAGGAGAAAGGGGAGGGGACAAGGACACCCCCAGCAGGGGGGTGTGGCTGTGGACGCAGAGGACACGGCATCGTGACGAGGATTCTCCACAGCGTGTCTCATGCTCAGTCCTGGGCTCCTCCATCCAGGTGTCACCCTGTGTGCTTCCCTGTCCCCTTTGCAGGCAGCTGTGTGGGACACAAGGCAGCTTTAGGCCGCGAGCAGAGGTCACTTTGTCCTGTTTCAACACCCACAGTTTGGAGGCACAAGACATGCAAGGCAGCTCCTTGGGACCGGTAGCTGTGACCCCATTTTGGGGGGACTCTGTTAGAACAAACCGACAACTCTTGGGAGGGAGGGGGGTTTGGGGGGGGTTGGGTGCACAGGGTGAAGGGGCTAAGTTAAAACAATCTCATAGACACAAGACAACAGTGTGGTGATGACCAGAGGGAAAAGGGGGTGGGGGGCGGTAAGAGAAACTGAAGCGGGGTAAACGGTGATAGAAGGAGAGTTGACTTGGGGTGGTGAGCACAAAATATACAGGTGATGTTTTCAAGAATCGTGCACCTGCCCTGGCTGGTGTAGCTCAGTGGATTGAGCACAGGCTGGGAACCAGGCATCGCAGGTTCGATTCCCAGTCAGGGCACATGCCTGGGTTGCAGGCCACGGCCCCCAGCAACCACACATGGATGTTTCTCTCTCTCTCTCTCTCACTTTCTCCCTCCCTTCCCTCTCTAAAAAGAAATAAATAAAATCTTTCAAAAAAAAAGAAGAATCGTGCACCTGACACCTGTATCCTTTCACTAACCGATGTCACCCCAATACATTCAATAGAAGAAAAACTTGAGGGGCTCCCTCTGTGTAATTTTTTGACACAGGAAATACCAAGAGAGCACCCTTGGATGGGGCAGCACAGACAGGGGACAGCCACAGTCTCCTCCTCCAGGTGAACTCCCCAAGGACAGCACGCCTGGCTGTGCGAACCACGCCGCGGCGAGGGGCAGGCTCTCAAACCCACCCACCCATTCGAGCGACCCTTCCCCACAGGCCGACACGGAGCACAGGGGATTGTCCCCTCCTGCTTCACAGCCACCACGGGGAAGCGTCACTCATTGTATCTCCCGTCTGGACCTCTGCCCTCTACGTCCTCACACTTCCTGGCCAGGTCACCCCACAGGGCTGCACCTGCCTACGCCCTGCAGGTAGGTTAGGCAGTGCTTCCAGCCGGGGGCTCAGTGATGACTCATCTGACACATCCATGAAAGCTCACTCACGGTACGCTTCCCGCCCTGCATTCCCTCCTTTAACGGACATGTCCAACATTTGTTGTCGTACTGCAGAGGAAATGCGGGATTTTGTCCCAGGCTATTGGGAAGAAAGAATCGGGCACAAAAAGGACGTTTTCTTGCCCTGCTAAGCTGGGTGTCCCTCATGGTCTCCGTGTGATCTCCGCCCACCCCCACGTCCCTCTCCTGACCTTGAGAATGTCATCTCGGAAATCAAGGCCCCTAATCAGACCTGATCAGATCCTCCATCGGAACACAGAAACCATTCCCGGCACGCCGGTGAAAGCTATCTAGAAAACAAATCATCACCCTTTCAACACAGCATCTGGTCCCCACCGCGAGCGGAAGAAAAATGAATATATCGCTGTAAAATGACACATGCTTCTGAGTGGCAGAAAGAGGTTAATGCGCCTTGGTCCCCGGGACCGTGATCTCGCGGAGAAATGTGCCTGCCGAGGAAATTTTTCTTCTCACCTGGAAGCAGGAAGGTGGCCATAACTCAAGTGTGTTGCATGCTGAGGAGACGGCCTGCCACCACCTTCTGCAGTGCATAATTTTATAGATAGATAGATAGATAGGTAGATAGATAGATAACAAGATGGATAGATAGATAGATAACAAGATGGATAGATAGATAGATAGATAGATAGATAGATAACAAGATGGATAGATAGATAGATATCAAGATGGATAGATAGATAGATAGATAACAAGATGGATAGATAGATAGGTAGATAACAAGATAGATAGATAGATAGATAGATAACAAGATAGATAGATAGAAACATAGATAGATAACAAGATAGATAGATAGATAGATAGATAGATAGATAGATAGATAGATAGATAGATAGATGAATGATAGATATAGGCAAGGGGTAATGAGTGAAAAACATCTTTAAAAACATCTTTGGAAGAGGGACAATGTTTACAAAGTCTGAGAAGCATTCTACCATCCAGGAACAAGTGCATAAAGCTCATCTGGCCCTCCTGTTGAGTGTCGCCAACCCACACCAAGAGATTCTCCCCTAAGAACATCACAGGACTCCAATTCACCACCGCCCCCCCGGGCCGAGCAACCCCCTAACTGCATTGTATCTCTATCCAAGCCTCTCTTTGGAACAGAGGAATTGCAAGATGAGAGGTTTCCGGGAAGGAGGTAGAAGGAAGAGTGCAGTGCACCTGTGTCGTTGACACGCTATGGACTTAGGGAGTTTAAGCAGACACCGACGTGAGTCTAGCAGGACTATGCCTTCGAAAAGTCTAAGGAATGCACTTCTGGCTGGGGGGGGGGGGGCAGTGTGTTTTGGGTTCTGAGGGGGCTGCTTCGCCCTCACCGCAGCCAACCAGGCTGGAGGAGAGGGTTCTCATTATCATGGTAATTAGGATGGCGAGCCAGCGGAACCATCATTTGACGCATCATTTGCTATGCAAATTGTTTTTCACAGAGAATTGTTTGCTTGTGTGCCTGGTCATTTCCAACCTTCACCTCTCTGGATGTGGGGAAAGGATGTCAGCAGTGAATTTTCCACCTATAAAGGTATAGGGAGGGGTCGCCCTATAAAGGTATAGGGAGGGGTCGCCCTGTGGCTATATTTACATGCTTCCGTCTTCCCTTCCGGAACGCAGGAGCTCCCAACTGCTGGAGAAGAGAAAGGCGGGTTGGTGGGGATTCACGCCGCTTTGTTCCGAGGGAGTCTACACCTCTGGCGGCTACACGTTCTGAACGCAAACTTTCTCCAAATCGGAGCATGCACCCCAATATTTAGTGACTCCACTTACAGAATGGTAACCATCCATCTGTTCAAACAGATCATACACATCTATGAACCACACCCCAACCAGAGAATTCAAAGGAACACAAGGTTGACGAAATGAACTCTCTATTTTTTTTTCCAGTTTGATTGAGAGATGATTGACATGGAACGTTCCAGAAATATAATGTGCACAACGTGATAATTTGATGTTGCAAAATGAGGACTACAACATGGTTAATAATCTGATGACCTCATATAGTTAGTTAGCTTTTTTTGCGGGGGGGGATATAAAATCATTTAAGATCTACTCTCTTAGAAACTTATTTGATATCTATATTATACTTATTATTATATGGGGTTAACACTACTGTTAAGTAGAGTCACCATGTTGTACATGAAGTCCCAAGCATTACTTCATCATTTAACTCAAATTTGTATTCTTGGACCAATATCTCCCCATAGTCCCTGGCAAACACAATTCCATTCTCTATTTCTATGAAAACATAAACAAATTTTAAAATTTTTCATTAAGGTGAATTGTGCTATGCTGAAGACAATGAGTATATTAGTTTTGGTCTATGTGTTAACTGTTTATAACCATAATTTATTGCTTGATTTAGATAAACAGATGCATAGAAATAGATGTTTTCATTAAATATATATCAGATATGCGTTCTGTGACATGTATTCTAAATATATAACATACAGGGTGTGGCAGAAATAACACCTACTTAAGTGTGATTGGTAGGGTAATAAGATGAGTGTAATAATGTATAGTTTTAATTTGAACATTTCACCAAAAATGTCATGGGGTGTGCTTGAGTGTGCTATTGTTATAGTACAGAATCACATGCAAACGATTTTGTAATTAAAGATTTTGTAATGAAAAGGGGGTATTATTTGTGCCTGATCCTATGTATGTCCTATGATATTCTTTCTTAGTCTTTCTGTGTGTTTTCTTATGTCAATTTGATAATTACTCTGCAGGAATGAAAGTTGCTATTTTTTTTAAGTTAAAAGACATCTTGCATTATCAAGCCTTGAAAAGACAGTAAAATCAGAGAGTTTGGAGTCACTGCCCTACACAGCGTGAGGAAAGATATCCCCAGCTCAGATGTAAGAATAGAACTAAGTGGTCCGTGGGGATCATGTACACCCAGCAGCAAGCGGTAGGGGTGACTGCTGAGTGCACCAGACAGGGTGGGTCTGGGGCAAGAACTTTGAAATCTTTTTTTTAAAGATTTTATTTATTTATTTTTTAGAGGGAAAGGAGGGAGGAAGAGAGAGAGAGAGAAACATCCATGTGCGGTTGCTGGGGGCCGTGGCCTGCGACCCAGGCATGTGCCCTGACTGGGAATTGAACCTGCGATGCTTTGGTTCGCAGCCCGTGCTCAATCCACCGAGCTACACCAGCCAGGCTAAGAACTTTGAAATCTTGAAAGGGCTGCTGTGGGAGATGGAAGGAGGCTCAACTCAACCTGTAGATGGTGAAGGCTCGGTGAAGCCAAATACCAGACTTCAGCTCATGGGGAGCAGCTCAGCACAGTTACATTTGGAAAAGATCGAGGGTGACGTCCTGAGGAAGGGTGGTTGACCCAGAGCAGAGCGTGGGAATACCTGGAGGGAACAGGCGTAGGGACAGAAAACCCCAGTCAGTCCCTCTCACCCTCCCAGAGGCCAGCAAGACATGCCAGGGTTAAAAAATCCAACTTGCCCACATCATCTGCTCTGTAACCCAGCACCTACCTGCTTGGGTGTGTTGGGCAGGACTTAACTGTGTTTATCCAATTGGGAGACTCTTTGGCATTTTACTTTGTGCAAGGACAAAATCTTGATCTACAGGGAGGTCCCAGTAGGGCCATCCATGGCTACGTAGATACAGAACTTACCCCCTTCCATCTCCTGCCTCTCGTGTGTGTCCTGTAGAGTGGACGGGTCTCCCAGCACATCTGCCCACCCTACCCTTCAACCCTAGCCACTGCGCCAATGGCTCCGATGCCCAGGAAGTCTTCACACAGAGAACCCACAAGGGGCTGACGTGGGCTTCCATCCACGCTGACCCCAGGCTGCATTTTCAAGATGGCCCTGGAGTATAAGTGGCAAGGGACCACTTTGGTCTCGGTCTGTGAGTTTCTGCTTTATCAGTCCAGAGACATGAACATAGAAATGTAAATATGGAAGACGTCAGGAAATGTATGTAGTCGAAGGTTCTGTGGTCCACAGAGTCACTGCAAAGACAGTAACCTCCACTCTCTTCCAACCTTTGCGGTTGAAATTAAGTATTTACAAAATGACTACTCCCTATAACATTTCACAAACAATAAGATATTGTTGATGGTTTTGAGATAGCTCACGGAACTAATATAGACAGGCCCCTTTCAAACATGGTATAAAATTACTGAAAATCATAAACTCACCTATTTAACACCAAAACATGTGGTGGCGGGGGAGAAAAGCAAAAATATGCACTTGTATTCCTACTCTTTTGTGCTTTTGATACCAATGGAAACGTTTATGGCGATAAATAGACTTGGAGTAGTTATATAATAATTGCCCCACACATGAGTGCGTAAGAACTAAACCTTCAAAGGGCAAGTCATACATTATGGATAAAGACATCGTGTGTATAGATTTTTTTCAGATATTTGTCAAGGTTTCAGATAACATTTCTGCAGACAAGGTGTGGGAATGTCAGCTGAATGACAATAAGAACAGTTAGAGAACTTTACACAGACGGCCAGGATTCACTTGATAAGCGTGTGCATGAACTTGATAAGAATATGAATTAATTCGATAAAGCCATTTTGTTTATGTTGTGGGTGGGAACTTGTTCAATCAGGATGATGACGTTCTCAGTATTTTTTTAAATCAAATCCTCAAATGAGACACAATAAAGCAAATTAGCTGAGGTTAATCAAAGCCCTGTCTATACACTGTATCCTCAGACTACATTTCTGTCTCTTTCTCAAAGTTAATTTTTTTTTATGTTGTTCAGTCCACAGTGACAAGCACTATTCAAACTCATAGTGGATGTTGGAAGAATAAATAGAGAAGAAAGAAATAGAAGAAGGAAGGTAGGGAAGGAAGGAAGGAGGAAGGAAGGAAAAAAGAAGGAGTAAAAGAAAAAATCTGTTGTCTATGATTATTATTAGCCATTTTTGTAGACTACCATTTAATTCTTATCACCGATCGCAATAAAGCTTCCCACTGCCATTCAAGAGCACTTTACCGGTAGATGCTTGAATGAATCAGGGCAATATCTGTGTGATATAATAACACTTCCTCACTATTTATGGCCCACCAAAACCTGAAATCTAGTGGAAATGGGTGGTGAAATATGACACCCTGAATCATTCATCCAGACAAAAAAAAAAATAAAAAAACACTTCAAGAGGCAGAAATAAGATTAGCAAAATGTCGCGGAAATTTATGTTTTCCACAATACTTCATCAGCCGAAGAATATTTGTGATCCTCTTCGGAGCATAATTTACACAGGAACAGCGACGCTGTCAAAATATTAAATTCAAAATAAATAGCTGTTCCAGGCAGATTCCAGATCTCCAGCTGTCACAGTCTCTCTCTCGTGGATTATGAATTGCAACACCCCCTGCATATCGGCGGACTCCATGGACATATTTTCATTGCAAATGCCTTGTGTGTAGAAAAAAAAAAAGAACAGTATCCCTATTCAAAGAAACAGAACGTTCCTGATTTCCCATGATGTCCTACACTGATAAGAAACAAGGGAAGGGATTAAAAAGGACAAATTGGCCATGACCAAACAGTCATGGGGCTGTAAAGTCCACCGCAAGGAATATAGTCAACAATACTGTCATAACTAGGTATGGTGTCAGGCAGGTACTAGACTGATCGGGTGAATCACTTTATAGGTTATATAGATGTCTAGTCGCTATGCTGTGCACCTGAAAATAATATACTATTGAATGTCAACTGTCATTGAAATGTTTAAAAAATGAACAAACAAAAAAAGAAAGAAGGGGTGAACATGGCTAAAAAAAAGATAGAATAAAGGGTATCCCTAAGACATACGGAAGGTCTCAAGATAGCAAAGGAAAGGCAAGGAGTAAATTTGTCACCAAAAGGCAGTCAACAGGGCTATCATTTTCTGGTAGAACCACGTAAGGTGGACACAAAGCTGTCCACCATCAACAAACTCATCACCTCATTGAACAGTCAAAGCAATGAATAATAACATGAAGCTGAAAATCCCCTTTAGAGCGAAGGATCCCTCCCCCCGCCCCAGAAAATGAGACCTATTTACCAGTTTGATATTTTTTAAACATTTTCTCTAATACTTAATCAAAGAATTTTTTTAAAAAAATTTTGCCTCCTACTGTTGGTTTTCAGAATCTAAGCTGGCTACGGAACATTATGTACAGAGAGTCCACATTTCACATGGATGGATTCTCGGAAACTGCCAATTGGAGCAGAGTGATGGACGGCAAAGCCAGCTGGGCCACAGGGCGACGGGTAGCAACAAGAGTGAAGTTCCTCCGTGATATTTCCCATCACCAAAGCATCACCAATCTTCCAAATAAAGACCCAAAACACTTCTAACCTTAAACATTGAAATCAATGGACATCATATACACACTGAAGAAAGATAAATGAAAACAAGGAAGAGAACTGGTTTTTTTTTAAGATTTTATTTATTTATTTTTAGAGAGAGAAGGGAAGGAGAAAGAGAGAGAGAAAGAGAAACATCAATGTGTGGTTGCTGGGGGCTGTGGCCTGCAACACAGGCATGTGCCCTGACTGGGAATCGAACCTGCGACGCTTTGGTTCGCAGCCCGGGCTCCATCCACTGAGCTACGCCAGCCAGGGCGCTCAAGCATTTTTTAAGTGAGGTACCCGTGGTCAGATGAGCTGAGACGCACACACAGGCCGTGTGGGTCTGAACTGTAACATATTTTATTGCATGAGATTGCAATGCGATGTTATCTTCCGGGCCAAACATTAATTCACTGACCATTTATTCTTCATTCGCTAAACGTTGGATCCCAAAAATAACTCCCAGACTCCTTTTTCCAGGTCACATCTGTGTGTGCCCAGTCCTCACTCATCCACCGCTTTCTCAGGGGCAAAAAGCATGACTGTCAAGTAAAATTAATAAAAATTAAAACGTAAACATTCCCTGGACGCTACCTCACAAATGAAAATATAGATAAAGATAAAATTAAGATAACATCAAATAAACCCCTCAGGACCATCCATATGACGCCTCATATTATATATAAAAAGGACGTGTATATTTCAGAATATATTACAATGTTGAAAATTTACCCAAAAAAAACCAGAGTGGTTATATTTTTATTAAAATTATGTAAACTGACTAAATATTCTAGACAGCATACATTGATCTTGAATGACCTGCCTCACCCTCTCCTAGGTCTAAATGTTTCCATGCTTTTTTCTCCAACATGCTTTTTCTTTCACAGAATTATTCAGAACCGCTGAAATTTTTTAGCTCTTGAAAAAAAGAGCTAAATGCTTCTTGGGAGCATTCGGTTAAAAAACTAGCACGTAATTTCCACTCAGAAGAGATGGCGGCCGCCCATTCGACATCAAGGACTCGGGGAGACGACCCCACGAACACCGTGCAAGAAACAGTCTCCCCAGATTCCCAGCGCTGCGAGATTCATAGGGGTGCCCCTCCACAGGGGTCCCTGGTCTGAAGCTTCGCTTTCACTGGGCCCCTCTTTGTGTGTTTTGGACAAATAACCGACAACGAGAAGAGCTCATCCCTACCCGACCCATCACGGACGCAGTTCGGGGAGATTGCCCGCAGAAGCTGATAAAAAAAAATTTGCAAAGCCCATCACAGGCCTTTTCATTAAACCCTAAATGCACTCATCTTTCTTCTACCTGAGAGGAAGGACCATACACATCCCTCTCAAAAACAGAGCAAAGAATAGACGATCTTTCCCCCGATCCATCATGGTCGCTGCTCAGAGACGGGGCCCGGCTAACGAGATGAAAACCCGCAAAGCCCTGTGCTAGACCCCCCCATTCAGTTCCGGATGCCTCCCGCCACCCTTGTCCCATGGAAGAAGAGGAGACACACACATTCCTTTCCCACTTGGGGTGCGGAACAGGAGGACTTGGGTGACACGCTCGTTACAAGAACGCCCTTCCAGCTGGTGTTGCCGCGCTGGGTTATCTGCAAAACTGGCATCGCTGGTCGACTCATTTTTTTTACTCCAAATATAACCGCACCACCAAAAAAATCGAAGACAGCGTTTTATTCTCTGTGTTCGCCTGACGCACACCCAATCCTTGTTGGTGACATGCGTGGTGGCCGCCTCACCGGGGCCCTGGCTTCTCCCCGGGAGACCTACGAGACACAAAACCGCACTTTTCTCTGATGGCCAAATGACCCACTTTAACACCACCCACAGGCCACGGGCTCTCCACAAAACGCAACGTCGTTTTGTTGGAAGTGACCCGCGTCCACCGATGCGTTCCGAAACCCTCACTTTCCCGGAGGTCGGGAAGCTGGCTGGACGATGGTCAATGGGTCACCGGAAACCAAAGAAAACTTTCTTTGAGGTTTAAACCCACACACCTGGAATGCCGAGGAGAGGCAAGAAGGAACAAAAGTTCCCCAGCCAGGTACACAGCTTCTGGAGGTCCCCCTGGGAACCACAGGACGAAAGGGCATGTCGTGTGTAGCGAAATGAGCTGCCCCCCCCTTCGAGCAAGAAAGAAAACTACTGCCCAAAACGGTTAAGCCGTGGCACCTGCCCGTGAACGTCCAGACCTTCTGCAAAGCGTCTTGAGGGGTGGAAAAACAGTCCATCGATTTTTTCGCTTTCGACTGCTGTTATTGCTTGCTGCGTCGAAAGCAGGATTCGTCGCTTCTTACGAGTTTCTCGAGAGGGCACGAGACCAGGTTGTTGACACAGGTCACGGCAGGTCTAGAGGAACTCCAGAAGGCACCCCTCCCTGTACGACCGAAATGCCACACCCGTTGCATAATCCCGCAGGTTCCTCGCCCCTCCCCCTCAAAACCCACCCTCCTGATTTTTGCGTCCAGGACTTTGGTTATTTCAGGTCTGTCTGGAAGGGGGAGTCATGCACTATATTGTGCCCTTACAAATGTGTTCCGAGGGCACACCCCACCCTGGCTGGTGGATTGAGCGCCGGCCTGAGAACCAAAGGGTCACAGGTTCGATTCCCAGGCAGAGCACATGCCTGGGTTGTGGGGCAGGTCCCCAGTAGGGGGGCGTGCCACAGGCAACCACACACGGATGTTTCTGTCCCTCTCTTTCTCCCTCCTTTCCCCACTCTCAAAATAAATTTTTAAAATGTCTTTAAAACCAGAGGGTACATCTCATGTTAACTGGTCTTCACGCACACACCCAGGGAGATAGGAGGAAACATGTGGAGATGCTGGGAATGCTTATAATCTTGAACGTTGCGATTAACTCATGGGTGCAGCCCATGTGCAAGTTGTATGTGTTCATTATGTGCATTTTTCGGTATCGCCAATACGTTAATAACCGTGTTGGCTTGTTTTTACCGCATTTTTTAATTTGTCGCTTGCCGTTGACACACACTGTATAGGTTTGAGGTGTACCACATCGAGACGAGACATTTCTGGAACCTAGGAAGTGTGCATCCCGGTACGTCCAGCACCCCCCTGGCTCCATACCCAGTTATAATAATATTACTATCTTCTCCGCGCTGGGCTTTACATGCTGTGCCTCTTCTGTCACCGCCCGTTTGTATTTCCCAGTCCTTCCCCGGTTCTGAAACAATGTCCTGAAATCCGTTCTGAAATAGGCGCCCAAGAGAACTTCCCACCTGTCGTAAGGATTCGACTCTTCCACCCAGACACAATTTGCGAAGAAAAACCCTGCGTCCGTCCCCGCCTCCTTGCCTGGGTCCAGGCACCCGGCCGGGGAGATCTGAACGCTTGCCTGGAACAAATGTATTAGATCAGGAAGCTGGTGGTCCCGAGGGTCCTTTCCCCAAGGGGTGGGGGTGACGATGGCTTCATTTGTCACACAGGCGCTCACATTCCAAACTCGGATGGTGAACCATGGTTGGCACCGAGCGCAGAAGATGAAAACCGTTAAAAACATGGCTGAGAGGCCCTGGCTGGCGTAGCTCAGTGGATGGAGCGCGGGCTGCGAACCAAAGCGTCGCAGGTTCGATTCCCAGTCAGGGCACATGCCTGGGTTGCAGGCCATGGCCCCCAGTAACTGCACATGGATGTTTCTCTCTCTCTCTCTCTCTCTCCCTCTGTTCCCTCTCTAAAAAAATAAATAAATAAATCTTTAAAAGATAAAGTTTAAAAACAAACAAAAAATAACACAGTAACAGTCTGTGAGTTTCATTGCACGATTTTTCAGTAGAACTCGGAGTCCCCCCACCGTAAACTAGGGCACAGCGAGTGTTTCTGTGGAGGGAAGGGAGGCTGAGGGGAAGAAATCATTCGACACTGGACACCCCGAGTCTGTTTTAACAACGTCTACCCGACAATGCATTTGCCAAATTCTTCCAGAACATTCCAAGCCGTTTATTTTTCTTACTAACTTTTAACCCTTTTCATCGGTAGGTCCAAGAACGTTCTCCCTACCGTCTCCTTGAACCCGTTTGGGTTTATAATACATTTTTTTTCTAGCTTCAGGGTTTGGTTTTTTGTTTTGTTTTGTTTTGTTTTAAGAAAGAAGAGGTGACAGATGAGCCGCAGACGCCGAGAGTCAGAAAAGACCGCACAATTTGACACTGGACACCCGGAGTCTATTTTAATAACGTCTATCGTACACAATGCATTTGCCATATTCTTCCAGAACATTCCAAGCCGCTTATTTTTCTCCCTGACAGCCGCCGGCCTGGTGCCCAACGCCCTCCCAGCCTCCGAGGGTGGGCGTCACGGCTTCCCGTCTTCCCTGTCACCACGCCAGCCCCCCACCCTCCGCAGAGAGGACCCTGCCTTTCGCAATGCGTTCCCCACCTTTCTCCCCGCCCCCCGACGCCCCCCATCGCCCACCGGGACCAAGACACCTACGACGACAGCCTCCCACAGACCAGGGCGCCTGAGCCACCCCGGCCATGGCCACGGCCACGGCCACGGCCTCTTCTGACAGGACAACGTGCTGGGCTCTGCCGCCCAAACTGCAACCAGGGAAGGCAAGCGGGCGGCGGGGGGGGGGGGTCCACCCTGCATCTGTGAAGGCTGCCCCATCCCCGGGGAGCCCTCCCGGTGCAGAATCCGCCCCATGAGTCCCAGGGGGGCAGGGCTGGGCCCTCCCACTAATTACGGAGGAACAGGCAGCTCTCTGGGGGGAAACCTGAGATGCGCAAATAGTCCTCCATCTTCCCGGTTGAAAAGGGACCCCTTGGGGCTCCGCCAGCCAGAGGCACAGCAGAACTTGTCTTTCTGCCGGGAGGCCTTGTCCCGCCAGCCGCCGGGGCTGCCGGGGCCTCCTCCGTGGTAGCGCCGGCCAACAGCTATGCATGCACACGGCGGCGTGGCCAGAAGTGGTACAGAACCACAAGGGGGGGGGCGGCGCTGGGATGATACACTATCACCCGAAGGGAACCCCCAGGTTTGTCATGCCCGCCGCCAGAGGAAAGAGGTCTCCCCGTGCCAGAGACCCGTGAAAAGGAAAGGAAATGTAAATGTTTATTTCATGCCAGACAGACTTAAAGGAGTGACCTAATGTCTGCATCAAAGTCCCAGAGTCCCTTAAAACACCCACAAACACACACACAGTTTTTCCTTCCTTCCTTCCCCCCTTTCCTCACTCCAGTCACATCTTGGGGGGAAGTCACTCCCATCCCCCTGGCTCAGAGCAGGGCCACAGCTATTTAACATATCTGTGTGCAGCCAGGTAAAGGCTATAGATGTGCTAAATGACCACGCCAGAGGTCAGCCGCAAAGCTGTTGCTGTGCCAAAACAGCTCTCAATGGCCCTGCTCCCTGTGTCCCTTCCCCCAACCCACACCTCTGTCTGAAGGGGGGTCGGTGAGCACATCCTAATATTTCCTGGACACCTTGAGCTCTGGACCCCATTCCAAATCCCTGTTTGGGGGTCCCCCCTCTTGGCTGCACCCTGCGACAGAAGGACTGTTTTCCGGCCACGTGAATTTGAACGGTCTTCTTTGCACCTGACCACTCCAAGACGTCCTTGTCTGCACCGCTGGTTTTTTCTCCATTTTTCTCTATATTCTTACCTGGGTGTTACCTTCTCCGCCCACCTTTTGTAGGCGGCCACTTCGGTGGCCCTGGGGACCGTGCCCAAGTCGTGGGGGCAGACAGTGTGTACGGCATGTGGACCCCACACTGAGTCCCTTAGGTGCTTGGTTCAGGATTTCTGTGTTGAATTACTCGTGCCCGAGGGCACGTTTATTGGTTTCAGAGAGAGCGAGAGACAGAGAGAGAGACAGAGAGAGAGAGAAAGAAATGTCAATGACAGAGAGAAACATCGACTGGTTGCCTCTCACACGCACCCTGACCGGGGATCGAACCTGCACCCTTGGCGTATTGGCACGACTCTCTAAGCAGCCGAGCTACGCCAGCCAGGGCTGGGCAACCTTTTGAATCATTTTTTTTTTTTCCAGCAAGGTAAACTTGACAACGCCCTTGGGAAATTCAAAAGTAATTGCCCACATGTCTCCCCTAACCACCAGTGTCGTGGACCGGAAGGAAGGGACAGCAGGTGGCCTATGACGGCCTCTGAACCAGGCTCTTCTGGTGGGGGGGGGCGGGGGAAGGTGCAGCTTCCAGGGCTTGGGTCCTGCCCACGTCCTGGGAAGGCACATTCTCAGGTCAGGGTGGAAGGAACCCCAGGAACACCTTCCATCGGCGCCTGACCCACCAGGGGCTGTGAGCAGACACTCCGGCAGGCAGCTCTGGCACTGGGTCCGCAGCACCTGCCTCCCTCAGGGATTTGGAAGTTTTCCCAAGATCCGGAGGAGCGCAGGTCCCACCGGGTGCCAGCTGCTGCCCCCCTGAGCAGAAATAAGAGCCATTTCCTGGGGTGCAGAGGGTCGCCCCAAGCTCACGCTTTGCATCAGGCACGCAGCCACGCCCCTCCCGCCCACCTGAGCAAGAAGCAATTTTCCTGCCTCCGCCCTCGCCTCATCCAAGTACCCAAAGCAGGGAGTCCCGTAGCCTTGGCTCACCTTTTGATGGAGCTCACCTGCAGAGGCGGGGGAGGGGCACCCGTGCTCCCATTCCGCGCGCACCTGCGGGGCCTGGGGACTGATGGTAAATTCTGGATAGATGGGTTGCGTCTGTCCGCCAGGTGCACCCTCCCACGTCCACGCCTCCGCCTAAGCAGGTACACCTGAGTCGGGGGAGGACGAGGGCCAAATTCGCTGGTATCTGCTGCCATCTAGTGGCGGCGGCGTGCTACCGAGCCGCAGAACGCGGCATCTGTGGCTCCTTGAACTTGATAGCCACGGGGAACCCCCTTGAAATTAAACCCACGCGGCACGCGGCGCCTGAACACCTGAAGCCCACGTAATCCCAAATGTCACCTGTCCTGGGAAAAAAATAAGGGAAAAATGCACAAAATAAAATTTTTTAAAAAATGTGAAAAAGACATGGAAATATTCAAATAAGGAGAATCTTTTTTTTTTCTTTTCTTTTTTCTTTCTCTCTCTTTTTTTTTTAAGGACACTCATTTGCAAAAAAAAAAAAAAAAAGGCTTCCGAATCAGCGCTCACATTGTGACCAGCGGTGGTTTTCTAATTGTCCGGAATATTAACTTTGCTGGGAGGGGGTCTCCCTTGGGGCTGATGCCGGTGGGGAGTGGGGGGACTGGGGACGGGGGCTTGAGGGGCCGACCACCCTGGGCATGCAGGAATGCCACGGACGTAGAAGTTTTGACGTGGCCACCTGTACGTGATGGCAAAACCGTCATGAGAAAAAAATTGGGTTCAGAAGTGCCGCGTTGGCCAACCACACGGTTGTTCCCTAACGCAGGTGGCAAGCACTAGGCCCGCGGGCCGGATCCGGGCCCCCCCTCCACCTTGTTTGATCCGGCGGCCGCGCCGAGCTCCTTGCCCCCCGGTGTAAGGAGTAGTGACACCTATAAAACGTCCTAAAATGACATTCGGCCCCTTGGAAAGCGACCGCCAGGCTGACGTGGCCTCCCCCCACCCCCGTTTGAAATGGTTTGACCCCCCCATTAGGTCTTCGTGTCCAGGTGCCGCCCCTCCGGCTGCCCTAAGGTGCCGCACCTGGCTTTTCCGCGGTCTCACCTGAGCTCCTTCCACAGCCCCCACCTGCGCCTCTCCACGCCCCGCCCCCTGCACTTCGCAAGTCGTGCCCTAGAGGGCGCCGCTCGCCTACGAAATTCTCCTCGCCTGCGCGCAAGTTCTCCTTTAAGACGTCTCAAGTGTCTGCAAGTCTTGACAGCTGGGGCCTGTGATGGCTGTTTAGCCCTTAACGAGGCTCCAGCCCTGCAGAGGGGGTTGGGCGGGGGGAGGGAGGGGTTGATCGGCCCGACCAGGTGCCCCTGCTTCTGCCGGATTGAACGGGCGGGGGTAGCCGGAAACAGAAAACACCTCTTTGGGTTGGTCCTGGTTTGGATTGATTCCAAAGTGTCTTCAGGACAGAATGAATCCCTTACCCAAGAAACGGCTCTGTTTTGTTTTGTTTTGTTTTCTTCCGAGCTTTATTTATTTTGTTTAAGGCTCGACTGAGGATACGTTTATTGATTTTAGAGACACAGACAGAGAAACACCAATGTCACAGAGAAACACCCTGGTCTCCAACCAGGGACCCAACCGAAACTGCAACCTTCTGGGGGCCCAGGACGATGCTTCCAGCCCTGGAAGAACCCCCCCAGCCAGGGTGCAAACACGTTTTCAAAAAGTCCTGTGCCCGTATCGAGTTCTCTCTCCTGTGGGTTTGGATGACCCTCTGGAGAGGAGGTGTAACAGCCGTGGGGGACCCGAAGTCCCAGGCGAAACTCCAAGTACAAATAGGCAGGTGCACCACAGTCCCGGGGAAGTACACGCACAGGACGGGAGAGGAAGCAGGCACAGGGCTTACACATGCACGACCCGTGGGCCTGGGCCATGGCGGGGGATGGCCTGAGGGGGTGGGGGGTGCTGGGTGGAAGGGGGTGAAAGGGGGAAACACGGGGACACCTGGAATAGCATCATCGATAAAATATCATTGGGAAAAAAATCTGGAAAAGCGTTGGCCACCCCGCCGCTGGTTGGCCAAGAGACATTTGGGGAGGTAGGATGTCTCTAGCCGATGCCCTCCCCAGCATTCAACGCCAGCGGGGGGAGTTGAGGCCGTCCTGGGTCCTGGGGGCTGGGTTGGGGGGGGCAGGACACCGTCTCCCACCCCAGCATCTCAGAACACCTGCCCCGTTCGGGTCCTGGGTCCGGGCAGCCCGCTTGCCCTGCATCGCACCTGCTGTCTGTTCCTGCAACAGAGAGGGACACAGATTGCGTTTCCATAAGACATGCAGTCACCTGGCTGGTGCTCCCTTGCCCCGAAAGGAGGGATATTGGGCCGTAAAAAATGACAATAAAAACCCAGAAATGGCGATGACACGCAACCCTGCAGCAGGCGGCAGGGCGCTGGGCCTGCGGACAACCGCTGACATCCGTCAGCGTGAACGCTGGTCCTCTCGGAAGAGCCCCCCCCATGATGTCACCGCGGCAACGCCCAAGACACACTCGACATTCTGCTTGCACGGCCTTCTCTTTTGCTGACAGGTGACGCCCGATAAAACTTTTATTTCTGCCATTCTTTGCTCTGTTATTAGCATTTTTTCCCTTTGCCTTGGGGTTACAGACTGCAAAGCCTGTTCTCTCTATTTCTTAGCTCTGTGATTCCTGGTGGGTGCCTTTTATCACTGTGTTTTATGGATGTACCTATGTGTTATCTATCTGTTCGTCTGTACCTGTCTGTCTATCATCTATCGGTGTCTGTCTATTTGTATATCTGTACACATATGTATGCATCTATTTAGTTATCTATCAATAACCATATTTATACTCTCTGTCCACCATTTATCTGTCTACAGTGAATATATCCATGTGCATATGTCTCTGTCTGTCTACCGATTATATATGTATAGCATAAAGTGCCTTTAAATTAACAGGATTCATCCTGTCTCTGTCCTGGAGACCAGGCGTCGGAGGTCCAGGTGCCTCGGGGTCACGTCCCTCCACAGGCTCCAGGGAGGGTCCCCCCCACCTTTTCCAGCTCCTGGAGCTCCAGGCGTCCCCGGGCTGGTGGCCGCGTCCCCTCCCGTCTCTGCCTCCATCTCCACGTGGCTTCTCCTCCGGGTCTGCGTCTCCTCTTCTGTCCCTTCTCAGGACACAGTCACTGGATGCAGGGCCACCTCCTCCCAGATCCTCCATGAACCCCACCCGCAAACACCCTGTGTCCAGGTCAGGTCCCGTCCTGAGGTGCTGGGTGTCGGCACTGGGACAAGAAGCCCGCCTTGATATCGAGTCCACGCCGCTGATCCCCTTGGAAGTCTTCCGTTGAACCGTGTCCACGGAAAGATGAAAACAGTGGCATCCCCTTTCTTGGGAAAAGGACACATTTTGGTCCTCTGTCTCCTCGCACCGTTCCGTGTGTGTACAGGTGGCGTGCTAATATTTCTCCTGTGCAGCCTTGCCAGAACCGGACCCCTCACCGCCCGGCCGGGCAGAACCACCCCCTTCTCGGAAATACATCCGGACTCCCTCCAGCGCAAACGCACACCAGGCCTGGCAAATAACCTCTGCCAACTTGACGCCAATGCATCCGCCACAGAAGGCTTTTGACTTTTTTTTAACAAAAAATTTTTAATTTTATTTATTTATTTTTAGAGAGGGAAGGGAGAAAGAGAGAGAGAGAGAAACATCCATGTGCGGTTGCTGGCGGCCATGGCCTGCAACCCAGGCATGTGCCCTGACTGGGAATCGAACCTGCGACGCTTTGGTTCGCAGCCTGTGCTCAGTCCACTGAGCTATGCCAGCCAGGACAGGCTTTGATTTTGAAAGCACAACATAAATAGCGACTCTTGGACCGCGTTTCAGAGCTGTTCTGCAGTTACCCACTGCTGTTTCCTGAGAAAAACATACAGATTTTTTCCCCCCACATGCCATGCACCATGGGCTGAAATGCCCTTTACAAGGTAATGGAAACTAGTGCTTTAGGAAAGAAAGTTCTGCAGAGGATAAATTGTCTCCTCTCTTCGGACGAGGCCCGAGAGGTCCCCCTGCCTCTTGGGCACAACCTCGGGGACTGTCGTGAGGCCACTGCAGCTGTAAGGGCAGGTGGACAGCAGCCCCCGTGGGTCCGGCGGGGACCCCGAGGCCCCGATCTTGGTGGTGACTGGCAGCCAGTGTCCTGCAGGGAAGCTCCCCCTCAGAGGGCCCAGAGGGAGAACCTTCTAGACGACAAACGAGTGCAAAGGTGTGTGTGCCACCTGCCATCACCTCAAAGTGCTTGTCTTCACCAGAACCAGGTGTGCAGCCCTGGGCAGAGGCACGAGGCCCCAGCGAGATGAGGAGGCATCTGCAGACCGAACAAAGGACGCAGGCAACCCCGAAGAACATTAGAGACTGTGTCTTAGGGTGGATTCCTTACAGCGCTGTGGGGCTGGAGAGAGAGGTGGCCCAGACAGTCTGTGACAACCTTTCTCTGCTGGAGTCTTGTTACTGCCCTGTTGTTTAAAATGCTCACCCAAAGACGTGTGTGTGTGTGCGGATTTTTGAGAGAGAGCGAGAGAGAGAGACAGACAGAGAGAGAGACAGAGAGATGGGTTGCCCCCCATAGGTGCCCCGACCAGGGATCACACCCACAGCCTAAGCACGTGCCCTGATTGTCCAGGGAGGGAATGGCCCGTACGCACCTGACGGCCCCGCGATAGACAGACTCCACGACGGAGGCAGCCCAGTGATGGGATGGAGAGATCGCGACCCGGGCAGCGTGCTCCATGCCGGTGACAGCACAGGGCAGTGAGGGATCTAGAATCTTCTGTTTGCAGGCCTCCCTCTGAAAGGCAGGGTCCCGCCGACTCTGTCTTTCCCCGGCAAGACCCTCCCCGCAGGGAGCAGCCCAGCGGGCGTGTCCGGCCCCCGCCGTCCCGTCCTTCCAACGGGGCTGCCGTCGGCCAACACGCTGCGTCTCAGCACACACACGCCGAGTGTGCGGCTGTTACACGTACGGGCCTTCCTCGGTCCCCCTGCACGGGAGGTGCCTGGTGTCCAGCTTCCCCCGCCCCGTCGGAGAGGCGAGGAGCCCTGACCCTGAGCAGACGATGCCCAGGTCGCATTTCGGAAGCCCTCGTCCCCAACGCCGATATCCAGCAGGACGTCGGCGTGGCCATGTTCTTTTCTTTTTTATAATTCTTTTCTTTAAGATTTTATTTATTTATTTTATAGAGAGGGAAGGGAGCAGGAAAGAGAGAGACAGAGAGAGAAACATCCATGGGCAGTGGCTGGGGGCCGTGGCCTGCAACCCAGGCATGTGCCCTGACTGGGAATCGAACCTGCGACGCTTTGGTTCGCAGCCCGAGCTCCATCCACTGAGCGACGCCAGCCAGGGCTCTCAGAGTCTTTTTAAGCAGGTGATTTTTTGACAAAAGCTTCTTCTTTTCCCAAAACAATAGCCTTCCTTCTGTCACGGAGAATTACTTTTGGGGCCTGGTTATTTTTATGGCTTTGTTTCTTTTGGTTTGTGGTGGCTTATTGTTTTTTTTTAGTTTGGGGGCTGGTTGTGTTTGCTTTGCTCTGTGGTTTTTGGTGGATGCCTGTGTCCCTGGTGCAAAGACATAACAGCTACGGAGGCGGAGGGTGGTGATGGTTGCCCGCCCACGTGAATGCCCTGGATGACCCTGAACCACGCACAGTTAACAGGGTCAGCGGGCGTTGTGGGCATGTTGCCGGAACTAAAACACACACACACACACACACAAAGTTAGGTGTATCCTTGTTTCTGATTTCCAGGCATCCTCGGGGAGACACCCCCCCTTGTACCTACCGGACCACCCCCTTCACAGGGCGCCCCCTGCCCACCGCTCCCCGAGAATCCTGTCTATTCATCGTCTCCTCCCACACGGCTCAGGTGGACGTGTTGTCAGAAGCATCTCCCCCCGGTAACCACGCAGCAATGTTCCGCCGCCAAGCCGCACGGGTCCCTTTCTCCCGGTGACGGACCAGAAGACGTGCTTTCGCCTGCCACCCGCTGGAGCGCCTTCTGACGAGGACGCACACCCCGCCCTCACGGGAGCTGGTGTGTGGCAGCCGCACCTCCCAGACTCACAAGGCGGGGCGTCTGTGCTGTCCTTGGGTCTGATAATAACTCCCCAAAGACGACCCGTCTCCCGGGAGCAGGGACACCCCCCCTGCCCCCGAGAGTGCCAGAAGGAAGAAACAGGTGTGCTACTCCTTCCCAATGCCCAGGGCTCCTGGGCAACCTCACAACTGCCTCCACGAGACAGAAACATGATGCTTTCACAGGGAAAAAAAAACCCTGTGTCCGTGTGGGAAGTTTTAAATCGTGGGACCCAATACTTCCTGGGTAACCAGCCAGCTAGGACCATGTGGGAAATGCTAAAACTTGATCAATAAACACCTAGTGCAATTTCAGCAAAGGTGGGGTAGACCCATGCTTTGAAACAAATTCAAGTTCAATTTTTAAATCAAAGGAGCGGGTTGATGGTGCAAAGCTGTGTACTCACATGACACTAGCTTCACATTTCTTACCACCATGTGGACCCCCACCTCTCTTTTACCTAAAACTACTTCTGTCATTCACTGCACACCAGAATTTTACCATCAGCCCCCTCTTATGACTTCCATTTCCCTCCAACTCCTTCTCAGAGCCTGTCTGTGTCTCCTCTCCCGCTTTCGACTCTGTGTTGATTGGCAGGCTTCGCACGAACCCAGCGTTTGTGACCAAACTGGCAAGGCGTGATTTTTTTCAGATCTGAAATTTTAGAGCCGAAGGAAATGGGAGGTCATCGAGACTAGGTGTCCTGAGTGAGGAGTTTTTAACACTCTCAGGTAGAAACAACCCAAGTATCTTCATCAATGGCTGGATGGATAAACAAAACAGGGTTTATTTCTACAATGGAATATTATACACCCATGAAAAAGGAATGGGGTCATAATGCACACTGTAATAAGGATGAACTTTGAAAGTATTATGCAAAATGCCCTGGCCAGTGTGGCTCAGTGGATTGGGCGTCGTCCCCACACACTGAAAGGTCACCAGTTCAGTTCCCGGTCAGGGCACATGCCTGCGTTGTGGGTTTAGTCCCCACTTGGGGCACACCCAAGAGGCGCCCACTGCAGCATTATTCCTAGTGGGACAGGACACGGAGACAACCCACGTGTCCTTCAGCGGATGACTCCGTGGAGACGATGAGGTGCACACGCACGATGGAATATGACGAGGCCACGAAACAAGACGGGAACGGTGCCGTCTGTCCCAGCCCGGAGGGGCCCGGAGGACCCCATGCTGAGTCCAGTAACTCAGACACAGGAGGACAAATGCTGGGCCATGTCATTGGGGCTGTTCCCTAACGCAGGTGGCAAGCACTAGGCCCGTGGGCCGGATCCGCCCCCCCCACCTTGTTCGATCAGCGGCCGCGCCGAGCTCCTTGCCCCCCCCCCACCCCCGTGTAAGGAGTAGTGACACCTATAAAACGTCCTAAAATGACATTCGGCCCCTTGGAAAGCCACCGCCAGGCTGACGTGGCCTCCCCCCACCCCCGTTTGAAATGGTTTGACCCCCCCATTAGGTCTTCGTGTCCAGGTGCCGCCCCTCCGGCTGCCCTAAGGTGCCGCACCTGGCTTTTCCGCGGTCTCACCTGAGCTCCTTCCACAGCCCCCACCTGCGCCTCTCCACGCCCCGCCCCCTGCACTTCGCAAGTCGTGCCCTAGAGGGCGCCGCTCGCCTACGAAATTCTCCTCGCCTGCGCGCGCGTTCTCCTTTAAGACGTCTCAAGTGTCTGCAAGTCTTGACAGCTGGGGCCTGTGATGGCTGTTTAGCCCTTAACGAGGCTCCAGCCCTGCGGAGGGGGTTGGGCGGGGGAGGGAGGGGTTGATCGGCCCGACCAGGTGCCCCTGCTTCTGCCCGGATTGAACGGGCGGGGGGTAGCCGGAAACAGAAAACACCTCTTTGGGTTGGTCCTGGTTTGGATTGATTCCAAAGTGTCTTCAGGACAGAATGAATCCCTTACCCAAGAAACGGCTCTGTTTTGTTTTGTTTTGTTTTTCTTCCGAGCTTTATTTATTTTGTTTAAGGCTCGACTGAGGATACGTTTATTGATTTTAGAGACACAGACAGAGAAACACCAATGTCACAGAGAAACACCCTGGTCTCCAACCAGGGACCCAACCGAAACTGCAACCTTCTGGGGCCCAGGACGATGCTTCCAGCCCTGGAAGAACGCCCCCAGCCAGGGTGCAAACACGTTTTCAAAAAGTCCTGTGCCCGTATCGAGTTCTCTCTCCTGTGGGTTTGGATGACCCTCTGGAGAGGAGGTGTAACAGCCGTGGGGGGACCCGAAGTCCCAGGCGAAACTCCAAGTACAAATAGGCAGGTGCACCACAGTCCCGGGGAAGTACACGCACAGGACGGGAGAGGAAGCAGGCACAGGGCTTACACATGCACGACCCGTGGGCCTGGGCCATGGCGGGGGATGGCCTGAGGGGGTGGGGGGTGCTGGGTGGAAGGGGGGTGAAAGGGGGGGAAACACGGGGACACCTGGAATAGCATCATCGATAAAATATCATTGGGAAAAAAATCTGGAAAAGCGTTGGCCACCCCGCCGCTGGTTGGCCAAGAGACATTTGGGGAGGTAGGATGTCTCTAGCCAACGCCTTCCCCAGCATTCAACGCCAGCGAGGGGAGTTGAGGCCGTCCTGGGTCCTGGGGGCTGGGTTGGGGGGGTGCAGGACACCGTCTCCCACCCCAGCATCTCAGAACACCTGCCCCGTTCGGGTCCTGGGTCCGGGCAGCCCGCTTGCCCTGCATCGCACCTGCTGTCCGTTCCTGCAACAGAGAGGGACACAGATTGCGTTTCCATAAGACATGCAGTCACCTGGCTGGTGCTCCCTTGCCCCGAAAAGGAGGGATATTGGGCCGTAAAAAATGACAATAAAAACCCAGAAATGGCGATGACACGCAACCCTGCAGCAGGCGGCAGGGCGCTGGGCCTGCGGACAACCGCTGACATCCGTCAGCGTGAACGCTGGTCCTCTCGGAAGAGCCCCCCCATGATGTCACCGCGGCAACGCCCAAGACACACTCGACATTCTGCTTGCACGGCCTTCTCTTTTGCTGACAGGTGATGCCCAAGAAAACTTTTATTTCTGCCATTCTTTGCTCTGTTATTAGCATTTTTTCCCCTTTGCCTCGGGGTTACAGACTGCAAAGCCTGTTCTCTCTATTTCTTAGCTCTGTGATTCCTGGTGGGTGCCTTTTATCACTGTGTTTTATGGATGTACCTATGTGTTATCTATCTGTTCGTCTGTACCTGTCTGTCTATCATCTATCGGTGTCTGTCTATTTGTATATCTGTACACATATGTATGCATCTATTTAGTTATCTATCAATAACCATATTTATACTCTCTGTCCACCACTTATCTGTCTACAGTGAATATATCCATGTGCATATGTCTCTGTCTGTCTACCGATTATATATGTATAGCATAAAGTGCCTTTAAATTAACAGGATTCATCCTGTCTCTGTCCTGGAGACCAGGCGTCGGAGGTCCAGGTGCCTCGGGGTCACGTCCCTCCACAGGCTCCAGGGAGGGTCCCTCCCCCCTTCTTCCAGCTCCAGGGGCTCCAGGCGTCCCCGGGCTGGTGGCCGCGTCCCTCCCGTCTCTGCCTCCATCTCCACGTGGCTTCTCCTCCGGGTCTGCGTCTCCTCTTCTGTCCCTTCTCAGGACACTGTCACTGGACGCAGGGCCACCTCCTCCCAGATCCTCCATGAACCCCACCCGCAAACACCCTGTGTCCAGGTCAGGTCCCGTCCTGAGGTGCTGGGTGTCGGCACTCAGACAAGAAGCCCGTCTTGATATCGAGTCCTCGCCGCTGATCCCCTTGGAAGTCTTCCGTTGAACCGTGTCCACGGAAAGATGAAAACAGTGGCATCCCCTTTCTTGGGAAAAGGACACATTTTGGTCCTCTGTCTCCTCGCACCGTTCCGTGTGTGTACAGGTGGCGTGCTAATTTTTCTCCTGTGCAGCCTTGCCAGAACCGGACCCCTCACCGCCCGGCCGGGCAGAACCACCCCCTTCTCGGAAATACATCCAGACTCCCTCCAGCGCAAACGCACACCACGCCTGGCAAATAACCTCTGCCAACTTGACGCCAATGCATCCGCCACAGAAGGCTTTTGACTTTTTTTTAACAAAAAATTTTTAATTTTATTTATTTATTTTTTAGAGAGGGGGAGGGGGAGAGAGAGAGAGAGAGAGAGAGAGAGAGAGAGAGAAACATCCATGTGCGGTTGCTGGGTGGGCCATGGCCTGCAACCCAGGCAGGTGCCCTGACTGGGAATCGAACCTGCAACACTTTGGTTCACAGCCCAAGCTCCATCCACTGAGTTACACCAGCCAGGGCAGGCTTTGATTTTGAAAGCACAAAATAAATAGCGATTCTTGCACCGCGTTTCAGGGCTGTCCTGTAGTTACCCACTGCCGTTTCCTGAGAAAACATACAGATTTTTTCCCCCACATGCCATGCACCATGGGCTGAAATGCCCTTTACAAGTCAAATGGAAACTAGCGCTTTAGGAAAGAAAGTTCTGCAGAGGATAAACTGTCTTCTCTCTTCGGACGAGGCCCGAGAGGTCCCCCCTGCCTCTTGGGCACAACCTCGGGGACTGTCGTGAGGCCACTGCAGCTGTAAGGGCAGGTGGACAGCAGCCCCCGTGGGTCCGGCGGGGACCCCGAGGCCCCGATCTTGGTGGTGACTGGCAGCCAGTGTCCTGCAGGGAAGCTCCCCCTCAGAGGGCCCAGAGGGAGAACCTTCTAGACGACAAACGAGTGCAAAGGTGTGTGTGCCACCTGCCATCACCTCAAAGTGCTTGTCTTCACCAGAACCAGGTGTGCAGCCCCGGGCAGAGGCACGAGGCCCCAGCGAGATGAGGAGGCATCTGCAGACCGAACAAAGGACGCAGGCAGCCCCGAAGAACATGAGAGACTGTGTCTTAGGGTGGATTCCTTCCAGCGCTGTGGGGCTGGGGAGAGAGGTGGCCCAGACAGTCTGTGACAACCTTTCTCTGCTGGAGTCTTGTTACTGCCCTGCTGTTTAAAAGTGCTCACCCAAAGACGTGTGTGTGTGTGTGTGTGGATTTTTGAGAGAGAGCGAGAGAGAGAGACAGACAGAGAGAGAGACAGAGAGATGGGTTGCCCCCCATAGGTGCCCCGACCAGGGATCACACCCACAGCCTAAGCACGTGCCCTGATTGTCCAGGGAGGGAATGGCCCGTACGCACCTGCCGGCCCCGCGATAGACAGACTCCACGACGGAGGCAGCCCAGTGATGGGATGGAGAGATCGCGACCCGGGCAGCGTGCTCCATGCCGGTGACAGCACAGGGCAGCGAGGGATCTAGAATCTTCTGTTTGCAGGCCTCCCTCTGAAAGGCAGGGTCCCGCCGGCTCTGTCTTTCCCCGGCAAGACCCTCCCCGCAGGGAGCAGCCCAGCGGGCGTGTCCGGCCCCCGCCGTCCCGTCCTTCCAACGGGGCTGCCGTCGGCCAACACGCTGCGTCTCAGCACACACACGCCGAGTGTGCGGCTGTTACACGTACGGGCCTTCCTCGGTCCCCTGCACGGGAGGTGCCTGGTGTCCAGCTTCCCCCGCCCCGTCGGAGAGGCGAGGAGCCCTGACCCTGAGCAGACGATGCCCAGGTCTCATTTCGGAAGCCCTCGTCCCAACGCCGATATCCAGCAGGACGTCGGCGTGGCCATGTTCTTTTCTTTTTTATAATTCTTTTCTGTAAGATTTTATTTATTTATTTTATAGAGAGGGAAGGGAGGGAGAAAGAGAGAGAGAGAGAGAGAAATATCCATGGGCAGTTGCTGGGGGCCATGGCCTGCAACCCAAGCATGTGCCCTGACTGGGAATCGAACCTGCGACGCTTTGGTTCGCAGCCCGAGCTCCATCCACTGAGCGACGCCAGCCAGGGCTCTCGGAGTCTTTTTAAGCAGGTGATTTTTTGACAAAAGCTTCTTCTTTTCCCAAAACAATAGCCTTCCTTCTGTCACGGAGAATTACTTTTGGGGCCTGGTTATTTTTATGGCTTTGTTTCTTTTGGTTTGTGGTGGCTTATTATTAGTACCTTTTTTTTTATTTGGGGTGGTTGTGTTTGCTTTGCTCTGTGGTTTTTGGTGGATGCCTGTGTCCCTGGTGCCAAGACAAAACAGCTACGGAGGCGGAGGGTGGTGGTGGTTGCCCGCCCACGTGAATGCCCTGGATGACCCTGAACCATGCACAGTTAACAGGGTCAGCGGGCGTTGTGGGCATGTTGCCGGAACTACACACACACACACACACACACACACACACACACACACACAGAGTTAGGTGTATCCTTGTTTCTGATTTCCAGGCATCCTCGGGGAGACACCCCCTCCTTGTACCTACCGGACCACCCCCTTCACAGGGCGCCCCCTGCCCACCGCTCCCCAGAATCCTGTACTATTCATCGTCTCCTCCCACACGGCTCAGGTGGACGTGTTGTCAGAAGCATCTCCCCCCGGTAACCACGCAGCAATGTTCCGCCGCCAAGCTGCACGGGTCCCTTTCTCCCGGTGACGGACCAGAAGACGTGCTTTCGCCTGCCACCCGCTGGAGCGCCTTCTGACGAGGACGCACACCCCGCCCTCACGGGAGCTGGTGTGTGGCAGCCGCACCTCCCAGACTCACAAGGCGGGGCGTCTGTGCTGTCCTTGGGTCTGATAATTAACTCCCCAAAGACGACCCGTCTCCCGGGAGCAGGGACACCCCCCCTTCCCCCGAGAGTGCCAGAAGGAAGAAACAGGTGTGCTACTCCTTCCCAATGCCCAGGGCTCCTGGGCAACCTCACAACTGCCTCCACGAGACAGAAACATGATGCTTTCACAGGAAAAAAAAAACCCTGTGTCCATGTGGGAAGCTTTTAAATCGTGGGACCCAATACTTTCCTGGGTAACCAGCCAGCTAGGACCATGTGGGAAATGCTAAAACTTGATCAATAAACACCTAGTGCAATTTCAGCAAAGGTGGGGTAGACCCATGCTTTGAAACAAATTCAAGTTCAATTTTTAAATCAAAGGAGCGGGTTGATGGTGCAAAGCTGTGTACTCACATGACACTAGCTTCACTTTTTTACCACCGTGTGGACCCCACCTCTCTTTTACCTAAAACTACTTCTGTCATTCACTGCACACCAGAATTTTACCATCAGCCCCCTCTTATGACTTCCATTTCCCTCCAACTCCTTCTCAGAGCCTGTCTGTGTCTCCTCTCCCGCTTTCGACTCTGTGTTGATTGGCAGGCTTCGCACGAACCCAGCGTTTGTGACCAAACTAGCAAGGCGTGATTTTTTTCAGATCTGAAATTTTAGAGCCGAAGGAAATGGGAGGTCATCGAGACTAGGTGTCCTGAGTGAGGAGTTTTTAACACTCTCAGGTAGAAACAACCCAAGTATCTTCATCAATAGCTGGATGGATAAACAAAACAGGGTTTATTTCTACAATGGAATATTATACACCCATGAAAAAGGAATGGGGTCATAATGCACATGGTAATAAGGATGAACTTTGAAAGTATTATGCAAAATGCCCTGGCCAGTGTGGCTCAGTGGATTGGGCGTCGTCCCACACACTGAAAGGTCACCAGTTCAGTTCCCGGTCAGGGCACATGCCTGCGTTGTGGGTTCAGTCCCCACTTGGGGCACACCCAAGAGGTGCCCACTGCAGCATTATTCCTAGTGGACAGGACACGGAGACAACCCACGTGTCCTTCAGCGGATGACTGCGTGGAGACGATGGGGTGCACACGCACAATGGAATATGACGAGGCCACGAAACAAGACGGGAACGGTGCCGTCTGTCGCAGCCCGGAGGGGCCCGGAGGACCCCATGCTGAGTCCAGTAACTCAGACACAGGAGGACAAATGCTGGGCCATGTCAAGGGCTGTTCCCTAACGCAGGTGGCAAGCACAAGGCCCGTGGGCCGGATCCGGCCCCCCCTCCACCTTGTTCGATCAGCGGCCGCGCCGAGCTCCTTGCCCCCCCCCACCCCCCCCCGTGTAAGGAGTAGTGACACCTATAAAACGTCCTAAAATGACATTCGGCCCCTTGGAAAGCCACCGCCAGGCTGACGTGGCCTCCCCCCACCCCCGTTTGAAATGGTTTGACCCCCCCATTAGGTCTTCGTGTCCAGGTGCCGCCCCTCCGGCTGCCCTAAGGTGCCGCCCCTGGCTTTTCCGCGGTCTCACCTGAGCTCCTTCCACAGCCCCCACCTGCGCCTCTCCACGCCCCGCCCCCTGCACTTCGCAAGTCGTGCACTAGAGGGCGCCGCTCGCCTACGAAATTCTCCTCGCCTGCGCGCGCGTTCTCCTTTAAGACGTCTCAAGTGTCTGCAAGTCTTGACAGCTGGGGCGTGTGATGGCTGTTTAGCCCTTAACGAGGCTCCAGCCCTGCGGAGGGGGTTGGGCGGGGGAGGGAGGGGTTGATCGGCCCGACCAGGTGCCCCTGCTTCTGCCGGATTGAACGGGCGGGGGTAGCCGGAAACAGAAAACACCTCTTTGGGTTGGTCCTGGTTTGGATTGATTCCAAAGTGTCTTCAGGACAGAATGAATCCCTTACCCAAGAAACGGCTCTGTTTTGTTTTGTTTTGTTTTTTCTTCCGAGCTTTATTTATTTTGTTTAAGGCTCGACTGAGGATACGTTTATTGATTTTAGAGACACAGACAGAGAAACACCAATGTCACAGAGAAACACCCTGGTCTCCAACCAGGGACCCAACCGAAATTGCAACCTTCTGGGGCCCAGGACGATGCTTCCAGCCCTGGAAGAACGCCCCCAGCCAGGGTGCAAACACGTTTTCAAAAAGTCCTGTGCCCGTATCGAGTTCTCTGTCCTGTGGGTTTGGATGACCCTCTGGAGAGGAGGTGTAACAGCCGTGGGGGGACCCGAAGTCCCAGGCGAAACTCCAAGTACAAATAGGCAGGTGCACCACAGTCCCGGGGAAGTACACGCACAGGACGGGAGAGGAAGCAGGCACAGGGCTTACACATGCACGACCCGTGGGCCTGGGCCATGGCGGGGGGATGGCCTGAGGGGGCTGGGGGGGGTGCTGGGTGGAAGGGGGTGAAAGGGGGAAACACGGGGACACCTGGAATAGCATCATCGATAAAATATCATTGGGAAAAAAATCTGGAAAAGCGTTGGCCACCCCGCCGCTGGTTGGCCAAGAGACATTTGGGGAGGTAGGATGTCTCTAGCCGACGCCTTCCCCAGCATTCAACGCCAGCGAGGGGAGTTGAGGCCGTCCTGGGTCCTGGGGGCTGGGTTGGGGGGGCAGGACACCGTCTCCCACCCCAGCATCTCAGAACACCTGCCCCGTTCGGGTCCTGGGTCCGGGCAGCCCGCTTGCCCTGCATCGCACCTGCTGTCTGTTCCTGCAACAGAGAGGGACACAGATTGCGTTTCCATAAGACATGCAGTCACCTGGCTGGTGCTCCCTTGCCCCGAAAGGAGGGATATTGGGCCGTAAAAAATGACAATAAAAACCCAGAAATGGCGATGACACGCAACCCTGCAGCAGGCGGCAGGGCGCTGGGCCTGCTGACAACCGCTGACATCCGTCAGGGTGAACGCTGGTCCTCTCGGGAAGAGCCCCCCCACGATGTCACCGCGGCAACACCCAGGACACACTCGACATTCTGCTTGCACGGCCTTCTCTTTTGCTGACAGGTGACGCCCGATAAAACTTTTATTTCTGCCATTCTTTGCTCTGTTATTAGCATTTTTTCCCCTTTGCCTCGGGGTTACAGACTGCAAAGCCTGTTCTCTCTATTTCTTAGCTCTGTGATTCCTGGTGGGTGCCTTTTATCACTGTGTTTTATGGATGTACCTATGTGTTATCTATCTGTTCGTCTGTACCTGTCTGTCTATCATCTATCGGTGTCTGTCTATTTGTATATCTGTACACATATGTATGCATCTATTTAGTTATCTATCAATAACCATATTTATACTCTCTGTCCACCACTTATCTGTCTACAGTGAATATATCCATGTGCATATGTCTCTGTCTGTCTACCGATTATATATGTATAGCATAAAGTGCTTTAAATTAACAGGATTCATCCTGTCTCCATTCTGGAGACCAGGCGTCGGAGGTCCAGGTGCCTCGGGGTCACGTCCCTCCACAGGCTCCAGGGAGGGCCCCCCCCCGCCTTTTCTAGCTCCAGGGGCTCCAGGCGTCCCCAGGCTGATGGCTGTGTCCCTCCCGTCTCTGCCTCCATCTCCACGTGGCTTCTCCTCCGGGTCTGCGTCTCCTCTTCTGTCCCTTCTCAGGACACTGTCACTAGACGCAGGGCCACCTCCTCCCAGATCCTCCATGAACCCCACCCGCAAACACCCTGTGTCCAGGTCAGGTCCCGTCCTGAGGTGCTGGGTGTCGGCACTCGGGACAAGAAGCCCGCCTTGATATCGAGTCCTCGCCGCTGATCCCCTTGGAAGTCTTCCGTTGAACAGTGTCCGCGGAAAGATGAAAACAGTGGCATCCCCTTTCCCCTTTCTTGGGAAAAGGACACATTTTGGTCCTCTGTCTCTTTGAGCTGTTCCGTGTGTGTACAGGTGGCGTGCTAATATTTCTCCTGTGCAGCCTTGCCAGAACCGGACCCCTCACCGCCCGGCCGGGCAGAACCACCCCCTTCTCGGAAATACATCCAGACTCCCTCCAGCACAAACCCACACCACGCCTGGCACATAACCTCTGCCAACTTGACGCCAATGCATCCGCCACAGAAGGCTTTGATTTTGAAAGCACAACATAAATAGCGACTCTGGGACCGAGTTTCAGAGCTGTTCTGTAGTTACCCACTGCCGTTTCCCGAGAAAAGATACAGATTTTCCCCCCACATGCCATGCACCATGGGCTGAAATGCCCTTTACAAGGCAATGGAAACTAGTGCTTTAGGAAAGAAAGTTCTGCAGAGGATAAACTGTCTCCTCTCTTCGGACGAGGCCCGAGAGGTCCCCCTCCCTCTTGGGCACAACCTCGGGGACTCTTCTAAAGTTTACGGTGGGGGGACTTGGAGTTGTACTGAAAATGAAACTCACACTGTTACTGTGTTATCTTTTTTTATTGTTTTTTTGTTTTTTTACTTTATTTTTTTAAAGATTTATTTATTTTGTTAGAGAGGGAAGGGAGGGAGAGAGAGAGAGAGAGAGAGAGAGAAACATCCATGGGCGGTGGCTGGGGGCCGTGGCCTGCAACCCAGGCATGTGCCCTGACTGGGAATCGAACCTGCGACGCTTTGGTTCGCAGCCCGCGCTCCATCCACTGAGCTACGCCAGCCAGGGCTCTCAGAGTCTTTTTAAGCAGGTGATTTTTTGACAAAAGCTTCTTCTTTTCCCAAAACAATAGCCTTCCTTCTGTCACAGAGAATTACTTTTGGTGCCTGGTTATTTTTATGGCTTTGTTTCTTTTTGTTTGTGGTGGCTTATTATTATTATTATTTTTTAGTTTGGGGCTGGTTGTGTTTGCTTTGCTCTGTGGTTTTTGGTGGATGGGTGTGTCCCTGGTGCCAAGACAAAACAGCTACGGAGGCGGAGGGTGGTGGTGGTTGCCTGCCCACGTGAATGCCCTGGATGACCCTGAACCATGCACAGTTAACAGGGTCAGCGGGCGTTGTGGGCATGTTGCCGGAACTACACACACACACACACACACACACACACACACACACAGAGTTAGGTGTATCCTTGTTTCTGAGTTTCCAGGCATCCTCGGGAGACACGCCCCCTTGTACCTACCGGACCACCCCCCTTCACAGGGCGCCCCCTGCCCACCGCCTCCCCGAGAATCCTGTCTATTCATCGTCTCCTCCCACACGGCTCAGGTGGACGTGTTGTCAGAAGCATCTCCCCCCGGTAACCACGCAGCAATGTTCCGCCGCCAAGCTGCACGGGTCCCTTTCTCCCGGGGACGGGCCAGAAGACGTGCTTTCGCCTGCCACCCGCTGGAGCGCCTTCTGACGAGGATGCACACCCCGCCCTCACGGGAGGTGGTGTGTGGCAGCCGCACCTCCCAGACTCACAAGGCGGGGCGTCTGTGCTGTCCTTGGGTCTGATAATAACTCCCCAAAGACGACCCGTCTCCCGGGAGCAGGGACACCCCCCCGGCCCCCGCGAGTGCCAGGAGGAAGAAACAGGTGTGCTATTCCTTCCCAATGGCCAGGGCTCCTGGGCAACCTCACAACTGCCTCCACGAGACAGAAACATGATGCTTTCACAGGGGAAAAAAAAACAAAACCCTGTGTCCGTGTGGGAAGCTTTAAATCGTGGGACCCAATACTTTCTGGGTAACCAGCCAGCTAGGACCATGTGGGAAACGCTAAAACTTGATCAATAAACACCTAGTGCAATTTCAGCAAAGGCGGGGTAGACCCATGGTTTGAAACAAATTCAAGTTCAATTTTTAAATCAAAGGAGCAGGTTGATGGTGAAAAGCTGTGTACTCACATGACACTAGCTTCACATTTCTTAACACCATGTGGACCCCACCTCTCTTTTACCTAAAACTACTTCTGTCATTCACTGCACACCAGAATTTTATCATCAGCCCCCTCTTATGACTTCCAATTCCTCTCCAACTCCTTCTCAGAGCCTGTCTGTGTCTCCTCTCCCACTTTCAACTCTGTACTGATTGGCAGGCTTTATGCAAACCCAGCGTTTGTGACCAAACTGGCAAGGCGTGATTTTTTTCAGATCTGAAATTTTAGAGCCGGAGGAAATGGGAGGTCATCGAGACTAGGTGTCCTGAGTGAGGAGTTTTTAACACTCTCAGGTAGCAACAACCCAAGTATCTTCATCAATGGCTGGATGGATAAACAAAACAGGGTTTATTTCTACAATGGAATATTATACACCCATGAAAAAGGAATGGGGTCATAATGCACACTGTAATAAGGGATGAACTTTGAAAGTATTATGCAAAATGCCCTGGCCAGTGTGGCTCAGTGGATTGGGCATCGTTCCCACACACTGAAAGGTCACCAGTTCAGTTCCCGGTCAGGGCACATGCCTGGGTTGTGGGTTTCAGTCCCCACTTGGGGCACACCCAAGAGGCGCCCACTGCAGCATTATTCCTAGTGGACAGGACACGGAGACAACCCACGTGTCCTTCAGCGGATGACTGCGTGGAGACGATGGGGTGCACACGCACAATGGAATATGACGAGGCCACGAAACAAGACGGGAACGGTGCCGTCTGTCGCAGCCCGGAGGGGCCCGGAGGACCCCATGCTGAGTCAAGTAACTCAGACACAGGAGGACAAATGCTGGGCCATGTCATTGGGCTGTTCCCTAACGCAGGTGGCAAGCACTAGGCCCGTGGGCCGGATCCGGCCCCCCCGACCTTGTTCGATCAGCGGCCGCGCCGAGCTCCTGCCCCACCCCCCCTTGTAAGGAGTAGTGACACCTACAAAACGTCCTAAAATGACATTCGGCCCCTTGGAAAGCCACCGCCAGGCTGACGTGGCCTCCCCCACCCCCGTTTGAAATGGTTTGACCCCCCATTAGGTCTTCGTGTCCAGGTGCCGCCCCTCCGGCTGCCCTAAGGTGCCGCCCCTGGCTTTTCCGCGGTCTCACCTGAGCTCCTTCCACAGCCCCCCACCTGCGCCTCTCCACGCCCCGCCCCCCTGCACTTCGCAAGTCGTGCACTAGAGGGCGCCGCTCGCCTACGAAATTCTCCTCGCCTGCGCGCGCGTTCTCCTTTAAGACGTCTCAAGTGTCTGCAAGTCTTGACAGCTGGGGCGTGTGATCGCTGTTTAGCCTTTAACGAGGCTCCAGCCCTGCGGAGGGGGTTGGGCGGGGGGAGGGAGGGGTTGATCGGCCCGACCAGGTGCCCCTGCTTCTGCCGGATTGAACGGGCGGGGGTAGCCGGAAACAGAAAACACCTCTTTGGGTTGGTCCTGGTTTGGATTGATTCCAAAGTGTCTTCAGGACAGAATGAATCCCTTACCCAAGAAACGGCTCTGTTTTGTTTTGTTTTGTTTTCTTCCGAGCTTTATTTATTTTGTTTAAGGCTCGACTGAGGATACGTTTATTGATTTTAGAGACACAGACAGAGAAACACCAATGTCACAGAGAAACACCCTGGTCTCCAACCAGGGGACCCAACCGAAATTGCAACCTTCTGGGGCCCAGGACGATGCTTCCAGCCCTGGAAGAACGCCCCCAGCCAGGGTGCAAACACGTTTTCAAAAAGTCCTGTGCCCGTATCGAGTTCTCTGTCCTGTGGGTTTGGATGACCCTCTGGAGAGGAGGTGTAACAGCCGTGGGGGGACCCGAAGTCCCAGGCGAAACTCCAAGTACAAATAGGCAGGTGCACCACAGTCCCGGGGAAGTACACGCACAGGACGGGAGAGGAAGCAGGCACAGGGCTTACACATGCACGACCCGTGGGCCTGGGCCATGGCGGGGGATGGCCTGAGGGGAGTGGGGGGGGTGCTGGGTGGAAGGGGGTGAAAGGGGGAAACACGGGGACACCTGGAATAGCATCATCGATAAAATATCATTGGGAAAAAAAATCTGGAAAAGCGTTGGCCACCCCCGCCGCTGGTTGGCCAAGAGACATTTGGGGAGGTAGGATGTCTCTAGCCGATGCCCTCCCCAGCATTCAACGCCAGCGGGGGGAGTTGAGGCCGTCCTGGGTCCTGGGAGGGCTGGGTTGGGGGGGCAGGACACCGTCTCCCACCCCAGCATCTCAGAACACCTGCCCCTGTTCGGGTCCTGGGTCCGGGCAGCCCAGCTTGCCCTGCATCGCACCTGCTGTCCGTTCCTGCAACAGAGAGGGACAGAGATGGCGTTTCCATAAGACATGCCGTCACCTGGCTGGTGCTCCCTTGCCCCAAAAGGAGGGATATTGGGCCGTAAAAAATGACAATAAAAACCCAGAAATGGCGATGACAGGCAACCCTGCAGAAGGCGGCAGGGCGCTGGGCCCGCGGACAACCGCTGACATCCGTCAGGGTGAACTCTCGTCCTCTCCGAAGAGCCCCCCCCACGACGTCACCGCGGCAACGCCCAGGACACACTCGACATTCCAATTGCAGGGGCTTCTCTTTTGCTGACCCGTGACGCCCGAGAAAACTTTTATTTCTGCCATTCTTTGCTCTGTTATTGGCATTTTTTTTCCCTTTGCCTCGGGGTTACAGACTGCAAAAGCCTGTTCTCTCTATTTCTTAGCTCTGTGATTCCTGGTGGGTGCCTTTTATCACTGTGTTTTATGGATGTACCTATGTGTTATCTATCTGTTCGTCTGTACCTGTCTGTCTATCATCTATCGGTGTCTGTCTATTTGTATATCTGTACACATATGTATGCATCTATTTAGTTATCTATCAATAACCATATTTATACTCTCTGTCCACCACTTATCTGTCTACAGTGAATATATCCATGTGCATATGTCTCTGTCTGTCTACCGATTATATATGTATAGCATAAAGTGCCTTAAATTAACAGGATTCATCCTGTCTCTGTCCTGGAGACCAGGCGTCTGAGGTCCAGGTGTCCCGGGGTCACGTCCCTCCACAGGCTCCAGGGAGGGTCCCCCCCACCTTTTCCAGCTCCTGGAGCTCCAGGCGTCCCCGGGCTGGTGGCCGCGTCCCTCCCGTCTCTGCCTCCATCTCCACGTGGCTTCTCCTCCGGGTCTGCGTCTCCTCTTCTGTCCCTTCTCAGGACACAGTCACTGGATGCAGGGCCACCTCCTCCCAGATCCTCCATGAACCCCACCCGCAAACACCCTGTGTCCAGGTCAGGTCCCGTCCTGAGGTGTTGGGTGTTGGCACTTGGACAAGAAGCCCGCCTTGATATCGAGTCCTCGCCGCTGATCCCCTTGGAAGTCTTCCGTTGAACAGTGTCCGCGGAAAGATGAAAACAGTGGCATCCCCTTTCCCCTTTCTTGGGAAAAGGACACATTTTGGTCCTCTGTCTCCTCGCACTGTTCCGTGTGTGTACAGGTGGCGTGCTAATTTTTCTCCTGTGCAGCCTTGCCAGAACCGGACCCCTCACCGCCCAGCCGGGCAGAACCTCCCCCTTCTCGGAAATACATCCAGACTCCCTCCAGCACAAACGCACACCACGCCTGGCAAATAACCTCTGCCAACTTGACGCCAATGCATCCGCCACAGAAGGCTTTTGACTTTTTTTTAACAAAAAATTTTTAATTTTATTTATTTATTTTTAGAGAGGGAAGGGAGAAAGAGAGAGAGAGAGAAACATCCATGTGCGGTTGCTGGGGGCCATGGCCAGCAACCCAGGCATGTGCCCTGACTGGGAATCGAACCTGCGACGCTTTGGTTCGCAGCATGTGCTCAGTCCACTGAGCTATGCCAGCCAGGACAGGCTTTGATTTTGAAAGCACAACATAAATAGCGACTCTTGGACCGCGTTTCAGAGCTGTTCTGTAGTTACCCACTGCCGTTTCCCGAGAAAACATACAGATTTTTTCCCCCCACATGCCATGCACCATGGGCTGAAATGCCCTTTACAAGGTAATGGAAACTAGTGCTTTAGGAAAGAAAGTTCTGCAGAGGATAAATTGTCTCCTCTCTTCGGACGAGGCCCGAGAGGTCCCCCTGCCTCTTGGGCACAACCTCGGGGACTGTCGTGAGGCCACTGCAGCTGTAAGGGCAGGTGGACAGCAGCCCCCGTGGGTCCGGCGGGGACCCCGAGGCCCCGATCTTGGTGGTGACTGGCAGCCAGTGTCCTGCAGGGAAGCTCCCCCTCAGAGGGCCCAGAGGGAGAACCTTCTAGACGACAAACGAGTGCAAAGGTGTGTGTGCCACCTGCCATCACCTCAAAGTGCTTGTCTTCACCAGAACCAGGTGTGCAGCCCCGGGCAGAGGCACGAGGCCCCAGCGAGATGAGGAGGCATCTGCAGACCGAACAAAGGACGCAGGCAGCCCCGAAGAACATGAGAGACTGTGTCTTAGGGTGGATTCCTTCCAGCGCTGTGGGGCTGGGGAGAGAGGTGGCCCAGACAGTCTGTGACAACCTTTCTCTGCTGGAGTCTTGTTACTGCCCTGCTGTTTAAAATGCTCACCCAAAGACGTGTGTGTGTGTGTGTGGATTTTTGAGAGAGAGCGAGAGAGAGAGACAGACAGAGAGAGAGACAGAGAGATGGGTTGCCCCCCATAGGTGCCCCGACCAGGGATCACACCCACAGCCTAAGCACGTGCCCTGATTGTCCAGGGAGGGAATGGCCCGTACGCACCTGACGGCCCCCGCGATAGACAGACTCCACGACGGAGGCAGCCCAGTGATGGGATGGAGAGATCGCGACCCGGGCAGCGTGCTCCATGCCGGTGACAGCACAGGGCAGCGAGGGATCTAGAATCTTCTGTTTGCAGGCCTCCCTCTGAAAGGCAGGGTCCCGCCGACTCTGTCTTTCCCCGGCAAGACCCTCCCCGCAGGGAGCAGCCCAGCGGGCGTGTCCGGCCCCCGCCGTCCTGTCCTTCCAACGGGGCTGCCGTCGGCCAACACGCTGCGTCTCAGCACACACACGCCGAGTGTGCGGCTGTTACACGTACGGGCCTTCCTCGGTCCCCTGCACGGGAGGTGCCTGGTGTCCAGCTTCCCCCGCCCCGTCGGAGAGGCCAGGAGCCCTGACCCTGAGCAGACGATGCCCAGGTCTCATTTCGGAAGCCCTCGTCCCAATGCAGATATCCAGCAGGACGTCGGCGTGGCCATGTTCTTTTCTTTTTTATAATTCTTTTCTTTAAGATTTTATTTATTTATTTTATAGAGAGGGAAGGGAGGGAGAAAGAGAGAGAGAGAGAGAGAAATATCCATGGGCAGTTGCTGGGGGCCATGGCCTGCAACCCAAGCATGTGCCCTGACTGGGAATCGAACCTGCGACGCTTTGGTTCGCAGCCCGAGCTCCATCCACTGAGCTGACGCCAGCCAGGGCTCTCGGAGTCTTTTTAAGCAGGTGATTTTTTTGACAAAAGCTTCTTCTTTTCCCAAAACAATAGCCTTCCTTCTGTCACGGAGAATTACTTTTGGGTGCCTGGTTATTTTTTATGGCTTTGTTTCTTTTGGTTTGTGGTGGCTTATTGTTTATTATTTTTTTTAGTTTGGGGCTGGTTGTGTTTGCTTTGCTCTGTGGTTTTTGGTGGATGCCTGTGTCCCTGGTGCCAAGACAAAACAGCTACGGAGGCGGAGGGTGGTGGTGGTTGCCCGCCCACGTGAATGCCCTGGATGACCCTGAACCATGCACAGTTAACAGGGTCAGCGGGCGTTGTGGGCATGTTGCCGGAACTAACACACACACACACACACACACACACACACACAGAGTTAGGTGTATCCTTGTTTCTGAGTTCTAGGCATCCTCGGGAGACACGCCCCCCTTGTACCTACCGGACCACCCCCCTTCACAGGGCGCCCCCTGCCCACCGCCTCCCGAGAATCCTGTCTATTCATCGTCTCCTCCCACACGGCTCAGGTGGACGTGTTGTCAGAAGCATCTCCCCCCGGTAACCACGCAGCAATGTTCCGCCGCCAAGCTGCACGGGTCCCTTTCTCCCGGTGACGGACCAGAAGACGTGCTTTCGCCTGCCACCCGCTGGAGCGCCTTCTGACGAGGACGCACACCCCGCCCTCACGGGAGCTGGTGTGTGGCAGCCGCACCTCCCAGACTCACAAGGCGGGGCGTCTGTGCTGTCCTTGGGTCTGATAATAACTCCCCAAAGACGACCCGTCTCCCGGGAGCAGGGACACCCCCCCCACCCACCCCTGCCACTGCCAGGAGGAAGAAACAGGTGTGCTATTCCTTCCCAATGCCCAGGGCTCCTGGGCAACCTCACAACTGCCTCCACGAGACAGAAACATGATGCTTTCACAGGGGAAAAAAAAAAAAAAACCCTGTGTCCGTGTGGGAAGCTTTAAATCGTGGGACCCAATACTTCCTGGGTAACCAGCCAGCTAGGACCATGTGGGAAATGCTAAAACTTGATCAATAAACACCTAGTGCAATTTCAGCAAAGGTGGGGTAGACCCATGCTTTGAAACAAATTCAAGTTCAATTTTTAAATCAAAGGAGCAGGGTTGATGGTGCAAAGCTGTGTACTCACATGACACTAGCTTCACATTTCTTAACACCATGTGGACCCCACCTCTCTTTTACCTAAAACTACTTCTGTCATTCACTGCACACCAGAATTTTACCATCAGCCCCCTCTTATGACTTCCATTTCCCTCCAACTCCTTCTCAGAGCCTGTCTGTGTCTCCTCTCCTGCTTTCAACTCTGTGTTGATTGGCAGGCTTTATGCAAACCCAGCGTTTGTGACCAAACTGGCAAGGCGTGATTTTTTTCAGATCTGAAATTTTAGAGCCGGAGGAAATGGGAGGTCATCGAGACTAGGTGTCCTGAGTGAGGAGTTTTTTAACACTCTCAGGTAGAAACAACCCAAGTATCTTCATCAATGGCTGGATGGATAAACAAAACAGGGTTTATTTCTACAATGGAATATTATACACCCATGAAAAAGGAATGGGGTCATAATGCACACTGTAATAAGGATGAACTTTGAAAGTATTATGCAAAATGCCCTGGCCAGTGTGGCTCAGTGGATTGGGCATCGTCCCACACACTGAAAGGTCACCAGTTCAGTTCCCGGTCAGGGCACATGCCTGGGTTGTGGGTTTAGTCCCCACTTGGGGCACACCCAAGAGGCGCCCACTGCAGCATTATTCCTAGTGGACAGGACACGGAGACAACCCACGTGTCCTTCAGTGGATGACTGCGTGGAGACGATGGGGTGCACACGCACAATGGAATATGACGAGGCCACAAAACAAGACGGGAACGGTGCCGTCTGTCGCAGCCCGGAGGGGCCCGGAGGACCCCATGCTGAGTCAAGTAACTCAGACACAGGAGGACAAATACTGGGTAATCTCACTTGTAGATGGACTCTGAAACTCTCCAACCCGCAGAAGGAAATCACTCTGCCAGGAGCCGTGGGGAGAGAAAGCAGGACCTGGGGTTCCGTGGGTATAAAGCATCCGTCATGCAAGACCCACAACTTGTGCAGACCTGCAGGGAAACAGGGGCCCACAGTTAATCACACCGTGCTCTGCACTTACGGCTTTGTGAAGAGGTTAGCTCTTAGGTTAACACCTAACAGTTAGGTTAGCTGTTAGGTTCTTCCTGAGATTTTTTCCAAAAAACACATCATCTCCAAGTCCCATCCCAATGTGGGTTGTCTTCGTTTTTTTCTTCACCTGAATCTCCGTCGTCTAAGAATGGTCCTGGGTGGCCTCCCCAGCCCAACCCGTGCCCCAGCCCACTCACGCCTGGGCCACGTACAGCCTGCCTGCAGGCCGTGCTGGCGGATGGCTAGGAATCCTGCATTCCCCCTGCACCGACCTCCTTGTGTCTAAAAGAGCCCTGGTGTGTCCACCAGCGAGTCCTTTGCTCATTTCCCGGCCCCACGCCACGCTGGGCAGTGAGGAAATCCATGCACTGCTTTTCCAGTTCCTTCTGCAAAGCAGACAAACGAAGGACCCACTCGTGCCTCCGGAAGCCGGAGGAAGAGGACCCTCATGGAGAGAAGAAGTCAGACGCCCCCTAATAAGCACTGTGTCTGGCTCACATGCTCTGTATGGGATTCGGGGGGTCTCGGCCAGGCAGGGAGGGGGTTGGAAGCACCCCAGACTGCGTTCAGAGGAACTGCTGACCCCCTGGGACCTGGTCCGTCTGGGGAAGCGTGTGGCACCTGTGGGGACCTGGGTGGCGAGTGGTGCTGAACAAACGTGCCCAGGTAGACTGGCTCCGGAGATGGCACTGTCTCTGCTGCCTGCAGAACAGTCTCAGCTGGGCTTCCGGGGGACACATGGTCCCACTTCCCTCTGGGTGCCAAACCCTCCTGTCTTATTGTTGAGCCACGGAGCTCCTGCAGGTCCCGCTGAGAAGACACCAAGCCACGCCCATCCGGAAACCTCACCTGGGCCCAATGGTGTCTCCTACCTCCCCTTTGCTGGTCACACGCTTGACTCTTTCATTGCTGCCGCACAAAAGCCTGTGCGGACCACGTGAAGGGTTCAAAGGGTGTGCGTTTTCTCCCTCTGTGCCTGCCTTTCTCCTTCCCTCTCTTCCTTTCTGCATAACCGGCCCCACACACACTCAGCCGTATCCCAATGCCTAAGGCACGGTAATGATTGGGGGAGACATGTGCACAGAAATCATGCCGATTAGCACAGATACAATGCAGGGAGACCCCTAGACACAGGGTGAGAAATATTGACGGAAACACCGGACTCTTTCTCCTGAAAAGAATGGGCTCTAGCTGCACTGTGGAGTATTACGCAGCCAGGAACAGGAGTGAGGCTCGGACTCCGGCTGCAGCGTGGAGGCCCCTGGAAAGCAGGAGGCTCCGTGAGAGACGCCAGACACACAGGGCCTCCTGGGGTCTTCTTCTGTTTCTCAGAAACGTCCGGGGCAGCCCAATCCACAGAGGCAGAGAGCAGATCAGTAGTTGCGAGAAGGACTGGCACAGGGGTGATTCCTGCACAGAGGGCTCCCCTGTGAGGTCATGAAAAGGCTCCAAAACGGACCGTATCTACGATTACCTGACACAGTGAGCGTGCTCAGTGCCACGAAATCGCACGCTTGCAAACTCACTAACAGCACCTCGTCCATCCCGTAGGCCCTACCACAGTAAAAGCAGAAACTTGAGGCGTGAGAAACGCAACCCCCAAAAGCGATGCTGGGATCTGAGATCAGGGAGGAAGCCCCATTGTGGGGCGGCGGTTTGGGGGGAGACTTCACGGCCCGATCCATGTCTGCAATGCTCACTCCCCACGTCTAGTTTAGGGGGAGTGTTTGGTAGTGTCTACACCAAGAGCTGGAGAGAAAGGAAAGGAAAGGAAAGGAAAGGAAAGGAAAGGAAAGGAAAGGAAAGGAAAGGAAAGGAAAGGAAAGGAAAGGAAAGGAAAGGAAAGGAAAGGAAAGGAAAGGAAAGGAAAGGAAAGGAAAGGAAAGGAGAAAGAGAAAGAAAGGAAAGGAAGGGAAAGGAAAGGAAGGGAAAGGAAAGGAGAAAAGAAAGAAAAGAAAAGAAAGGAAAGGAAAGGAAAGGAAAAAAGAAAGAAAGAAAAGGGAAATGAAAAAAGAAAAGAAAAGAAAAAAGAAAAGAAAGGAAAAAAGAAAAGAAAGGAAGGGAAAGGAAAAAAGAAAAGAGAAAGGAAAGAAAAGAAAACAAAAAAGAAAAGAGAAGAAAAAAGGAAAGAAAAGAAAAGAGAAAAGAAAAGAAAAGAGAAGAGAAGAAAAGAAAAGAAAAGAAAAGAAAAGAAAAGAAAAGAAAAGAAAAGAAAAGAAAAGAAAAGAAAAAAGGAAACACGTGCATTGTCCCAGCCGTGTTACGTTTCTCCCAGTCGTCTCCTGTTCCGACGCCGCCGCTGCTGTGAGCATCGACACCCACACTCCGGCAGGTGTCCGGGCGTCCTCACGTTACCCCGGGCAGCACCTGGCGCCGGAGCCCACCTGCGCACACCTGTCCAGGGTTTTCCATTGGAGCCGCTTCCCCTCCTGGGGGCCCCATCCCCCCTCCCGTCTGGGGAGTGCAGAGACCATCTGGGCGCCGCCTGGCTCCACGGAGCTGAGAGGGGCCGGTCCAGGACCCCACACTGAACACGCAACTCCCGGGGCCTCCCCAAAGCCGGTTTCCCCTCCTCTCCACCGGGAGCCACGCTCCGGCGCTCACGTGGATCCTCCGCCCAGCGGCAAACTCCAGGCTGGCCCGGGAAGCCAAGGGCCGCCTCCCTCACGCCCCCAAACGTCCCGGTTTCTGAATCCCAGCCAGGGCGCCTGGAAAGAACCCCGTGCAGCCAAGGTTCTCCGCCGGAGAGGGCGTGCTGTAGAGGCGCGGACGCTACCTGCCTCGCAGGGCCTGGGGGATCTCGCCCCACGCGGTCCCCCCGCAGGAAGGATCCTCTTGCTGCCTTGCAAGCCCCAGGTGGGACCCACATGTCCACCAAAAAAAAACAGAAAAGAAAAAAAAAATCCAGGTGACTATCTGCAGCTCGACTTCGACAAAGACATTTGTTCTATTTGGGGCAGCTCTTCCCAGAGGGCCTGCCTGAAAGCGGGGGTCGCGGGGTCTCCCCGTTCCCAGAGCCCCCCACCCCCCTGCGCCTCCCGGAGAGCCAGCCGCGTGGGCGGGGGTGAGGGGATCGGGTTTCCCCCGCGGTGCCTGCGCTTTGTTGGGAGCCGTCCCCGGGGACGCCCGCGGAGCCGGGTCCCCTCCCGCAGCCGCGCACTCTGCCCGGGTCTCCGCTTTCACCCTCCGCCGGCCGACTCGGCGCGCAGCCACCACCGTGACCTGGATTCAGGCGCGGGAAAGAAGACCTGTCACTAACCTGCAGAGAACCACGCGCGCGCGCGCGCGCAGAGGGAGACCTTCAGGGGACTGGGCCGCTCAGGCTGCGGACGCCCAGGTGCAGCAGGCGAGAACGCTGGGCAAGATCGGCCCCGCAGGACCCCCCACCCGCGCGGAGAGCGAGGCGCCCTGCGCGCCTGCCTCCCCCAGAAAACGCAAGCGGTGCCCTCGGCAGCCTCTCCGCTGGCTGCTGACCTCCAACGTTTGGCACAGGCTCCAACGGGTGTGGAAAATTCCTCCTGAGCACACGGAGCTCACCGCGGGGCGGGGGGGGGGGGGGGGTGGAACCTGAACCACCATGAATAAGGCAAAAGCCCTTGGCCACGTTTGGAGAGCCCCTGGGGTGGATGGAGGGGCAGAGAGCCCACGTGGCGTTCGCTCCCCTCTTCGCGCGCACTTTCCCGCCCGTGCCTGTGCGTAATCACAGAACCCAGTCCGCCCTGGATGGCAGCTTCCAGAGGCGGCCTGGGGGGGCCTGGTGGGGGGCCCGTCGGGAAGCCTCTTTCGAAGAACGTGGCGGATTGAACATCAGGCTTCGTGCTGGCGGACCCATCTTCCTGGCAAGCCTCGGTGTCCCGTGCTGAATGACACGGAACCTTTATTTATCTTTTTCTAATACGTGCATTGGGGGGGGTGTGGTTTTGAGGCTGGACAATAGGTAGCAATTGCTTTTTCACCTTTATTCAATTCTATGATAATGTAGTTGATTGAATACAAGTATAACAACACATGTAAAGTGCACATTATCGTGATTTGATACAAGTATACGTTCTGGAAAGATTACCGTCGGCTAGTTTATTCGACGCCTCTGTCCCCTCCTGCGTTCCTCCTTTTCCTTTATTTCGGTGAGAATATTTTGGTTCTACTCTCTTAGTAAAGGGCGATTATGTGATACGGAATTATGGAGTATAACAGTTTCTTTAAAAAAAAAAAAAGCAATCAGGAACAGCCCTGGCTGGTGTGGCTCAGTGGATTGAGCGCCGGCCTGTCAGCCAAAGGGTCACCGGTTCGATTCCCAGTCAGGGCACATGGCTGGGTTGTGGGCCAGGTCCCCAGTAGGGGGCGTGAAAGACACAACCACACATGGATGCTTCTCTCTCTCTCTCTCTCTCTCTGTCTCGCTGTCTCTCTGTCTCTCTCTGGGGGAAGGGCTCACATCATCTGTGCTTGAGAGAAGACACCTGCTCAGAGTGGCAGGATGAGTCTCAGGATGCTGACCCTTTCCACCGTGTGTGTCCACGTGAAGGCACACGGCGCAAAGCATGTTGGAACTTCTACACTCGTGCATCGAGTGCCCACACGGTGACCAGGGGCAATGCTGGTGACAGAATGCAGATGGGACCGGGGTGGCCGGGACTGCTGCTCTCTGGGAATGAGAGTCACTGCCTCCAAGGAGAGCCATGAGATGAAACGAGGCTTCCCGAGAAGGTCTCCGTGGTCTCCTCGTCTTCACACCCGAGGCAGAACGCTCCAGAGGGGAAGCCCACAGCCACGGACTCATGTCCTCTGTGGCCCCAGGTTTCAGAGTCCTGCTAGCTTCCTGCAGTTACCGCCCATACTCACTCCCCGATAACAGCTACTACTATAATCCTTGACCAACAGCCAAGAGGATTTTCAGAGGATGGCTTACGGCCCCTAGGTCCATACCCCCTAGAATTGAAAAGTGAGTCGCAAATGTGCACATGCGTTAGTTGTATGATTCGCAGCACTCAAAAGGTGCAGACAACCCCAGTGCCCATCGGCGGGTGAATGCACGAACAGAATAGGGTCCATCCACGCCATGGAATAGTATTCGGCCATGAAAAAGGGCCAAAATACTAACTCGAGCCACGTTCCCCAGCCAAGCCACCAGCGTCCACCCAACACCCACTCTGCAGGCCACACATGGGGCCATCTTGGGACTCCATTCTCTGCCATGCTTCAGGTGTCCCTGCCTGTACCCCAAGGAACACCCGCACTGCACCTGCTACATTTTTCTAAATATTTTATTTACTTATTTTTACAGAGGGAAGGGAGGAAGACAGAGAGAGAGAGAGAGAGAGAGAGAGAAACATCCATGTGCAGTTGCTGGGGGCCGTGGCCTGCAACCCAGGCATGTGCCCTGACTGGGAATCGAACCTGAGATGCTTTGGTTCGCAGTCCACGCTCAATCCACTGAGCTACGCCAGCCAGGGCTTACATCTTTAAAAATATATATATTTGGCACATGGCAAGGGCGTCCATAGGCAGAGCTCTGTGTCATCTGCTCTCTCTTTACCGGACTGACGCACGCCTGCCTCCTTGGAGACGGTTGCCTTGACTTCCCAGTCTGTTTACCCAATTCCCAGGAGCGGTCTGAGAAGCGTCTCTTCCAAGAAGGAAAGAAACCAGCACAACACAGGACGCCTCAGACGTCCCCGAAACACCCCACAGGAGCCTCCCCGGACCCGCAAACGCAGCCACCAAGCCGCTGAGCGTTGGCCTCAGACCCTTGGCTGACACGTCCTCCTTTGCTTTGGGGAGACCTGTTTTTCATTCTAGCTTGGGGCTGAGGTGGACTTTACAGGCGTTCTAATGTTTATATTCTGACGCGGCTATACCCATGGTCTTCCTCAGCACGTTCTCTCTGGACGGAGACAAGCCAGTGGCAACCTGAGTGGATGGCCCAGTTGTCACCGTGCGCCCTCAAGTTCGGTCAATTCCAAAGCACGTCCCCCGGGCCGGGGAGCTCAGTTGGTTAGGAAACCGGAAAAGACACCGGCGTCCGGGCTGCCCGTCACGACCAAACCCAATAAGCAATGACGGCGATTGAATCTTTGATGGGCGCTTTATTCAGATGGCCAGCGATCGGAGAAGATGGCGGGTTCACACCCTCAGAGACTAAGTTCCTTTTTCTTTCCAGGCCAAGTTTTTATAGCAGGGAATAAACAAATTGCAGTCAGGGGTTTTGAAATTCAGGGAAATAGTCATTGGATTGAAAAAAACAACAACTTCAGCACTCTCACCCTGCAGGGGTGAGCTTACACTGTGCCCCAGGTGGTGGTCTTAAGCTGTGTCCCAGGTGGTGGTCTTAAGCTGTGCCCCAGGTGGTGGTCTTCAGCTGGGCACTGGGAGGTGGTCATCTCCCCCTGCAGTGCGATGGCTCAGATATCATCTTGAATTGCTTGCGGTCCCCCTGGGCAACAAAGGCGGAACTGCTTATGGTCTCCTGGAGTCAGGGTGGGTCGCAACTTCTGTTCCTGAAACAACAGCTTTTAAGTGCATGGATTACTAAACCTACTGGCTGCGACTTAAACTAAAATTCTCCGACTCTTAAGTCCGCTGTCAGTTAGAGAGTCATCCCGATACACCAGAGTTGTGGGTTTGATCCCCGGTCAGGGCACACACCCAAAGCAACCAATGCGTGCATCAGTACATGGCAAAACAAACAAATATCTTTCTCTCTCCCTCCCTCTCTCTCTCTCCCTCTCTCTCTCTCTCTCTCTCTCTCTCCCTCTCTCTCTCTCTCTCTCTCTCTCTCTCCCTCCCTCTCTCCCTCTCTCTCCCTCTCTCTCTGTCCCTCTCTCTCTGTCTCCCTCTCTCTCCCTCCCTCCCTCTCTCTCCCTCCCTCCCTCTCTCTCTCTCTCTCTCTCCCTCTCTCTCTCTCTCTCTCTCCCTCTCTCCCTCTCTCTGTCCCTCTCTGCTCCCTCTCTCTCTCTCTCTCTCTCTCTCTCTCCCTCCCTCCCTCTCTCTCTCTCCCTCCCTCCCTCTCTCTCTCTCCCTCTCCCTTCCTCCCTCTCTCTCCCTCCCTCCCTCTCTCCCTCTCTCTCTCTCCCTCCTTCCCCCCCTCTCTCTCCCTCCCTCTCCCTCTCCCTCTCTCTGTCTCTCTTCCTCTCTCTCTCTCTCTCTCTCTCTCTCTCCCTCTCTCTCTCTCTCTCTCCCCCTCCTCTCTGTCTGTCTGTCTCTCTCTCTCTCTCAGCAATGACTCAGATGCCCCGAGCTGAAAGCCTGCTTGATCTACCCCTGCTCCTCCCTGGGAGAAATGTAATTTGGCCTCCATCAGAAAAGAGAGCACATGTCCGGAGAAGTGCTTTGTCATCCACTTAGCCACGTCCAGCCACCCACGGCAAGTGGGGAGGCCAGCCAACACGAGGAGCTCCCGAAATGGAACTGGGTAATCAATTGGGTTTTCTTTGCAGGAGCACTTTACTGGTTCTGGTGTGCACTGTGTGCCTTCCGCCAACACCCCCAGCCAGATGCAAGGAAAGGGTTGGGGGAGGTGGTCAGACACGGGCCCTGGTGGTCCTGAAAGTGGGCTCCTTCTCTGCGTGCGATGTGCCCCGCTCAGAATCAAAGGAGAACCCAGGTAGGTCTCCTTCCCAGAAGCCTGCCTTAGCACAAAATGAGGCCTCCCTGTGGTCTTGAGAACAAGACACTCTACCTTCCCACTCACCTTGGACACGGAGGAGGGGAGAAGCCACACCTCACTGGCGACTTGCCTGGAACTTGGCCGTTTCTTCGTCTTTAGGACTTCCTTCCAGGCCAGTCACGGGATGGATGGCCAGGACAAGTGTTTGAGTGCTTGGTACAGCAACTTCCCCAAAGACTCACCAACCCTGGCAAGCAAAGTATCCACCCACGCATTGCCCACGAAGGTCCCTTGGACCCCGCGCACCCAAACCCTGGCGGCTGCTCCCACCCGTCGGGGGCCCTTGGAAATTAATCCCCACTCCTGTTCAGTCTATCTAGTCAGAGAAGGGCCGGCCGGAACCCAAACAGGCACATCTCAGCACGTGTTGATGTCTTCGCACCTCCTACAGAACACACCCAGGTGTGTGGGGTACCGTTACCTGTGATGCAGGTGAGGAACTCACTCAGCCTTGTCTCATCCGTGGGGGGTGCTTGTGAGATCCGGGAAGCCAGGTCTTGACATCGCCACGCACCTCTGACCTACACAAAGCAGGAGCTAAGCCTGCCCCTGAAATCGAGGGTTGCCGTATTTTCAGACAGTTTCTTTAATTCAGGAGGCATGTCCCAACCTGTCTCTTTTTATCTAAAGGAGATTGACCAACAGAGTTTAATGGATGCCTAGGATGCAGGATAAATCTTAAATCATAGTGCCAAATGCATCCAGTTCTATAACTCTCCTTATATCATTAACTAATTTTTTAAAATATTTTATTTATTTATTTCTAGAGAGGGAAGGGAGGGAGAAAGAGAGAGAGAGAGAGAGAGAGAAACATCCATGTGCAGTTGCTGGGGGTCATGGCCTGCAACCCAGGCATGTGCCCTGGCTGGGAATCGAACCTGCGATGCCTTGATCTGCAGCCCGAGCTCCATCCACTGAGCTACGCCAGCCAGGGCTCATTAACTAATTTTTTTATGTGCACACAGTAGCTTACGAAACTACTTGCTTTCCAAAAAATGTTAAAGCAACTCATAGAAATTCTCTGAGTAGCTAAACAGCATGGCAATGGTTTCCACAACAGTCATACACAAAAGCATATTTAAAAAAAAAAGAGAGAGAGAGAGAATGCCCATTGCAGAGAAAGCACAAACACCAGGACACCATTTATATAAATTTGTTGAAAGTGTTTTTAAATTACACTCTGTGGAGCTTAAGGCAAAATACCAACCTGAGGAAAGTGTGCAGGCGGCATCATTACTTCCTCGTGGCCACTGCAACAAATTACCATACACTGGCTTAAAGCAACACAGATTTCTCATCGTGCAGTTGTGCATGTCGAAAGTGTACAGGGGATCTCAGGAGACTCAAAATCGAGTCGTTGGTAGAAATAAAACCTTCTGGAAACTTCCAGGGAGAATCCGTTTCCCTCCGATGGATGTCTCTGTACATGTCGCCTCCTCAGAGACAGCCCCAACCACCCCAATCTGAAGCAGTCCTTGTGAGAGCGGACTTAAGAATTGGAATATTTGAGTGTAAGTCACAGCTAATAAGCTTACTAATCAGTGCAAGGAAAAGCTGTTGTTCCAGGAACGGAAGGTGCGACCCACCCTGACTCCAGGAGACCATAGGCAGCTCCACCTTTGTGGCTCAGGAGCAACTGCAAGCAACTCAAGATGTTACCTGAGCCATCGAGCCCCAGGGTGAGATGACCACCTCCCAGGACACAGCAAAGGCCCATGGCCTGGGGCACAGCTAAAAACCGCCACTCTGGAGGAGAATGCTGAAGTTGTCCTTTCTTTTTTTTTTAATCCAATGAACTTTTCCCTGAATTCCAAACCCCTTACCCACACTTTGCTCTCCTTACAAAAAGGGCCATTTTAGAATGAACCCGCCATCTTCTCGGGCCGCCGGCCATCTGAATAAAGCGCCCATAAAAGATTCAATTGCTGTCACTGCTTATTGGGTTTGGTCGTGACGGGCAGCCCGAACGCCAGTGTCTTTTCTGGTTTCGATTGCAGCCCTGACCAGTGTGACTCTGTGGGTTGGGTGTCACCCCACAAAGCCGGAGGTCACGGGTTTGATTCCCTGTCAGGGCAACGTGGCTGAGTTGCATGTTCTGTCCCGGGGGTAGCAGCGCACACAGGAGGCAACCCACCAGTGTTTCTCTGCCGCCGTCTTTCTCTCCCTCCCTTCCCCTCTCTCTAGAAATAAATAAATAAAATCTTCTTTAAAAAGTAGTCATTGCATCACTCTGGGTTGTTTTTTTTTTTCATTTTATGTTTATTCACCTAGTTATTTATATATTTGGCTATTGTTGGGAACCACCCTGCCTGGTTTCAGAAGCTGCAACCCCCTCCCCCACACCCATGGCTGAGGCTGAGTAAAAAGACCTCGGGACCCTAAGGCACTAAAAGGAGATAAAGCTTATCTCCCTAGCTGGGGCGCCGCCTCTGCCCCCTTTCCTTCCCCCTGCCTGGCCCCGGGCGGATGACTGGTTAGCCGCTGACAGGTAAGATTCCTCCAGGGAGGGACGACCTAGGACAGGCACGGTCATGACAGGGCACTCAGGGAAGGACTTGGGGGGGCTGTAGAAAAGGGGGTGACGGACCCTCACCCCTCAGCTTTGTCGTTGCCGGAGTCTTCCTTCTATGGGTAAAATGTCTCCTCATCTCTCGGCCGCCCGCATCCCCCACCCTACGATTTTCAGCCTGAAAGAATGCTGGAGGCGGGTGCGGCCCTGTGCCGGAATGGGCGGTTTCCAAAGGGACAATCAGAACCTAAGAAACCCAAGAAAGAATGCACAAAATCCTGTGAAAGCTGCTCTTCTGAAAACGCCCTCAGTTTTCTGATAAGGGTCCAGGCCTGAAACGAGTCTGTCCCCCAAAGTTTCAGGGCCCTCGAGCTCTCGGACCCTGACTCACAATAGGCCCTCAGAGTTCTTTGTGCATTATCTATGGCTTGATCCTGACTGCCTGACAGTGATTGATGAGCGTTTCCTGTGTTCCTGCAAACTGGACCCAGTGAGAGCTCACTGAGGAACAGGCTCCTGGCCCTTCTCCTCTGAGAGATCGGCCACCTTTCCTCCCCAAGCAGACCATGTCTTGGTAGGTGTATTCTTATCCGTGCCGGAAGCCATCACCAAGCAAAATGATATCACCACACACAAAAAAAGGTAAATCCAAGAGAGGAGGGATCTCACTGTCGTCACCAGCATGTGCCAGGATCTGAGGCATAGTAGATGTTGAATAAACATTGCAGAAATGGTACGTGTGTGTTTAAATCCTTCCTCAGCTCCAAAGCAACCCTGAAAGAATTATAACAGCTCTCTTTTTTCCCAGCCTAAATCCCTTCACTTCCACATGCTTCCAATAATGGTACCCAACTAGAGCACACACAATGAACAGGTCAGTAATAATAATCAATATTTAGTGGGCACATACTATGTGCCCAGTGCCATGTTCTGCAAGAACCTTCTGAGGTATTGAAACCGGAAAAGACACCGGCGTTCGGGCTGCCCGTCACGACCAAACCCAATAAGCAGTGACAGCAATGGAATCTTTTATGGGCGCTTTATTCAGATGGCCGGCGACCCGAGAAGATGGCGGGTTCATTCTAAAATGGCCCTTTTTGTAAGGAGAGCAAAATGTGGGTAAGGGGTTTGGAATTCAGGGAAAAGTTCATTGGATTGAAAAAAAAAAAAGGACAACTTCAGCATTCTCCTCCAGAGTGGCGGTTGTTAGCTGTGCCCCAGGCCGTGGGCCTTTGCTGTGTCCTGGGAGGTGGTCATCTCACCCTGGGGCTCGATGGCTCAGGTAACATCTTGAGTTGCTTGCAGTTGCTCCTGAGCAAAAAGGCAGAACTGCTTATGATCTCCTGGACTCAGGGTGGGTCGCAACTTCCGTTCCTGGAACAACAGCTTTTCCAATCAACATGCATTGATTACTAAGCTCATTAGCTGTGACTTAAACTAAAATTGTCCGACTCTTAACTCCCCCATCAGTGCGTGTTATTTTAATTTGGCGGATAAAGAACTGGCAGAGCCAGGAGTTGAGCGCCAACGGGCTGAAAATGCCGGGCACCGGCCCCCTGGGGGCCCTGGGTCCTTCCGCTGCCCTCCCACATGGGTGGTCTTACCACCTTCCTCCCACAGCCCTTGCCTCTGGATCCTCACCTGCCCTGGGCCTTCTCGTCCTGTCCCGACCGGAGGGCGCACCCTGTCGTCCAGCACACATTCCCGTTTTCTGGAGGTCACGAGGCACATGCTGTCCCTCCCGCAGTGGCGTGCTCGCAGAGAGCACAGCCCCTTCTGGACGCCGTCACAGCCCACAGTACCTACTCAGCTCACGGGCGGATGGACATCTCAACCTTGACTCCAGCTGCACCTTCCCACGCCCCATTTCTGGTGTTGCTTTATTGGGCACGTTCTTTTGTTCTGAGGGTGCATGTCTGTCCCTCCTCTAGTCGCTGGGGATAATGCTGGGGTGATGCTTTACGGAAAAAATTTACTTTCACTGTGCCCACGTAGTTCCGCTGGTTAGGGAGTCATCCGCATGTGCCAACATTGTGGGTTTGATCCCTGGTCACGGAAACACACAAGGGTCAACTCATGAATGCACAAATAAGTAGAACAACAAATTGATGTTGCTGTCTCTCTCTTTGACCTTCTCTCTCTAAAATCATTTTTAAAGCTTTTTTTTTAAGATTTTATTTATTTATGTGTAGAGAGGGAAGAGAGGGAGAAAGAGAGAGAGAAACATCAATGTGCAGTTGCTGGGGGCCGTGGCCTGCAACCCAGGCGTGTGCCCTGGCTGGGAATTCTCTCTAAAATCAATTTTTAAAAAAGAAAAGAAAAATTACATTCAGCCACTGTTATGAAAAATTCATCTGCCAGAGTGTAACATTCTTCTTACTAAGTGTTTATTCCTATCATGTTCTGATATTGCAAATAGAAACCCACCCATATTTTTATACGTTGGAGTAGTTTTCTCCGTGTTATTATGTAGTTGTAGAATTTAACATTTCAGTCGCCATGGTTTCCATTCCCCACCATTTTGACTTCCCTCTGGCTTCTGAATTATTTAAAATGCTCTACAGCTGAGTGCATCTCAAGTGACCATTCCTCCGAAGTCTCTGAGAACATTTTTTTTTTTTCTTCAGTCTTCAGAAGGAAGTTGTTTACTTTTCTGAACAGTAGCAAGATCAGGTCTAGTGGGGGCAGCATTCATTTCCTTGGACGGACAAAACAAATGGACAAAAACTTTGATGCCACACAATGATGGCACACACACACACACACACACACACGTATATATTTGTTCACTATTCTGGTGAGAGAAGTGTGAAAGCTATGCTTCTTCTGATGACTCTAGGGGTGGGTCTTTGCTTGTGTCTCCCAGCCCCTGGTATTGCTGGCGATCCTTGACGTGGGTTGTAGAAATATCCCTCCAGTCCCTGCCTCCATGTGTCCCACAGACTTCCCCCTCCGTGGGTGTCTCTTTTCCTCTTTTTATAAGGACACCAGCCACTGGGTTGAAAGGCCAGCCAACTGTAGAGAATGGTCCCACCTAAATTTCATTGCCTTTGCAAAGACTCCACATCGAAACAGGGTCACAGTCACAGATTAAGACTTGAACATACATTCTGGACAAACGATTCAATCCCCAACAGGTGCTATTTCATTTTCTTTGAGACATAATTATATAGAGCCCTGACCAGTGTGGCTCAGTTGTTTGGAAGCATTGTCTCATACACTGTAAGGCTGTAAGTTCAATTCCCCGTCAGGGCACATGCCTGGTTGGAGGTTTGATTCCCTGTTGGGGTGTCTGCGTGAGACAACTGATCAGTGTTTCTCTGTTTCTCTCTCTCTCTCTCTCTCTCTCTCTCTCTCTCTCCCTCTCCCCACACACACCCTGATTCTCTCTCAAAGCAATGGAAAAATGTCCTCAGCTGAGAATAAAAAAACATCAAAATCTCAGAATATTAATAAATGAATCTGAGCCCTGGCTGGTGTGGCTCAGTGGATTGACTACCAGACTGCTAACCAAAGGGTTGCTGGTTTGATTCCCAGTCAGGGCACCTGCCTGGGTTGCTGGCCAGGTCCCCAGTAGGGGGCGTGTGAGAGGCAACCACACATTGATGTTTCTCTCCCTCTTTCTTCTTCCCTTCCCCTCTCTCTAAAAATAAATACATAAAATCTTTAAAAAAATAATAATGCAACCTGAATTTATTTAGTGTAGTAAAAATGATAGTATCGTGCTAGGTACTGTGCGGGGCACAGAGTTTGTGCTCTGTGCTCCCAAAACCAGGGACATGCACCACTGCACATAAGTCACCCCCAGAAAAATGTATTGGCATAAACTGAGTAGAGAGGAGAGAAACAAAGCAGTAGACACAGGCTCCTATGTGTCGAGAGGATACATAATCTGAGAATGAATGTCAGGGTGAGGTTTAGGAGCTGAGACTTCTGTTGAGCCTTGTAGGGTTGTTGGGGATACGTGAGACCAGCCGTGAGATCAATACACTTCTGGGGTGGGGCGTACGGGGCTGGGAAGATAAAGGGGCCTGAGCAAAACTGCTCAGGAAGGCCATGGGGGAAAGTAGGATGCTGAACCTCAAACCCAGATGGAAGGAAGACTTTGACAATGGCAAGGGACATGTTCTAGGGAAACGGCCTCACAAGAGTGGAGTTGAATTAGCAAGAAAACAAGTGTGACCCTGGCTGGCGTAGCTCAGTGGATGGAGCGCGGGCTGCGAACAAACCAAAGTGTCGCAGGTTCAATTCCCAGTCAGGGCACATGCCTGGGTTGCAGGCCACAACCCCCAGCAACCACACATGGATGTTTCTCTCTCTCTCTTTCTCTCTCTCCCTCCCTTCCCTCTCTAAAAATAAATAAATAAAATCTTAAAAAGAAAAAACAAGGGTCGAGGTTGTACCTCATGCTGTCATTCCGGGTGGGAGGAATGAGTCCGAAAGAAAGGAAAGAGGGTACAGAACTTGAGGTGAGCAACAGGCAACTCAGAGGTGAACTCAACATGAGTTTGTGCCCCCTGAGTCGCCGGGACCCATCGGAACCGAGAGCCCTCCCCAAGTGGGAGGACGAATCCCACCCTCATCCTGAGCTCCCCCTCGGGCACCAACACTTCTTCCCATCCCACCCCTGCCTTGCGTTTGCGCCAGCTGCACCCCCTCCCCCACACACACATCATGCCTGGGGACACAGGGACTCCCCGACTGTCCCCCCTGCATGCCCTTCCCTTGCCCTCCCCTCCGAGGACCCCTTGTGCCTCTTGTCCCCGGTGCTGTCCCCAGCCTTCTATATTTGCCCCTTGCACACCTTGTTTCTTCCAGCCTGCCGGCGTCCCCGCCTCCTCCGGGTCACCGGACACCGCTTCTAATTTTAGCACCGCCGGCTCGTTTCACCGGGAGGCCCTTGATAAGAAGAGACACGTTCCCCGCCAGGCCCTAGGAGAGAGTTGCAGACCCAGCGGCCTCAGCGATAACAGGAGCACGCAATCCTCGGGCAGGTTGAAAATAGCCAGAGCGAATACGGGAATAAAGACGGAGGGTCCGGAAGACAACTGAGCCACGGCAAGCGCTATGGAATTGTTGGAGCAGGAGAGGAAGCTTAGAATGAAATATGTGCCCCCCCCACCGACCCCTCGCACTGCAACCAAAGCAGGGAGAAAGTCTTCATGGGGAGACTCGTCATATAAACACCTTTCTCGGGACATCATGTCTCGCCTTAGGGTCTGCACCCCGCTCAAGAAGCATGGTATCCTGCCGTAGACTCTTCTCTCGTTCCTTCTCTCCACCATCCACTCCACCTCAATGGGGACTCCCCTCCCCACCAAATCTCAGTCAGTGGCTCTAGACACAGGGGCATCAAACTCATGTTCACAGGGTGGGGGGGCCACCTCAGCCTTGCGGTGGCCTTCAAAGGGCCGAATGTCATCTCAGGACTGTGTGAACGTAACGACTCTTTAACAACAGTGGAGCGAGAGCTCCGAGCTGCTGCCGGGCAGAAACAAGGTGCTGGGCCCGATAAAACCAGGTGAAGGGCCGGATTCAGCCCGCGGGCCTCGCGCTTGCCACCTGGGTTAGCTCTAGAGTAGCTAGCTCCGGAAGGTCTCAGAAGGACCATTTTAGCAGACGTTGAATGATGCGTGGGTCCCCGGCCAGCAGTGATCACGGAACGCTGTGGATGGCTCGTTGAAACATGAGAAAAACATGCACAGAGACAACCAGGTCCTGTGGGGGGATAGGGGCAGCAGGGCCAGTCCTCAGGTGGGGAGCGCCTTGGCCACCCTCCCTGGTGGGGAGAGCACCCTGTTCCCCCTCCAGAGAGGCTTTTTATTGGTTTCATTTGCATAAGAATTCAGGTAAAAGCTCCTTACTCATTGCTAGGAAGTAAGGATCAAACAATAGATAACAAGGAAGTCTGAGGGCCTATTTTGAGTTGGGGTCAAAGAGCTGTAAGACTTTGAGGAACAAACTAACTTCCTCCTTGGACCCTTCTCATTCAACTGGGAGCATTCAAAACAAAGCAGGTTTCACAGTAATTTACATGTTCTTTCTTGGGCCTGATCACCCGGGGAATCTGCCCTTTTCAGCACAGAGCTGCACCACCCTGTCATTGTTTCAGGCTTAGGTGGAGCGAGGGAAGTAAGGCAGCCAAGAGATAAGGAGATTTTCTCCCAGACAATAAGGACTCAGGCTATGTCAAAGCCGAGGAGCGAGGGTCCATCACCCCCTTTTGCTGTAGCCCCCAAAGTCCTTCTTTTGGGGGGCCTCCTACGTGATCGTGCCTGTCTTAGTTCGTTCCCCCTTGGGGAATCTTACCCGTTGTTGGCTAACTGACCAAGCTTTGGGGTTCAGTTTTGAATGAAGCAGCAGAAGCAGCATTCCTGCCAGGGAGATAAGCTTTTGTCTCTTTGCTGGCTTACGGTTCCAAGGGCGTTCCCTTAGCCTTAGCCTAGGCGGGGGTTACAGCTTCTGATACCAGGCAGGGCAGTTCCCAACAGTTGAACCCCCAAAACAGCCATTTAAAGGTTGTTTTTTTCAGTCAACGTATGGCAGGCTGGCCTTCCTCGAGGCCTCCCTGTCAGTGTAGATTGCAAAAAAAAGTCTTCCTAATTCTCCCGAATGTACTGAGAGGATTACTGACCATCCGCACTCACAGAGCACACTCCAACTCCCACGTCAGAATGTCCTCAACGAGGTCCTAGTTTCCACACCCGAACCCTAAGAGGAAAGCCAACCCAAAGTGAATATTTGCAACGTGGGGTCTTTCTTTCCTCCACCTCCTCTTGCCCTCTGTCCGTTGCTTCTGAACATGCTCCATTCTTTCACACTTGATTCTGCTCTTTCACGGAAACACAGAGAAAGCTCACAAATTAGTCCCTGCCAAGAGGCAATCGCCTTCTCAGAGGGGAGACCACCCCTCGTGCACCACTGGGGGTTTTGTTTTCCTCTCGAATGCATGTTAACAGGACTAAGCTGGAGTCTGCCGACGCCACAGCTCTGACCCTAAATCTTCCAGCACAATGCCGACAGAACATACTAGAAAAGCAATAGAACCTCAGTAGCATCAGAGTGTGCTTTGGTAGACTCATCTAACGCAGTTGAATGTGTTTGCACTTTTTTTCTTAAAGATTTATTTATTTATTTATTTTTGGAGAAGGAAGGGAGGGAGAAAGAGAGAGAGAGAGAGAGAAACATCAATGTGCGGTTGCTGGGGGTTATGGCCTGCAACCCAGGCATGTGCCCTGACTGGGAATCGAACCTGCGATGCTTTGGTTCGCAGCCCACGCCCAACCCACTGAGCTACGCCAGCCAGGGATGCGTTTTCACTTTTGATGACAAAGCAAACCCACACACCACCCACGAACGTCACGAGAGCTTCCACGGCAACGGTTCTGAAAGGCGGTCCCTGGACTACAGCACCAGCACCTTAGGTGTCAGCTAGTTGCAAATCCGATCTTCCGAACAAACGCAAACCACCTGACCCACAGACTCAGAACCATGTTTTCCCAGCCCCTGTGGGTGTTCCTGATCACCAGGGACACTCCGGAACCACTGCTTCAGGTGAGACTTTCTCCTAAGGTGGCTAAAACCCAGTTGGGCATCCGGTGTCTTGAATCTCATTAAGGTTCAATCAGAGCAGAAACCATCCCTGGGTTAATGACTCAGACATCTCAGACATCGGTGCGTCTGGTGAGATGAGGAAGAACAGACTCTCGGGAGGAAAGCAGCGCTCGGACAAAGATAAATGGCCTCTCGCAGAACGCTGGGGCCGAACGCATTGCCTGTCCAGTGTCAAACGTCATCCTGGAAATGACGGGTTGACCTTGGGCTTGCCTGTGAGGATCTTTGGGGTCAGGCATGTATCAGGAAGGCTGATCAGTCGTCCCCGGCTCCCTGCCTACAGAGAGTTTCCGGCAAAAGTAGAAGGAACTGGGTCGTGGTTGTGCCGCTCCGTGGGTTAGAGCACCATCCCAATGTGCCAAGGTTGTACGAACCCTGGTCAGGGTATATCCAAGAGTCAGTCAATGAATGCATCAATGAGTAGGACAACAAATTGATGTTTCTCTCCCTCTCTCTCTCTCTCTCTCTCTCCTTCCCTTGTCTCTCTAAAACCAGCAAATAACATTTTTAAAAAAGAAGAAGGAACCCCAGAAATGCCTAGGGAATGCTCTGGGCTGGGGTGATGCGTTTAGAAGTTGGAGTGGGCCACGAGGGTAAAGACAGCTACGCAGAAAAAGAATCACCAAGACGTGCAGGTGGTTGGTTCCCTTGTAAGCCCTACTACCCAGCACATGCGTGAGAGGAAAATACCCCCAGGAGGTGGGAAGACGCTGAAAGGGTGAGCAGAAGCCATCGGTGTCACTCATGCAAGCAAGGGACAGTTACGGTTCCCACAAGTTAGGAGGATGAGACAGCTCATGAGTGTTGGAGGCTTTGGGCATCATCGTCCAAACCCTATCGGTTCGGTGCTGGGCAGAGGGGAAGCACCTATGACTAAAGCCCGCTCCAGTTCCGCCTAAGAAAACCTAAAACAAGACTCAAAAACATCAATCAAACCATGTCTGAAAATCGGGTGTGCCAGAAGTCACCATCTCCAGCTAGCATGCACGCACGCCCTCCTGACATCTCTGGGAAGGGTCTCTTTCCAAACCCTTCTCCAATCAGAACACGCGAGCGTGCCATGGTTTCCCGGCCAAGATCCCTCTTAATCCACGCCGCGCTGTGGGGAGAGAACTCAAGGGCTGATCTGGCTAATGTGGCATCACTGTGATTATGTAACGCGAGACGGGTCTTCTGCCGGCACATTCATTTTCCGCCGTATGAGGGCCTGTGGAGGGCGGTTTCTTGGCTGTGATCAAAGTGGCGATGGAAATGCTATTTGAGATCGTTCACCAAGAACGTCTTGATTTCAAGGGACGTGGAGTGTTACACGCCAGGGCATGAGTTCCGTGCTGACGGAAAGCCGTCATCAGGAATAGAACTCACAGCTCAGTGCGCACTGTGGGGAATAAGGAACAACTCTTAGGGGCGTGCTCTTGTTTTAACACTGGTTCTTAAGGCCAGCGGGGATGAGGTCAGGGCAGAGAACCTTTGAAGGAGAGCTACGGCATCGAGGAGAACCATTGTTGTGGCCCGTCTAGGAAGTGTGCGTGGTGAGAAATTCAAAGAACGTGAAGCCACGTGGGCCCTTGGATTCTCCTACATCCTTGACAAGCAAACACTCCTCCTTCAAGAAGCGTGTTGGGGGGAAATGAGGTTGCACACTGATTGTATTTATGGAGTCTTCACCTATGGCCGCCCCTGACCATGTGTACTAATGGGTATGACCCAAACTGTAATTCCTGTGACCTTTGCCGTGACTCGCGGCATTTAACCAAAGCAGTGCAAAAGCATCTCACTGTAGGCTTGTAGACATGGGCAGAAGGTATTGGGGGGAGGTGGGGAGGTTCATATGAGGTCAAAATTCCTTCTAAAATCTGAATGTAACCTAAATGACGTGGAATGTGTTGGTAGATATGACCAATTCCACATTACATTGGAAATATATTACTGAGTATTGTCAACACGGCTTGGGGAATTTTTCCAAATGCTTGGGACTTACACTTGACCTGGAATTCTGGTGCAGAATTACAATTTGAATTTGGATAGGTTGGCGGGGGGGGGGGGCGGTGGGAAAGCCTGCCCTACTGCTTGATTTTGAAACTCCCTCTTATAGTTTTCCTGATACCCACACGTATGTTCTTGTCTGAGGCCCTGAGATCCCTCCAGATGGGACCAATGTCTTACAGTCCCCCAGATAAGTTCACTGAGGGCTGCACCTAAAGGGAACCAAAGAGAAGGGGAGAGATGGGAAAGATCACAGACAACATTCAACCAATCTATAGAAGTTAAAAATCATGGCAGTCATTGCGTTATGTTGCTTATTTTCAAACGTATCCTAAGATTTTTGGATGGACCAGCTTTGCATGCAATCTCTTTGCATGCAATCACTTTGCATGCATTTAGAACGTCACACATCCACTGAGCTACGCCAGCCAGGGCTTCAGCTCTGCTTCTTAAAGTCCACGTGACACCTGAGCCCAGAGACGGGAGGCGCAGCCCGCACCTCACTGGGGGGACGCTCAGGAGCTCCCTGACACGGTGCCTCTCCCTCCTTTCCCGCCTGAGTTTGCAGCGGTCTGCTTTTTTTCTGTGATAAAGAGGGTATGAACAGACTTTAAAAAAAACAACAACAACAACAAAGACTACATTTGGAATCCAGACCAAGCTTAGATGGTACAGGGAGATGGCGAAGTGGGTACACGGACAGCCCATTTGAACTCCATCAAAGGGATAATTCTTGACCGATGTCTCTCTGGTTGGCGCGGGAAGTGAGTCCATCAGCCCCGCCCGCTCAGAGCCGCAGCAGGTGGGCACCCTCGGGACAAATCGAGCCGCAGATGGACACGCACCTCTGTCCGCGGGCCCCGCCCGTCCCCGACACGGGGGTGGGGCAGGGGGGTGACTCCTTCGCTGAGTCTCTCAGGCTGCTTTTGTGGGTACATGTCTGCCTCTTCTAGGGCCTTGGGTCGTAACCATCGAGGTGTCAGGGGCCACCTGACTGGTCCCCATGGGGAGGCGATGACCCCCTAGGAACCCAGGAGCTCGGGGTCAAACCCAGCGGACTCCAGGCTTCCGAGGGAGGTTCCTATCAGCCCCCTCGGTGCATTCCCTGGCCACAGGGCCATGCCTCACGGAGGCCCCATGGACCCATAGAAACTTCCGTTAAAATGCTTTTCTCCCTCCCAGGCACGTGTGCGTGCTGTGAGGCTAGGGGGTTCCAGAGTGCTGCCCCCACAGGGGAGATCTATGCAGAGCCACCTCAGACTCTGGGACACCCCCAAACAGTACGATGACTCACACAGCGGAGAAACGGCGAGAGGTGTAGCCCACAAAGTCTGTGGCTGCTTCATTACAGGAAGCAATACCTCGCTTAGAAGAGTGTGTGTGTGTGTGTGTGTGTGAGAGAGAGAGAGAGAGAGAGAGAGGACACAGCCTCATGAAACAGGCCCCCCGTCCCACGCAGAAGAACCCACAAAGACGCCAACGATGCCTCACCCTTATGCCCACCAGCTCCGTACCATCTCTGTCACCTTCTCAGGTACCACCTGTCTGTCTGTTCCCCAAGATTCTCCCACCTCCAACCCTTCAGCCGCAGCCCAGACAGGCGCTGTCTCTTCGTGATCTTTCGCCGTGACAGCCTCCTGTGTCTTCATGTCCAAAGGCAACCCCGGAACGGGCGACGTGGCCGCAGGAACTTGGGGCTCCGTGAGAGAGGGGTTCGCAGGCGCAGGTGCGTCCCAGACGATCAGTGTTCCATCCACGACGCCAGCCGGGACCCAGCAGCCCAATGTCGTCCGCCGCCCACGTTGCAGGCACGGTACAGGGAGGGTCTCCGTTTCGCTGATGGCCCCTGGCAGCTGTCACGTGACCACCGTGAAGCGTGAGGCCCACTTGCCCGACAAACCTGAGATGTTTACCGTTTGGCCCTGGCAGGACACGACTCCCTAGCGCAGAGATTCTTGACCTTGGCTGCCGTCCCTCGGTGAGACTTCATAAACTATGAACCTCGGAGTCTAATGTGTCAGAGACTCTGATTCCATTGGCCTGGGGGGTCCGTGGGGTGGGTGAGGGGGGTGGAGTTTTCAAAGCTGCCCCCAGTGGTGCTCATGCACAAAGGCAGCCCTCCAGCCTGCCGCTGTCTGTCTGGGGAAGCGATCTTCTTATTTCTTCCAAGGAACTGGAGCAGGATGCAGAACATGTAACGGAGATTTCTTTGACACAGATAGGAGTTTTGCTTTCTCTGTAGGAAGCAAACGGATCCCTTAGGGGAAGCAGCCTACAGGGATGGTTGTCCATCAGGAGTGATTTTTTTTTCTACGAAGGGGTGCTCAGCAATGCCAGCAGACACCAGGACAGTTTGCTCTTGGCATGCAATGCAGGCCGGAGATGTCCCTAAGTGTTGGATAATGCACAAGACAACACCCTCCACCTCAAGGAATTATGTGCTCGCAAATGTCCCCACTCTGAGATGGACACACCCTGGTACACTTGAAGTTCTTGTGCACCATCACAATTACACTGGTTGGCCCCCCTCAATGCTTCTATCTGTTCTTCTCTGAGTGATCGCTACAAGGCATGCTTGGTTTGGTCAGGCAGGTAAGACCAATTTGTGATAGAAACAGGTAAAATTACTTGAGCAGGTAAAATTACCAGGAAGGCTCAGGAGAAGTTGACTGAGAAGGCCTGTCTTCAGATTCTGAAGATTCTCTGGATGTTTCTTATCTAGGTCAGCGTTTCTCAGCCTGGGCACAACTGTATTGGGCACAGGGTGACTCTCTGGGGTGAACTTTCCCGTGCATTTTGGGGTGCTGAGCGGCATCCCTGGGCTCCACCCACAAGAGAACAATGGTACCCCCACACACAAGTAGGGGCGACCATCAAGAATGTCCCCAGATGTCCACAATTGTGCTAATGAGAAGCAGAATCATTCTTGACTGAGAACCACTGTGAGATAAACGATAGATATGTAGGTAGGTAGGTAGATATATAGATAGAGAGATGGATGGATGGATGGATAGGTGGATGATAAATATAGACATAATACAGATGAAGATGGATGGGTGGATGGATGGACGGACAGGTAGAAACAAAATACATAAATAATAGATCAGAGAAGATCATAGGTAGATGATAGATATCAAGATGAGAGAGATGAGGACGGATAGATGGATGGATGATAGAAAGATAGGTACACACATACACAGACAGGTAAATGATAGACAGATGGCAGGTAGGTAGATGGCTAATAGAGAAGTCGACCATGGAGAGATAGATGGTAGATACGGAGATAATAGAGATGAAGACGAGTGGATGGTTGGATGGACAGATGATAGATGGACAGATCAATAATAGATCACAGATACATGACACCTGTAGAGATGACAGGCGCGAAGATGAACAGGTGGACGGAATCTCTCACTCAAAGGCAACGGCTCTCAACCTCAGCATTGCGGACAGGTGAGGCTGCATCCTTTCCTGACGCCGTGAGTCTCATGCTCGGTGAGGGGTTGAGCAGCACCCCCGGCCCCCACCCGCTAGAAGCCAGCAGCGCACGTCTCCGTGAGTCGTGTCCACCAGCTCTGTCTGCAGACATGGCCAGGCGTCCCTGGGAACAGATGCAGCCTTTGCTCCGGAAGGAACAGACCTCTGGGCCCCGCTGGGAACTGCTTCTGCTCTCCTCCAAGGCCCATACTGTCAACCGCTGAAGCTTTGTATTCTTCTAGGAGGTAGAGGAGTCTCGAGGGTCTGCACAGGGTGCGGGCCCCCTCGCCGCGCCTCCTTATTTCCACCCCTGAGAGCCTGACACCATCCCTCCAAGTTGGCCCTTTTCCTCCCGGGTGCTGTGTTCTTCCGCGTGTGCTGCCCTGGCTGCGCGGGAGGCTGGTTCGGCAAAGAGGCGGACGTCTCCCACGTGGGAAAGCGGCGATCTGGCCCTTGGCTCCCAGAGAGAAACATGGGGGTCTAGCTTTAGTCAGCACATGCGTACGCTCGTGCATGCTCAGGCTTGCTTGGCAGCGACGGGGGTATCATTGCCCCTGCACGCCAGCCTCGTCGGGACGGCGAGAGGCGACCTCCGGCGAAAGCCCGGTGCCACCGATGCAGGGAGCGAGTTGGATCACCCACCGCACCCCCAGCCGGGTCCGGGAACAGGACAGACTGCATTACGTCGTACGACGGGGTGGGAGATACGACAGCCACTCACCACAGGGCGCAACTCCAGGACAAGGGGAGCCAGAAGCGCCATCTGCCCTGGGCAAGGCCGTGGCGCTCTCCAGCCACCGACAGCAGCAGCCGTGCGTGCCGGCTGCCCCCAGGAATTCCTGGAACAGGGACAGAAAGACCTGGGGCGGCGGCGGCAGCCGGCGCCTGGCAACCTGGCCCGTTGGCTCTCCTTCCTGGAAGGCACATCAGCTCCCCCGCACCCCTCAGAACCCAGGCATCGCTGAGAAAGGGGGCGACGCAGGAGGAGATGACCAAGACAGGGTTGATCCGGAAGGGACTCTATCAAGCCTCACGTTGGGCCGAACTACCAGCCTTGTACTTCTCTCCCTGGGAAGTCAGTTCTGTGTGCTTATTCCAGTTTTGCAAACGGTCCACAGTGACATAGGATCAACTACAAAAGCATTTCCATACTAATTCATATCAAGCGATCTTCAGTCTTCTTTAGGTTTCCTTTCTCCAAGGGGATGACATGAACAACGTCATAAGTGTCCCAGTCGACTCTCCGAAAATCGGCACGCCCTGTCGTAAACAGGATGAAGAGACCAGTCAAGACGCATTAGACGTCTGACTTTCAGTTCTCCAAAAGTCCCCACTGAAATTAAAAAAAAAATATGGAAGCGCTAAAAATCCTTGCTTGAAAACACAGTTTGGGTGTGGGTGGGGGCTACCGAAAATAAAACAAAAATCTCGACCGTTTGGTGAGAGACAGGAACAGGAAGCGAGTTGCTGAAATCGAAATCCAAGAAAAAAAAATGCTTTACGTACAATATTATAAAACTTTCAAGGCCATGCACCATGCTCATACCATATTCCATGCTCAGAAAGCTTATTTTCTTCCATGTGGTAAATAAAACCTAAGCGAGTACGAGTTCTCATGTTTTTCCATATTTCCATGGATCTTTTTCTCTTCCCTGGGGACACACCCCCTGGGTTAGAAGCCACTGGTCTAGAAGGCTCCGTCAGAGAAGACAGAGGCAGCAACCCACCGGGATCATGACGGCTGCCTCTACCTGGCCGAGAAAAACGATCCCAACCCCAAACACTCTCAACCTCAAGGCCTTCTGCCGATGGAGGAACCCAAAGGGGAAGACGTCTTTCTCCCTCTGGCTCAATGACGGAGCACTGAACTGTCTCCAATCTGTAGTCTTGCAAGAAGACTCATACCTTCCTCTCCAACAAAACGTGTTCATTCCCTCTCACCCTAGTTTCAGGCACTGGGCAATATCCCATAATGACCATTCCCAGGGGTGATTCTGGTTTAGGCCAGCATCAAGCAAGGAACAGAGCTCTGTCTCAGTGGATGGAGCACTGGCCTACCGAAGGGTCGCCGGTTCGATTCCCAGGCAGGGCTCACGCCTGGGTGGCGGGCCATGTCCCCAGTAGGAGGGGGCGTGCTAGCGTCAGCTAATTGGTGTTTCTGTCATGCATTGACGTTTCTCTCCTACTTTTTGTCTCTCCTTTCCCCTCTCTCTAAAAATAAATAAACAGCCCTGGTCGGCGTAGCTCAGTGGATTGAGTGCGGCCTGTGAACCAAAGCGTCGCAGGTTCGATTCCCAGCCAGGGCACATGCCAGGGTTGCAGGCCACGGCCCCCAGCAACCGCACATGGATGTTTCTCTCTCTCTCTCTCTCTTTCTCTCTCTCCCTCCCTTCCCTCTCTAAAAATAAATAAATAAATCTTTTTAAAAAAGTAAATAAAAATAAATAAATAAAGTCTTTTTTTCCTAAAGGACCAGAGAAAGCAAGAATCCAACTGTGCATCCTGTCTCCAAACTCTCCGATAATTCCTCTGATATTGGGATCCGTGGGATCTATTCCACGGTGTCTCCATGGGTGGCCTGAGAAGCCCATGCTTGTGGTCAGTTGACTGGCAGGTGAAAATCGTGGATCCCGGAGTCCATCCCTGCCTGACGGGTCTCTGGGCTTGGAGGGCGCCCCACAATGCCTGTCAGAATTCATATTCCAACAGGACCCCCAGCGGACTGGGAACATCTGGATGTGATGGAAACTATAGCGGAGTCACGTCAGGGACTGAGGTTGGCAGAGGAAACGGCTGCTCGCTCCAAAGCCCGTCTCAGAAACCCCGTGGCCCGTGGCCTCGCCCAGTGAGCTCCATTTCCCTCGTCCTTTATCTCCTCGCGGACACCCCGTATGTCCCCACACTCTGCACCTTCAGGGGAGGCTGCACGCCCACCCCATGGAGATGGCACCCTCTGGGCTCGGGTTGACCAGATGTTCCTGCCACCTCCTCATCTCAACTCTTCCACCCCTCGTGTCACCAGCCATTGTGCTCCTCGACCACACTTCTCCGTCTTCTCCTGCGTCTGCTGCCTGCAGACCTGCTTCTGCGTTTCATCGAATCCCCTCTGCTTGTCCTGGCCTGTCTTTTTTTCTAGCAGGGCCGCCCTCCCGTCACGGGCCCCTGTCCCCTCAAGGGATGCCTCTGTTCAAGTCAGGTGTTCTGTGTGGGTCGTCCATGCAGAGCCCAAAGATCAGAGGTGGAACACAGGTTCAAATGATGGGTAACACAGTCAGGGATGTTATATGCCTGTCCACCAGGCTCCTCTGACTGCCGTGGTCCTGGTTCAAGTTCAAGGACAATGACCGCAATGACGTTTGCCAGTCACACGTCTCCCTGATCCCAGTTTCCGTAACCGTGCCCTCTACAAATATCCCCTGGTCACTCGAATAGGCACATTTACAGGTTGAGTTATGGCCCATCCTCTGTCCCTGTGGGGCTGTCTGCCCACACATAGGCCGACGACCAGGTGACATGTCATGATTTTCGTCGTGCGTGTATATCGAGGACCGGGGAGGCACAGGGCAATCATGTTGTGAGTCATGGGTGGCGAATGGCTGCAAAAACAAAGTGCCTTCCGTGGACAAGTGCAGAGAGCGAGGAGGCAGATTCGCGGTTGCCAGGGGCTTGGAGAGCAGGAGGCAGGGTGATTATTCACGGGTGTGGGGTGTCCTTTGGGGGAGACAAGATGACGTGGAGCTAGACAGGGGCGACGGTGGCGCAACACTGTGTGCGTACTCAGTACCAACCACTGAAACATACCCTCGAAAATGGTCCATGACATATTATGTGCATTTGACTTTGATTTAAAAAAAAAAAAAAAGAAAAGAGCATCTGCTCTCTGAAATCCCTGCGTTGGCCAGAACGCGTATCAAAAGAAGCAGGTCGTCAACATGAAGCCATCATCGTCACTTTCTGGGCCCTATTTCTCCTGACCCTATTCCCGACTCGTACGGAATTTCCATATGCCCCGGGTAAGGGGCAGCCCCAACAACAGACCCCCACGCAGCGGGGCTTGTGACGCGGCCAAGGTGTCCATCTGCCGCGCTGGCAAAAGTGCCCGTGGCGGGCAGACGGCCCACAGTCTGGCGGAGCGAGGACGCAGCGTCCCGTGCCAGCCCCAAGCAGTGACAGGAATGAAGATGGACAGTGTGAGACTCAGCATTGTGTGTGTTCCCAGCGGCGAGCTGCGGCAGCGGGCCCACGCGGGTCCAGGTTAAAATTTCAAAACAAGCAAAAGGCAAAAACCGTCGAGAGAATGGGAGAGGACTGGTTGCTGGGACTCTTGCTTGGGGAGGGAGGGGGGTGGGATCCCAAGTAGAGGGGATGGATTCTTAGGAGGCGAAGGGAATGGCTTCTTAGGAGACAGGAATTATCCTGCACCGGCCCTGGCTGGGCAGCTCCGTGGGTTAGAGCATCGTCCCGCTGGGCCAGTGTTGTGAATTGGATCCCCAGTCAGGGCACATGCAAGAAAAAAAACAACGAATGCATCAGTAAGTAGAACAACAAATTGATGTCTCCCTCTCTCTTCCTCTCTCTCTCGGTCTTTCTAAAATCAATAAAAATACATTTCTCTTAAAAACAAAGGAGTCTGTGTGATGCTGGGATGGTGGGTGGGCTTCTTCCTCCATTCCTCAGAACCCACAGGCTGTGCAACACAACAGGTGACCCCAGTGTCAGCTACGGACTTGACTGACTCCTAAGGTAGCAGTGCTGGCTTGTCAGCGACCACGCAGGGTGTTAAACCTCGAGGAACTGGTGCTTGTGGAGGACAAAAGGCGATTGTTTTGTAGAGCTCCTGGCCGTGTCTAAAATGCTGGGTGCGTTCATTCATTCCAGGGGCATGGCCTGGACATCTGCCAGGGACCACAGGCGCGTTCTCCCGTCCTGGGCTTCCTCTGCCTCCCTCCGGCAGTTCTCTGTAGAGGAGGCGCTATTCCCGTGTTCCGCCCCCACCCCCACTTCTGGGTTGTAATTATCCTATATGCACCTCTCTCCATCCTCTGCGGCCTTGCTGAGCCCTGGGAGCAGAGGAAACACGTTGGTCTACACCGCTGGACAACGCACTTTTTCCTAAAGCGTCGTCGGGTGGTAAGTCCAGGCCCCTGGGCATGGGAGAGGGTGCTCCTTGGTTTGGAAGAATCCGGAAGCGGGCACCCAACGAAGTGTTCCCCATGACGGAGAAGGAACACTTTGGGGCGTCCCCCCCCGCCCCCCCCGCCGCCGTGACCATAAGAAACATCCGTCTGTCGGACCCACCGAGGGTGCGGTGAGCTGCAGAGAGCAGGCCTCAGGCAGGCTGCGACAGGCTGGGCCCCGTGCGGTCGGGGCGCGCGGACGGGCCGCAGAGAGAAGGGAAGGAGAGCCTGCCTTGGCAGGAGCTGATAACAGCCAGCCCCACAGGATGTGGTCAGTGGCGGCAAGGGGGGCGCTGCGAGAGAGAAGAGCGAAAGCCGGCACCACTGGTGATGAGGGTGGCAGGGGGCTGGACAGAAGGGAGAGCTCTTGTTTCAAATCTCAAAAACAGGGAAGCCCCAGATTGGGTTGGGACTTGGCAGGGTTGGAGGGGTGGGGGGCTGGGGGGGTACGCGTAGAAAGGAACTCCCTTTTTATTTTTGGCCGAGCAGGGCTGTCCGACCTCTTGGCGTCTCTGGGCCGCCCTGGAAGAAGAAGAGTTGTCCTGCGCCACCCGTTAACTCCGCAGACACTCATGGAAAAACGATGAGCAAAAAACCACGTTTAAGTAAATTTGCGATTTTGTGTCGGGCCACATTCCTAGCCGTCCTGGACTACGTGCGGCCTGTGAGGCCGCGGGTTAGACACCCGCCCCCCCGCCCCCACTCCACACGGTGGGGCCGGAGGAGGTTTACCGTTGTTTGTATTTAAAATAGTACGACGGTCGACTGACATCGGTGGCTTCCCTGATCTGTCTCTTCTCCCACAGGGTTTGCACGGAACAGCCCCGGGGACCCCCCTTCTTCCAGCCTGCAGTACCCCCCTGACCGCTTCTCCAGGTGTGACCTCAGAAGCCCCTCTGCCACCCCTCAGCCCCCTGACACCAGCCAGCACCGTGTTCTCACCTTAACTCCTTGTTGCTCAGCCACCGTGAGCAGCCAGGTTGGTCCGAATGATCCACCGAGGTAGAGGCTGCTGTCCACTGCTTGGTCACCCTGCCTCCGTGGCCTCTCACACCTCCCTTCCCCCCTCCCTCTCTCGGGGCTGTGCTTCCGACCAGGACCCTGTGGCTCTGCCACAAGGGGCCTGGGCCCCTGGTTCCCTTGGGGGGTGGCCAAGAACTAGGGCAAGGGCGCTGGGCATCTCCTAAAGCTGTGACACCAGCGCGGTGCCTGAGCACTGTCCCAGGCCGCGCCGAAGCCTTCTTTCCCACGATGGGTGGGGTCGAACTCAGGCTGCCGTGGAAGCCCCCCTCAGTGTGGGAGAAGAACCAGACCCAGGCCCCGGTGGACCCGCGGGCCCCGGTTCCGCCTGCAAAGCCCCCCAGATCGCTGACTTCCTGCAGAAGCTCGTCCTGGGCGAGCAGGTGGGGCTCACCAGGAAGACACACCCGGCTCCCCTCCCAGGCTGGGGGGCCCCCATGCTGGGCTGGGTGGGTGTGTCTTTGAATGGCTTTGTCTCACGCACGACCACCGGCCTGGGGAACCCAGAGGCCTTTGGGGGGGCTCCCTGCAGCCCCCTCCGGGGTCTGGCTTTTGTCTGAGCGCCCCCCCCACAAGCACTCAGCATCCTTTTCACCAGCCTGGAGCCCCCCTCCCTGTGCCTCGGACCAAATGGAAACAGCAAAGCCTTGCACAGCAAATCTACATCAGCATCCTGTGATCCTTAAGACACATTCACACAGCCCTGGCTGGCGTGGCTCAGCGGATGGAGCGCGGGCTGCAAACCAAAGCATCGCAGGTTCGATTCCCAGTCAGGGCACATGCCTGGGTTGCAGGCCACGGCCCCCAGCAACCGCACATGGATGTTTCTCTCTCTCTCTCTCTCTTTCTCCCTTCCCTCTCTAAAAATAAATAAATAAAATCTTTAAATAAAAGACATATTCCTACAAGAATCAACTCCGTGTTTCTCGTACTCACCTCTGTAAACCCACTTGGGCCCCGCCCTGCCTAAAGTCCAACCCAGGTTCACAAGGATGCAGGAAGAGATAAGGAAGACCCCACCCTGCTCCCTCCAAAAGCACGTTGTGTTTGAAGACCATGGACCTGTTGGGGGTCAAGAACTCTCATGCTTTGCTGACACCCAATGGCTTCTCTTATGTGGGTTCTTAGTTCAATTCTATATTATTCCATTAAAAAAAAAACTACCATAGATCCTGATCAGATGGACGTGACGTTGTTCTCACCGAAAAATAACAAGATCGTTTTAGAATTCCGTTGCACGAAGGTTTTCATCTTTCACCCATTGGCCTGTGATGGCATTGTGTTTTCAAGTGGACAGGTAGGACTTCTTTTTTAAAGATTGTATTTATTTATTTATTTTTAGAGAGGGAAGGGAGGGAGAAAGAGAGAGAGAGAGAGAAACATCCATGTGAGGTTGCTGGGGGCCGTGGCCTCCAACCCAGGCCTGTGCCCTGACTGGGAATCGAACCTGCAACGACACTTTGGTTCCCAGCCCCAGGTAGGACTTTTTATGTGTCATCTGTCGGGTCCTCCTAGCAGATACGTCCTCTCCAAGTCCCTCTTGAGTTTCCACGCTCTTACTGCACTCTTGAGCCAGACGAGCTCTTCGTTTTCATGTAAAAAAAAAAAAAAAGGGCATCCGTATTTTCCCTCCTGGTTTCTGCTGTTGGCTCGGGGGTGGGGAAGACATCCTATTCCTTTACCTGGTCCTACATGCAGTTGCTTCCTTACCTTTCCTTCTAAAAAGCTGAAGGTTTCCCCTTTCCTATCTTGCTGCCTAATCCTCATCGGTCCGCTCACTATGGCTAGCCAGCTGTCGCAGAGACTAATTGAGCTGGGCGTTATTTTCCCACAGACCTGTGCCACGGCGGCCTGCCTCCCACGGAGCGTTTGCAGTCCCGGCACCCACAGCACACGGCATGCGCACCAGAGTATTTTCTGTTCAAGTAAACCTGAAACCTCCAGGGCTGGTCTCGGCGTGATGTTCTCCTCCTCCAATGGATTTTCCCAGTGTTGACCAGCTGCGTGGAAGTTTTGCTCAAGTCTGCTTCCTTCAAAAGCATGCTGCAGGGGCTGTGAGGAAAGTGGGAAGATGGCTCAAAGAAAGAGAGAGAGAGAGAGAGAGAGAGGGAGAGAGGGAGAGAAAGTATTTGGTCCACCTCTGTAGGCATCTTTATACTATCACACTTTTCAAACTTTGCATACGGCATCTGTCTTGAATATTCTTTGGGTGTGTCTGTCAACGGGACACAGGAGTTGCATGCTTTTACGTATTCTTGTATGTCTTTTCGGAAAGTAGTTCTAGGGCCCTTATTTTTTCTTGTTCTTGTAAATATTTTTATTATATTTCAAAATATTTTTTTGTGTGGATGTATTGCAACGGCATCGGCTTTGTTTAATGCTTTTGTAAATCTCAATTTGCTAAACTCTTATTACTTCTATGTTTTATTTAGAAGTTGTTTAGGTTTTACTGTTTTGTTTATACACATATAGTAAATTGTACCTGCAAATAATATGATCACTTTTCTTGACAATTCTGGTACGTTTTGTTCTTTTTATGGTGGAACTGTCCTGGCTACAACAGCCAAGGTTGTGGTGGTTAGAGATGGTGATGATAGTTCATCTTAAACTCCCCCTGACTTTGAAGAGACTGCTTTCAAAATTTTGCTCCTTACCGTGCTGTGCAAAAGGTTCTTTGTAGAAAGTCTATTAGAGGAAGGAGGTTTTGATTTTCTCTGAGCGTGTTAAATCATGAACAAATAGGCTCCAGTTTTATTGTTTTGTGAATCAATTGATTTGAGAAGTGTACTTTATTTAGTTTTCTTCTCTCTCTTAATAGGTTGATAGTTCATGGATCATCGCAAATTCAGGTTGAACCTCCGCCCGCCCCCAATATAAACCAAATGGATTTCATGGCTTACGTAATTTATTTTGCAAATATTTTGGAATTTGGGATGTTTTGTCACCAAGAGTGAGATCATTCTGTAACTTTCTTCCTATGCTTTCTTTATCGGATTTAGGGATAAAAATATGACTGGCTTCCTACATAGTTTGGGAGTGTTGCCTGGAGAAATTTAGATAATGCTGGAATGTTTAGCTACCTTTGGAAACTCCCGAACCTAGCATTTTCTTGAGGGGAAGCTTTTTAATTACTAATTCAATTAATTAAATTTCTATAACACCGTTCAGGTCTCAGAAATGTACTTCTGTCAGCCTGGGTAACACCATTGTTCTGTGAGTGAGTGGACTGTGAACACATATTTACAGGTAGGGGGACTGGAATTCACATTATTGCATTATTTCCTTTATCAACACAGCTGCTTTGAAGTTCTATCTCTTATTTACGTTTCGTATGAGATTCAGGGGCACATTTTCTTGTCATTTCCAATCCTACTGAAGTTTTGTTTCTATTCCATTTCTATTTTGTTTGTGTTTCTACCACTATTTCTGTTTTGCTTAGAGCCTTTTCAACTTTATTACACATGAAAATTTAACCTAAAAGTGAATTGAAAGGTAACATTTGAAATACAATTGACTTGAAAATGGTAATAGTAAAGTAAGACATGCTCAAAATAAAATTTAGAGTTACGCTGATTGTATTAAAATTAAACCTCACTTTAAGATAAAATTAATTCTAAAAAGAAAGCAAAATCCCTGTCATTTTTGACCACATGGATCCTCTCTGTTTTGTTCTCTTTTGTTTTCTTTTTCTTTTTTTCCCCCCCACACACTTGACGTGGGGTGCTGAACACCCCATACAACGTGCAGGTGACGTTTTATAGCATGGTACCCCTGAAACCGTATGATTTCATGAGCCAGTGTCACTCCAATAAATGCAAGGAATAAACAAATAAAGAAAATACAGGTGTTATAGGCGAAGTAATGGTGTACCAACACTGAAACACGGAGCGTTCACCTTGTTCTCTGATGTCATAAGCATTGCTGCAGTGTGTGTGCGTGGGGCGGGGGCAGGGGGGTAGTTTGTTCCCTTGATTTTTTTTTTTTTCCTACTTTTGTTCCCGTGTGTTCTGTGCTTGTCCCGGCCTCTCACGCGGTACCCTCAGCTCCCCTATCTGTCCCATGTCGGCCTTCCTGGCACAAAATTGTACCTTTCCACGTAAGTTCCAACGGCTTGCAAGGCATGTGTTCCCGGTCGCGAGGAACAGAACTTACGTACGTCTTCTCGGAATGCCGGGTTGTGTGCCTCCTCCGTCAGGGCACCCTGGCACTTCGGGGTCAACGTTTGCCCGCCGGGCCCTGCCTCCTCTGGGTGAACTTGGGAAGAAACGGCGCTGAGCTGTCCTAGAGAAAAAAAATATACAAAATTTAAACAGTATACAATTCAAAAAGAAAGAATTCTCATGGTCTCCCTTGTTCACTCTCTCAGTGATGTCTTGCCAATAATCTTATAGGTTTGTTGTTGTTTTTTTCCAAACACCTGAACCCCATTCAAGCCAGACCCCAGGGTCCATAGCAAATAACACCCCTTTTTTATTACAAAACCTTCTACTATAAAAGCATCAGCATGTAATTCTGGGACATAACACCACCATACCCCAGCACACCCTAGGATGTCTTGGGTGAAATGTTCAATCTAAAACTACAAATTATGATGCCCGTCTTATTACCCTGCTCAGCACTCTCAGGTGGGCCTTGCTTCCTCCAGACTCTGTGTCTCTTGGCCCACGTGTCTGCTGGGCTAGAGCTGCTGGTTGGTCTTGATTGCAATAATTCAGATGCTAAAAGGGACTACGTTTTCAGCACTGCTTGGCCAACTGCTTCACATAGGCAGTTTAAGTGTAAAAACCTTCCTGCGAAAGATGTCACACTCTTCAGTGTTTCTGAAGAAAACCCAGAATGGAAAGAGTTGCACTTGTCCCAGTCTGCAGTCCCACCCACAGTGCACTAGGGTCCCCTTTCCTCCACACCCTCTCCAACACTTGTTGTCTGTCGCTTTGTTAAAATGGATCTGCCTTTTGACCCAGCAATTCCACTGCTGGGGCTATATCCTAAGAACCCTAAAACACCAATACAAAAGAACCTTTGCACCCTGATGTTCATAGCAGCACCATTTACAATAGCCAAGTGCTGGAAGCAACCTAGGTGCCCATCAGTCAATGAATGGATCAAAAAATTATGGTGCATTTACACAATGGAATTCTATGCAGCAGAAAGAAAGAAGGAACCCCCACCCTTTGCAACAGCATGGATGGAGCTGGAAAGCATTACGCTAAGTGAAATAAACCAGGAGGTGAAAGACAAATACCATACTATCTCACCTTTACCAGGAACCTAATCAACAAAACAAACAAACAAACAAACAAAATACAGTCAAAGACACTGAAATAGAGGACAGGCTGACAGTGACCAGAGGGGAGAGGGGAGGGAATTTCAGGGGAGAATGGGAAGGGTTTACAGGAACAGATTTAAAGGACACATGGACAAAAACGGGGGGGGGGGGTGGAAATGGGAGGTGGGGAGGTATGGGTGGGGGGGGCTGGGATGGGACTAAAGGACAGGAAACTGTACTTGAACAAGGATTGAAAAAAAAAAAAAAAGAGTTGCCCTTGTAACTTCCAAGCAGGAGAAACATCAGCCAACGCTGTGGAAGGCCCTGCTTGGAGACTGACACATAGTCACCTAAAGAAACAAAACTGTATCTAATGAAGAGCAGCTCCACTGACAAACAAAAGCCCTTTTTTTCCCCCTTTTCTTTACAAACCACTATCATAAGACTCTAATTGCTTTGTGAATGCAAAGGAAAAAAAAAAACAAAACAAAACAACAGACATTCCTTGCAAAGTGTGTGCCGCCCTTGCAGGGCAGAGCTCTGATTATCGAGTAATTGCGCTTCTAATGGCACTTTCATCGCGCACGGAATCAGACGGTGAGTGTAATTACGGCCACCGGTGAAATCTGTGCGGGGACCAGGGGACCGTCTGGCAGGGCTGGGGATGGGGGGATACATACAGCTGATGGCCTCAAAGTGAGAGACACTAATCCACCGCCCCCCCCCCCGCCTTTAGAAATGTGTTTCCAACGTGGTCCTCTTCCAAAACAAAGGAACCGAAGTAGTAAAAGACATGAAAAACAGCACAACACGTGGGCGGGGAAAGACAGGTCAGTGGAGTCTGTCCTGGTGAAATATGAAATTGGGGGGGTGGTGGAAATGGCAGACAGTTTTGGGTGTTGTAAGTGGTTTGTTGGCTAGAAAGAAGCAAACTGTCCATATTTCTGGGCCTGGCTGAAAAAAAAAAATTGGTGGGTCTGTGTGCAGATGAGCCACAGGGTGTGAGACTGTTCCAGCAAGCGCCAGCTGAAATTAAAGACATAACGCAGAAGAGAAGCCGGAAACCATGAGAACTCATCATTTCTATGTTACTTCATTATTTGCGATTTTGACTGCATTCACTGTGCGCTAGGAGAAGGAGCTGCGCTTTTGGGGTTTCCAAAGAGGGCTGCAGCTGCCTTCATTTCTCAGGCTGTTTGGAGGAAGTGCCCGTGAATGTCATGCTTGAGTGGGCTGGAAACACAGCAGGTACACTTCCGAGTTTCCTTCCGGGGAGACGCATTGACGAGACGAGGTGCGGCTGCCAGAACCCTAAGACAACTCTGGGCGGGTTCCGTGGCGGCCCCAGTGTTCCAGACCACCCCTGACCTCACAATGGGACCTCACCTGGAAACAGGGTCTGTACAGGTGAGATCTAGTGAAGGACCTGAGAGGAGGGCGTCCCGGGTCAGGGTGGCCCTGCGTCCAGTGACCGTGTCCTGAGAAGGGACAGAAGAGGAGACGCAGACCCACGGAGGAGAAGCCACGTGGAGATGGGGGCAGAGACGGGAGGGACTCCCGGAGCCCCGGAGCTGGAAGAGACAGGAAGGACCCCCTGGAAAAGCCCCTAGGCTAGCAGATGTTTTCCGAGTCGCACCTGTCTAACCCCAGGCGGCTGCTCTCAGAGAAGCACTCCACCCCCCCAGGGGACGGACAGGTGATCATGAACCTTGGGGGTCTCTGTGAAGAAGCACCCGTTTCCCTCTCCTTCCGTCTCTAGGGGTCCTCTGCGTGCTCAACACCTCCTGCACGAACGGCTCGACTCTGCCCCACGCCGAGATTGCCCTCCAGCCTCTCAGGGCAGAACCCGAGAACCTGCATTTCCCACAAGGCAGGGCTGAGCACCAAGGATTCTGAGAGGGAGACTCTGTGGTCTCCCTCTTCCCCCAGAGGAATGGGACATCTTTCCGCTAGAGACCAGAGCTACAGGCAAAGGTGTTAGCATGTTATGGAGCTGAAATGCGTCCACAACACCAAAACCCAAATGGGGGACAAAAACCAAATGGGGGACAATGGCCGTGGAGACATCGGAGTCCCCACAGCTCACGCCACACAGGGACAGGAGGAGACCCTTAGCCCCTGAAGCCCAAATCCTCCATGTTTTGCCAACAGTGTCTTTCAGAGGCACGAGTCAGGAAGGGTTCAAGGCCCTGGGCTGAGGGTCCGTCCGCTGGAAGTGTGCATGGTTCCCTTCACCTGACTGGTTTCTCCCCTGGCGGCCTCCTGGCCGGGGTCCCCATCACCGAGCTGGGGAGGCCTCCCAGCCCCCCAACAAGCCTCGTGTGTGATGCTTCCTGGGACTAGACCCCAGCTCCGTGGCCTGAGCAGGAGAGAGGTGGAGGGGTCCATTTCGTACTTAGCAGCCTCTGTTCCTCTCTTATCTCCACCTGCATTCGCCTGAAACCTGTTTTCCAGGATTCTGGACGGGGCTGCATTCCTTCCTAATCTCTGCCTGGAAACCCTGGCGGCCAGGTATGGGGGCCAAAGGTAGTCTTCCCCTTCACCCTTTTTACATTTTTTTTCTCGTTGGGCTCTTCCTGGAACAGAGACCAAATATGAAAAGTCTACTTGATTAGTGTGTATCAGGCCCTAAGTCTAATACCCGAATGTGTAATAGACCCTAAGAAGAGACACCCACAGATGTCTTGGGTGCCACCTTTTCTATCCAATCATCTATTCATGGGTGTTTGGGTGCTTGCATGTCTTGGTTATTGTCAATAATGCTGCTACGAGGATAGGGGTACATACGTCTTTCTGAACTAAAGTTTGGGGTATCTTCACAAGCTGTGGTACATTTACATACAATGGACTGCTCCTCAGCCATGCCAAAGGAGGAAATCTTACCATTTTTTTCATTAACATTTTTTTATTGTTGTTCGAGTACAGTTTTCTGCCTTCCCCCCCAGCCCTCCCCACCACCCCAGCCCTTCCCACCTCCCTCCCTTGCTTCCCACACCCCTTGTTATTGTCCATGTGTCCTTTATCCTTGTCCCTGCAAACCCTTCCCCCCTTTCCCCTGGAATGCCCTCCCCTCTCCCCTCTGGTCACTGTCATCCTGTTCTCAGCTTCAGCGTCTTTGGTTCTATTTTGCTTGCTCGTTTCACATTGTTGGTTAGGTTCCTGTGGAATCGTACCGTTTGAGACAATGTGGATGGACCTAGAGGGTATTGGGCTCAGGGAAATCAGTCGGACACAGGAAGACGAATATCACGTGATCTCAATCAGATGTGGAATCTAAAACACCAATAAATACAGAAGCAAAACAGAGACAGAGTCGTAGATACAGAGGGCTATTGGGGGGCTGGGTGAAAAGGTGAAGGACTCAGAAGCACAGACAGGCAGGTACAGAGGGGTCTCAGGGATGTGAGTTCCAGCACAAGGAGTGTCGTCAGTAATATTGCCATAACGATACCTAGTGTCAGGTGGGGACTGGACATGTTGGTGGGCTGGCTTCCTAAGTTGGGTGCATGTCTAACCACTCTGCTGTGGACATGGAAGTAATATAACATTGAAGATCCACTCTAATTGGGGAAAAAAAAATTACAGGAGAACAAAAGAAGTATGGAATCATTGAGTTTTCTTTTCTTTTTATTTTTAAAAAGATTTTATTTATTTATTTTTAGAGAGGGAAGGGAGACAGAGAGAGAGAGAAACATCCATGTGAGATTGCTGGGGGCCGTGGCCTGCCACCCAGGCATGTGCCCTGACTGGGGATCGAACCTGCGACGCTTTGGTTCGCAGCCCGCGCTCCATCCACGGAGCTACGCCAGCCAGGGTGGAGTTGTGGAGTTTTCTATGCCTGTCCTCACTGCCACATCGCCGGGGGTGGCTTTGAACAGGACACAAAGCAAGGGTGTCACTTGGGAGCTGAAAAGATGGGAGAACCAGTTAGATGTGCAAAGGCCGTATTTCCACGCAAGGGCTGCGTTGTGAGTTAGTGGAGGTGACGACCTTCACACATGAATTTATGGGGGGGCGGTGGAGGGACGCAAGGGAACCCACATCTAAACCTTCGTAAAGAAACCCTGGAGAGCAAAAGCAGGAGGCTGCCACACTCCATGAACACACCACCTTCCAGAATCACCTTCCGCGGTGGAATACCCCCAAGCGAACCCCCAAGCCACCGGGCAGCTGGCTTCGTGTGGTGAGTTACTTCACTCCGGCACGGGTCAGAACCACCGGGGGAGCCTGGTAAATACGTCAGCCCCAGCCCCCCACCCCCCCTCCCCGAGTCTGCGGCATCCGAACCTCCCGGGGTGCGGTTATTTTTAACGAGCTCCCAGGTGGGGGCCGGATGGAAACACTGAGCACCTCCAGCCCTCTGTGGGGAGCTCTGTCTGCGCAGCCTGCTCGACCCGGGTGGCCCCGAGGTTACCCGGGAAGAGGAGCCAGAACGTGGCTAAGTTACCAGGCACAACACACGGACCAGAACCACCCAGAACCACCCAGAACCACCCCTTCCTTAGCCAGTGCCCTGGAGTGGATGGAGGCTGCTTTGTAGACAAGAGGGAAACATCCCATCAGAATGGACGCGTCCAAGGTAAACCCACAGCAGTGAAACCTGAGGATTAAAAGTTACACGGCTGTAAAAACTGGCCATTTGTGCGATGTGCTGTGACATCAAGTTTTTGTCCATGTAGACAGCACTTGAACTTGGGAACCACTGCTGGCCCCCCGCCCACACCTTCCACGGGGCCTGAGGTCGACCAGTTGTCCAGGCAACATTTCCTGACTCGTCAATAGCAGGAGGATGACAGGGTGTTTTGAGTGCACGAAAGCACAGGAGTTCTTTACAGCAAGGAGGGGTCTCCTTGAACTATAAACTGCCTCATAATTGCTGGGGTTCCCCCTCCCCCAGTGCATTCTGGCCCCTTGTCTGTCTCAGCTGCACTGCCAGAGGTTAAGAACTGTGGCCAAAGTAACTGCTGCTGAATCACACTGTCTGGGGCGCAGCGACGGTTGCCTCCAGGAAAGCAGGACCGAGCCCAGATTACCGGCAGGGAATAATATAATAACCCACCCCCAGCCTCGTCTTGCCTTCCACAAAATCTCCAGGACAGGCAGAGTGTCGCCACGGCTGAGAAATGCAGACAGAGGCATGCTGGACACCGGCCAGACAAATACCTACCGTTTCTGAGCCTCACGTCCCACAGCCGTCACCCTGAGCACATCCTGACCCCGCCCGCAGCCCTGCACTCAGGCCTGGACGCCGGTGTCTGTCTGCCTGGGCCCCGTGAGAGGCTGCTCACAGGGCCAGCCCTGGGGAGGACAGCGGGGGGGGGAGACGGCACTCCCGCCCACGTCCAGGCAAGCTCCCCTCTGGGGGGTGTTGCCCTGGTTTTTCTCGTCCCCCCTCTCTTTGTCTCAGTGCCCTGTGCCTCTCTCCTGGGCCCTTCGTGACCGGCTCAGTCTAACTCTCGGCACCGGGTGTCCCATGGACCTACTATTCCGGGCCGCCCCCAACTCCACTCCCCTCCACAGACTGCCCACACCTTCCTGCCTGCCCCCTTTGTCCATCTCGGTGAGCTCCACACCTGTTCGGTCCTTCCCCCTCCCAGGGCAAAAATGAAGGGGAACAGGCATTGTCTTCACTCCCCCACCACCACCACCAAGAAGCCCACCTCTCCCAGACCAGAGGAATAAGTCCTACAACCCCCCCCCCGCCCCCGCCAAAAAGCCACAGGTCAGAGCCAGCAACTGCCAGAGCTTCTTGACATGTTCCTCCTCCAAATGTGCAAGCAACACTCCCCGTCAGGAGGTCACTCACAGGGAACAGAAGACCCCCGTTCTCTCCAAACCCGTGTCTGCTGCACAATTCCCGCTCCTGGGTCCGATACACCCCGGAGAAATAAAACCAGGACGTCCTCACAAAAATGGGTCCTCGCGTGTTCACGGAAACATGGTTCCCCACGGCCAGAAGGGGATGCAGACAAAAGAGGGTTTCACGAAGAGGAAGCTCCCGGGGTGATGGGATCACACCTCCCTCAGCGGGCAGCTGCGAATGGGGAGTCCCACGCCAGGTTGTAGCTTTTAGAGCAAAGGGCTGACCTTGGCCTAAAGAAACTGTGCATCATTGCTCTTGCTGATGCACCTACGACAACACACCTTTGCCACAACACCCCTCAGGGGCATCATTGGCCTCACACCCCTCATGCTCCTGCAGTGCAACCCCCACCTGGCTCTCTCCCACCTGCCTGTGACCTGCCTTCCTTCCCACCCCTCCCGAAACCCCACCCCAGAAAAGGCACCCTGGTTCCGGAATGCGTGTTTCTCCGTCCGCTGAGACCTTGTTCACGGCAGCACCCTCCGTTTGGTCGCGTGTGTTTTGACACACAAGTGTCCACAGGTGCGGAGGCTTGGGCGTCGCCAGGCGCTGGAATCGTCGTAGGGGCCACAGGACGTGGGTCTGTCTGTCTTGCTCTGTCGTGTGGGAGCATGGGAGTGGCCAGGGAGCAAGGCATCGTTCACAGAGGTGACACCACGCAGCTTACAGGTGGGAGGCATCCAGTTTGCCTGGCTCTCTTGGTTCCTCTTCCCGACACAAGAGCACCCTGTCCAAAATACCTGCGTACCCCCCGGGGCCGGCCCCCAGCTTCCCGACACAAGGCAGAGACCTGAGCGCCCCCCCGAAACTTGGAATGCAAACCAGTGGGCCCAGCTCACATGGGGTGGACGATGAGCAGATGCTTTTCTGTATTGTCCTCGTTTTCTGAGCCATTACTTCACACTGGGGATGTTTGTTTTGTTTTTTTTTTTCCCCCTCCTGAGGACACTCAGCGGTGTCTGGGGACATTTTCATTCTCACTGCGATGGGGAACAGGCTGTCCCTGGCCCCGGACACGCTGACCGTCACTCTGCAGCGCACAGGGCGCCCCGCAGCAGGGAGTCACCGGCCACAAGTGGCCACAGCGCCGAGGTTGGCGGCCAGCGATGGCACCCGCGGGCAGAGGAGTGTCGTTTGTGGGCGAGTGAGCCATCGGCCACTCTCCCCGCGGGCCCCTTTTCTCCGGGCGAAGGGCTGACATTTGAGGATCTCCGTGTGCAGAGATAAGATGTGGGCATCGTGTTCCCTGTCGCTTGCCGGGGAGCACACACCCCAGCTGACTCTTCCAGCGTGTCTGGAACGGAGCTGACGGACAAGGTCTACAGTATCTTCTCGCTCCTCAGCGTGGGCAAGTGAGACTTCTGCTGGGTTGTGCGAAATGCTTCGTGCCACTCAAACGCCCAGTGTAACGTTGAGCAGTCCGTTGGGTGTTGTAAATATGATTTTTTTTAAGATTTTATTTATTTATTCTTAGCGAGGGAAGGGAGGGAGAAAGAGAGAGAGAGAGAGAGAGAGAGAGAGAGAAACATCCATGTGCGGTTGCTGGGGGCCGTGGCCTGCAACCCAGACACGTGCCCTGACTGGGAATCGAACCAGCGATGCTTTGGTTCACAGCCCACACTCAATCCACTGAGCTATGCCACCCAGGGCTGATTTTTTTTTTTTAAAGATTCAGCAGAGACCAATCCATCCTAGTGGTGTTTTGTTTTCTTTAAATGGAAATTAGAGGCAAATTCTGAGAGACCATTTGGGGCCTCTCTATTTGTGTGTCAATGAGTATGTGATATATATATATCTGTATCTACTGCTTATCTCTGTTATCTGTGTATCTGATTATTTATCTATCTGTTATCTGCAGGCCTACCGTCAATTGATCCATCTTTGTTCGCACCACAAGTAAGCACGGTGACGTATAAGAACTGCGTCCAGGACTGGCGTGGAATGTCAGGCAGAGGTGGCCAGCACAAGGCCCGTGGGCTGAATCCAGCCCCCGACCTGGTTCAATCCAGCCCAGCACCTTGTTTCTACACAAGGGCAGCGCCCAGCTCCTTGCCCCTCGTTAAGGAGCTAGGACCTGCATACGGCCCTGAAAGTATAAGAGCCAGCGACCTGACATACGGCCCTAGTGAGTGAGCTAGTGGACGCTAGGACCTGTATACGGCCCTAAAAGTACAAGGAGCTAGGACCTGTATACGGCCCTAAAAGTATAAGGAGCTAGGACCTGTATACGGTCCTAGAAGTATAAGGAGCTGGGACCTGTATACGGCCCTAAAAGTATAAGGAGCTAGGACCTGTGTACAGCCCTAAAAGTATAAGGAGCTAGGACCTGTGTACGGCCCTGAAAGTATAAGGAGCTAGGACCTGTATACAGCCCTAGAAGTATAAGGAGCTAGGACCTGCGTACGGCCCTAAAAGCACATTCAGCCCTTCTTCAAAGGCAACCTGGAGGCTGATGTGGGCGCCCCCCGGTGAACATGACTTTGACACCCGTGACGTAAGCCCTACATGCTGCTGAGACAATGCGTCTCAACCAGGGACGATGCCGTCCACCTCCAGGGGACAGGCGGCAATACCTGGGGACACCGGGGTTGTCACACTGATGGGGGGGCGGGAGATGGTTGGAGCTCCTGGCCTGTGGTGAGCAGAGCCCAGGACGGCTCCTCAACCCCCCTGCCGTGCACACAGAACACCCCACAGGGAAAAAGGAGCTGGCTCCAGGCGCTAACCGTGCCCGGGCCGAGACGCCCTGAGCTCAGAATCAGCAGCGGAAGAGCCAGTGAGATGCACCCGATTCACACCCGGGGAAGGGCCCTACAACGCACTGAGCAGAGCCACTCAAATTCGGGGGAGGTCCACCGGGCGCCCACCCGCCCCTCAGACCCTGCCGGTCAGCCGGCGGGCAGCGCTTTGGTGTCCAAGCCGGGGAGCACCCCGGGCCCTACCTGCTGCACCTGCAAAGAGCATAGGGAACCCCCCCGAACAATCTTCTAGCAAGGTTTCCAATAAATACATGATGCGTTTTTTTTTTTTTTCAGTGCGGTTTCTTTTTCTCACGCACACACACAAACGCAGCTCTCTGGAACCCCCCTGCCCGTCAGAGCGCGGGTTGTTTGCACGGTGAGACGCGATAAAACCCTCAGAGGGTTTCTGAGCGAAGCCGGCGGCAGGCGGCAGGAAGTGTGAGGGGCGGGGCTGGGCGTGGGCCCCCCGACGAGCCAGGGAGGGGACACCCCACATTCACCAGGGGAGGGGTTTCCTCGGTTTGCTGGGAGGAGGACGGGGGGGGCACCGCAGACTGGGGGCCTTCCCGCATCAGGCGACTTCCGACGACGGAGTGGGTCTTTCTTGTCTTCCCCTGCCCCAAATACAAGGCCTGTTGAGGGGGGGGCAGGGGGGAGAGGCGGGTGCATTGTTTATCCACGTCCTGGCCTCGTAAAACCCCACGCTCTGCACAACGAACACTTCTGCAGGAAGACGTGGTATTCCTTCCTTCCTGTCGAATCTGAGGTGGACTCGCCGTGGCCCCACGTGCCTTCATTTGCTGGGGCCGATGCAAGAAACTACCCCACATGGGGCAGCTGCAACAACAGACGTTTCTCCCTCCCCGTCCTGGAGGCTGACACCCAGGGGTGGGCAGGGCCGGCTCCCCCTGAGACCTTTCTCTCTCCTGGGCGTGTGCACGGCCGTCTTCCCCCTGTGTCCTCCCACGGGTGTCCCTCTGGGTGTGCCTGTGTCCCCAGCTCCTCTTCTTACAAGGACCCCAGTCCTGTGGGAACAGGGCCACCCTAGGGACCTCATTTCACCTACATCCCTTCTACAAAGACCCGCCTCCAAATCCAGCCCCATTGTGAGGTCATCCCCAGCTGACCCCAGCCCCCCCATCACTCCATTCGAGGTCTCAACATGGTGACTGCAGAGTTTCATCCCAAACTAGGACCCGGACCGTCTCCCTATGAGACCCACATCGCTGCCGTTAAGCACAGGCACCGACCGAACCTGAAACCAGGTAGAAAAAAAGAGAGAGAGAAAGAGAGAGAGACATGGTGTCCACACACTGCCTGTGTGTGGGGGGTGTCAATCCCGTCCAGCCTGGGGCCCAGGGATCAAGTGCATTTGCAGAACAACTTGTGTTCAGGTCTTCCTGGATGAGGTTTTGGGCAAAGCTTGGCTTGCCTTTTCACGGGGGAGGGGGGTGCTGCAGCACCTGGCAGCCAGCAGCCCAGAAACAGCAGCCCGGAGCCCAGCTGGAGGGCAAAGACTTCTTCCGGCCCCACAGAGCTATGCTGGGTGCGTGAGGGCCTGCTCACAGACGCCCCAGCTTCTGCCACAAACGCTCACAAAAACCAACACCTCCCCCCCGCCCCGCACCATCAGCACAAAACCCTGAAGCCCCCTCACAACTGGGACCACAACAGCACGCCCCACGGACAGACACACGGGTGCCTCATCCGAGAGCTGCTCTGCGTGTCCGGACGCGACGGTTGCTGGCAGACCGTTCCAGAAGGAACCTCCTCCAGAGCAAGGACATCGGCGGCAAGAGCTCCGAGGGGCCGCCGGGATCTGGAAGCCGCCGTCCTGCCCCGAACACACAGCCTTCGCTGCACGGGTGGCCTTCCGGAACCTTCCTGCGGCCTTGGGACGTCACACACCTTGGCAGGTCCCAGGCCCGGCCTGCTCCTGGGGACCGGAGAAAGCCAGCCCTCCAGGAGGCTCAGGATCCCTCCGACAGTTGTGTGTGTGTGTGTGTGTGTGTGTGTGTGTGTGTGTTGGGGAAATATGTGTTCCGTGCCCTGGGGAGGGGGACGGGGGGCACCTCCAGAAGCCCTCACGCCCCGGGGTGCCTGGGAATCCCCAGCAAAGGAAGAGGGTTCGAGCTGGTGGCGGCGCAGCCCCCGTGGGGGAAGGCAGACAAGGAAGGGCGTGTCCTCACTCTGGTCGTCCCGAGAACGGCACCCGGGCCCAGCTCCCTCCCTGGCCGGCGTCACGCGGGGAAGCTGTTTTCCGCGTCGTGACGATGTCCTCTGCAGACGCGGAGGGTCCAAAGTCCCCACCACGAACACACGCGTGTACACACGCACACACACGCACACACACAACAGGTGTTTGAGTGGCGTCCTGTTGTTCAACCCGGTTGCCTTACAACACGGATGAGATCCACTAGGAACGTAAGTCTTCCTTACATCAAGTGGGCTGGCGTCAAATTGGTTTGGGCAGACGTGAGTTTGCTGAAGCCCCAAGAACCTGCCCACAATGGTCAGTGAAGACTAGTGTTTGTCTGTATACACACACACACTGTATATACGTATATGTATATATATACACACACAGTGTATATACACACACACATGCATATCTACATATACATATATGTGTATATATATACACACAAACATGTATTTTTTTAAAAGATTTTACTTATTTATTTTTAGAGAGGGAAGGGAGGGAGAAAGAGAGAGAGAGAGAGAAACATCCATGTGCGGTTGCTGGGGGCCGTGGCCTGCAACCCAGGCCTGTGCCCTGACTGGGAATCGAACCTGCGACGCTTTGCTTCACAGCCCGAGCTCCATCCACTGAGCTATGCCAGCCAGAGCCTAAGGACACTCTTTAGAATATGGGCACGACCCTGGGTGAAGACAGACAGCGGTGGCAATACCCCCCCATGGGCCCTGGACACCCCCACCCCACTCTGTGCAAGCGGGGAGAGATGGCCCGATAATCTTGAGAAGCAAATGCCAGTGCCTACCACTCATACCTGGGTGGAGACGGAGAGAGAGGGAGAGAGAGAGAGGGAGGAGGAGAAAGAGAGAGAGAGGGAGAGAGAATTAGTAGTAGGGAAAGTGATGAAATCTTACAGATAGGTACATGGGGGGCAGAGAGAGCGAGAGGGACAGAGAGAGAGGGACGGAGAGAGAGACAGAGAGAGGGAGGGGGAGAGAGAGAGAGGGAGGGGAGAGAGGGAGGGAGGGGGACAGAGAGAGAGGGAGGGAGGGGGAGAGAGAGAGAGAGAGAAATCAGTTGTCTCTTGCCCGTGCCCTGACCGAGGATGAAACCTATAATAACCTTCAGCTCCACAGAACAATGCTCCAACCCCCTGAGCTACCCAGCCAAGATGAACTTGTCCTTCTTTCTTTCTGTTTTTTTTTTTTGTCTTTTTTTACCGGAATGTTCTGCAGGCTCTGTTGAGGGTAATCACACTGTTATCTGTGCACCTCAGAAAGATTCCTGACCCAGCCGTGGGGAATGAGCGGCCTTTGAACTTGCTGGCCCGGGAGGACGACGTTTCTCCTTGGCCAGCATGCTGGGCCCTCGGCGTCTCGGAACAGACGCCCGGGGTTGCTCGCACGTAACCCCACACCCTCCCCATCCCGGCAGCTAACAAGCCTACTTCATTACAAAATGACCAAAAAAAAAAAACCCAAAAAAACCCAAAACCTTTTACAAAATGACGTGTCCCGTTAAGAAACTCAGATCGCGTCGGAAGGGATTATAGCTCGGAAGCAAACTTCCCGTCTCCCCGTTGAATTCCCCACCCGGCCTGACTTGGTTTACCTGACTCAGGGCAGAGTCCTGGCTTTCAGGCCTCACTCGGCCTGTTCGGTGAAGATCACATGGAGATCACTGAATCCTTCGTGTTTGTCTAGGCCACCAATAGATCCTGTATTATAAAGCATCTCTTAGCAATACTACCTGGACAGTTTCCCACAGATAAACACGGAGAGAACATGCCTATTTATGTTTCTCGGTGAGCACACAGCATTTGGTTGCAAAGGCAGGCACCCGTGCGTTTTTTTATTTTTCACAGTAGATTATGTCTTGGAGCAGTTTTACATTTACAGGAAAGTTAAATTACAGCGGTGTCCCACATACGGCTTCGGCCATCACACCGGGGGCTTCCTCCATGCTCCGGGTAGCTGTAGCTCCTGCGCTGGGTGGGCTGGGGAAGCGCATTCTCAAGGCCGCAGGGAGCACTCTCTCCGGCCGTATTTCTGCTCCCGATTAGACAGTGGTTCTGCGTTTCGCTCAGAGTTAGAGCTGCCAGATAAAATACAAGGCCCCTGCTGAACTTGAATTTCGGGGAAAGCACAAATATTTCTCTTCATACAGGTGCATCCCAGAAATGAAAATCATTTCAGGTCAATCCACGAATGATTTTTTTTTTTAGTGTAACGATGTCACAAATGCAGGATAGGACATATTTGTAGTAAAAGCGTTATTCATGCTTAGCTAAAATTCAAACCTCACTGGGCATTTAATATAAGAACCTCCCAAAGATTGCATGGGACACATACTTCAGATAAGTACATTAAACTTATCTGAAATGGAAACTCAGCCGGGCATTTAGTATAAATATGTCCCAAAGGGTAATGAGATAGACTCAAATTCAAACTGAACCTACCGGAGTTTGGGGCATAGTTATAAGAATTATTGTTTATTGGAGATTGAAATTCAGCTTGGCATGTAGCATAAATATATCCCAAATGTTGCATGGGGTGTGCTTGTACTAAAACAATTATTTAGTTTTATGATTTCACTTTTTAAAATTATTAACTTTTTGCCCTGACTGGTGTAGCTCAGTGGATTGAGCTCGGGCTGTGAACCAAAGGGTCGCCGGTTCGATTCCCAGTCAGGGCACAGGCCTGGGTGGCAGGCCAGGTCCCTAGTACAGGGCGCTCTAGAAGCAACCACAGACTGACATTTCTCTCCCTCTCTTTCTTCTTCTCTTCCCCTCTGTCTAAAAAATACCTAAATAAAATCTTAAAATAAAATGAAATGAAATTGTTAACTTTTCCATTGCAGCGCACACTCTGTATTACTAGGTTGAGGTGTAAAGACATTTATAGAAGTCTCTCAAGCGATGATTTATTCTTTATGGGAAATCCCAGTGTCACCGGCAGGCTGTTATTTTTCCTTGCTCCATCCGACAACCCGGCGGAGAGTTCAAGGCACCGCCACGCCAGCGGTGTCCCTTCCCTGACGCCTGCGACGGTCACGCCTTCCCTCCTTGCAGCTGTTCAAATCCCACTTCCTCTATTTTTTTGAAGATTTTACTTATTTATTTTTAGAGAGGGAAGGGAGGGAGGAGGAGGAGGAGGAGGAGGAGAGAGAGAGAGAGAGAGAGAGAGAGAGAGAGAAACATCAGTGTGTGGTTGCTGGGGGTCATGGCCTGCAACCCAGGCATGTGCCCTGACTGGGAATCGAACCTGGGACCCTGTGGTTCTCAGCCCATGCTCCATCCACTGAACTACGCCAGCCAGGGCCCACCCCCTGTGGAAGGCCATATATAGGCGTGCATACCGACCTACATCTCCAGCATCACAAACGGGCACACACCTCTGTTGCGAGATATAGAACAGCAGCATGTACTTACAGATAATTATATATACAGCGAGCACAGATAATTATCACATTGTGCACCCTCTCCCACTTGCGGCTGTGCGACCTTGCTGCCTCTGCTTTTCCCTCCGGCCTTTGCCTCCCTGTAACCGACTCTCGGGGCTGACCGCGCATCGCCCTCCGCGGGTATCCGAGTCCCAGGCCCCGGGGGTCTGCTTGCGTCTGCTTCACCCACAGGCCCACATTGGGGTCCCCCCTCCGGCACAGGCGACAGACTCCAGCAGCACCCCCGTTGGGTGGCCGCTTGTCCGATGTGAACTTCCACTGCCAGGGACTACTTCTGCCAGCACCTGTGCGTACCTGGCCAGGTGCCCGGAAGCCATCACTGTCCGTGGAGGCCCGACCCATGCGAGCTCAGCCTTGCGGGGTGCTGCAGCGGGGCTGCTGCCGGAGGCTGAGAGCCCTGAGCGTGGGGGGCGGGCGCGCCTTGCCGGGGGAGCGGCCACCCCGGGCCTGTTAACCTGCGTCTCCTCCGAGCGTGGGTGTCAGGGGTGTTGGCGCAGGGCGTCCGAGGCCCATCACTTCCCCCCCACCCCACCCGAGGACCCGCAGGGCCCAGCGCTCAGTCCTGCAGCAGCCATACCACCACCAGCGGCTTCTCAGCCAAGGTCAGAGTTCAAGTGCGAAAAGGCAGAGGCGGCGTGGTGAAGGGCAGACGCAGAGAGGAGAGAGCAAGGCCTGCACACGCGTGGCGTGAAAAACGGGAGGCGCGCAGGTATTTGTCGCTTCCACCGTGGCCTGGGAAATGAGCTGATGTTGCTTTCAGGGACCCGAAGTTGGAAGGGCTATGTTGGTGTGCACGTCTGTGCGTACAGGCACCAGGGTCAGGGGCGCTGATAAAGCAGGCCTGTGGGTTTTGGCATGTTGGGGTAGTACACACTTATGTGCAGACTAATATTTCCTTGTCCACTGTGCACATACCTACATTGTATTACACTGTACCATTGTATTCTATTGCAGTGCACATTGTGGTGTATGGACAGGTGTGTCTACCTACATTGTATTACAGTGTACCATTGTATTCTACTGTAGTGCACATTGTGGTGTATGGACAGGTGTGTCTACCTACATTGTATTACATTGTAGTGCTGTATTGTACCGTAACATGCATTTTTCTATATCTATGCATACATACGTGTCTGCATAAAAAGTGTATCATTTTCCTATGTAATATAAGCACAAATATACCCGTCTTTATGGATTCTTGGAAAAGCCTCTGTATCCCCAAATTATATATATTTTGTACGTAAATGATGCAATATAAATGATATATTTATATATTATACAATATAAACGATGTATTTTATATGGAAATCATATATAGCCTGTGTAAATTGCATGTTATACACATCACATATAAATTAAATGTGAAGATTATAAATATATAAAATACATAGTTTATATTACATGCAAATCATATGACCTCTGTATACATTATATGTAATGCAAATTATAACCTGTATGTCACGTACACATTATAAATGGTATATATGATAAATTACCATATACTCTATATGCGCAGTTATGATTGTGTTTTAAACGTCCACACTTGCACTGAACACCTCGTGGCTTCGTTTTCACATGTACGTTGTAACACATGAAAACCTCCCCTCGGCGTGAAGCGTGCAAAAGCCACGCTGCCTGTGGAAAACACGAACATCCCCGTGTGGTGGCGTGTGCGGGGCGGGCCCTGCGCCCTGCCCCCCACTCACGGACTCCGGGGTGGCTCCCCGGCTCACCACGTGTGCCCCACGCTGTGGTGTCACGCCCGCGTGTGTCTGGACGAAAGCTACTTCTCACCCTCCCTCCCCCAAAGAGTCTCATTTCTCGGAAGTTCACCGTCCTGTCCGTCACACTGGCTTTTTCAGACCCAGTGCCGGGAAGACGCGGACCTCAAAGCGTCACCTGCCAAGGGGGAAGGGCGGCCGCCAACGTCCCGGGTGCGAGGCCACCCAGCACGCCCCTACTTCCCTAGGTCCCTCAGGACTTCTGAGCCTCCTCCTTGGGGGCCTCGGGCCCATGAAAGGGCCGGTGGCTCCGGAGAACAATCTGGCGCGCTCTCCGGGCGCGCTCTCCGGGGGCAGCGACCAGCGGCAGGACCTCAGTTCCTGAGCGGTAAGTGCCCCGCCCCCCCCTCCCCGCCCCACGGCATGAAATCTGTTTGCCAGATCGCGGGGTGCATTTATCTCCCGTGAAATCGTGCATCGTGTGGTCTGAAGCCTGCTGCCTCATTTCAAAAAAACAAAACAAAACAAACATGAGTCCTGGCTGGCGTAGCTCAGTGGATTGAGCGCGGGCTGTGAACCAAAGTGTCGCAGGTTCGATTCCCAGTCAGAGCACATGCCTGGGTTGCAGGTCATGACCCCCAGCAACCTCACATGGATGTTTCTCTCTCTCTCTCCCTCCCTCCCTTCCCTCTCTAAAAGTAAATAAATAAAATCTTAAAAAAAACCCTAACCTTTAAAAAATAAAAAGAGCCCTGGCTGCCATAGCTCAGTGGGTTGAGCACAGGCTGCAAACCAAAGTGTCGCAGGTTCGATTCCCAGTCAGGGCACATGCCTGGGTTGCAGGCCACAGCCCCCAGCAACCGCACATGGATGTTTCTCTCTCTTTCTCCCTCCCTTCCCTCTCTAAAAATAAATAAATAAAATCTTAAAAAAAAAAAACCCTGCCATCCCTTGAGGTGCCCAAAGTAGGAAAAAAAAATTCTTCTCTCTATGGCTTTCTACACATAACCACCCAAGAAAAACCTCAGTGTAGACAGACTGGTGTGGAAGCATTATTTTTCAGAAGTCAGTGCTGCGTGCTTGAAGAAGAACATCTCCGTGTCACATCGCAAAGGTCCCCGAATTGCCTCCTATTTTTAAATGTTTTTATTGATTATGCTATTATAGTTTCCCATTCCCCTGCCCCTTTATTCCTCTCCGCCCTGCATTACTGCCCCTCCCCCCTTGTTTCATGCCCATCAGTCGTACATATAAATTCTCTGGCTTCTCCATTTCCTATACTATTAACTCTCCGTATCTGGTACCTACATTTTATGCTTCCTATTCCCTGTACCTTTTCTCCCATGCTCCCCCCTCCCCCTCCCTCACTGAGAACCCTCCACGTGATCTCCATTTCTGGGATTCCGTTCCTGTTCTAGTTGTTTGCTTCGTTTGTTTTTGGTTTTACCTTTTTTAGGTTTGGTTGTTGATAGTTGTGAGTTTGTTGTCATTTCTCTGTTCACATTTTTGATAATCTTCTGTTTCCTAGATAAGTCCCTTTCACATTCCATATAACAAGGGCTTGGTGATGATGAACTCCTTGAACTTGGCCTTATCTGGGAGGCACTTTATCCGCCCTTCCATTCTGAATGAGAGCTTTGCTGGATAGAGCAATCTTGGGTGTAGGTCCTTGCCTTTTGTGACTTGGAATACTTCTTTCCAGCCCCCTCTTGCCTGCAAGATTTCTTTTGAGAAATCAGCTGACGGTCTTATAGGAACACCTTTGTAGATAACTGTCTCCTTTTCTCTTGCTGCTTTTAAGGTTCTCTCCTTCTCTTTAATCTTGGGTAATGTAATGATGATGTGCCTTGGTGTGTGCTTCCTTGGGTCCAACTTCTTTGGGCCTCTCTGAGCTTCCTAGACTTCCTGGAAGTCTATTTCCTTTGCCAGATTGGGGAAGATCTCCTTTATTATTTGTTCAAATAAGTTTTCAATTTCTTGCTCTTCCTCTTCTCCATCTGGCACCCCTATGATTCAGGTGTTGGAATGTTTAAAGTTGTCCCACAGGTTCCTCAGCCTCTCCTCATTTTTTCCAATTCTTATTTCTTCATTGTGTTCTGGCCGAATGTTTATGTCTTCCTTCTTCCTTCCGAATGGTTATGCCCCAACCATTGATTTGAGTCCCGGTTTCCTTCCCATCACTACTGGTTCCCTGTGCACTTGCCTTTATTTCACTTTTCCTAGCCTTCACTTTTTCCTCTATTTTGCAACCATACTCAACGGATTCTGTGAGCATCCTGATGACCGGTGTTTTGAACTCTGCAGCTGATAGGTTGGCTATCTCTGTATCCCTTAGTTGTATTTTTTCTTGAGGTTTGACCTGTTCTTTCATTTGGGCCATTTTTTTTTTTTTTAATCTCAGAGCACTTGTTACATAGCATCATGGCAGAGCCTTAGGCATTCACCAGGGCAAGGCAACCCAGGTCCCTGCATTGTGGTGCTGTATGTGGGGGACAGGTTTAAGAGGGAACAGAACAGTGTCACTTGCTCAGCTCTCCCTGGCTTTTAATCACTTCCTCCTCTACCCACAAGCAAATGGGTCCTTCTGGTGCTGATTCCCGGGTGGGTGGGCTTGTGTATGTTCTAGGACCCTGTGGGTCTCTCCAACAAACTCCCCTGTGAGGCTGGGAGTCTCTCCCTCTGCCACAACCCCCACAGGTGTTTCCAGTCAGAGGTTTTGAGGCTTTATTTCCCCACGCTGGAACCCTGGGTTGCGTGGTCTGTCTCGCTCCCTGGTTGTTCCTCCCGGTTTATCCGTTTGCAAATGTGGGACCGCTCACCCCGCCAGCCGCCTTCTTGCCCGGCCCGCCCGCTGCCACCTGCCCACCCCAGCTCTCCAGCCACCGCCTGGCCGCCAGCCCTCTCCACCCCTGGCTGCCCATGTCCACCCCTCCCACTGGTCTGGATGAGTGTCTCTGCTTCAGTTCCTCGGTTGTCGGACTTCCACGCAGTTTGCCTTTCTGGCAGTTGCGGTTGTGTTTTGTTTTTAAACCTTGTTGGCGTCCTTCTTTTGGTTGTGCGAGGAGGCCCAGCGTGTGTCTCTACATTAAACCTCCACCTTGGCTGCAAGCGAGAACTGCTTCTGATTTTTAAACTCCAGTTTCTAGAGTGAGTGGTGCAGGGTTTGGTTTTCTGTGTGAGGTTGGCGATGGGTGTGTGTTTCTGGGAATCTGCCGTGAGTTAAGTGCGCAGGTTTGTGGATGGATGGATCCATGACCCTAAGCCCACTTGGGATGCACAGGCCCCCTAGCCGGAACTGTGGGGTCCCCACCAAACACAGCCCTGGTGCCCCACGCAAGGCCTTTCTGGGTCCCTTGCTGGGCGCTGGGGAGCATGAGTTGGGTCTGGACACTAGTCTGTACCTGAAGGTCTAAGGTAACTGGAGAAGCGAGGCCAAGGTGGTGAGGACGGGCTGTTCCCTTTCCAGGAAACATCTCTGGAGAGTTGGGCGCGCTGAGGGTCCAGGGGGGTGGGGCCTGGCGCCGGTCAAGGGTGACTGGTTCTTCTTGAGTGTCCATGAAAGGCATTCGCGTCATCCCCCCCGAGCGGAGCAGAGGCTCCAGAAGTCAGACACCACCACCCTAGCTTATCAGGAATTCCTAACAGATCAGACACTCAGGCGTCCACCACGGGGCCCGTCTGGTGACGGGGGAGAAGCCAGGAGCTGATGCGGGCAGAGCGACTGCCGGTACGTGCCCCGATGTACTTGACTTTGTCCTTGCCTGGAAGGTGTTCCTGTGCCGGAGTGACGACACCCAAGGACCCCGGCGCATCCAAGGACGGTGGAAGCAAGGCCCTGGGTCCGGCAAAGGCCTAAGCAGAGTCCCCCCCCCACCAACACACACACACACACACACAGGAGGCTTTCTGTACGTGGTGCTGGCCAATCCCCGCTGAAGTCCCAGGCCTCAGGCCGGGGCCCAGCTACCTCCGCCGGCTCGCTGAGGCCGAACCCTAAGTGAGCCTCCCCCTGCTACTCAACCTGCGGTCTGACATCTCCTGGCCCGGCCAGGCCCACATGCCAGGGGATCCCTACGTTCCGGGGGGGGTCTCCTTCCGGAGGTCTGGGGACGACCTCTTCCCAAGTGCGGCAGAAGGCAGTCTGTGACTTCCTACTACCTGCTCACCTGAGTGCGTAGCAGCCCACGTAGGTGTAGCTGACACAGAATACGTACAGGTGCGGTTTTAGGCTGATCACTGTCGTGTCTGGGAAGGCAGCTGAACACTCTTGAAAATATATGCATGAGAATACGTAATAGACTATGTTAGAGTATATGTAATATGTATTAGACTGCATATGAAAAGCAGAATATATAACATATGCAACATCTAATATATATATATATTAGCAGTCATATATATATATATATAAGTTGTCAGGTCTATGAACCCACCTCAGCAGTTCTTTTAAAACATATGTTTCAGAATATACAGTAAACAATATTATATTATGAACTATACTAGAATGTATTAGACAACCCTGACAACATAATATATAATATATATAATATCTAATATCCCACATATAACTTGTAGTATGTGTGAAGCCAGCTTAACAATTCCTTTATAAGATATGAGAATATTCAATAAAATAGAATATATAGTATAAATATATATATATATATATATTATACTCTGTTACAGAGCATTTCAAGTGTAGTACAATCCATGGGAACTTTAAAAATCTGTGAAGACGGCTGAAAACGTCTCTCATTCTCGTACACGCATGAGAAGTCGTAGACTATGGAGTGAAATGTAGTAGAATCTATGGAATAGGACGTACTAGAATAAAATGCTATACCACCTAGGAACTCTGAAGTCTCTGAAGGTCCCTCACTGGACACTTCTTTGTCACTTTAACTCAGTGTATAGACACACCTAGGCATGTGTATTTGTCCACATGTGGGCACACGCGTTCATACATGTGCACAAATGTCTGTGTGTACATATACCATACACCCGGAAAGAAGCGCCCTCATAGGCTGTTTTTATTGCCCTTGAGTTCGATAGCCGAGGGCCGGGAGTTGTCTTGGGGGTTCTCGCGCTCGCCACTGCAAAGGCGGGCATGGCGCTGGGTCACCTGCCTCGCGCCGCCGGGGTTTTGGGTCTCCCCAGGGCCACGGCCGTGTTTTCTGGGCAATGCAGGCCGTCCTCGCAGAGGGAAACAGCTGTGGGGGGGAGGGGGAGGCAGCCAGGCCTTGGGAAACCCCGCCCGGGACCTTTCTGGGGAACGGAGGAAAGTCAGGTGGTCAGACCCGAGGGTGGGAGCGGAAGGGGTCGCGGCCGCTGTGCGGCCCAGGATTTGATGCTGGCGTTTTCTGGCTGGGTGCGAGGTGGAGGCAGGGCAAGGCGCGACCTCAACTCGGCGCGGAATCCCCCGGACCTTGGGCACCGCCGCCCATCAGCCCCCAGCTCCGCAGTCCCAACATAGAATCCACGTGGAGAGGGCGCAGCGCTCCGTGGGGAGACCTGGTGTCCCCAAGACTTGGGTGTCCCCAAGCCCCTTGGGACGGATGGGGTCTTTTGGCCCAGGCGCGGGGTCCCCTCATTCGGGTCCCCAGGCTGGGGCGCACGGGTACGCACGGCCCACTCCCGGCGCGCATTTTTCGAATTCCAGCTGCAGATTTGGCAACCGGCGAGGAGAGAGCAGGCTATCCCGCCCCGCGACAATGCCACCCACGGAGCGCCCCTGAGGGGGCGGGGCCAGGCTGGCAGCGGCGGCCAGAAAAACCACACCCAGAGCCGGTTCCGGTTTCCGTCGCCCCCTCCCCGCCAGCCACCGGGCTCGAGCTGGTGAAGGTTTCTGTTTTCAATGTGTCCCTCGCCTCTCCAAGAAAACCTTCCCCCAACCCACGGTCACAGTCGCCGAGACCCCTGCAAACAAAGTGGCAGGCACGGGGCCCCGGTTCAGCTCACGGTGGCTTCCGCGGGCCGGCCCCTGGGGCAGCCAGCCCGGGGCCTGCTTAGCACCGAGGCGTTCAGGCCTCGCTGGGCCAGCGGAAGCCGGCGTGCGTTTTAACCACATGCCCCGGGGGTGGGGGATAGTGGCCACTGAAAACTCGGGACCTCCACGGACATTATAATCTCCGAAGCGCACTAGCCACTTTGCAGCGCATCTAAATCTCTCCGTCCGGCCTGCGGACCCACCAGGAAGAGACTGCTTTTCCGAGTGTCCCCGGTGCGTCTGGGGCCGCGGCCCTTGCAGTCGCACGCGCCGCCCGCCCTTGTTGTGTCTCTGAAATCGGTTACCCTTAGTGTTGTTATTTTCACGATTTTTTTTTGTTTTGTTTTGGAAATCGTTATGGGGTGCGAGGAAGCTGCCCAGAAACGTCCCCGAGGCCCGTGGCACCCCGCGCCCGCGACACCCCCAGCGTCCCGCCCGGCTCCAGGCCCACAGCCACGCCGCCAGGAAGTGGCCCCAGCGGGCGGCGGCACCTCCGTGGGGACTTGGGGACCCGGCGCAGCCCGCCAACCCTCCCATCCGCCTGTAACCGCTCGTTCAGTTTTATTTTTTTAACTTTGTACTTCGGTCTGCACCACGGTCCCCGCGTCCCCAGCGGGGCCCACCTCCAACTTTCCGGGATGCGGCCTAGCGATCTCTGTGGCCAACCTCTCGCATCTCCCTCCCGGGGGAGCTCGGCAGGCACCCCACCCTGGGGTGGCCCAGGGTGCAGAGGGGTGTGGGTACCTCCCCAAAGCGGCCAGCCCCGCTGTGGGGCGACCAGCCACCCCCCCCCACCCCCGCCCCACGCCCCGCCTCACGGTTCCTGGGCGGGGACTGGGCGGGGGCGGAGCGAGCCGGCCACCTCGAGAGACCCCGCCCCGCAGGCGGGGGTCCCCCCTCGGAGGGCGGGGAGAGCGCGCGGCCCCGCCCTGCCCGCTTCCGCCCGACTACCTTTTTTATCACGCACTCCGCGCCCCTGGCACCAGTAGTGGCAGCGTCGGGACACGAGGAATGAACGCGGACCTCGGCTCCGGCAGCCGGGACCCTGCTCCGACTCCGCGCAGCCCCGCCGCGTCCCACTCCCAAGCCGCGCCGCCCGGCCCGCCGCCGCCGCCGGCGCCCGGCCCGCGGTGCCCGCCGGCCGAAGCCGCCGACTACTCCCGCCAGCTGCTGCTGCTGCTGCTGCTGCTGCTGCTGCTGCTGCAGTGAACGCCGCCCCGTGCCGCGCCATTGTCCCCACCGCCCTGCCCGCGAAGCCGCGCCGATCGGGGAGGCTAGGGGCGCGCATGGGTGGGCGCAGCTGATGCCAGTGCCGCTGCGCCGCACTCCGAGGCTGCGTCCCAGGAAGTCCGGCTCTCCTCTCCCCCCAGTCCGGCGAGGCTCCCCGCCCTGCAGCGCGACCCCATGGAGGCGCCCGAGCCGGCCAAAGCGGCCGCGGTAGACCCCGACCCTCCCCAGAGTCCGGGAGAGGCTCCCGATAAGGCGCCCGCTCAGGGGCCCGGCTCTGACACCCCCGCCTCCGAGTCGCCCGCCTACCGCCTGCAAGACTTCGACACGCTGGCCACCGTGGGTGAGTGCGAGACGTGGGGACCTGGCCCGCTGGGGCGCTCGGCGCCGCCCGGGATGCGGGCGTCACACAAAGCTCCCGGAGCGTCGACCCCCGGCTGTCTCCCGTGGAGCTCGCCGCCTGGTCCCGCCTGCTCCGGCGCCCTCGGTCCCACAGACGCCCGGAGAGTTGGAGTGAGTCCCCCCGGTCCCCCCCGAGTACCTCCCTAAGCTGCCAGCGCCCCACCTGGCGCCTGCAAAGGCGCCGTATTTTTATACCTGCCGCCACTAAACCGCTCGGGTGCCGGCGCTCCCTGACGTCACGAAAGTTCCTGGAGCTGACCTCCCATTGGGGACCTCAGGCGCCCTCCCCGGCGGGGACCCCCAGGGGAAGAGGAGGCCACTGGGGAGGTGGACCAGCGCGCCTCCGCCCGGTGGTGGGAGGCAGCACCTAAGGTGGGCCTTGGAACGAATCGCTTTGGGCACAGGTGTCCCGCCGCCGCGCTGTGGGGTTGGGACGTGGGGGGTGGATTACACGTTTCCTGACCCCGCTGTGGCTTTTCATCCCCTGCCTCCGCAACTGGCCGTCCTTCCACCAGACGCTGCTTTCCTTCTCTCACCTCTGTCTCTTCCCATGGGATCCCCCACCCACCCCACCCCACCTGGGCCACTGGGAATGTCACTTTCCTGTTTCCTCGGTGGCGCCTGGATCCCGAAGACGCGCCTGGCATATGGGTCCGGCCGGACTGGGTCGAAAGATGCCCAGCCTTGCGAGGTAGTCAGTTGAACTGTGCGCGCACGAGCTCGCGGGTGGCCACTTGGCCAAGGGGGTGCCGAGGAGTTGCGCCGGCCTGTCGTTTATGGACGGGTGAGGGGGGCCATGCTGAGAGTCACCCGTGAGGTGCAGGGGTGCTTAAGAAGTTTCTTCCCGCTCCCCCAAATTTGGAAAAGGGGAGCGGACTAGGGTGAGGTCAAGGTCATGAGGTCCAGAGCCAGAATGACAGTGAGAGCCCCAGGGGCGAGGGGACTTCTCCTCTCCAAGTGCAGCCGGCTGTGAGGACGGCATCAGCAGGCACCCTGATGTGGGGCGGAGGGCGTGGGAGGGGGCCCCCTCTCTCCCCACCCCCCCGTATCTATTTATCTACCTGCGGGGAAGGCATGTCACAGAGGTGCCCGTGCTTTCAGGGACATGTAGTGCCGTATGGGGACATTTCTGGTCGTCACAGCTGGGGAGGCGGTGCTCCTGCTGCCACCTGGTGGGTGGAGACGGGGTGGGGGGCTGCTCCACACCCTCCCACACGGGGCCCAGGACACCCCACGTGTGAGCGGCCGGCAGCCCCCCGAGTCAGGCTGCCAGGCTGAGCGCGAGAGGCTCCGACTTCAGCCAGAGACACTCTCATCTTTCTCTTTCGGCCTCTTTCCTCCTCGCCTCCATCTGTGCATCTACTTACCTGTGTACCTGGGTACCTGCCTGTGAATCCGTGCCCCTGCCCACCCACCCATCCATCCCTCCATCCATCATCCATTTATCACCCATCTAACGATACCTGCCGTGTATCCACCCGTCCTTCTTTCTCCGCCTTCCTGCCTTTTCTCTCTTTTCCTATGTGTGCCTCTCCTTTTCCCTTCTTCCTCCTCCTCTTCCTCTTCTTCCCATTCTTCTCCCTCCCTCTCCCTCTCGCTCTCTCCTCCCTCAAACTCTGGTCGTTTCTGCGCCCATGTGTTCAGCACTTGTCCACGACGGGACCGGGGACCCAGGCTCCGGGGAGTCCCGCAGGAGGTGGAGAGCAGGTGAACAATGGAAACTTGCTGGCCACGCCCCGCCACCCCTGGGCACCTGGTCCCGCCCTTGTGCTCCTTTCGGGCACGCACTTGGGTCTGTGGGGGCAGCCGCGGGGGCTGGAGGCCAGGGCGCCGAGCCGGGGCCCGGCAGGCGGGTGGGCTGCAGACGTGACCTCGTCTGGTGCCCCGTGGGCGCTGCCAAGTGGGCATAGGTGCCCAGTGAGTCATGTCCTTAAACACAAAATGTCACCACCGCCTGTGGGGACCCACCGGCTGGCCAGCCGGGGCCGGGAAGGGCGCTGTTTCATTCTTTCCCCTTGGCTTGTCTCAGTGGAGACGGTGGTTGCGCGTCCAGGGCGACTCCTTGTGGCCCGCGCGGGCCTGGAGGCCGAGGCCGGTTGTCACTGTTTCCGGCAGTGGACACGCAGGGGACAGGAACCCAGACCTGTGTGTGCACGGCCCTCTTCCAAGCTCCTGACACTCTCGGCGACCTGTGACCTGAACTCCTCTCTTGAATATTGGTCACAGATTCATCTGAACACGACGCATGCAAGAGATTAAGAGTAAGCGTAAAAAGAAAAAAAATCACAAGCCGTCCCCAACGCGTCGGAATTGGGTGTCCCCGAGTCACCCTGTGGGGCACCCTCAGCTCGCTGCAGACGGTGCGGACGGCCCTGTATCTGTAGTGTGAAAGCAGTCACGACGGGCGCGCACGCTCTGCCGCCAGCGTTTGCACTCTCGGGAGAGTGACCGGGTTCCCACCTGCCCCTGGGTCCCGTCCCTGAGCGCCTGCCCGCCCCACACAGGCGCCCACAGGGGCTCTGAGTTTTCTCCTCAGGGTGTCTGTCCGCACTTCTCCTGCTGACCGAGGTGACTGTCTGTCATGTGCCTGATGCCGTCCCCCCCGCCCCCCGCCCGCTCCTAGGACCAGGCACAGTGGGAAGGCACAGCTCAGCTCAGGCTGCTGTCTGCGGGCTGTTCGGAGTCTGTGCCCCCCACTCGCGTCCCTGCCCCTTTGGTCTGGTCTCTCCCCGTGTGGGCGACGGGTTCCTTTCGTCCCCCTCATACTCGTGTGTTTTTGACCCCTTTGTTTTTGCCCGTGAGCTTGGCATGGGGGTGGGGAGGGGTCCCCCACCCTGGGGCCGGAATCGCTGACTCCCAATCCATGCGGCAGGGCTGAGAGGACATTGATGTCTCAGGGCACGTAGCTGTGAGGACGGCGGGACCCTCCGGGAGGTACCACCAGCCCGAGATCCAGCTGGGAGTTGACAGCGGTGTTGGCACCAGGGGCCCCCACGCCCGGGGGCGGAATGAGGACACGTATGACATCACGGGCTGCCCCGTGTCCTCCTCCACGTGCGTTAGGTTAGGCGTGTGGGCCGCTGTCGGCATTCCAGACGGACCCCTGGTCCGCGCATTCAGCATCTCCTGGGAGAACACAGTGTGTGTTGGTGCGCAATCTCATGGTGCGATGTTTTCTGAAAGCCCCGGGAGGACTCGGCGGTCTATCTCAGCTAAACCGGGATTTCACAGACGGACGCGTGCGGACTCCAGGCAGCCACACGGCTCACTAGAGAGGAAATGGTTCCCCCTTCCTCCTTGTGCATGGCCGTAGGTGCTGGTCAAACACACACGTGTGTGTATATATATATATTTATAGTGGCATCATTATAACCTCCAAGAGGATTCCAAAAGCTCTATGCAGAGCCCCAGCCCTCCCCCCATGCGGACACGGCGACATCGCTTGTGGCTGTAGCACAATATGGGAACCTAGATGGCAGCGTGGGTCACATCCTCTCAGAGACGAGAGACCCTGCCCGCTGCTCCCAGCTCCTAGGGGGTCTCCTTCGTGTTTCCAAGGCTGGGCGCCTGTGTGTTGCTAGACAGGGCGTCCATTCAGACACCCCCGCCCCCAAGGTCAAGGCACACAAGTCATTGCTTCCTCACCAACCACCCCTGAATGCTTCCTGCTTTCATTTCTTTTCTTTTTTAAATATTATTCTTTCTCTTTTTTAAAGATTTTATTTATTTATTTTTAGAGAGGGAAAGGAGGGAGGGAGAAAGAGAGAGAGAGAAACATCCATGTGCAGTTGCTGGGGGCCGTGGCCTGCAACCCAGGCATGTGCCCTGACTGGGAATCGAACCTGCGACGCTTTGGTTCGCAGCCCGTGCTCCATCCACGGAGCTACGCCAGCCAGGGCCCTGCTTTCATTCCTTTACTGTATCCCATCACGAGACGACAAGCCTGTGTTTCGTTACAGCCTGGGAGACATTCCCTCATGCGTCAGCCATGACAAAGTTCTCTCCCAAGCACGGACAGGCGTTTTCCAGCGGACTCACAGCGCTTTCTCCTCTGACCTTGGTTTCCTGGAATTGGCCCCACTGTCTCTGCTTTCGGCCCGGGCTGTCCTGTACCCCTGCACTGTCGCCCCCCAGCACCCCTCAGCACCCCTCAGCACCCCTCCAGACCAAGAGCCATCGGGTCCAGTGAGATGGTGCTGTGCCAGGGAAGGGGCAGCCACCAGGGTGGAGTTGCCATCGCAATCCGAAGTGTTTATTGCTCGGCCACACGTAAGAGTATTGCTTTCACCCTTTAAGGCTCTTCGCCTTGGGAGGGCGCTCTAGAGCACGCCGTGCAGCAGACGTGGACGATGGCGCCGACATCGCACCGCCCCGGGAAAGTTAGAAATTAGCTAAAAGATGAGGAAAGGACACTAACAAGTCCAGAAGTCTGGCAGGTAGTTGTTCCTCCTTTTAAAATATATATATATATATATTATTTTTAGAGAGAGGAGAGGGGAGCAAGAGAGGGTCAAATTGCGTGGTTGGCTCTCATGCGCCCCCTCCTGGGCACCCGGCCTGCGACCCAGGCCTGTGCCCTGGCTGGAGGTAGGCAGCCACCGGCCCAGGGACGCCTGGAGCCCAACCCCCGCCCCCAGGAGCTGGAAGAGGCGGGAAGGCCCCGCCCTGGAGCCTGTGGAGGGAGCGCAGCCCTGGGGTCACCTGGACCTCACACGCCTGGTCTCCAGGAAAGGGGCGCAGCGAAAGCAGGAAACCTTGGGGTTCTTCTGAGGAGGCGTCCGTGACTCCCTGCATGAGGCAGGTGTTCAGGGTGAGACGGAGACCACCAAGAACTTGGTGTTCCCGCCCCCTGGACCCCGGCAGAGAACGGTCCCTACACACAGTGTGCGGCTCCCCCCGATCCCACCCGTGAGCATAGGGGACAGCCCGCATCCCACCTGGTCCGGCCAAAGGCTGCCGTCTTGAATCAGCCGCAATTGTGTCATTTTCGTCCACTTGGACTTCTCAAACTAAATACCCCAAACGGGGGCGGGGGGGCTTAGAAACCCCAGGGGGTTACATGTCACAGTTCTGGGGGCTGGAAGTCTGATGTCTTGGTGCCCACAGGGTTCAGACCTGGCGAGATCTCTCTTCTGGGCCGCCGATGGCTTGCTTCTTGCTGTGTCCTGGCATGGCCAGGAGCAGACAAGGGAACCGTGACGCCTGTGACTCCTTGTGACTCTTGGAAAGACAGTCGTCCCGTCAGGGGGATGCCACCCTCGTGAACTCATCGGATCCTAATTCCCCTCCAGAGACCCACCTGCGTGCGAATGCCACCCCATTGGGCGTCAGGGCCTCCCTGCACCGATTTCCGGAGACACTAACGCTCGGGCCCTAACACTAGCTTTGTCCATCATGTGCTGCAGTGCCTTTTTTTCTTCTCCTGAAATTGTCCGTTTGGGGTGAAGGTGCCTGCCGCCCTGGCCGCAGTCTGACTCTGTCCCATCCCGGAATGCCCGGGGAGGACCCCTCCTCCCTGCGTCTGGGGACAGCCCTCTGTGACGCAGCGTGGGTCCCCCATGTGCGCAGGGCCGTGGCACCACACTAGGTGGCCTCAGACCCGGCTCCTGGGCGAGTCCCTCCACAGCCAAGGACCACCAGAGAGAGACCACCGTTGTCACCAGGAGAGAAGGGCAGAGGGACCTCATGACACGGAGCAACGCTTCGCTGCCACCTCCCCCTCCCTGAGGCCGCAGGAAGCTTCTAGACGCAGGGTCCTTTCTGGGAGAGACGCACTCAGAGTTCTCCGTTGGCTGCTGTCAGTCTCGTGGGGAGTTTCTCTGTATTTCCCCCCCGTTTTTCCTTTTTCCACAGCCACAGCGCCCCCACAGCACTGCCCTGTCCACACCGTTCCTCTCTCCCTGATTTCCTCGGAACCCTCCCCGGCCTGTTTCCTGCCGAGAAGAATAGTAGGATATCGGTCCCCCTTTTTTTTTTTTTTTTTTTGGAGATTGCCCACAGCGTGGGGGGGGGGGGCAGGCAGAGAGAACCCGCGTGCCCTGATTTCCACACGGATTCGTGAGGGGGCGTGGACGGTGCACAGCAGGGTGGCAGTCAGGTCCTGGCATGGGTCACCCCTGCCCGCCGTGGCTGGAAGGAGAGGCCAGTTGCACTGTGCTGAGGACCGACTCTGTGTGGGCAGGGGGCTTCCTGCTCTTCCCCGTCAAGAAAGCGGGGCTGATGCTCCCAGCTGCTGAGGTGCTGCGGACGCAGCGGCTAATGCATCCACCGTGGTGTTCCGAGTGGTGCGGGCATCCTGAGGGACCGCGCCCCAAAACACTGGCTGGCGCGCCTTCCTTTACTCACTCTCGCGCAGGGGGCTGGGGTCTCCCTGTCTGTGTGTGTGTGTACGGCACCTTCCCAGGTAACACGGAAGGCACCTGCATCTTCATTCCTTCCCCCTGGCTCAGTAATACGTCACGTGCGGGATGGACCATGGTTTGGTCTATGTGCAGGTGCCATTCGTGTCTTTAGAGGAACCAAGTTGGAAGACAGGGCGCCTGGAACAACAGACACAGTTTTTTTTTAAAGCCTGTAATTTTTATTTTAAAGATTTTATGTATTTATTTTTAGAGAGGGAAAGGAGGGAGAAAGATTGAGAGAGAGAGAAACATCAGTGTGCGGTTGCTGGGGGCTGTGGCCTGCAACCTAGGCCTGTGCCCTGACTGGGAATCGAACCTGTGGTGCTTTGGTTCGCAGCCCGCGCTCAATCCACTGAGCTACGCCCACCAGGGCTTGAACAACAGACATTTATACCTCCCTGTTTTGGAGGCTGGGGGCTGAGACGCAGGGGCGGGCAGGGCTGGCTCCCCTGGCGCCTCTCTCTCTCCTGGGTGTGTGGCCGGCCGTCTTTCCCCCCTGTGTCCTCCCACGGGTGTCCCTCTGGGTGTGTCTGTGTCCGCAGCTCCTCTTCTTACAAGGACCCCAGTCCTGTGGGACCAGGGCCACCGTAGGGACCTCATTTCACATTAATCACCTGCAAAAAAGACACGTGTCCATGAGTCAGCCCGTGCAGCCAGCACTGCCCCTGCCTCAGAGTCCCCATAACGCTGTGTAGTTTTGCATCTCACCGGGTAGGTCTGACTCATCAGCTCTGAGGGCGGGAGGCAGGAGGCTGTTAAGGCAACAGAGGGAAGGCGGTGCCCCTGGTTTGCAGACCCCCCTCTGCTTGGTCCGGGCGTCAGCTCCATGCCTGCCCTTCCCTGTGTGACCGTCCACCACACTCCTTTCCTTCTTTCCTCTGGTCACTGGTGACTGTCCCGTAAAGGTGTCGTGGCTTACAGGTCGATGGCGGTCGCCCACCCTGAAGGCTCTTTGTTCACCCAGGCGACAGCTGTAGCACCGTGCACGGGGGGTTGGGCATGGCTTCTTCTGGGAACAGTGGAAGGCCCTGTCCGTCAGCCTTGTTGCCCCTTCCTCCCGGGGATGCCGCATGCGGGCCCTGGTTCTGAAATGACGGGTGTTCCGTCGGGTTTTGGGTGGCATTTGGTAGTTCTCCTTTGCACTCTCCTGAGATGGGTGACCTTCCGACACACCCAGGGCTGTGTCCGTGTGACCTACTGTGTGCCCCAGGGTCCCTCCGTGGCCTGCAGAGTCACCATTTAGTGAGCCCTTTGGGGGGTCAGGAAGCCCCATCAACTTTTTTCTTTAAAAAAAATTATTGTCAAATGTATCTATAACATCACATTCACCATTTTATCCATGTAAAGCATTTTAACTTATTGACTAGAGAGAAAGGAGCAGAGGCAGAGGAAGACAGAGAGAAACATCCATGTGTCGTTCTACTTGTTGAGGTATCATTGGTTGATTCTTTTATTTTTCCTTTTTCTTTTTAAAAGATTTTATTTATTTATTTTTAGAGAGGGGAAGGGAGGGAGAAAGAGAGAGAATCAGTGTGTGGTTGCCTCTCACATGGCCCCCACTGGGGACCTGGCTTGCAACCCAGGCATGTACCCTGACTGGGAATCGAACCTGCGATGCTTTGGTTCACGCAGCCCGCGCTCAATCCACTGAGCTACGCCAGCCGGGCTCATTAGTTGATTCTTGTATGTTCCCTGACCAGGGATCGAACCCACAACCCTGGCGTATGGGGCGATGCTCTAACTCAGTGAGCTACCCAGCCAGAGCCATTTTCACCATTTTTAAGTGTAGAAATCGGTACCATCCATGAGTTCACAGTGTTGCACCACCCTCGTCGCTACCTGCTTCCAACATTTTCCCATCATTTCCATTAGAAACCCAATGCCCATCAAGTAGTCACTCCACAACCCCTCCCCCAGTCCCGGGAGCCTCTTATCTCTTGTCCGTCTCTGAGAGTTTGCCTGTTCTGGAGCTTTCCTATCCAAGGAGTCTCCCAGTATTAATCCGTCTGCGTCTGGCTTCTTCCCATCAGCGCGATGTCTTCAAGGCGATACCCACGTTCCGTGACTTGCCTTCCTCCTTCCTTCTCTCGGGGAGGCCGGTCTCTGCCATCCCCTGAATGTCTTCTCCTCACAGCTCGGGGACAGTGGCCAGTGCCTCTGGGAACCGGCACAGGGTCCAGGCTGCAGCTCCCTGGACGTGTGAGTGGGGCAGAAGGCACTCGTTCCCCACCCCTGGTCACCAAATTTGGCGTTGCTTCACGATGCGTGTGTGTGTGTGTGCTGGATTCCAGGTTACTCTTGTTTTTCACACAACCCTCGGGGAGGTCTCCAGGACGGACAGAGGGTCTCCACATGGTGGGGGAGGTCCCTCACTGGGGCCACTGAGCCGTCAGACGTGGTCTGCTCAACTGCGGCCCAGGGGGGTGCTGCTTCCTGTGGGCTTGGCAGGGGTGTGTGTGTGCGTGTATGTGCGTGTGTGTGTGTGTGTGTGTGTGTGTGTGGTGTGGGCACTGTGGTGTTCTCCGTGGGACTACTCCACAGCGTGGCCATGAGGGCCAATGACGGTGGTCCTTTCTACATGAGCCAGGAAGTGAGCACACCTCATTGAAGGCAAACGTTGTCATCATCATCATCATCACCATCATCATCATCATCACCACCGTTCTCATCACCATCACCATTATCATCCCCTTCATCACCATCACTATTGCCATCATCACCACCACCACCATCATCACCATCACCATTACCATTATCATCACCACCATCATCATCACCATCATCATCACCATCACCATCACTATTGCCATCATTATCACCACCATAACCATCACCATCATCATCATCACTATTACCATTACCGTTATCATCACTACCTTCATCACCATCACCATCACCATCATCACTATCACCATTATGATCACCACCATCACCACCATCACCATCACCACCATTGTCACCACCATCATCACCATCACCACCATCATCATCACGACCATCACCACCACCATCATCACCATCACCACCATCATCATCACGACCATCACCACCACCATCATCACCATCACCATCACCATCATCACTATCACCATTATGATCACCACCATCACCACCATCACCATCACCACCATCACCATCACCACCATCACCACCATCATTATCATCACCATCATGACCACCATTGTCACCATCACCACCCTCACCATTACTTTGTCAACACCTCTCAGGCTCACCTCATTTTCAGGGAGGGACGGGGCGTTATTCGCGTGCATTTGGATCCTACTCTGTTCAGCCCACCGGCCGTGAGTGGGCCAGGATTTCCGCCCGTCCCCTGCACGGGCCGCCTCCCTGTTCCAACTCCTGGGTTAGGGCAGGGTGGGACCCACAGGCTGTCCGCCGCACGGTCATCTTTCCTTGGTCCCCTCCCCTGGTCTCTCTCATGGGTTTTCACCCTGGCTTCGCCTCCTGCCCTAACAAATTACCCAAAACTGAATGGCTCAAAACTGCATGCAAGCCCGGGCTGGCGTAGCTCAGTGGATGGAGCTCGGGCTGCGAACCAAAGCGTCGCAGGTTCGATTCCCAGCCAGGGCACAAGCCTGGGTTGCAGGCCACGGCCCCCAGCAACCGCACATGGATGTTGCTCTCTCTCTCTCTCTCTATCTCCCTCCCTTCTCTCTCTAAAAATAAATAAATAAAAATCTTTAAAAAATAAATACTAATAAAAAACTACACGCATGTACTGTCTCACAGTTTTGCAGACTATGAGTGTGAAAGTGAGTCTTAGAAGGCTAACATCAAGGCATCAGCAGAGCTGGTTCCTCTCGGAGTCCCTAGGAGCATGTCTGTCTCCTAGCGTTTCCCCGCTTCTAGAAGCTTCCACGTGCTTTGGCTTGTGAGACCTTCTTCCACCTTCTAGGCAAGCCAGGTGGGGTCAAATCCCCTTCCCTCTCCTACCTCCCTGCCACTAATAAGGACCCTGGGGATTCCACGGGGCTCACGCAGATAACCCAGGGTCATCTCCCGGTTTGAGGACAATGGATGACCATCCGTAACTAGTGTCTTGAGGCTCCCTTTCCCCCTTGCCTCCTTCCCTCACAAACTCACAGGCTGTGGGGACTCCGGCGGGACCTCCTGCAGTGGGGTGCGGCCCTGCTGCTAGCACACGCTTGCCCGGGCTGGTCCGTGGCCCCCTGCAGGGACCCCCCGCGCGTGCCGACACCACGGGGACTCCGGGAAGCCCTCCCACACGTGTCCCCGAGAGCAGGGAGGCTAACGCCGACCAACGGTGGCTGTGGCTGTGTGTGTTCTCGCGTGTGCCCGGGGAAGGAATGAAAGGAGTTCATTCAGGCCCTCCCACCTGCGTGGCACGCCTCCTCCCACCTGGCTGGCAGCGGGGGTGCCTCCCTGGGGCCCTCCCTCGGGCGCAGCCAGCAGAACCGGTTCTAGCGTGGCGGGGGAGCCGGGGCACGGCATGATTCGAGGATGAGATGGCCTGCCCTTCCGGGAGGCAGTCCCTGCCCGGGAGTCCTCCAGACAAAGCTGGTTCCCACCTGCAGCCACAGGGCAAAGCCGGGCGGTGGGTTTGTCTCCTACAGCGGTGGAGTACGTGGGTGCATTCACTGATAACGTGGGGAGTTTTAAAAAAATAATATATCAATAAACTTGGCAAACTCTTTTTGCTCTCGGAGCTCCTTTGTGGGAGGATAATGCAACCCACACGACGAGTGCTTGTCGCCAGCTGCTGGTTGAGGAGTGTTCTCTCCTCCATTATACGGGGTGGGGGGACCCCCGAGGCCGTGCTGGGGTGCACCAAGGGGGTGCCGCGGCTTTGCTTCCCCATTAAGGCACTCGGGTGGGCGTCCAGCGGGTGTCCGGCTTACGTGGGGACAGGAGACCGTGTGATAAATGGCCACGAACGTGAAGCCGTCTGGCCACTCTTCCACCAAAGCGCTGCGTGGCCATCCAGTGAGGCCGCATCAGGGGTGGGAGCGGCTGGCCGCGCAGGTGTGCGTTCCAGAGCTCAGCTTCTGGCGCCCCACGCGCCGGTGGGGTCAGGACACGGCGGGCAGGCGGGCGGGCGGGCGGGGACTCTCCCCGTGGGAGGCCACGCCCACTCCGGTGAGTCAGCCTGGTGCCACCCCAGCGGAGGAGCTTTTCCCCCGCAGGGCACCTCCAGACGGGTTTTCCACGCTTTGATCTCCCATCGGGGCCTCCCATGGCCTCTCCCAGACCTGCCCGGGGGGGTCCCCACCCCCTGACACCTAAAGGACTGCCCAGGCCAAACCCTGTTTGCCTGGGGGCCCCACCCACCGGTTCATCCCACATTCCAAAACCTGATCCTCCTCTCAGGCCGTGGGGTGTCCAGCTGGGGTTGGCGACCCTGTTTAACCCACTCGGGAGGGATGCTGGTTTTCCCGCCAGCGGCCAGAAAAAAGGAAGTGAGAGTGTCCAGTTCTCGCGGGTAACTGCAGCCAGTTCCTACAGCATATTGACCAGGTCTGCAGCGCCAGCATCCTATGGATCCTCTGGGGGTAGCTAGTCTGGACGTATTTTTTTTGGATGATATTTTGATGACTCACCAAACACGCCTGCAGGGCAACCTCTGTTCTATTTTGTTTTTCATCACCTCCTGAAGTCCTTTTTTAAATTGCTTTTAGAGAGAGAGGGGGAGGGACACAGGGAGACACTGATGTGAGAAAGAAGCATCGATGGGTTGCCTCCCATTTGCACGTGGGCCAGATCGTAGGCACCCAGACTGGGCGTCGAACCCATAACCGCAGTTTGTGCCCTGACTGGGGATCGAACCCACAACCCTTTTGCTATGGGATGGATGACACTCTAAGCAACTGAGCCATACTGGCCAGGCCTCCCGAGGATCCTTTCAAGAGACTTGACCTGCTTCGGCCGTGTGGCTCCTTTGGGTCGAGCGTCTTCCCGGTACGCCAAGGTTATAGGTTCAATCCCCGGTCAGAGCACGTGACGAGAATTAACCAACGATGCGTGCATACGTGGGACAACAAATCCATGTTTCATTCCGTCCCCCCCCACCCCATCTCCTTTCCTCCTTCTCTGTAAAACCGATGAACAAAAAAGACAAGAAAACCAAATCCTTGCATGTCGGTCGTCGTCGTGGGAGGGGATTTCGCTTGTGAAAAGTTTCCTTCGTGTCAGGTTAGCGTTTCATTTTGATAACAGATTCCGTGGGGTCCGCTTCATGGGTCTCTTCGAAGATCCGGCGTCTCTGTTTCTTCAATTACTTCTTTTCTCTGTTGCTTTCCTGTTGTCGGTTTCACCGATTTCTGCTCATTTTTCTTAGGTTTCTTGTCCTGCCTGCTGTGTAGGTTTGTTCATCCGAAAATAAAGGGCATTTTGATGGGAGAGGTGATTCATGTGAGATCTGTAAGAACAGCTCTTGGGGAAGCACTGACTCGGGCAGGAGCCCACACGGGGTCCCCACGGTGAGCAGACAAAGGGGTGGCACTCACATAGGAGAAAGGGGAGGGGACAGGGACACCCCCAGCGGGGGGGCGCGTGGCGGTGGACGCAGAGGACACGGCATCGTGACGCTGACTCTCCACGGCGTGTTTCATGCTCCGTCCTGGGCTCCTCCGTCCAGGTGTCACCCCGCCTGCCTCCCCGTCCCCTTTGCAGGCAGCTCTGTGGGACACAGGGTGGCTGTCCCTGAGTTCAAAGGTCATGTTGCTCTGCTACAAAGTGGCCCCATTTATCTTATCGTGTACAGGGTTGGGCCAGTCCTGTGCATGTAGGTTTATCAAGTACTTTATGTGGATGGACACCCCCGGGCCACTGCCTGGACGGTGCCAGAGGGCCACGGAAGAAATGAGATCACAGCCCAGGGAACTGCCCAGGAAAACAGCACGTTTTTCTGTATTCAGTCTGCGTTCAGGGCAGCCCAGCGGCGGACCTCGGTCTTCGAGACTCTGCTGTGTTCTGCCGTCTGCGTGTCTGGTTGGCCTCCTTTCCAAACTCGTGTTTCTCAGTGGGTTTCAGTTTCTCTCTCCCGCAAAGGGGTGCCGTGGCTCTGACTCCCTCTCCCACTGCTCCTAATCAACACGCCAGCTCCCTCCCCAGCACACAAGCCTCAGGAATTACCAGGCCCTGAAGAAATCCACGCAGCAGCCACCGGCCCCAGAAGCCGCTCCCTCCCTCTGAGTGGCGTCCCGGCCACCGGCCGGCCTTTAAACTCAGAAGCGGTTCGGTGACGCCGCAATCAAAGCCTGCCCCGTGGAAGGTGGTTGTCGGCGTCCGGCTCAGAAACCCCATGTGAGATCCGCGAAGCCCCTGGCGCAGCCGTGGCGGGGGCCATGGGGTGGGTGTGGCTGGTTGTGCCTCCCAGTTCCTTTACCCCCTCCCCCGTGGGAGGGAGCGGAGACCCCTTAGTCTGTGATAACGAAACGCGCTGCACTTCTTGACCTGGTCGGTTACCGAGGGCGAGAAGTGTGCACACGCAGTTGTGACCGCAACACACCCACGAGGGTGCCGACGTCCCTGCGCGTGGGAGGGCTTTTGGCGGATGAAAACACTGTGTGTCTGCACGTGGGCGAAGGCACTGGTGCACGCTCCGAGGGGCTGCCCCGTGGTCCAGGGAAGCCGGCTCTGCCCCGTGGCGTTCTTGGGGCGCAGGGCAGAACACGGAGCTGGCGTGAGTAAGCCCGTGCCCTGCCCCAGAAGGGGGTGCGTCGACGGTCCCTTCGGGGCGTCTGTGTGCTGGAAAGGACCCCGCGCGTGCCGGTTGCAGTTGCAGGGGGGTTCCTTGGTAGCGCACAAAACCGCGGCCGGGAATCAGAGCGCACGCCGCGAGACGGGAGGAAGGGGGAAAGCAGGGGGACGATGCGAGGAGGAATTCGTCCAGGGGTTCTAGCAAGCGTGCAGGGCAGGAGTGGGCGCGCACGTGCTGCTGAGACGCAGGAGGGCTCAGGGAGGAGACCCCCCCTCCCCCGCTCAGAGGGGCTTCTACCAGGACGCCCGGGGAGTTTCGACCCCCCCCGTCGTGGACTCTGTCTCCTGTTCGCTTTCTTTGTGGCAGGGCGTGTGCTTTCCTTGCGAGAGAGCCCCTTGGCGTGGCTGCGGCTCTGCGCGGGGCCTCCGCGGCGGGGCCGCGGTGAGAATGGGGCTTTGGTGAAAGTCGCCCGTGGCTTCGCTCCCGCCGGACCCGGAGTCAGACGCGGCAGGCGGGACAGGGGCGCATGCGATGCTTTCTCAGGAGATGCCTGCAGCCCGTGGGCTGGCGCAGGGGGAGGGTCGTCTCAGGCACGCGGGGGTGAGGGGTGGGATTGCGCCTCAGTCCAGAGCACGGGGACTTATTTTATTTTATTTTATATTCATTTTATTTTATTTTATTTTATTTTATTTTATTTTATTTATTATATTTTGTTATTTTATTTTATATTTATTTTATTTTATTATTTTTTATTTTATTTATATATTTTATTCATTTTATTCATTTTATTATTTTATTTATTTATTTTATTTCATTCTATTTTATTATTTTATTTTATATTTATTTTACTTTATTTATTTTATTCATTTTATTTCATTTTATTTATTTTATTTCATTGTTTTATTTTATTTTATTATTTTATTTTATTTATTTCATTATTTTATTGTATTATTTTATTTTATTTATTTTATTTCATTTATTTTATTTTACTTTATTTATTTATTATTTTATTTCTTTTATTGTATTTATTTATTTTCATTGTATTTTTATATTTATTTTATTTTATTATTTTCATTTATTTTATTTTATTTTATTTTAATTATTTTTCAATCCTCACCCAAAGATGTGTTTATTTTTTATTATTTTTAAAGGATTTCATTTATTTATTTTTACGGAGAGAGAGGGGAGGGAGGGAGAAAGAGAGGGAAACATCCATGGGTAGTTGCCTCTTGAGCGCCCCCTACTGGGGGGACCTGGCCTGCGGCGCAGGCATCTGTCCTGACTCAGAATCAAACCAGCGACCTTTCCCTTCCCAGTCCCGTGCTCTGTCCCGTGAGCCGTACCAGCCAGGGCCCAAAGGTGTGTTTGTTGATTTGAGGCGGGTAGGAAGGGAGGAGAGAGAGAGAGAGAGAGAGAAACATTGACCCATTGCCTCCCATACACACCCGCCCGGGGACCGAACCTGCAACCTTCTCAGGTGTGGGGTGACACTCCAGCCAGCTGAGCCACCGGGCCCCGTCCGCAGGGACGTTTGAAAGATCACTGCCCGACACCCTCAAACCCTTCCAGACCCCCCTGCAGGTGACGCAGAAGTCCCTTGGGTAGGTAACAAGGGATGGGCGATGTGAGTTACATACCCACCCCCCAGGACAGGGGAAAAACGGTGGAAGGAAGATTGTTGGGGAAAAGCACTGTCTTCAGTCCCATTCTCAAATGGCACCTTTGATTGTAGAGAGAAAGAGGTTTTGGGTTTTTTTTTTTTAAGATTTTATTTATTTATTTTTAGGGAGGGAAGGGAGGGAGAAAGAGAGAGAGAGAAACATCCATGTGAGGTTGCTGGGGGCTGTGGCCTGCAACCCAGGCATGTGCCCTGACTGGGAATCGAACCTGCGATGCTTTGGTTCGCAGCCCGCGCTCCATCCACTGAGCTACGCCAGCCAGGGGTTGGTGCTTCATTCTTGATTAGAAAAAAGAAAAAAATCTCATACCTGGGGCTGATCAACACCTTAGACTCTGAGACACATCCACATAAATAAAGACATGGCGACCGGAGAGAGGAGATAATTCTGGGAGCCCAAGAGAAGGTTCAACGAAAAAGGGAAACATGTGATCATTTTTTTTAAAACTGTCCTTTTGAGTCATATATTTAGAAAAGCCTGAGAATATTCTATGTTCATCAACAAAAAGGGGATGTTGCAATAATAGAGAAACAGAAAGAACTTTCGATAGCATTGCTTAATTTTTTTTTTTTTTTTAATTAAAGAAGAGCCCTGGCTGGTGTGGCTCAGTGGATTGAGCGCGGCCTGCAAACCAAAGGGTCGCCAGTTCGATTCCCAGTCAGGGTACATGCCTGGGTTGCAGGCCAGGTCCCCAGTAGGGGGCGTGTGAGAGGCAACCACACATGGATGTGTCTGTCCCTCTATTTCTCCCTCCCTTCCCCTCTGTCTAAAAATAAATGAATAAAGTCTTTAAAAACATTTAAAGAAGAACATTGTAAAAAGACGTGTTTGCCCTCAAATGCACAGCTCTAATCTCCATGTTTGTCCTGGGTGCCCGGGGTGACTCTCCAAGGCACGGGCCCTCCACGCCCCTGGGGGGTCCACGTCTCCCTGGACACCCCGTGTGTCCTTCCCGTGAGCCTCCTGTGGCTGCAGCAGCCTGGTGGCCTCCAACAGACATGCACCCTCCCCCATCCTGGAGACCAGGCATGTGAGGTCCAGGGGTCTCAGGGCCGAGCTCCCTCCACAGGCTGCAGGGAGGGTCCTAACTGCCTCTTCCAGCTCCAGGGGCTCCAGGCGTCCCTTGGCTGGTGGCCGCGTCCCTCCCGTCTCTGCCTCCACCTCCACGTGGCTTCTCCTCCGGGTCTGCGTCTCCTCTTCTGTCCCTTCTCAGGACACTGTCACTGGACGCAGGGCCACCCTGACCCAGGACCACCTCCTCTGAGACCCTGCACTCATCCCACCTGCAAAGACCCTACTTCCAGATAAGATCCCGTTCCCAGGTAGCCCAGGGAGCCCAGGTTAGGACTTGAGCGTACCTTTTGCGGGAGACACAATGTCACCTGCTGCATTCCTTGCCCTCAGCATCCCCACAGGTCCACCAGGGAACTGGCCGCCTTCGTCCCCAGGTGCAGGTAACTCAGGAGGCCTTTGCACACCAACCTGGGTGACCCATCCGCGTGGCTGTTCCCGCCCTCGGCGCAGACACCTGAGCGGCACACCTGGACGCGTTCCTCCCCCCCTCCCTCCCTCTCCCGCCCCAGGCCAGGATACCCACTGCCCCGGGCAGGTTCTCAGTGCACTGCTGCAGCCACCTCTTGGCGGTGCCTGTCCCACCAACCACAGCGCACCCCGCTGGTGCCTGGCATCCGTCTGGTGGGTGCCGGGGTCCCCTCTTCTCTCTCTTGTTTTCATCCTTCAGCCGGGCCTCCCTGACCTGAGGGAAACCTCCACAACAAAACAAAGCAAAGCAAAGCAAAACCGAACAAAAGCACGCACACCCGCCGTCCACCCAGGCACTTCCCTGCTCTGGGGCGCGTGACTTCCTGCTGCCCTCGGCAGAGAGAGGTCACTCACAGGGCTTCAGAGTCCCTTCCTTCTGTCCGCATGTCCCCCCGCCCCCAAGCTCCCGAATCTCAGCTCTCTCTCTCTCTGGCTGCTGCGGCTGCCTTGCCTAGCCTCCCCTCCGGCACCCTACACACAAGGGCTTGGCCCTCACCCCAGACCACCCTCCTCCGATGTCTGCGTGGAACTTTGCTTCCTCCCACGCCAGCCTGTCCCCCCGCCCTGAGCTCAGGGGGCGCTCACGGGCCTCAGCCCACCTGCCCTCTGAAACAGGCTCTCCAACGTCGAGACCCAAACAAGCTCACTGAACACCCCCGCGGAGCCCACCAGGGGACCTCCTTGCCGTGATCTCGAATGTCTGGGGTCAGTCCCTAAGGGCAGTGGAGTTGGGGGCCAGCCCGCTGTGCGCCGCGGCTGTTTCAGCACCGTCTGGAGCACCCCACACACAGCTAAAGCTCCGTGGTGGGGGAACAAATACCACACTTCCTTACATGGGTCCCCCTTATTTTTTAGAGAGAGGGAGAGAGCTGGAGGGTATTCGTGACACAGATGCATAAGCGTTGGTTGTCTCAGACGGAGTTTGCAAAGTGTTCCTCCGTTGGTGGTGGGTGGGCGTAAGAATTGAGTGTGAGCTGAGGGGTAGACAGTGCAGATCAGAACCCACGAGCCACAGGGACGACCACGAAAAGGTGGTGGCCACGGTTCCCATCCTCGGGGGCCACTGGGGGAGCGTGTGGCTCTGGGGTTGGACGGCGCGGGGGGCCGTGTGTGTGTGGGTCGTCTCAGAAAGCTCCAGTGGACAGGCTTGCTCTGGGCTGGCGGCCCTCAACTGTGGGCAGGGACGCTGCTTCCACCGGACCCTGGGCCAGGTCTGCAGGTTCTGGGGCTGTCGAAACGGGGGGTCTGGGGGTGGGTGATGCTGCTGGTGTGTGCTGGGTGGTGAGGAGGGAGGCTGCTCAGCACCCTGCCGTGCCCGGGACGCCCCAGATTGTCCGTGTGTGAGGCTGAGGGACCCTGAGCCAGCAGAGATATTCCTTCCCTCTCTCTCTGTGTTTCTCTCTCTCACATGCATGCACCTCTGTCTTTACCATAGCTGTTCACCTGTTATCTGTCTTCTATCCATTCATATGTTTATATAAACTGTCTATCAGTACTCTATATTATCTATCTATCCATCCATCCATTTATCTACCTATCCATCCATCATCCACCATCCATCCATCTCTCCATCCACCCATGCATCCATCATCCATCCATCCACCAACTCATCCATTTATCGATCTATCCATCCATCCATTCATCTATTCATCTATCCACCCATCCATCCATCTATTTATCCATCTATCCATCCATCCATCTATCCATCCACCCTCCCACCCATCCATTTATTGATCTATCTATCCACCCATCCATCCATCCATCCACCCACCCATCCATCTATTTATTGATCTATCCATCCATCCACCCATCCATTCATCCATCCACCCACCCATCCATCTATTTATCGATCTATCCATCCATCCACCTATCCATCCATCCATCCACCCATCCATCCATCTATCCACCCATCCATCCATCTATTTATCGATCTATCCATCCATCCATCCACCCACCCATCCATCTATTTATCGATCTATCCATCCATCCACCTATCCATCCATCCATCCACCCATCCATCCATCTATCCATCCATCCATCCATCCATCCACCCATCCACCCATCCATCCATCCATCCATCCATCCATCCACCCATCTATCCACACACCATCCATCCGTCCATCTGCCACTGTGCTTTGCAAAAAAGAGTGATTCTGCCCCCTGGGAACTCTTGGCAACCTCTGCAAACACGTCTTGTTAATCTCATGGAGGGTGCTCCTCCCTCGCTGTTGGTAGAGACCAAAGATGCATCAGCACCCCCCGCCCCAGACACACCTCCAGTGCCTAGCTTGAAAAAACCCTGATGGAAAGGGAATTCTTTTGGGGGGCGGGGAACCACGACGTCGTTGCGTCCCATCCTGCACGGCGCTGAAGGCCGTGGGGTTATCCGGGCTGGCGCGCACTCTGGACACGGGGAGACCCATCCTTGCTCTTCTGGGTGGGAGCACCCCGACGTGCCATCCCGAGCCACAGACGTGCAGGCGTGCGCCAGGAAGGCCAGGCATTTCCCGTCCACGGCCTCGCTGGGTGCTGGGTGTCGGGGGGGGGCGGGGCGGGGGGCGGGGCTTCCTGCGCGTCTCGGTCCTGCAGCGAGTATTTATTTTACATCTGTCCGGGCATCCTGGCGGGGAGGAAAGCTTTGTAAATAATGTGCCAAAAAAAAAAACAAAAAAAAAAAACAGAGAGAGAGAGAGAGAGAAACGGAGCTTCTACAATACCTGCTGTGTGTTTTATCTTTTCCCCAATTGAATGTTTGCTGGCTTCGACACAATTTCCAGGGAGTTGCTAGCGCGCGCGAGTGTTTTCTTAAGCCGTCTAGACGAGTGAGCTCAGAGAGCGCCCCCCCCCCGCCCCCCTGTGCTGAGCTGAGTGGGTGCAGTTTATTCAGCTGATCTTTGCCTGCACAGGCCAAGTTTTTGAGAGAACTGTCACCGCACGGCCCGAAGCACACCTGCTTTTTTTGTGGGAGCACTTGGATTGCTGACATGTCACACACGTCCCGTAAGGTGGAGTCTTTCCTTGTGCCTCCCGTTCTGTGGTTTTCAGTCTAATCAGAGAGTGAGCCCACATTTGAAAATAAAGTTTAAAGGCTTCCCCCCACCGCCCGGCCACCCCATAAAACAGAGGCTGGACTAGCCTTGGTACGTGTAGCAACGATTTCAAACACCAGTTTCTTAAAGGAGACCGGAAGGGTTTGAACCTTTGTGATGCTGTGCACTGTGGTTTTTGGTTGTTTTTTTTTTTTTAAGATTTTATTTATTTATTTTTAGAGAGGGAAGGGAGGGAGACAGAGAGAGAGAGAGAGAAACATCCATGTGCGGTTGCTGGGGGCCGTGGCCCACAACCCAGGCATGTGCCCTGACTGGGAATCAAACCTGCGACACTTTGGTCCGCAGCCCGCGCTTCATCCACTGAGCTACGCCAGCCAGGGCTGCACTGTGGTTTTATATATAACCTTTGGGGATATTCCTGTGAGGGAGGAAACTCGAAAGGAAAGAGGGGGTGTTACCGCGATAACTCCGTACATGACAACACACTCCTTAGTCTGCGATAATTCTGTAGTCTATTCATCTCATTGACAGTATCAGTGTATCTTCCTTTCTACTACTATGTAGAGTAAACACTTGCACAGTGTATGGACTAAGAAAATTAAGAATGTTGTGTTGTGGAACGTGTCTCTTGTTGTCCTCCATCTCATCTCCATCGCAGAATACATCCAGGTAAGCTCTGGCTGGTGTAGCTCAGTGGGTTGAGCTAGGGCTGTGAACCAAATTTGTCGCAGGTTCGATTCCCAGTCAGGGCCCATGCCTGGGTGGCAGGCCACGGCCCCCAGCAACCGCACATTGGTGTTTCTCTCTCTCTCTCTCTTTCTCCGTTCCTTCCCTCTCTAAAAATAAATAAATAAAATCTCAAAAAAAAAAAAAGAATACGTCCAGTTAACTTTCATCACCTGTCCTAGTAACACATTTTTTCCCCGGGATGAGAACTTCCTTATTTTCTTATTTTTTTTTTATTGTTGTTCAAGTACGGTTGTCTCCATTTCCCCCTCACCACTTGCCCCCCCCACCCCTGCCCATCCACCCGGGATGAGAACTTTTAACATGTGCTCTGTCAGCAGCCGTCAAACACGTGATACAGTTAGTGGCTCTAGTCATCGCCTTGTACAGTCTATCCTCAAAACTGAAGCCATCTTAAGCCCTGGCTGGCGTAGCTCAGTGGATTGAGGGTGGGCTGCGAACCAAACCATTGCAGGTTCGATTCCCAGTCAGGGCACATGCCTGGGTTGCAGGCCACAGCCCCCAGCAACCGCTCATGGATGTTTCTCTCCCTCTCTCTTTCTCCCTCCCTTCCCTCTCTAAAAATAAATAAATAAAATCTTAAAAAAAAAACCTTAAGTCCTCTTACGGGTGGAGGTTGGTTTCCCCGGACCTCCTTTACCCATTCCCCACCCCCGCCTCCGGCCGCCGGCCCTCTCTGGTGTGTATCCCCGAGTTCATTATTTTCAGGTCGCACATAAAAGGGACATTGTGTGACATTTGTCTTCCTCTGTCTGACTTACTATTCCATTCACCGGAATAGCCTCTCAGTCCATCCGTGTCATTGGTCCTGCCGGGGTTTCCTCCTTTTTTGTGGCCGAGTTGTATCCCGCCGTGTAACCCTATGGTGGTTCTTGCCTGGTGCGAAGCGACAGAACACTGGCCGTTTCCGCTCTCTCGTGGGAGATGCTGAGAGGCAGGGTGGGGCAGACTCCCGACACCAGCAGGAAGTGATCTCTCCACTTTCCTTGTTTCCACGGCGATCACGACTCGATCCCAATACCTTCGGCTCTCTTTGGCTTGGCCACGTTCACACACATCACCTTCAACATGAAAGCATGCTGGGTTTGTCCACCTGGACCCAGGTGGTGTCCCCGTGTGCTCCCGATCATCTGCTTGTGCCTCAGGGGTCTCCCCGCATCCCCCCTGGGGTGACTGAGGCCTGAGGTTCGGGGCTGAGGGATTTGAGTCCCATGTGATGATAACTCACGGCTCAGAGAAAGCTCAAAAGACGCGGCAGAAAGAAACACTAAAACACTCTGTTGAGTCATAGTGGGTTATGCTTCCCGTGGGCATAGACACCTCTCAGCAGGGAGCCAATCAAATGCCAGTGCTCAGAAGGCAGGATAGACTGTCTAGTCAATACCGGCAAAAAAGGGAGTGAATCCTGTCCCAGGGGCAATAAACAAGATGATAAAGAAAAAAGGGGCAGGGACAGAAATGAAAGACCAAGACACACACCCTCCTTTTTGTCACTAGCGTCTTAGAATGTGGCAAGACTATTCTATCGTTCGTAGAGCTGTCCCTGCGCTTTTGGAGACACGAACCACCCAAGGTCATAGAGGAAACGGAGGGAAATCATGGACGACACGGCCTGTTTGCAGCTGAATGCACTTGACTTGATAGAAACACCCTCCTCTGCACAAAAACACCTGAACTGCCTCCGTTCGCCCTTTCCAGAGAGCTTTGCCTGCTGCCCCTCTATCTGGATGACCCTCCACATTAGTGTATCAGCACGATGCCACCTCCCTCTCACACAGTCCTGGGTTGGCTCCCAAGTCGTCTTTTTCAGGAGAATACCCTTTGAAAAGGGAGTTACTCATCCTTTACCGTTCCTTACACAAACATTTCTGGCCTTTGGTAGATGGCTTTCTGCTTCTGCTGGAATAAAATATTCATGACGGAAATTTCGCTTGAAAGCCAAGGTTCCGTAAGCTCCCCCCACACCCCGCTGCCCCGCCCCGCCCCGCCCTCACTCCATTACCCAGTAGATTTATTGGGTCTCGTGGGGACGTCAATTTATAGAAAATGCTGAAAAAATCACATTGCTTGAGGGAAACTTGGTTCTTCTTCGGGTGCTACCCTGTGCACCTCCGAGCTCTACACAAGAAAGAAAGGAGACGCATTGTTTAGTTGTTGTGTGGTTTGTGTGGTTGCTTTGGAGGGCTTGTCTCTTTCCAAGCCACCATTGGGTTCCTCCCTCCCCCTTTCTCATCTGCTCAATGGCCGTTTTCCCAGCCAGGGAGCTCCGTTAGCCAGCAGAGCTCCATCTCTGTGCTTTGGAAAAAGATGCATTTGTTTGCATTATCCTTTCGGTGGATTTGGATGCAAAAGACTGCCACCGTTGATACGCATCCTGAGTGCCAAAGCACACAGACAGATGCTCCTTTTTCTTCCCCAGCTTTGTGTCTCACCTGGCCTTGGGTGACACCCGTCTGCATCGTTAATGGCATCATTGCACACCTGATTGGCGGGCAGTGGGAGGGTACGAGGTGCGTGCGATGGGCCACATTGAGGCTCAGAGGACAAGAAAGATTTGGGAGGAGACAGGGCAGGCCAGGAGTACGGGGACGAGAAAGAATTGGGGTTCAGCATGTGGCGTGTGACTATCCAAGACGGTTTGGTGACCTTCCATATTTGCAGTGGTGGCAATTTTTGCTGCCTTTCTTCGGGCATCTGTATCCACTTCTTGCGGTGCCTGGCGGAGTTGAAGGCAAAGACCCAAGCATGCTCATGAGCAGGCTGTCGTGCGTTAGTTAACGAGGCTTCATCATTGCGGACGGCCGCGTGTCCTGTGTGTATGCAGACAGCCTGAAACAGGACACACATGTGGACGGGGCCTGGACCTGGGGAGGCGCACACACAATCCACTATCCGGATATTGTATCAGAGAAATGTCTGCCTGAGGCCTATCGTTGGGGGCCACTCTGTCCACCCCCTTTCCCACCGGAACAGCAAGATGGTGTCCGGGACGACTTATGTACCATCCGCGGCGGACGGGAGGGTTCTGCCTGCCGGCCGGAGTCCCTCCCACAACCTATATATAGAGAGAGAGAGAGTTACTAACCAATGTCTCCCCCGATAAACGCAATCCAAACGGCATTTTAAAAGCGACACGTGGAAGACACGCATGTACCGTGCTTTTCCACGCCCACCTCTCGAGGTACCTGTGTGCACCTGCACGCGAGCGTGTTTCCTGAGATGACCCATTTGCAGGACTGATGTCCAGCGTCCTTCCAATTAAGGGACCTTTCAGAGGCGGGGGACCCTCTGTGTTGACGCCGTGTGTGCCCGCCCCCCGTGGGAAATCCTAGACGAGAGTGCCCCAGCACGCCATGTCGCCGACGCCTTAGACAGTGCGTGGAGTGGCTCCCCCACCATCCCACGCGGGTGCCAACACGGCCTGGTCTCTTGTCCCCCCTCCCGCAGGCACGGGGACGTTCGGGCGGGTGCAGCTGGTGCAGCTGAAGACGGCCAAGCGCTTCTTCGCCCTGAAGGTCATGAGCATCCCCGAGGTGATCCGGCTGAAGCAGGAGCAGCATGTGCACAACGAGAAGTCGGTGCTCAAGGAGGTCAACCACCCCTTCCTGGTGAAGCTGTGAGTCCACCATGCCCTGGCCCCCGGGCCCTCCCCGTGAGGGTCCCTCCGGGGTCTGCTCCTTCCTCTGCATCCTCCCTGGGATCCCCCCGGGCAGCGGGGGGAGTGAGGTCGTGGCTGGGGGATGCGTCCGTGTGTCCCATTTCTGAGCGTACGTCGGCTTCGGATCTTGCCGACGTGGTCCTGCCGCGGATGCTGGCCCCAGGGCGGCCAGGGCCGCGGACGGAGGCGCCGGTTCCCGAAATGCACGGTCCCGTCGGGGCCTGCTGCCCCAGCTCCCCGGACAGTGGGACAGTGGGTGTTCCGGGGGCCTCGGCCACCTTCTCCCATTCATTCGTCTCCTCACGTCTTTCCTCGGGTGCGTGGCGAGGTCCCGAGGACCCCGCTCCCCAGTGGGAGGAGCCCAGAGCTGAACGGACAGACATCTTTCCCTGCGCCGCTTGCTGCTACAGGGGAAGACCCCTCCCCGCCCAGCTGTCAGAGACCCGCACCCCCAGGGCTGGCTGTCTGACCCTCTCCCTGGGCAGCTTCCGTCCACTCCCCAGCTCTCCTCCCTCTCTCGCCTTCTTCCTCTCACCCCTTCTCAGGCCCAGCGGTGTGGCTCGGGCGCCCCCCTCTCTGCCCTGATTTTCTGTCCTGGTGGCATCACCCCTTGCTGACCCCCGCCCCAAACCCTGCTTTCCGCCAAAGCGTTGTTCACTTCAGAGCCATGGTGTTCTTCCCACCTGCCTCTCCAACGACCTGCAGAGAAACCTGTGGCGCGTGTCCAAGGTGCCCAGGATGAGGCCCCAGGGGCTTAGGGTGCTGCAAAGAGTTCGTGGGGTCTTGTGTTTCTTCTCTGTTTCTCTTCCCACGCCGCTGCGCCCACTGAACCGCAGGAGGATGTGGGGACGTGTCCCGTGCACCTGTGTGCACGGAGACAGGTGTTGTGCCTCCTGATCTGCACGCATGCGGCACATGCCCCAGCACAGGGAGGTACCCCTCGGGACCCCAACACGCCCGAGCGTCCTCCTCCAAGCCTGACACAGGGTCTTGCAGAGAGTTGTCTCGGGTGGCACGTGGAAGGACGGGCGAGGAGAGGCGGAGGACGTTTTTGTTGTATTTTTCTCTCCTGCATCCGAAAGCAGCCGGTGCCCCGGGCACTCCACTGCTGTCTGTTAAGTGTCCGAGTCTGCGCCCAGCCAGGGGGCAGCGCAGCCAGAAGAAACCGCTGTCGTGGGTCTCCCTCCTGGGCGAGGGAGAACGGCTCCTAGGGGTGGGTCTTCTAGGAGCTGAAATGGGGATTCTGGGGAAGACTCCCGCGGACCAGGGTTTCCAGTAAATATTGTCTGCGGAGACATGGTCTGGGTTATACTATCGCCTAACTGTCATCCTGCGTGTTGGGGCAGCCGTCTCAGGCTGGTCCCCAGCACGGGACATCGCACACCCCAGACAGCGTGAGTCCCACAAGGCGATTTCTAGCTGCCTCTTCCAAGGAACGCCGTGCGGGACGCCCGGGCTCCGGTTGGTCTCCGGAAACCGCGAGGCAAGAGGTGTAGCGTGTTGGCGGTGCCCCTGGGGGGGCGTGAGGAGCAAGAGGGATTCGTGGGAAAGCAAGAAGGCTCAGACGTGCCTGTCGAGAAGCAACAAGAGTTGAGAAGACACAGGGAGCCGGTGGCAGGAGGTCCCTCCGGGATCTGCAGTGGGCGGTGGGGACCCACGGACTACATCTCGTTCACGTGGCTCATCTGTGCCAGAGTGTACAACAGGCTCACTCCGCGGGTCTGGTTCGGGGGTGCTGTGGGCTATCCATGGAATGCTGCGGGGAAGGCCTCCAAATCTGGGGATTCTATTTGGTCGCCAGTTAAATGCCGTCCTCCCCCAAAAGGTGCGTCTGGGACCCCACATATTGAGTCCTCCCCATCCTGGAGGCCAGGCTGGGCGGGGCTGGCTCCCCCTGTGTCCTCCCACGGGCGTCCATCCATTTGTCTGTGTCCCCAGCTCCTCTTCTTCGAAGGACCCCAGTCCTGTGGGAGCCGGACCACCCTGGTGACCCCATGTTTACCTTCATCCCCTCTCTAAAGATCCACCTGCAAATGCAGCCCCTTTCTGAGCTCCCGGGGCTCAGGGGTTGAACCTGTGAACCTGGGGGAGCGTAGTTCCACCTGCGACATGTACTCAGAGAGTTTGCTAGAGGTGTGTTTGTCAGGGCCCAGGGGTCTTCTTAGAATGCACTTCAGCTTGTGGTGTGTGTGTGTGTCTGTGTGTGTGTGTGTGTGTGTTTTCCTGTGCCGTGCCATTGGCAGGCCAGGTGTGTTTCAAACTGGCGTGCAAGTTGACCCGGCGTGACCAGGGCTGCCTGCCTGTACGTGCCTCGCACGCCAGAGCATGTTGGATCTGGCCGGCCCGGGCCCGGGAGCTGGGACCTGGAAGGAGTCCAGGGCCTCGGAACAAGGGACGTGTGTTGGTGGAAAAACACCGCGAGCGAAGAGTGCCTTCCAGTCCCCGCAGCCGCGCATCTTCTCTTGCAAACGCTGGGTCGCCTCCCCGCGACATCTGCTCTCCATACTGTTTCCGGAAACACGGAGCACGCTGCTCTGCGTGTTGTCCAACCGCACGCCAGGCGGAGGCTGCCAGCGGGCCAGGCGCACAGGAGCGAGCGCGCGCGCGCACAGGAGCGAGTACGCTGGCCGGAGTGTGCCGTTAGTTCCCCCTTGAACTGTCCGGCAGTCACCGGAGGCATCTATCAAAGCCCAGCGTGCGAGCTTGCTACTGGTTCTGTTTTTGAAAAGTTGCCCGGGCACCGGTTCAAGGCGCATGAAGGAACACGCGCTGCTCTGGGAGCAGGCCGCTCCCCAAGGCCGGCCAGCTCAGCCGCGGCCGAGATAATTTTAGAAGAGCCCAGGAACTCCCCGTCTGGGGTGCGGAGGGGGCGTGGCAAAGCCAGCGTGTGCAGGCGCCAAGGCCTGCAGGCTGCTGGCAAAGCCAGAGCCCTCCTCGCCCTTGCTGCTTTTAGGGAGGGCCAGCGTCTCCGAGGTGTCTGGACCTGGGCCCTGTTGACAGCTGGGGACAGGTCCTTCTCTGGGGGGGAGGGGCTGTTCTGTTTGCTGGGGGGTGTGGAGCAGCAGGCCTCCCTGGTCTCTCCCCACTCGATGCCAGCAGTGCACCCTCCGCAGCAGCCACAAGGGAGAGTGTCTCTGGTGTGGTCAGAAATACTCCCAGCAGGGAGATTGTCCTTGATTAGAGGCCACGGCCGTGGGTGGGTGGGTGGGTGGGTGGATGGATGGATTCATGGATGCATGGATGGATGGGTGGATGGATGGATGGATGGATGGATGGATGGATTCATGGATGGATGGATGGACAGATGGATGGATTCATGGATTCATGGATGGATGGATGGATGGATGGATGGATGGATAGATAATTAATACACTCATAGCTGATAGATGACACATAGATGGATGATACATGTGTCGACAGAGAGAGACAGACACAGAGGCGCAGAGGGAGACCAAGGGAGTCTCTCGTGCTCCTAAACCAGGTGTCTCAGACGCAGCACCATGGACATAGGAAGCTTAGGTGACCGTCGGCGGTGCATGGGGCACCCTCTGCCTTGCTGGGCAGCCTGCCTGGCCTCTCCCCCTGCGTCCAGTGGCACCTCCTGTGCCAGGTGTCCCGGCCGAGAACATTCAAGAACCCGTACAGGGAGTGTTAGCCCCAAAACACACGTTTCTCGGTGCGTGTTAGATTCTGAAACACATCCTTTCTTTTCTATGATCCGTGCGACCGGCCTTCTCCTTCTCTTTGCCCGTGCGGTTAATTTTTTTACTGAATTTATGGCGGTGACATTGGTTAATGCGATTGTGTACGTGTTTCAGGCACACGGTTGCATGAAACGTCGCCTGTATGTTGCATGGACTGCGTGCTCGCCACCCCGAGTGACGCCTCCGTCCGTCACCGTTTGTGTCCCTCCACCCTCCTCTGCCTCCCCTCTGCCCTTCCTCCTGCTCATCCCCACGCTGTGGTCTGTGTCTATGAGCGTTTTTTGTTTTGTTTTGTTTGCTTCATCCCTGCACCTTTTTCCTCTAGCTCCCCAACCCCTTCCCTCGGACAGCCGTCAGTGTGTTCTCTGTATCGGTGAGTCTGTGTCTGTTTTGCTTGTCACTGTATACTGTGTTCATTAGATTTCACGTCGGAGTGACAGGCTAGGGCCTTGCCTTTCTCTCTCGGGCTGATCTTTAAGATTTGGAAGCGGCCCAAGCGTTGTCCATCAGCAGATGAGTGGACAGAAAAAAGAAAAAGCATAAGCAGTAGTTGCACGGCTGCAAAGAAGAAGGAAATCGTACCCTTCGCGTGGGTGGGCCTGGAGAGCAGGATGCTGAGTGAAATGCACTTTTATTTGTTTGTAAACTGAGTGCAAGGGCCAGCTCCCCGCACGTAAGGGGGAGGGTCCGACCCACGGACTGCCTGCTCGCAGTCAGCCCTGTAGTGTTCCGAACTTGGACTTGAATTCACCTGTGGCCGCACGGACTGTATTCCATCCGCACATAAGCCCCCAGTGACGCCTTCATCTCTGTGGACGTGCTGCGGGTGGTGATAATTCCTCTCGCTTCGGGTACTTTGGCTCTTGTCATTAGTAATGCCTGACTCTCCGTAAATGCTGCGCATGAGAGACAAGTCTTATTTTTGGAGATTGGAAGGGAGGATGTGGCCGAGGAGTTTTTGTCCCCCCCCCCACCCCCTCACGGTATTTCTTGGACATCAGTGATTTGGAGAAAGGCAAAGGAGTCGGAGTTGGGGCTCTCGGGAAATTTCTCTTTCCATAGCCATTGTGGGCTTTTTTTTTTTCTTTTCTGATGACGGAGAATCTGTATAGGGCATGTGTTAGTGCTCAAGGCTGCTGATAGCTCAGGGCCCGTGGGGGGGTGGGGGGAGTGGGGAGGCGGAAATGCCTTCAGTCACACAATAATCAGTGCCGCTCCTGGGCATCGCGGCGTGTGCGTGCTTCGAGTGACTTTGTGGCGAGGTCCGTGGAACAGACTTACCTTCCCACAGCCCGAGATCACGGTGCCCTTCTCCCCCCACCGTGGGGGGCGGCCGTCCTGCGGTCTCCAGCAAGAACCGCCGGTTCTGTTCTTGCTCTCGGTGTCCGACACGGCTTTCCGAAACCCGTCGGAATTTCCCGGGAAGAGCGCGACCGAGCTGTGCCGTGTGAAGGAGGTGACTTTTGGTCCCCACCTGTGGGTGGGGGCTTTCAGGCCCCCCCCCCCGCTGCCCTCCTGGCAGGGGAGAGGGGCTGGAGCGGAAACCGTGAACCCCGTGAAGCTGCCGTCGACCCACAAGGATGACCGTGGGGAGTCCGTGGGTCGACGAACAGCTGCAGGTGTCCATTGGGCAAGGCAAAGCATCGCCCCTACTCCTTCCCGACCCCTGGCCCTCCGCGTCTCTCCCATCTTCCTGCTTCTGAGTTGGCTCCTTTCACGAAAGAAACGAAACCAAACCAAACCGGGGGCCCAGTGAGGAATGCGTCTCTGACTTCTGGGAGCCTCTGCAGCCAATCCACTGGGTGTCGGGGGGGTCATGAGAATGCATGGTGTAAGCTCCTGTCTCTTCTTGCCTCGTCGCCTCCATGGGAAAACCTTCTTCTTCCTCATCTCCAAGATTTCCGAAATACACCCAGCACCCTCAGCTTCCCCCCTGACCCGTGTCTCCGTGTCTCATCCACCCTTTTTTTTCCGCGTCTCGGTTCCCGACAGGAGCCTTCTCTGTCGGGCACAGAGCCCACCGACGCCCTTGCGAGGAGGCTGCCGCTCCCTGGGTCTCCCGGGCCCTCTCCTAAGCCCGTAATGGCTTTAGGAGCCTCTCCCTCTGCAGCCCGTAATGCCTCCTGCTGCTGGGGGCGCGGCGGTCCGTTAACGAGCTGGAAGTTTCCAGGCCCTGACGGTGCTGGCTCGCCGAGCTGGGTGTGAGCCCTCTGCCACTGTGCCCCCCCCCTCCGGGGGTGCGTGTGAGCGAGAGAAGCCAAAGCAAACGACCTCAACCGGGGCAGCTTGAAACACAGAGATTTCATTCTCCCAGTCTGCTAAATGGCGCTCAAGGTTGTCCAGCCCTTAGAGGTCTGTCCAGGGCCTCAGACAGTTCTTCCTCCCGGTGCTGGAGGCTGGAGGCCGGAGACCCAGGGGTGGGCAGGGCTGGCTCCCCCTGAGGCCTCTCTCTCTGTCCTGGGCGTGTGACGGCCGTCTTCCCCCCGTGTCCTCCCATGGGTGTCCCTCTGGGTGTGTCTGTGTCCCCAGCTCCTCTGCTTATAAGGCCCCCAGTCCTGTGGGATCAGGGCCACCCTAGGGACCCCATTTCACCCAAGTCACCTCTGTAAAGACCCATCTCCAAATGCAGCACCTTTTTGAAGTCCTGGAGTTCACACAGTTAAGTATGAATTGGGCAGGGGAGAATTCAGCCTGTCAAAAGCTGTTGGCCACTTGATTAGCAACAGACGGTATTTCCTCTTGTCCATTCTCACACTTTAAAAAAAAATATTTTATTTATTATGTTTACAGAGAGGGGAAAGTAGGGAGAAAGAGAGGGACAGAAACATCAACGTGTGGTTGCCTCTCACATGCCCCCAGCGGGACACCTGGATGGCAGCCCAGGCCTGTGCCCTGACTGGGAATCGAACCGGTGACCCTTTGGTTCACAGACCAGCGTTCCATCCACGGAGCCACACCAGCCAGGGCCATTGGCACACTTGTGTGTACATTTCACAAGGATACCCCGTTCCTTTACATATCTCTAGGCACGGGCGACCCCTGCTGTGTGCGCTGTGTTTTCAGTTTGTATCTAAACGCCTAGCACCTATGCAACCAACCCCAGCCTCCGGAAACAGCAGCTGTTGGTTAGCCTGTGCCCTTCTGAAGGAGCATCGGTCCTCAGGCGGGTGCGCCCCCGCACCTTGGTGCGCGCGCCTCTGCGCACGCGCCCCCACCCGCGTGCCCCCGCGGCCCCGCGCTCAGGCCCGACCTCCCCCGCAGGTTCTGGACGTACCACGACGAGCGCTTCCTCTACATGCTGATGGAGTTCGTGCCGGGCGGCGAGCTGTTCAGCTACCTGCGCCACCGCGGCCGCTTCTCCAACAGCGCGGGCCTCTTCTACGCGGCGGAGATCGTGTGCGCGCTCGAGTACCTGCACGCCAAGGAGATCGTGTACCGGGACCTGAAGCCCGAGAACATTCTGCTGGACAAGGACGGGCACGTCAAGCTGACCGACTTCGGCTTCGCCAAGAAGCTGGTGGACAAGTAAGTGGCCGCCGATGCTTCTCCCGCGCGCCTCCGCCCTCTGACCGCACGCACCCTGTCCCTGCTGCACGCGGCCGCCCACCTGCTCTCCTTGCCTTCCTCTGCGCGTTCTTCCTTTTCTCTGCGCTCCCACGGATAATGGAGATCAGGTCGTATTTGGCTTCCTCTGCCTGGCTTGCCTCACTTAGCTGGGCGCCTGCTACGCCCCCGCGGGCTGTCGCGAATTGCTGGATACTAACCATGGCCTCGGTCTCGCGCTGTTTTTCCACTCGTACATTTGTCCGCGGACAGGCAGGTGGTTCCTGTGTCTGGGCAGCTGTCAGGAACACCGCGATGCGGTGGGGCGCAGGTGTCTCTTGGAGACCCCGTTTTTATGGCCTTTTATTTTTTTAATAGCTGAGCAGCATTGCATCGTGCAAATGTGCCCAAGGTGGTTTATCCACTCACCTATTCACGGGCACCTGGGCTGCTTCCAATTCTGGCCACACTGCCATGAACACAGGGGTGCACAAATTCTTTCCGATTACTCTTTCAGGTTTTGCTTTTTTTTTTCCCCCAGATATATACCCAGCAGTGCAATTGCAGTTCCATTTTTAAATTTTTTGAGGACATTTCATACTGGTATTTTTTTTTTCTCCGCACCGTGGCCGCCCCAGTCTGCAATCCCACCTGCAGAACTGGAGGGTTCCCTTTTCCTCCACGACCTCGCCGGGCCTTGTTGTGTGTGGGTTTATTGGCGGTAGCCGGTCTCAGTGGTGTGAGGTGATGTATCTCGAGTTAGCGTGGTTTTCTTTCATCAACATCAGGAAGTCAAGCAGCTGTGTCGCCACAATCACCCATCCCCCACCTCTTTTTTTTTTTTTTTTTTCATTTTCAACAGAGAGCCACCTTCCAACCTCTGGCCCATCTTTTGGGCAACTCCCAAGACTACTGTATTTTCCCCTTGTCCCTTAAGTGCTGTGAGTTACACTTGAAATTATTTTCTTTGCACCAACAAATCATTTTTACTACATGCTGGAAACGGGCAGAGCTGACCCTTGTTTCATTTCCCCGTGTTTAACAGAAGCAGAATATGAACATGAAACTAATAAGGGCATGTTTATGTACTTTTTTAAAAAGCCATATTTTTGGGTTTTATTTCTTATAACAACAAAATACAAAAAAAGGTCCTGTTGATGGATATGTAGTTTATTAATTAGTTTCTGTGTTTTCTTATAGAAGTAGAAGTATATAGTACATACCCTGTGCATAAATATTTACTGGTGTTTCAGAGGAATTCTAAAACTGTCATGTAGACAGAACTGTATAATCCATACCGTCATTTAATGTAGACTTCTAAAAAACTAAATTACTAGGACAACCGTTTTCTCCATTGTCCCGTACCCGAGAATCGATATTATTCAGAAGAACAACACCAATAAAATTTTACATCGTCCGGGATGAAATATCTTTTGGCTTCATGTACCGCTTTATTCAACTGGGGGGGAACAAAAAGGTTATGCCGACTGTGTCGAAGTCCGTCCTATATAATGAGAATTAGGGTGGACACTGGGTATTATATTAGCCGTGGGCGTACAACAGGAGTCCTCAGTGACACGTGACCAAACAGAGTTTAGCAGGACAGCCCAAAGCCCCTATGCCGTAATAAGCGGGGTCTCTCTCCCTGGCACACACAGTTGGGGTTCAATATTGCACAGTGAGTCCGCGTGATGGACCACGTTCATAAAACGAAGGGTTTCATTCACTCTTCATAGTGTCACAAAACGCTCTTCATGTTTTCTGTCCCGTGCCTTTCAGCCAGGAGGACCTCTTCCATGAAGCAAAGGGGGGGGACACGTCTCTTGGGGTCCAAACATTTGTTTTCAAACTTGATTCTCGAGTTTTAGCGCAGAGAGATGAGAGAGACAGGGCGAGGGAAGAAAAGTGGAGGAAAGAAACGTTCTTATTTTTTTTTGTGTGCGTTGGCATTTTCTCCGTTTCATGCCACATGATAGTTTTCTATTAGGTTTGTTGCCTGGGGAGGATGGTGCCTTGGTTTGCATGGTTGCCTCTTTTTTTTTTAAGATTTTATTTATTTATTTATTTATTTATTATTAGAGAGAGAAGGGAGGGAGAAAGAGAGAGAGAGAGAGGGAAACATCCATGTGCGGTTGCTGGGGGCCGTGGCCTACAACCCAGGCATGTGCCCTGCCTGGGAATCGAACCTGCGACACTTTGGTTCGCAGCCCGCGCTCCATCCACTAAGCTATGCCAGCCAGGGCTTTGGTCACTTTTCTTGTCATTTTTGTCCCGTAATAAAATGTGAGCTCCCCTTTCTCGTGTCCCAGAAGGGCGCACCAAATCACCGAGAACCATTAGGTGTGAGACACAGACACACCCAGGCACAGCTGTCTCGGGGACCGTCTCATTGCTGATGTCCCCACACCTGCTGACAGCAACGTGGATGCCTGAAGGGGGCGCTCTGGGCAACTTGACTCATTTATGTTCTGAAAGTCCTGCTGTTCTAGAGCACCGCTGCCTAATACAAACAGTCTTCTGGGTTGTTTAAAATTGTCAAGTGATCTTTTTTTTAACTAAGTAACAGATACTTTTACTCACATGCCTCTCCAGTGCAACATAGGACCAGTACAGTCATTTCAACACACGGCCCTAATAAAAGTGGAGACTTTCCGTGCATTTTTTGCTGCCAAGTTTTTGGAACCCCAGGTGCCTTTTCCTCTCACAGAGGCGCCCGAATCGGTGCCCTCAATCTGTATCAGAAACACTCGACGCCTAATATTTACAGCTGCAGAGGCTGATGCCCCCCGCACAAACTCTCCAAAAATCCTTAAGCCGTTGTAGTGACTGCTTCGTCTATGGGTTTGCCAAGTTTTCAATGACTGTAGTTAGATTAAGATGTGGGTTTCTCGGTGCATTTCAAAAGCTCAGTAGGTGTCTCTCAGGCAAGGAGGCTCAGGGAAGGAGAGAACTGTATTCCTCACGTTGTAGACCCATCTGTATTTAAGGGAAAACTGAATTTGGGGCAGTTTTACAGCAAGGTATTTCTCTCCCTGATGGTGTGTTAGGGGCCATCCCATGAGCTTCTTAGTTCAATTCACTTTCATTTTCCCTTATGGAATTCCACTGGTCACATTTCTGAGAATCAAGCAGAAAAAAAAAAAAAAAGAGGTGTTTTTACAATGTAGAAAGAAAAACTTTTTTTTTTTTTAAGTCATGGATGTTGGTTTCAGTACATGAGTGCTGCCCCCTATGGGCAGCACGTGGTGTAGGATGGACCTTTCATTTGTTTTGAATTCGTTTTGTTGGGAAGTCTGATTCCTGTGAATCACTTGGTTGCAAGGGTGGCAAACTATGTCCCCATCCAGTTCATCTGCTTAAGAGTCAACAAACGAAATCAGTTCAGTATAGATCAACACGTGATTAATGAGCTTAATGAATAGGTTGGCGCTTTGGGAAGACGGCCTTATTATCTATCAGCTTGATAGATGGGTTTTAGAAACTAACTTTTATCTTCCCCGACGTGCATACTGTGGTTTGCAAAGGTTTTTACTTTTAGTCTTTTTTTCACCCTTTTCCTGTGTTTCTCCTGGTTTGCTGAAGCAGCCGGGTCTGAGTCAGCTCTTCCCAAATCAGGCCCCTCTTCTGCATAAAAACAGCAAGACATTCCCCCCAACTCCCCAGGAACCCCGACAACATAGAAGGAACAAAACACAGACACTTCCTCCTGAAAAATATTTTTGAAAATACGACTTAGAGAACCATGTTTCTCGTATTTTTTGAAAAGATTTTATTTATTTATTTTTAGAGAGGGAAGGGAGAGAGAGAGAGAAACATCCATGTGCAGTAGCTGGGGGCCATGGCCTGCAACCCAGGCATGTGCCCTGACTGGGAATCGAACCTGTGACACTTTGGTTCACAGCTCGCGCTCAATCCACTGAGCTACGCCAGCCAGGGCCTTTTTTTTTTTTTTTTTTTTCTGAATGCCGTGAAGGACAACATATTTTAGCACCCTGGAATTCAATGCCCTCCTTGTTCTACGAATTTATGTTTATTCGCTCACGGTGAGTTGATTGATGATGTTTTTCCTAGATGTTTTTTTTTTTTCCCTCTTGCCCCTTGATTTTGCAAAACTCTTGTGTCCTCACGGGGACATTTCTTATTCTTGTTTGAAACGGTTTTGCATACAAATGTGTGTGTGTGGGGGGGGGTTTTGGCATGTTTAAAATCATACTTATTGTTCAGCACAGTTGACATAGATTATACGGTGTTCCTTTCCGGCCTACACCCCGGTGATGAGACATTAAGTAACTAACAAGATGGTCATCGCAATAAATCTCTCCCCGCCTGTCTGGCTGCGTCCACAGTTGTTGCATTGTTACTAACCACGCTCCCTGGGCTGGACTTTCCATCCTGGGGACGATTCCGTAACTGCCCACCTGTGCTTCTCAACCCCTTCACCTTTTTCTTCCCGCCGCCGCCCACCCCTCTCCCGTGTGGCCACAGTCTCCAGATGTTGTTTGCACCCGTGAGTCTTGTGTTTAGTCTGCTCACTCAGATTCCGTTTTCGATGTGTACGTGCTTGTGGCTGTTTTCATGTTCATTGTTTTTTTTGTTTTTTTTTTGATCTTCTTTTTCTCAGAGAAGTTGCTTCAGCGCATCCTACAATAAAGGGCTTGGTGATGGTGCAGTCCTTTAGCTTTAGCTTGTCGGGGACCATTTCTCCATGATAGCTTGGCTGGACAGAGCCATCTGGGTTGTCGCTTCTTCCTTTTCATCCCTTTGAACATTTCTTTCCGATGTCTCCGGGCAAACTTTCTGCTCAGGAAGCAGCTGACCCTCTTCAGCACACAGCCGGCCCTCCTGGAAGACGCAGGGGCAAACTAGAATTATTGCTGAGTTTCGAAAATGGTCAGAGGAAGCTACTGAGAATTTCTCATTTGGTTTTAGAAGTGACATCCATAGCATTCCTTTTTCAGCGACGGTTTTCTTCCTCTGCGCCAGCTCTTTACTAGTGATTCTATTGTAGTTTCGTTAATTCGGACGTTTTCAGTTAAATACTGTCCTTTGATTTTTTATTTCTGGCCTCCTGGTAGGCGTGACACACAATGTGATATTTTCAGTACCCCCCTACTATTTTCCGACACACACAAAAGTATGGAGAAGAGCGTACGTGAACTCCCTCGCTACCCACCAGCCAGCATCCATAGACAGCAAAACACCGCCACTGGGGTTTCTCTGCCCCTCTACTATTTTCCTTTCTGCGATTATTTTCAAGCGAGCGCCCACCATCCCGTCTCTCGCTCTGATGCTCTCATCACATCTAAGAAAATTAAAAAGGAAAACCCTTCATGTCATCTAAGGGCCAGGCAACATTCCCATTTCCCCCAAATGTCTCAAAAATGTCGTTTTTCCCCCCCGGCCAGTGGGAATCGGACTCTAACCCAGGTTCCTACACGGCATTGGGTTGAGTTCTCTCTCAGCCGCATTCAATCCATCAAGTTCACCTTCCGACTTTTTCCCCCCGCCCTCTGGCTGTTTATTTGTGAAACGCACGAGGCCATTGGCCCACCAGGAGCCCCTGTGGCCTGGGTGTGGTGGCCTGCCAGCGCACAGTGTGCCTGTTCTTGTTTCCTGTCCCCAGGAAGTCTCGTGAACTGGTGGTTAGATCACCGATGGGCTGGGTGAGATTCAGGGTCTCTTCCTTCTTCCCTTTCCCTGTTTTGTTTTTAAGAAACGGGTGGTGCAGTGTGGGTTTTTTTCCATTCTAGCGAGAAGTGGGCACCCCTCCCTGTTCTGCCATAAGCCAGTGGGAATGGCTGCTGGGTGGGTCCCCTTGTTCCCAGTCTCACCTGCCTCCCACCGCCCACCACTGAGCAGGCATCAGGTGGTCTGTGTTTGTCAACTCCATCATCATCTCCTCCACCATCACCATCATCACCACCATCACCATCATCACTGCAACCATCACCACCATCACCACCACCATCACCATCATCACTCTGATCACCATCATCCCTACCATCATCATCATCATCACCATCACCATCACCATCCCCACCATGATTGTCACCATGGTTACCATCGTAACGCACCCAGCTCTGTCCCTCCGACATCCCCGTGTCCAATCTGCAACCCCCGATGCCACCAGATTTGGAGGTAATACCTTGAGGAGGTGGTAAAGGTTAAGCCACGTCCACAGAGTGAGATCGCAGTCTCCTCGGATCAATACCCCTGTCCACGTTGGCTTCTCGCACTTCCGGAGGCTTCCGGTCCAAGGTCAGGGCGCGGCCGCTTCCTGGCGGACTCGCCTTCCTGGAGCTCACGGCACCCCCTTCCCAGCAGGCCCTCCCACGGCGCGCAGAGAGAAGTCTGTCTGTCTGTCCCTGTCTTTCTCTTTCTCTGTGTCCTCTTCCTAACGAGGCCAGTCACGGAGTTAGCCCCATCTGAGTTCCCTATCAGCTCACGGTGACGTCACCCCATCTCCCAAATCAGGTCCCGCGCACAGCCACGGCGGTGCATGGGGCTTTGGAGGGGGGGGTGGACACAAGTCACCCCAGTCCAGACGGCCCACGAGGCCAGGGCAGCGGGACCACAGCGGTGAGGGCTTCGGCCGTCCCATGTGGCAGAGATCCCCGTCTTTCCGTGGCCCACACGGTCTCCCACCCGTGCTGTGGTGGGTGGGAGGCGTCACCGTGAGCACCCTGACCACAGCCTCCTCGCCAAGAGTCACACGCGCAGCCGCAGGGGAGCGCAGGGCCAGGCATTTATTCAGCCCCCACCAGCCGCAGCCTCCCGGTGACACAGGCGTGGGCCTGGGGCACGCACGTACCTCAGTCCCCACGCCCTTGAAAGCCGCGGCTGCCTGCCTGTCCGTCCCAGAAGCTGGCTGGAGGCTCGGGGCAGGAATCCTCCACCTGACGACGCGTCCCTGACGCTACCCAGAAACTGGAGATGTATCCAGGCTCTGCCCCGGACCCCAGGACGCAGCCAACACACAGCTGCCGCACCTCCCCGCGTGTAAGCCGACAGGCTGATATCGGAGGAGGCGGGCCCCGGTACCTGCGGCCGGCCTCGACGTGGTGTTTACTATCAGCAGGAACCAGGCCCCCGGCCCCAAGAAGAGAGACAAAGAGAAGCCGTGGGGTGAGAAGCTGCCGTCGGTCACCGCCGGTGCGCACCCTGACCAGGATCAGAACTCGCCACCTAGGTACCTGCCCCGGCTGGGGATCGGAATCGGAATCGAACCCACAGTCTCTGGGGTGTAACAGAGTAATGCTCCAACCAACCGAGCTCCTTGGCTAGGGCTGTTGTGTGGTTATTTTTCTTCCTTTTGTTTTTGTTTTTCATTGAGATATGACCCACACAACATTCTGTTCTTTCCCAGTCTAAAGCACCATGATTTGATAGCTGTATATATATATTGCAAAAGAATCTAGTTACCACGCACCTCCTCATTCGTGATAATCATGTTCTTGTGCTGCCAAGTTGTTACAGCGACTGTCTTAGCAACTTTCAAGAAAAAAAGCATAGTGTTATGATTGAATAAGTCTAGCCCCAGTGTTATGCTTTTTAAGTGGAAGTTGGTACCGTCACCTTTTTAAAAAGATATTTATTTTTAGAGAGAGGGGAAGGGAGGGAGAAAGAGAGGGAGAGAAACATCCATGTGTGGTTGCCTCTCGTGTGCCCCCTACTGGGGACCTGTCCTGCAACTCCCCTATGTGCCCTGACTGGGAATCGAACCTGCAACCCTTTGGTTCTCAGGCTGGTGCTCAATCCACTGAGCCACACCAGCCGGGGCGTACCGTCACCTGTTTACAGGTGAGCTTGTGTTAGCGAATTGGTCATGTTGAATTGGGCAGACTAGGGGCAAACCAAAACAATCAGACAATAGAGCATAAAACTCAGATCTGCCTTCAGAAACGTCCCAAACCTATAGGTTGCAACTGAAGGTTGCAGTTCTTTTTGAGTGTAAAGAGAATTCTTTTATAAGGAGAATAAAGGAACTGCTCACCCGTTTGTTGTGAAAAAACAAAAAAACAAACAAACAAAAAAAAAACAGGCAAACGGGGGATGATCCCAATAAGAAACAGAGTAACCAACTAAGTAGACAGAAAAGCGCTTGTCTGTTGAGAATCTCTTGCTTCCCTCCGGCCGTCCTCTAGGTGGGGCTAGAAGCTAATTTTTTTTTTTTAATTTTTTGCAAACCACGCCTCCTCTGCAGAGAAAAGCCTCTCACAAATTCTCTGCCTCGTGTAACCCCCTAACACCCCAGCATCCCTTATTGTGAGAAGCCGCCCACGCCATGGCAATGATGGCGAGCGCCCCCAAGCGTTGCTGAGCCGTCACACCTCGGCTCGAGCGCGTGGAACACGGAGGCAGCCGGAGGAGCCTCGAGCCTCCTTAGGAGAACAGAACTGGCTTATTCCTGCCCACAGAGCCGGCTGCGGCTCTGTAAGGGGTCCCTGAGACGGAGTCCGGGGACGGGATACTTCCCCCATTCGTTGTGATGTCGTTTTAACTGCGCAAGCGCGGTGCGCAACAGTACCAAGCGCCCCCTACTGGGGCCGCGGCACCGAGGCAAGGCTGCACCACTCCAATGCTGGGTGTTTGCAAGAGACCGAGGCAGCTGGGATAATGACACTGTTTCCATCCCAGGGTTGCGGACAGTGAATTCCTTGTGCTCTGGGACGTTGTCGTACCATTCCACGTTCCTTTTTTTTTCTTTTTTTTTAATTTTTAAAAAGATTTTACTTATTTAGTTTTAGAGAGAGGGGAAGGGAAGGAGAAAGAGAGGGAGAGAGACATGCATGTGTGGTTGCCTCTTGCACACCCACCGGGGACCCAAGCCTGCAACCCAGGCATGTGCCCTGACTGGGAATCGAACCTGCGACCCTTTGGTTCGCAGACCCGTGCTCAATCCACGGAGCTACGGCAGCCTTGGCCCACTTTCCTTTTTTTTTTTTTTCCTGCCCCAAAGAATTTGAGTTTGTTTTATGTGGTGTTTTGGAGGGGCGACACAGTTATTTATTCACTTGATTTTCAAACCACCACAACAAAAAAAAAATCAGCTTTGGCAACCATGTCGCCCAATTAGCAAAAACATTCAAATGTATTTCTGTTTTGTTTGTCCTGAGGGGAGTCTCTTGGAGGCAGCATATACCTGGGTATTGTTTTCTTATCCGCTCAGCTACCCTCTGTTGGTTGAAGCATTTAATCCATCTGTATTCAAACTGCTTATTGGTAGGGACATAAACTTAAAATATAGGGGGGGGGGCGTCTCCAAAAATACATGATTCTGTACTCACCGTACCATTCCTGTGAAAGTAATGCAGAATACTATTGAATGTAAACTGGATTAGAGAAAAATCATATGTATGTGTGTGTGTGTGTGTGTATGTAATTTAAGTGTCAATGTAAACTGGAGTAGAAAAACATCATATGTATGTGTGTGTGTGTATATGTAATTTAAATATCTGTGTCTAAGTCCTGGGTTTTTTGTCCCCTGAATTCCCTTTTATCGTTCAGGGACAGTGGGCACGCACTGTCCTGTTTATGCTCATTTCGGGTGTGGCCAGACGGTTCCACCGTGAATCCCTCGTGCAGGGGCCGGCCCGTCGTCCGCCACCGCTGAGCTCCCGTGAACCCCTTTGTCTCCACAGGACATGGACCCTCTGCGGGACCCCCGAGTACCTGGCCCCCGAGGTCATCCAGAGCAAGGGCCACGGCCGAGCCGTGGACTGGTGGGCCCTGGGCATCCTCATATTCGAGATGCTTTCGGGGTGAGTACCGGCTGCCAGGGAGGGTCGGGGCACGTTCCCCCCAACTTCCGTTGCCTGCTCACTTCGCTCTGCTCTGTCAGCCCCTGGAGGGTGCACGGGGGTCGCAGATCCTTGGGGTGCCACTTCCACCTGGATGTCCCGGCGAGGTTGTTGGCTGGGCACCCTGACAGCGCCGCTGGCTTCCTACGACCAGAAACAGGGAGCGGTTTGTCACGCCCGGGGACACTGTTATTTTTTTTTAAAGATTTTATTTATTTATTTTTAGACAGGGAAAGGAGGGAAAAAGAGAGAGAGAGAGAAACATCCATGTGCGGTTGCTGGGGGCCCTGGCCTGCAACCCAGGCATGTGCCCTGGCTGGGAATCAAACCTGCGACACTTTGGTTCGCAGCCCGCACTCAATCCACTGAGCTACGCTGGCCAGGCACGCCCGGGGACACTCTTTGTCCTGCATGTACACACCCCTGTCTCCTGTCCGTACTTCTGTCTTCTCCTGTGCGGTCTCTCCGGAGCCGGGTGAGCTCCCTGGCGGACACCCGTACGTCCATCCAAAGCGGTTTAGGACTCGATGACAGTAACCAGGGAGGAGAAAAAAAGCGTCTGTTTTCCTGAAACCCAGGACTGGCATTGAAGGGGTTTTGGAGGGTCCCGCCTTCTGCTCGCCCAGTTCCCCGAGAGGTCAACCCTTTGTCAAGGGCTCCTTGGGGCGGCACCAGGGCGCCTGGCTTTCGGCTGAGGGTGGCCCGGTGGCCCTCAGTCAGGTGGATACAGCAAGTGCTCTGCTCCTCGGAATCTCGGACTCGGGGACGCATCCCCGTCCTGAGAGCTGAGGGCTGCTTCTCGCCTCGGCTGCTTCCGTGGCCAGCCGGCCGGCCAGCCCGGGACCATTTCTGCAGACCGTGGGACGGGCTGCGTCTCTGCCCCTCACACCTGGTCTCCCCTTCCCTCAATGCCCCTTCCTCCCTCATCCCCGTTTCCTGGCCGCGAGTCTCACGGCCACACTCAGGGCAGCTCCTGGCCGTATCGAAAGCCAGCCCCTGCTGTGCACCTGAGCGATGCGGGAACCATCCACAGGTGGCACCTGGGAGCCTTCCCTTCCAGGGGGGGAGGAAGGTGGAGTGAGGGATATTTTTTTTTTCTGCGTGGACAGGGCGACCAGCTGGAGTGCAGTCTGCGCACACCGGGATTTATTTTTCTGTCTGTCTGTCTGCCGTGCATCTGTTTATGTAATTCGTGTATCATCTATCGATCACTCATTGCCCATCGTCTTATTGCCTGTGTGTCATCTGTCTCCCTATCTATCCGCGCATCTGTGTCCACCCTCCTACACCAGCTACCAATCTCACTATCTATCTATCTACCTCTTTCTAAATATCTATTATCTCCATCATCCCTCTCCATATTGTCTATTCAGCTGTCATTTCTGTCTACCTATCAGGTGTCTACCTACCCATCTACCGAGGTATCTGTCCACCCACCTACCCATCCATCCATCTATGTATCTAACTTACCTATCGGTCAATCATCTCTATCATCTACCCATTTATCCACCTAAAATGCTGTAGAACATTCCATCCCCGCTTCCTCAGAGGTCTGTAGCAAGCCACGAGGACCACATGACTTCACGGACACCCCCGCGCAGGAAGGTCCCAAGCAGAGGCAAAGGTCGCTGTCACCCGCGCGCCAGGGGACACGGAAGCAGATGCGGAGGTTGCTACACTGTAGCCACGGGAACCAGCTTCCCCTTGGGCATCCTCCACTCGCTTTCCTGCTGCAAGGCCATCGGCCACTAGAGGGCGGTACCGCCTGCTGATCATTGTATCCTGGGGCAATGATCTTTTTTTTTTTTTTAAGATTTATTTATTTATTTTTAGAGAGGGAAGGGGGGGGAGAGAGAGAGAGAGAGAGAAACATCCATGTACGGTTGCTGGGGGCCGTGGCCTGCAACCCAGGCATGTGCCCTGACTGGGAATCAAACCTGCGACGCTTTGGTTCGCAGCCCGCGCTCAACCCACTGAGCTACGCCAGCCAGGGCTTTAAAGACTATTTTACACCATATCCGGCACCGCTGTGTTTTTGTGTTGGTTGAGGGTCCTTCCTTTTTCTAACTCACCTGCCTGTGCTTCCCACTGATTTTCCTTTCTGTGGGGGATACGGCACTTTCTGATTCCTTCCGTTTTTCTACCTCTCTGATCGGTAGGTGGAGAGTTAAGGTGTGTCGTCTGTGTGTATGGGTGTCCTGGCGCTGTCCCCAGAAATGACCGGTCCCTGGGGGGCTTTAAACCACAGACATGCACCCTCCCCCGTCCTGGAGACCAGGTGTCTGAGGTCCAGGTGTCCGGGGGACGCACTCCCTCCACAGGCTCCAGGGAGGGTCCTTCCTCCCTCTCCCAGCTCCTGGGGCTCTAGGCGTCCCTGGGCTGGTGGCCACGTCCCTCCCGTCTCTGCCTCCATCTCCATGTGGCTTCTCCTGCTGGTCTGCGTCTCCTGTTCTGTCCCTTCTCAGGACACGGTCATTGCACGCAGGGCCACCCTGAGCCAGGACGCCCTCCTCTCAGATCCTCCACTCGTCCCACCTGCAACCCCCCTGTGTGCAGACAAAGTCAGGTTCCCACGTTGTCAGGGTGAGAACCTGGCCCATCTCTCTCGGGGGGCCACCCATCAACCCACCACTCTCAGTTTTTTCTTGCAAAACTTAAAAGAATTCCCTTGGAAACAACAAGAGAATTCTTTTTGCTCCTTGAAATTTGCTGTCATTCACACGGGTATCGTCAGAAAACCCCATTTTATCGAGCATTTCCATGGCTTGTTTCGCTGACTTACAAGACCTGGTTCTGCAGCAGCTAATTCGAGGGCACGCTTTTGACCTGAGGGCGTTCGCCTTTGGCGGATGTGAGACAACATCCCACCCAGGTGCATGTAGGTATATCGTATGTATTTATGAAGTCCTCGATTCCCTTAGATTTTTCTTGCTGTTTACACATGTACGTCTACTTCTTTAGACTCTCTCTGATTTTTTTTTAAAATTTCCAGATACTAGGAAACACAGGTGGGTTGATTTCTGTAGCCCGGTTACAGTCTTCACCTCCGCAGCTCTGTAACCCTAGCACAGACGAGAGCTAAGCCGTGTCTCGGTAACAGTTTATTTGCAACATGAGGCTGTGGGGCAGGACTTGCCGGTCCCCCCAGGCCAGATCTCCGGGCCCCGAGCCGCAAGCTGAAAACCAGCCCGGGGGAATCCATCCACCCTGGAGAGATCGGCTTCTGTCAGTTCGTGGACTGTCCCGGCCAGGTGGCTCGGTGGGTCGGACTGTTGTCATCCTGCACTCCCAAAGGTTGCCGGTTCGATCCCCGGTCGGGGCGCAAGTGTGAGGCAACTAATGGATGTTTCTCTCTCTCTCTCTCTGTGTGTCTCTCAAATCACTAAACATATCTTCAGTGAGGACTAAAAACAAAAATTTAAAAAAAGTGATAGACCGAGGTAGCCAAAAAAAAAATAAGACACAATGTCCCCATCCTCTGTGATGTGTCCCCTACTTGTTTGTTGAGGTCCTACTGCGCGCCACCTCTGGGCAGATGAGGGAGGACCCCAAAGAGGGCCCCTCACACCGACCTACCGTGGGGATGTTTGTCGGTTGCACAAGCCGCCACATCAGAGCCGGCCACGTGGCGTCTGTGTGGCCGCCCGGTCTCTGCCGGGCAGGGCCCTGTGGCTTACAACAGTCCCTCCCCCTGGGTCCCCGGGCAGGGCTCCCCGCACGCAAGCAAAGGGGACGTGTGGGGCCACTTACGCCCTGTCCCCACGGGCCGGCCCCAGCCGCGGCCCCCAGCGGGGACGTTTCCCATCCCCGCCGCCCGCCCACTGAGCGTAAACCTGTTGACGTTTCCCACAGCTTCCCCCCGTTTTTCGACGACAACCCCTTTGGCATCTACCAGAAGATCCTCGCCGGCAGAATCGACTTCCCCAGACACTTGGATTTCAACGTCAAGTAAGTGAGATAGTTCCTCCGCCTTCGGGCGTGTGTATCTGTAAAGCGTCGAAAAGAAGAAGAAGAAGAAGAAAAAAAAAATCGCGGGCCAGGCATCTGCGGGGCAGGAGACCGTGTTGCGTTATTTCCCTGCGCGTTGCGTTTAAACTGTTTCGGGCGTGTTTTCCGTGGAGAGGGGAAAAAGGGTCTCGCGTCTCGGCTTTGACGACGTTTCACCTGTTGGTGAGTCCCGGCCGTCATCGGCACCTTCTGGGACAGGTGTCGTTGACCGAGGGCACGGGGCTGCGTTTGCTGGTACGGTTCACAAGAGAGACTTCGGGCTGTTTCGCACAAAAGGCCCCCCCACCTTTCTGCAGCTCACGTGGCCGTGGGCATCCGTGGTAACGAGTTTAGCGGAGCTGTACCTCTTCCCTGCCGGCTGACTTGCTCTCATTCTTCGAGGCCCTTTTCCCGCTGAGGGTTTCAGAAACCAGCCGGCTGCGTCTGGGGCGTTCGCCGTGCCTCGGCGACGTGAGTGTCCGTGAGTGTGCGTGCCGTTGAGTTCGTGGCAGCAGGGAAACAGCAGCCACAACAACAAAAAAAACGTGGGTTTTTAAGCAATGTAAGAATGCTGGCCTCGGTCCGGGTAGTTCAGTTCGTTAGAGCGTCATCTCCATTGGCCAGGGTTGCAGGTTCAATCCCGGGTCAGGCAGGGCGTATGCAAGAAGCAAGCAGTGATGCATGCATAAGTGGAACAACAAATCAGTGTGTGTGTGTGTGTGTGCGCGTGTGTGTGTGTGTGTGTGTCTCCCTCTGTCCCTCTAAAATTTAAAAAAGAAATGTAACAATGCTTTTGGTTTCCAGACACCGTAACCGATCTGCTCCCCTTTTAGCCATTTTGTATCACGACTCCTGATTTCCGGCCGCACCAGAGGGGTCGATGGGTCCGTTCACCCCTTGCCAATCCCAGGTGGCGCTCATGCGTCTAGTTCAGGCGCAAGCTTGCTCTCTTTTCTGCTCCTTTAAGGTTTTTGGGTTTTTTTAGCAAAAAAAGAGGCTGCATTTAAAGCTCATCCCCTGGAAGAAGCCCTGCCCCGTGCATGGTGAGCTAGTGAGCTGCAAAAGCAGCGAGAGCCATCCAAAGTCTGTTTCGTTGTCTAGAAAGAAATGGACACTCTCACTCTCGTATGGGATTTTTCTCCCAGGGTCCAGCTGAGTGGACTCCCCACATTTTGAGTGGGCAACAGAGCAGTGTTAACGCTGAGTTCTGTGTTTGCAGTCATTGGCCAACGATAAGATTAGAAGCCACTCGCAACCCCAGAGAAGTCTGGCCGTGGGTGGCCGCCTAGCATTCTCCTGGGCGAACCTGGGGGCTGTGAAAATGGCCCTGGCTCGGGTGCACCTGCGGGGGGGTCCTGCCCACGGAGGGCGTGGTCCTGCAAAGTCTTAGGCAGCTCAGAAGACCACCAGGTGTGTTTCCCTTTGTACGGAGTGATTCCACTCCTCCAAGAGAAGTCTCCCCGGGGAAGGACGACCCCCACATCTTAGGCTGTCGATGAGGTCTTTGCTGGGAAGGGCTGAGGTCACTCCGACGAATGCATTCCCCGGGTTTCCGGCGCGTTGTGGAGAGAGAAGAAGGCACTGTCGAAGCCACCATCCTCCCAGTCGGCTCCCTTTCCTTGCTTGCCATCTCGCAGCTTACGTTTATTTTGGTTTCCGTTCCTCCTCCGTTTTCTGTTTCTCTCTCCCCTCTCTCTCTCCTCTCCCTCCGTCCCCACTCCCCCCAAAAAAGAAGAAGAAGAAAAAGAAATAAGATCCTCATCATGTATGCAGACCCAGGTCCTTCCCCCTCCAACCTTGGGCTTGCTCGTCTCCCATCCGAACGGGGCCGGCTTGCCGTGTCCCGACCCGGTCTGCCATTTCGGGGGAAGAGCTAACGAATGTGACATCGGACCTAAACAGGCCCCAGGGCTCTGTGCCCCGATGGGAAGTCAGGTCTGGCCAACCCGGGATCCCGTAAACTCGGAAACCCACAGGGCACGGCACGACGGTCCTGTTCGGGTGAGAGGAGGTGTCTTTTCGGGAGAGACCGCCTGGCTGGTGCCTTTTCCGTCCAGGCCCACACTTTCCTCAGAGCAGGTGTATGGATTTGTCTCATTCTCTTTTTTTTCTTTTTAAGATTTATTTATTTATTTTTAGAGAGGGAAGGGAGGGAGAAAGAGAGAGAGAGGGAGAAACATCCATGTGCGGTTGCTGGGGGCCGTGGCTTGCAACCCAGGCATGTGCCCTGGCTGGGAATCGAACCTGCGACACTGTGGTTCGCAGCCCGCGCTCCATCCACTGAGCTACGCCAGCCAGGGGCGATTTGTCTCATTGTCTTAAGTCCCTTTTTCTGCGCGAAGATGTCACCAGCCTCCTTTCCCCTGAGCTCCCTCCCCGCGTGCAGGCGACACAGCGCCGCGCAAATGATTTGGGGATGGACCGCGCTGAAACGGAAGTGGCAGGAAACGTGAGCCGGCGAACCGTTGTCCAAAGTCCTGCTCTGGGGGTCGGCGTTACGGCCGTCCACGCGCTCGGTCCACGCGGGTCTCCGTCACGACCCGAACGGCTCTTACTTCTGCGTCTCCTTTCTCCGCACAGGGACCTCATCAGGAAGCTTCTGGTGGTTGACCGGACCAAGCGCCTCGGAAACATGAAGGTCAGTGTGCGTCCTCGCTCGGGGCGGGGCGGTGGGGGCGGGGGGCGGTTTCCACGGCGCGTCGCTGTCACGGGCGCCACGCTCGGGAGTTTTGGAGGAAAACCAAAAGGCACGGCGCTCGTGGGGACCCGTCGTCCCGATTTCAGGCCTGGGTTTTCGGGGTGCACGCCCCAGCTCGGGGGCAGACGAGGAAATGACGCCCCAGGGATCTGTGAGCGATTAGCGGTGTGTCAGCGTACCCATCCATGCACGCATCTTTCTGCCATCGGTCTCACCCAGCCATCCACCTGTCTATGTATCAATGACCTATCTTCCTTCCTCTGTCTCCATAGTTATCCATGTTTTATCTGTCTACCCTCCTGTCGTCTGTTTTTCTATGTGCATCATCTATTTGTGATGTATCAATCTTCCACCGTCTCTGTTGTCTACCTTTTTATCATTGGTTACTGATCGTGTATGTACGTGTGTGTCTGTCTATCATCTGTCCGTCTTCCTCTCTCTCTGTATCCATCTGTCTGTCATCCACCTATCGCCTACTTCACCTGTCATCTATGTATGTGTCTACGTATCTATGATCTTCCTCTCTCTCTCTCCATATCTATCTAATCAATCAATCTATTATGGCTTTCTGTGTACCGTCTATCTTTCGATCCATCTGTCTACCCATCCGTCCGTCTGTCTTCCTGTCTTCTACGTGGATACCGTAACACCTCAGTATCTGCACTGGAGTGGGAACCCCTCGCAAGGCGTCAGCCCCAGGTCGTCCTGGCCTCCTCCCCGCCCCACTTGGGGTGCGCAGGCCACAGATGCCTGTTCTCGGGCTTCCCGTGTGACGGTGACATATTTTTTTTCCCCAGTAGGAAAAGAAGAACTGTCAGAAGGGTAGCACTAGAGAAAGCGAGCAAGAGTTCACATTGCCATTTCTTTCCTTTCGTGGTTGTGGTAGTGAAGGGTTTTCTCTTCTGCTGAGGAGATGAAAACCATTAAAACTTGAAATTTCAACGAGGAACCGATACACGTTTTCGGAACTTCATGTTGAGCTGAGATGCCCTGTTTTCTGTGTAATGGCCCTGATTACGTGTCTCTCTTACCACTTCCAACGTTAAACTGATGGAAAAAGTTGGCCAAAGTGTCCTTAAAAAAAGGGCGTCCTCGAAGGAGGAGGACTGGGCAGGGGTCGTGGTGAGCTTGGTGTCCGTCAGCTGGCCATCAGCGGCGCCCCCCCACCCCCGGGGAGGGACATGGATAGGCCCCAATTGTTCGTTGGAAGGTCATGTTGCACCGTGGCTGAGATCTCTGACCCCGGCCATCCTGCCAGACCTGGTCGTGTGACTCCCTTGCTGGAGAGCAGGGGGCCAATCTTAATGATTCAGCGAATCATAAGATTCCACCTGTGTGTCTGGGGAGGATGATGAGCAGCGGAGAAAACGGTAAAGATAGACAGAGCTGACAAACACAGAAGTGACTGGCTCTGTCCCTTGGTGCCAGACAGAGGCTGGCCCGAGCTCCTGTCTTAGTCTTTCTTCCAGAGCAGCACCCATGGGAGCCTAAGGACCATTGATGTCTCCTAGCAAGGGGCTAGTATGAGACACAACTAAGTGTGTTGGGAGTTTTTCCGAACGGCTCCCACTCCAGGAACAGTTACTGAAAACCATCCATTCGTTGGGGGGGTCGATGTCTATCCTGAAAGAACGCAGACTCTTTGGAGTATTTTATCTCCCGTCCCACGAAAATCCTATTTACCCTGCTGACGCACGTTTTTCTCCCCAAGAACGGAGCTGACGACGTGAAGCGCCACCGCTGGTTCCGGACGCTGGACTGGGACGCCGTCCCGCAAAGAAAACTCAAGGTGTGCTGCTCACCCACGGGCGCCTGCCACCCTGACACAAGGCCACAGAATCCCGAGTCTATGACGTAGTTGTCTACGGCTGATCCCCCGTTAACTGGCGCGATCTGACCCTTCGAAAGCGGCCCTGAGCCGCGTCACCTGTCCAGTGGGTGTCTTCCCCCTCAACAGGCACCTTGTTGGGGACTGAAGACCCCAGGTTTGGCCATCGGGCTGGCGGCCACCCGGTTCCATCTCTCCGTGGCGCGGTGGCCATGACGAGGAAGCTGCTGTCTGGGAGGGGCCTGTGGGTGTTTTGCAGGGATGGTTGTAGATGACGTAGAAAGTATTGCGTGGGGCATCTTCCTCTGAGCGGAGAGCTTTGCTCGTAGAGTGTCCTGGACACGGTGCCTCAGCGTGAGTGTGAGGAGAGGCTGCGATGCATGGGTGCCCGGGCTCCAGCCCGCACTCTGGGGGTCAGCCCACACCACCCGCCTGCTGAGGCTGCATGACGTGACGGGTGGGGGGGGGGCGGAGGGACGGAGACGCAAGTGCCCGCCACAGCTTCTCAACCGTGCCTTTGTGTCCCGGCCCGCCCCGCAGCCGCCCATCCAGCCCAAAGTGTGCGGCGAAGGCGACACCTCCAACTTCGAACCTTATCCTGACAATGACTGGACCGCAGCTCCCGCGGTGTCTGCCAAAGAGCTGGAGCTGTTCAAGAACTTCTGAGGGCGCGAGCCCACCCCGGGAAGGTATGTCTGCATGCTTCGTAACTGAAAAACAAAACAAAACAAAAGAAAAAAACACAAAAAACAGTGAGGTTAATGCAAAATACAGAAGATATCCGACAGAATTGTATACTTGAGACCTATCTAATTTTATTAACTTGTGTCACCCCAATACATTCAGTAATATTTTTTAAAGATTTATTTATGTATTTTTAGAGAGGGAAGGGAGGGAGAAAGAGAGAGAGAGAGAGAGAGAGAGAGAGAAACATCCATGTGCGGTTGCTGGGGGGCCGTGGCCTGCAACCCAGGCATGTGCCCTGACTGGGAATCGAACCTGCGACGCTTTGGTTCGCAGCCCGTGCTCCATCCACTGAGCTACGCCAGCCAGGGCCATTCAGTAATATTTTTAAAAAATAAAATAAAAGTAAAAAGGAGCAGGGTGCACAGGATCCCACGGCAAGGGGGTATCGTGTTGATGGAGTAGGGCTTCCTTCTGTCATGCCATGCGGCAGACAGAGACGGTCCTTCCAAGTTCATCCTGTAAGAAGACCCCGGTGGCATTCCTGGGTGTGTGTGGCGGGACCCCGGCGTCCTCAGCCTCTCCTGCAAGATCTCCATCCCCAAGCATGTCCAGCCTGGGCAGGACCCGTGTGTGAGAACCAGGCCCCTTGGAGATTCATGTGTGTGCAGACCTTTGGCAGGCATAGCTGTTTCGGGGGGGTCACAAACCCTTAGTTCTTGGGCCATGAAAAGCATGAGATTCAAAGCAGCTTCCTGACGATCCTGGCTGGTTATTTTCAAAATAATTTTGGGCTTCCTTTTTTTTTTTTTTAGTATGGACAGTTTATTTTATTTTCCTGTTTATATATTTTCTTTTTTTTTCTTTTTTCTTTTAATTATTATTCCAGTACAGTTTTCTGCCTTTTACGCCCAGCCCAGCCCATGATTTTTTAAAAATCACAAAATCTTCTTGAATCTTTAAAAGAAATTTTTTTTTCTTTTGGGTCTACTCAGATGCTCACATTTTGTCTGATTTTCCTGTAATGTTTTATGACTGATTTTTTTTCAGTACTCTTTAAATGATGAAAAGGCTTGCTTTGTTTTATGGATAAGCCAAATCCAGAGAGTTTTTTTTTCTAGTATAGAGATTGTGAAATTGACTCTTTACGTAGGCTTAAGTGACACAGAAGGCTGCCATCTGATAAATTTTTGTCTCCTATTGGGTGACTACTTTTTTATCCTCTGTCTGTAGCTGCCCTAAAAGAGATTATGCCGATGGAAAGAACCTTTCTTAATGTCGTCTACCTTCTTGAGAAAATGTGTAAACAGCATTTTCCCCAGCGGCCTCCTTTTTAATGTCCTTTGTGCAGTGGTGGGCACAGGGTTTGAAGACACGCTTGAATGATAGTTGGAAACCAAAACACTGTTTCTTGATCACGTGGCTTTCTCTTTACCCCACAAATCTGGATTTTGCTGTTTTTCTTTGAAACACCCAGCACGTTCATATTTTAACCTTTCTCAGTCCTTTTCCTGACAATAATCTGTACCTGCGTCAAAACTGAGACCGGCTGTTTTTTTTAGGAAGAGTGCTTAGGTGTGGAAATACCACATAAGAACGTCATTCTTCATGAAGCAAAACCCTGCCCCATGGGTAAGACAGCTTCACCATCAGCACTCCCCTCCGTAGATGATCAAGAAAAGTTGACCTTGCTGTGCGTGTCTAAATTACTCTGCATGATTTTCAGCATGTCAGAAAGGAGAAAGGTAGGGCAGCTGGCCGGGAAGGAGACACCTTATTTTCTGTTTGAGCGGCACTCGCCGTAAAGCATGTTGACACCAAGAGCCAGTTTTGCAGGAGCCACGACTCTCTTCTTAGCGTGGAGGAGGACAGCGCACACACATGGAAAGCCCGCCTCTAAAACACTGCTCGAAAAAAGAAAAAAAAGGAAAGAAGGAAACCCTGCTCAGTTCCTCTGGGGAGGCACGACCTCCCCTTCGTAGAAGTCAGGTCTGTGGGCCTTCGCAATAAGAAGGGCAAAGCCAGCTGGGTCTCTTTGGTCGGATGAGTGTGATCGCACCCCTTAACTCCCACGTTAGAAACTAACCAAATCCTCCATCCTGTTTCCTCCCAGACACGGAATGACGTCAGCCTGTGTGGGACAAAGGCGTCCCCGCTACTCCGCCTTGGGGACACCCTGCAGATGTGACTAGGATCGGACCCCGTCGCACCCGCCCCCGTGTCTCCACAAAGGGACCGGAAGCCACACTGGACACTCATGGACCTCACCTTATTTAAGCGACTGGAAGTCGACGGCACAGGAGGAATGTTCGGAACCCTTGTCTGGGTGCAGGTTTTATGTTGTCTTTCGCGCGGGTTCTCACTGTGACGGTGCCTGGTTTCCTCAGAGCCTCAGCTTTTTATAAGCTTGAATCGAGCGTGCTTGGGTATAACCACAGATTGTGTGCGTGCGTGCGTGTGTGTTTGCGTGCGTGTGCAACAGCCGCGTGACGAAAACCGTGGAGACCACATTCAGATTTTGCACAGCCGACGGCTTTCAGTCCTCCCCTTTCCTCCATCAAGGAACGGCTCTCCCTTGGGGACAACGCCTGAAAAGCAGGATGGGGTGTGCGTTGGCTTCACCACCTTCTGCACATCTGTGAAGGAAAGATTCGTGTGGCCTTGCCTAGCTAGCACCTGAAACGCTTCGTGTCTGCTTGCGGGAGGTCTTGGAGGCGAAGGCAAAGGAAAGAGACTTGCGTTTGGGTTTTAATCCAGAAATACTCAGTGACCCTGACAGTGGCTCAAGGAATGCAACCCCATCAAGAAATCTTCTGTGTCTTCCCGAATTCCACGTGGCCTAGGGGGAAGGCTACCTATAAAAATTCTACAACGTAAACCGCCCCCCCCCCCCCAAAGGTGGCTTGATGTTGGCTCCATGGTGTGCGTCACCTTCAGTCAGAGATTTTCTTTCCATTTTCACGTTGGGGAAAGTAACGCACAGGGGACCTCCGAGATGTCGGCGTCGGAGGTAGTCCCATGCATGAACTTCCCTTGTGTGGGCTTTTCTCCTCGTCCACGGTCGCGTTGAGTGCGCCCTGCACACGGGGGTCTCAGAGGCGGGGCAGGCACCAGGGAGGTGCAGCGGGTGAGATTTCTTCTCTTTGGAGCTGATTCTGAACGTACTCGGAGGAGAACCCTGCCAACTCTCCCCCTGCCCCCCGCACCTGCAAGGGTGACCTCCTGAAAGCCAGAGGTGGGTCGGCCACCCGGTGCGTGCAGTTCACTGCTCGTCTTCCCCCCGAACCGGGGGACTCGTGGACGTCCTCGGTGTCTGCCTTGTCCATCACTTATTGTCTTCCCCTCCTCTTCTGCCTCCTGATTTCTAGACTTCGCTCTGCACACCTAAGCTGCCAGCTGCCCATGCAGCGCCGACCAAGGCACCTGGGGAAACAGTGTTAGCCCAATCGCTGCGTACCTGGTCTGGGGGCTCCACTCTGCCCTCCCCCGTGGAGATGTGGCATCTGTGTATGTAAGGAGTAGCTTCTGGAGCCTTTGGTGACGCTCTAAGACCACCTCTGTCCCTCCTCCTTTTTCTCTCAGGTCTTGTCCAGACGGGCTCAGCTCCTCGGACCGCTGCCGTAGGGAGAGTGTGCCCGGGGGTTAGGACCGTGAAAACCTGGGCAGGAAGATGGAGTGTCGTGTGCCTTCCTAGGTTTGTGCACCTCGGGTGTGTTCTTGAGGCACCTGGCAGTTCTTTGCTGTCAATGCTGTCTTCTCTCCTGTGGCCCCCAAAAGGCGTGACTTCCCACACCTCTTGCTACCTCTGCCTTCCACACACGCGTGTCGAGCGACACGACGAACCACCTTTTCACAGAGCCGTGCATCGTTTTTTTTCCGTCGCAAACATGTCAAAGGCAATGCGTTGACCTGTCGGATTCGGGCAGGTTCCGCCCACGAATCAGAAGGCCCCGAGTGTATTTGGAGGTGACATCAAGACAACCTGCACCTCTCAAACGGTAACATGAGACAAAGGGAAGATGCTACAGGCTCCCCCTTCTCACACAAGACCTCTGAGACAGGACCTCGTCTCCACACAGAAGCAACTCAGGAGGTGAGCCTGACTACGGGATTGAGTAAAACAAACTCTCTGCAACACGCACCTCCAGGAGACATGATTGCCAAATGGGTTCTGTGCACGTGTCCATCACAGGACTGTCCTTTCGCTCTGGACAGGTTCTGGGTCACCGTCCCGTGTGGATTTCGTGGAGGGCCAGCCTTGCCTAAAAGTCCAGCGGTTTCTGAACTTCCATCGTGAAACGTTAGATGAGATTGGCGAGGCGATTTTCTGCCCTGAGTTATCCACCTACAAAGAAAAGCACATGTCACATTTTCTTACTACAACATAAATTATTATTATTATTATTGTTATGAGAATCATTTTGGAATCTTCTGCTTAAAATTTAAAAAAAAATGAATGAAAGATTATTCTTGAATACAAGCAACGCATTTACCATTCTGCATATTTTTAGGCTTTAGTTCTCACGGTCCAGGATTGACTAAATGGAATGGAAATAGCATCAGGGGAGCATGGCGTGGATTGCCTTCATTTTGAACAAATTTTGAACGAATTTTGCAAGAACAACAGATGTTTGAGTGCGTGGGTAATGTTGCCCTTGGAAAGCATGGCCCTCAGCCGCCCGCCATGCAACACAAATGAACAAGGAAAAAAAATCCTAACCATCCCTGATGCTGTTAACACTCACCTTGGACGGCCCTTCCCACTTTCCAGGTCGCACACTTGGTGTGTTAAGCGCCCGCAGCGAGGGGTCAGTGACATTGCGTGGCCATGAAAAAGCTGATGGAACCAAAACCAGTTCCCAGCATGTGAGACACGCCGTGTCCGTTTGATAAACCATGCAGTGGGCTCATGCTGAGCTGTATGTGTCTGTGAGCACATACAATCAGTGTGCGTGGGTCACACGTGGAAGCCAGTTCACGGCAATCATCACAAAATCCGGCTCAGGAAAAGCGGCAGATTGGTTTCCTGCCCGTTCATGTGGTGGCGATACTCGCCTGTGTAAAAGTCCCTTTACACATCTCTGGGATTTGCACCCAAGCCAACAAGAGTTACATTTGGGTGGGTCTTGCTTTCTGGCTAGAGCTATCACTCCTGCCTTTCACTAACACCAACAGAGCCGAAAACGAAATCAAATCACCATTGATCGCCCACGACCACATACACGTGTACTGGCTGACGTGTGACCCCTTCCCAACAGAAGTCAGAATCGTGCTCCGCATACAAATATTCTTGCCCGGGATGGCCCCCTGTTGGTTGCTGCTGTCCATAGGACCGATTATGCAAAAAAAAAGAAAGAAAGAAAAGAGAGAAAATCCAGCAACAAGATTCTGTGTGCTCGCTTCACACCATCCACACCCAAGGATCCGCTTCATGAAGAGTCTAGAACGTCTTGTTTCATTCCACACGTCTAACCCTTGCAGACCCACGAGTCCCCCGTGGCAGACTCCTCCTCACGCTCAACACGCGTGTGACGTGACCTGCGTTTCCCGCTTCTCCACCCACCTACGTCGCCTCTCCGTGTCGGACCACGTTCGCCGTTAGGATGCAGCCGATGCTCCGAGTGGCGAGCCGCCGCTCAGCCCTCTCTGCCTTGCCGTCTCTGACCAACGAGTTCCCACGCAAAGGGGGGATGCCCGCCTAACCAAAATCAAAGAGCAAAGCCCACGAACAACAGTGGTGTGAAGGAAGGATTTGGATGGTGCGTTTGGCGTGTGTGTGTGTGTGTGTGTGTGTTGTGTGGAGGTGGCGGCAGTGGCGTGGGCGGCACTGTTTCGACCCAGCACACCCTCGTCACAACGCGTTGGTTTTGCACACCCGCGGGCTTGCGTCCGACGGAACAGGCCCCCCCCCCACATGCTCTGTGACAATTTCCCATAAACGGTGGCCTCTCAAGATGTTTGATTTCGCTCTCTCTCTCCCTCGCTCTTCCACGCTGTGCACTCCTGTTATTGAAGCAAAAGCCGTCCCACGCCTATTCCGTCGGACGGGGTGGGAAGCCCTCCGACCCTGGTGCGGTCTTGGCTTGCGCTCTCTGTGGCTTGGCGGCTTCTCCTCACGCTGTGCCGTGGGCGTCCTGGCCAGGGTGCCCTCTTTGGCCAGGTTGCCCTCTTTCTCCTGGGGCCGGGGGGCTGCCGGAGACGCAGTGCCTTTGTTCCCCGCGGCACGGCCCGGCACCCCGCCCCCCGGACCCCTGCCGCGGTGTCCCAGCTTCTCTCGTGGGTGGGGGGGGAGGTGGAAAGCAAACCGTTTGTAATCCGTTCAGTTCCTTGCACAATGAAAATCACTGTGATCTGTATATATATATATTTACCTTTGGAAGATTCTACTGCTGTCTAATTTATGGACTTGTCCTGTTGATTCCAAGTTTGTTTAATAAAGACTTTGTATCTTTTACGAATGCGGAGCGTGGTTCTGCGTTCGGCGTTGCCAGAGAGGCTGGCGCTTCTCTGCTGTGACCTACTCCAGGGGTCCCACTAGTTTTCACCTTGTAAATCAAGTCAAAAATTTTTTTATTGAGATATGACTGACCTATATAACGTTCCATTACTTTCGGGTGCACGATAGAATGATTGGACATGCGTATATATTGCAAAATCATGGCTGTGGTCCGTCCAGTTCACGCCCATCACCACAAAGAGTTGTCCATTTTTTCGTGGGTAGGACTTTGAACACCTACCCTCTTAGCAACTTGCCAGTAGCCCCCTGTAGAGTACGGTGTTATTTGTATCCTTATTTCTGTAAAGGGCCGGATGAGTGATGTTGCGTCGTTGAGACCACAGAAAGCCGCACTGGAGATTAAGGGGGACACTATGCATTTGCCATATGACCTTGGGTAGGTGTCACGGACACCCCATGTTGATTCGGGCCGTTTCTACGCCACAATACAATGCACCCTGTAGCAGTCACTAGCACCTCCGTCGGGTCCCATACTCGTCATTTTGTGTGTGGGGGGTGGCAGTTCCTGCGTTCCCGTCTCTCGGCCAGTTTGATGGTGCTAACAGAGTATGGCTGCCCATGTTTGCCACACCCTCCATTCCATTTCCAGGACCTACTCGTGTCCCAGTTGTCACTGTGGACCCTTAAAACAGTACTTCTACTCCTCACATCCTAGATCCTGGCAATTGCCATTTTATTCTTTATTTTTATGAGGGTTTTTTTTTTTTTTAGATGGTACATGTATGTTAGATCACACAGTACTTGTCTTTTTTTTTTTTTACTTCTTTCACGAAGCAGAAGGCCCTCCCAGTTGCATCCCCATTGTTGCAAATGGCGAGAGCTCCCTTTTTCACGGCTGAGTAATATCCCATTGTCTATACGGGCCACCGTTTCTTTATCCACTCAGTTGTCGACGGGCACTTGGGTTTCTTTGATAGATTGTCAACGTTGGGGTGTGGTATGCCCCTGACGTACTCAGTCAAAACCACGCTGAGGCACCACCGGACACCTGTGAGAATGGACACAATCAGGACGACAGGAAGTAACAAATGTTGGTGGGCCTGCAGAGGAAAGGGACCCCTCGTGCACCACGGGTGGGATTTCCAGTTCCTAAAGCCACCGTAGAAGGCAGGATGAACCTTCTCGGGGAAAACAAAACAAAAGAAAACATTAAAGATAGAACTACCCGATGACCCAGCAATTGCACTGGTGGCACCACATGCAGTGCTTACACTGAAAAATACCGTGAAATAGGATATCCGCCCCCTTGAAAGGGAGCAGCGTGGGGGCCGAGACAGACTCACTCCCTTACGCAAGCCCTCACACTTCATAAATCTCGGGGCCGAGATGCAAACTCCAGCTGCTCCCGCTCCTTCCAACGAGCCCGTGACGGTGCCATTTAAAAACCAGGGAGACACTCGGCGGAGACACTAAGGACCAGATGGCCGGGGTCCCGATGAGCGCACTGGCCAAACGGGCCAAGGCCACAGAGCGACGGTGCGCGCACTGAAAAGGGGGGCTGGAATCAGACGGCTCACGCTGAGGCAGACCCTGAGGACACGCTCACCCTGGTCAGGCCGCCTCTCCGAGAGTCAGGTTTTATTTTCACGGGCGCACGGCCCTCCAGAACCACGTCCAGCCGACCGTTCCGTAAACCCGTGAGGCTACACACTCGGACCCTTTTCTTTTTTTTTTATGCCGGTTAAAACATAAAATAAAATAAAACCCACGCACCGTGACCACACGGGAGTGCACAAGAGAGTATTGTCTGCCGTGAGCACCACATGGGCCAGCAGGTCTCTCGAAGTGACTCCGTCTGCGTCATCAAAACGTCGTCCCCCATGCAAGAGGGGCACCTCAGTTCCCTCCCTGCCGGCCCCCCGCCCCCCGCCCCCGGTTTTGTCCCACATTGGAAAAGTGAGGGGTCTTGCATGTCACGGGAAACCTTTGCAGTTGGAGGACGTCACGGAGAACAGACCCCAGGTTTCTGGTCTCCTTCTAGACGCCTGGCACGCAGCCTGCCTCAGACTCCGCGTTACCGGCCCCCGGGGGGCCGTGTCTCCGAGGCCCGCTGGCCGAAACACACGTAATGAATCAGAACGTGTGTGCGGCTGTTGCCAACCGGCGCCTTGGAAAAAAAGGGGGGAAAAAAAAACAACGAGATGTAGATCCAGAAAGGGCAAAGTTTAAGACGTGATGTCACAGTGGGGAGTGAACAGAGGTCTGAGGTTTTACAATTATTTTCCACCGTGCTTCTTCTTTTTTTTTTTTTTTCTGGAACTGACGAGTAATGCCCACAAGGCCTCAAAGACTGGGGGGAGCGGGGGCAGAATTCATATTGTGAAACATACATCGAAGGCCCTAGAACTGTCCGTTTTATTGTGGACAGATGTTCAGACATCTTTTCTTATATATATATATTTTTTAAAGGTTTTATTTATCTATTTTTAGAGAGAGGGAAAGTGAAGGAGAAAGAGAAGTATCCATGTGTGGTTGCCTCTCATATGCGCCCCCTACTGGGGACCTGGCCACAACCCAGGCATGTGCCCTGACTGGGAATCGAACCGGCGACCCTTTGGTTCGCAGCCCGTGCTCAATCCGCTGAGCTACACCAGCCAGGGCCTGAATATCTTTTCTGTCTCTTCGTTTCCTATCTCTTTCCAACACAACCCTTGACCACCCTTTCTACTGAGGAAAAAAAAAGCCCTGGTGGTCTAATATGGGATGTTGATGCCTGTTTTAGTACATAATCTTCAACTTAACTGGGGCTGAATCAAAGACCCTGTAAGCCACGCTTTGTTTTGCAAAGGTTTCCTGTGGCCAGAGCGAGAAACATATTTGGCATACTTGGGAGACAGCCTCCGGAACTCACAAGCGCGCATCTCTAAAACTAAACGTGAAAACCCCAATCCTAACTTGGCGAAATTAATAGCGTAGAAATCGTGTTCTCAAATACGCCTTTATTAACCTGACATTGAGCACTGGTGCTCTGGCTGCGTGGTTTGGTTGGTTGGAGCATCATCCTGTGTACCAAAAGGTTGTGGGTTTGATTCCCAGTCACAGCACATACGTGGGTTTCAGGTTCCATCCCCAATCAGGGATATCTCTCCCAATATCTCTCTCTCTCTCTCTCCATCCCCTCCCCCCACCCCCTCTCTGCCCCTAAAAATAAATAAACATTCTTCCGGGAGTGAGGATTACAAAGAAAAGAGCCCAGTGCTTTAAAAAAAATTATTTATTTATTTTTAGAGAGGGAAGGGAGGGGGGAGAGAGAGAGGAAGAGAGAGAGAGAGAGAAACATCAATGTGCGGTTGCTGGGGGTCATGGCCTGCAACCCAGGCATGTGCCCTGACTGGGAATCGAACCTGCGACACTTTGGTTCGCAGCCCCCGCTCAATCCACTGAGCTACGCCAGCCAGGGCCCCAGTGCTTTTTATTCCAAATTTTGTTTGAATCGTAGTGAGGACCCCCAAAATGGAATGCATGGGTTTTGCTTACTATTTAACTAAAAAAAAAATGCTTTTCTAAGAAAAGTGTGCCTGCTCTGAATGTCTCCCTTTCCACGTGGCTGCTGATCTAACGCGAAATTTCAGGCCCGCGAGGGTCCAGAGGAAACCCGCAGGTCTCCCCGCCCACGAGTGCCGACGGTGAGTCTGTTTATTCGCGTTTTCATGGTTAGTTCGCCCTGGCGCGCGCGCGCCTTCCGGCCGCTAGGGTGCGCTAGGGCGCCTTGATGAAATGACGTGTCAGAGGTCACATTTGCCCTTTTTCCACTTTTTTTCTGCGTCTCTATAAATGTGTACTTGGAGCAAGGAAAAAAGAGTGAGTCCAGCTATTTTTTAAAAATCTTTTTTTTTTTCTTTTGCAAGTGTTGGGTCAAAATTCTGTTTGCCAGTGCCGGTCGCTATTGGAGTTTTTTCCGATCTGCGCTGAGAGGGGCGGGCGATCGCTGGGTGGCCGAGAGACAGGCGGCCCCGTAGCTCAGAACCTTCCCGGTTCTCGCCCAGGCAGCTCCGGGTGACGCGCGCAAGCCCCCCGGGGGTAGCTGGCTGAGTGATCTCCTTCCACAGGGGGACCAGGGGCTGGAGGAGGAATCCCACCTCTCGGGCGTTTAACTGTTTCAGGTCAGAGGTGTGGCTGTTGTGGCTTCTGCTCGTCCTGGTCGGTCCGCAAGACCCTCACGTTGTAACCCTCCACCCGGGTCTCTTCCTTCCCTTCACGGACTGAATTGGGCTGTTGGCTGGTATTTTGGGTCCGTGGGTCTTCACTGAGAATTTGCTTTGTTTTCTGCACATTAAAAAAATATACTTTTAAACATTTCTTTCTTTTTTAAAAAAATTATTTATTTTTAGACACAGGGGAAGGGAGGGAGCAAGAGAGGGAGAGAAACATCCATGTCTGGTTGCCTCTCCAGCGCCTCCTACTGGGGACGTGGCCCACAACCCAGGCATGTGCCCTGACTGGGAATCGAACCGGTGACCCTTTGCCTCACAGGCCGGCGTTCAGGCCACAGAGCCACACCAGCCAGAGCTGAAAATATATTTTTTTAAGTAATGACAGATAATTGTCACTCCAGGCTCCCTATACAGTGGTAGATTCCTGTTTCCAGGCAAAATTCATGTGAATCATCCACTGAAAAATGCCCTTTTCCTTGCAGAAGCATAAGGAAGCCCTTCAGCTGGTAACGTTAAATATTTCAAATAACTTAATTCCTTAAACCAGTTTTAAGTCTTATAACATTTCACTTGTGCTCTTTAACATTGTCAATGGTATATTTAAAACAATAAAAATATGTCCCTGGCTGGCGTCGCTCAGTGGATGGAGCGCGGGCTGCAAACCAAAGCATCGTAAGTTCAATTCCCAGTCAGGGCACATGCCTGGGTTGCAGGCCACAGCCCCCAGCAACCGCACATGGATGTTTCTCTCTCTCTCTCTTTCTCCCTCCCTTCCCTCTCTAAAAATAAATAAATAAAATCTTTAAAAAAGAATATATTACAATAGAGCTTGCCCTTGTATCTGCTCACCTCCGCTTTTCAACATGAGGGTTGAAAGAAATCGCTGTAACTCCCCCTTTCACCAACCCTTCAACCTCCGAACCTGGCCACTGACCGCATCGTGCAGAGTGTCATTATTAGTTCAGCTTATCGGGGCCAAATACAACATTGATTCATGTCGTTTGTCACAAGCGTTGCCTTTGTCTTCCAGGGTCTAGTTGGTGCGGGGCGCTGGAAGGAATATCCACCAGTATGCCACAGGATTGGAGCGCTTCCTGCGACATTTGAAAGTAAATCAGCAGAGGCAGAGAAGGCCGGTATTGTTCCTCTTGCCAATTCTTCCGAACACTGGGGTCACTGCCGCGAGCTGGGTTTCCACCATTGTGCTTGGTGTTTGCGTGAAGGCTGAGGGCAGAAGGCATTTCCCTCCTCAGTTTACAGGCAGCCTCCTGGGTCCTCTCTTCCCGTTCACGACCTCTGGGTAGCTCACAACGTTTCCTAGAGGTGTTCTAGGTTTTCTCCCTGTTATTTATTTTTCTGTCTGCGACCGGCGTCGAGGTCACGCCGAGAAAACCGTCCTGTGGCTTGCGGAGTGTAGAGCGTCCCTCACCCGTCATATTCCTGCCAGCCCCTTGAGCGTCTGGGAGAGTACAGACCGCTGCAGAAGGAATACATACGTTTAGGAGGTCTCAGTCTGGACAGTGTGGGTCAACCAGTTGTCCCCAGTGACATAAAGCCCTGGCTGTTGAGCTGTTGCCCATTGCTGCGGTGTAAATGCTTCCACTGCGACCAGCAATGGAAAGACAGGATCACAAAATTCTTTATCAGTCCTGTTTATTTATTTATGTATTTTTAAATTTTATTTATTTATTTTTAGAGAGGGAAGGGAGGGAGAAGGAGAGAGAGAGAGAGAGAGAGACATCAATGTGCGGTTGCTGGGGGTCATGGCCTGCAACCCAGGCACGTGCCCTGACTGGGAATCGAACCTGCGACGCTTTGGTTCACAGCCCGCGCTCAGTCCACAGAGCTACGCCAGCCAGGGCTGGATTCTAAATTCTTGACTCTCCCATCATCCCCTGCCCCCCTGCCCCCAGGGACCGCTGAGGCAGGAGCTGCTAGCAGGCCCAGTTTCCACGTCAGTGTCCGTGTCTAGCTCAGGTCGACCCAGTTAGCTTGATACCGGAATTCCTCCCACGGCCCAGACTCCCAGCTAGCCTTTGCTTGCTTCTCGGCACCGTCCCCCTCCACCGGCCCCTGCTCCCTAAAAGGTGTGAGCCTTCCACACCTGTTCGGAGCCCGGCGGTCAGAGCATCTCCTTGGTGAGGCCTTGCTTGCTTCTCAGACATTCTCAGTCAACGTGCTGAATCTCAGGAAGGTGCTGGCACCCAGGCCACTTCCCTTCCTCCAGACACAGAGACTGGGAAGCAAGTGGCCCCACTTCGAACAGCGAGCTTGGGACCCACGGCTCCCCTCTGTACGCTTTGCTCTGAGCCCCACAGGGACTTATCTCTCAGTGATAGTCCTCGCCCGCGCGATTAGCTCGCACACCATCGGTGCGGAGGTTCAAGGTGGCAGAGCGCCCCTCTGCACGTCATCCGCGTCGCAGGGCGAAGAGACAGGTAAGACCCCCAGATTGTCTCACCGTCAACAAGAGTGTCTCCCGGAGGACGACAATTCCGGATGTGTTGTGGCACCCACGGCAGTGCACCAGAAAACAAACACAGCTAAGCTGTCGTTTGAGCGCACGAAGGGCCGGTTGCCAGGTACGACACAGGCTGCTCGGGTTGAATTCGGGGTAAATCACGAGTGGTTTTGAAAGGGATAATTGTATCCCATGGAAATGGGGGTCACGGTTGGTGAGACTGCTGGCGCGTGTCAGTACGTCCCACGCAGCGATACACAGGATGCTGCTGCAACTTGTGTCTGACCCGTGAACAGTCTCTAGCCACCTCCATGTGCTTTCACTCAAAGGGACGTGTAAACGGGATCGAGGGAAAGGAAACAAATCTGAACGGGGAAGAGAACAAGGGTGTCATTCACTAAGGCAGAGGGGATTGGCAGACAAGAGAAATTGTGCTTTGGAACCGTGTGAAAAAAAATGGCGCCGGAAGGACATTCACGCAGGATGTCCCGATGGTTCTTTGCTGACGACGGAATACTCTCGTCGGGGCTGGGTTTTACCCCAAAATCAGCAACTCTGGTCAGGTCGGAGAGGGAAAAAAATACCTTGGGCTTGCATTTGGCTCGGGGCTGGCTATCCTCTGAGCCTTTTCTCAGCACACCTACGACGCCACACCTGAGCTGCCCCCAGGGATTCCAGCATCGTCTGAAATCGGTACCTGCCGGCCGGTGCTCCGGTCCCGTGAGGGAAAGCTCCATCCTGTTTCTCCTCCTTCAGACTCTCACGTCTCGTCCTGCTGTTGCCGCGGGTTCACATGGGATGTCGTGTCGGAAAATAAACACCGGATCCGCTTCCTACTGTCTTGTAGGCTCTAGAATAACAAGTGGGAAAGTCTTTTCCTGAGCATCGAATATTTACACAGGTGGGGTTTATTTCTCCGGTCAAAAGAAAGCATTTTGGATGAATAAATCTAATGGGTTTCCTCTTCTTTGGGGGGAGGGCGTGGGATTTTATTTTGGTAGGACAATGGCCCAGGACGCCAAAGCCTGAGGTCCATGCGAGTCCGGCCCGCAGCAGCAGAAAGACAGAGGAGCCGAGAAGAAACGTGGTTTTCTCCGCACACCAGCTGGAAACACGGGAGCATGTGCAGCCCGTGGACGTGAAATACCTTCTCAGGGAAAACACTTGCAATGAACAAAAAAGTTTGCATCCAGAGGACTTGAAGAAAAGTGGGGTTTTATTGAGATTTTAGAAAAGACACGAGATGATTACCGCTATGTCTTTTTATGGAGTGGTACCTGACCTCCTTCTTTTTTTTTTTTTTTCCTTAAATGGAGTTACTTATTTGTGGTCTCTAACAAAATAAACGAACAAACGAAGCAGGAAGAAACTCACTGGTACAGAGAGCAAACTGGTGGTCTCCAGATGGCAGGAGTGTGGGGTGGGGGAGGGCTGGAAGAGCAGGAAGCATTGAGAAATACACAGTGATCCTCAGCGAGGCTTATGCCGACCTGATGCTGAGCAGTTATTACCCTGTGATTGACTGCAGCCCCCACGCTGGGCTTTGTGTCTCCGTGACCACAGATTCTATAAATGTCTCACCACCATGCTCTATACCTCAAAGTCATATAAAATGATACTGAATAGCGACTGTACTTGGCAAATTTAAAAATAAAATTTAAAAATAAAATAAAAATAGCCTTGGCTGGTGTGGCTTAGTGAATTGAGTGCTGGCCTGAGAGCCAAAGGGTCGCCGGTTCGATTCCCAGTCAGGGCACAGGCCTGGGTTGCGGGTCAGGTCCTCAGTAGGGGGCGCACGGGAGGCAACCACACATTCATGTTTCTCTTCCCTCTCTTTCACCCTCCCTTCCTTTCTCTACAAATAAATAAATAAAACATTTTTAAAAAGAAAAAGAAAAGAAGTACAAATTGCCAGCTATACAAACAGTCACAGGATGTAAAGTCTAGCAGAAGGAATAGTCAATAATATGTACGGGGCCAGGTGGGTGCTAGAAATCTTGTAAGTATGTGAATGTCTAACCACTATGTGTATCCATAAAATGAATATGATGGTGTATGTATATTGTGACTACAAAATGAATCTTTTTTTATTTTTTTGTTTTTTAATATAGTTTATTGATTATGCTATTACAGTGGTCCCATTTCTCCCCCTTCACTCCCCTCCACCCTGCACACCCCCTCCCACCCACATTCCCCGCTTTCGCTCATGTCCATGCGTCATAAATTCTTTAGCTTCTACATTCCCCACACTATTCTTGCCCTCCCCCTGTCTATTTCCTACCTACCATCTATGCTACTTATTCTCTGTACCTTTCCCTCTCTCTCCTCCTCCCACTCCCCTGTTGCTAACCCTCCATGTCATCTCCATTTCTGTGGTTCTGTTCCTGTTCTAGTTGTTTGTCGTTGTAGTTTGTGTTTGTTTTAGGCGTGGTTGTTAATAACTGTGAGTTTGCTGTCATTTTACTGTACATGTTTTTTATCTTCTTTTTCTTAGATAAGTCCCTTTAACATTTCATAAAATAAGGGTTGGGTGATGATGAACTCCTTCAACTTGACCTTTTCTGGGAAGCACTTTATCTTCATTTCTGCGGTTCTTCATAAAAGAGCAAAAATGGAAAGGGGAGGAAGACGTCTGGGAGGTGCCCAGGAATCTGCTGGAACGATGGCGATCGCCCCAAGCACACCCAGGATTCCTGGGATGCAGGACAGGAAGTGCCTGACGCCTTTGCCGGCAGGGAGGGTGTGGGCCGCTGAGATGACTTCCCTTCCTGCCGTCAGGATCACTCCCCTGGGACCAGGGGCCCCTTCCTGCTCTTCTCAAAGTTCTGTCACTTCGTGGTCCCTCGTGGCAGCGAAATGGGGAGTCGGTCACCTGGTTTCCTTTCCTCTCGGACGCGCCTCCCGTACCATGGAGACCTCTGGGTTTCGCGGTGCCGGCACACAGACGTAGTTGCCATGAACAGAGGGAAGCTTGAAGCAGTAATAACAGCATAAATTCTCCTTTTGGTTACCTTCCAGGTATGCTCTTTCACGACCAAAGGAAGCCACGCTTTAGATTCTTGCTCCGTAAGATGTAGAATTTTTCTAATCTGATGTCACGGCAATATCCATGGTAGGTGTGACCCCCACCCCAAAGTCTTACAGAAGAGTGCAAGGTGACACATCTCGGACACTTCCCTCGGCGTTGGGAAGTCGAGGCCGGTGTCGGTAACCAGCACCGCGTAAAGCGCCCACACCGCGGTGGGTTCACACCGCGTCCAGCCCTGAAGCAGGAGGGCTGGCTATGAGCAGCATGATTCGGTCTCCCAAGCATCTTGTTGAGTGCAGCCCGTTCAGAAATAGAACGAGATTTATGGCGCGACGCTGTTTCTACAGATGAGAAACACAGAGGCACAAGGCAACACAGCATAGTTTATAGCCCGCAGGCATTATCAAGGACACGTGTCACACAGATTGAGGGGGGGCGGGGTGTGGATTGCCAGGGAAAGAGGACCCACAAGGCAAGGCCTTGCCGCGGTCGACGGAGAGCGTGAGTCCGATGCTGAAGGACCATCGACTCCGTTCTTGGTGCCGAGGTGCAGGGAAGGACCTCAACAACAAAAACGTATCAGACCCTTTGCCCCGGCTGGTGTAGCTCCGTGGATGGAGCTCGGGCTGCGAACCAAAGCGTCGCAGGTTCGATTCCCAGTCAGGGCACATTCCTGGGTTGCAGGCCATTGCCCCCAGCAACCGCACATGGATGTCTCTCTCTCTCTCGCTCTTTCTCCCTCCCTTCCCTCTCTAAAAATAAATAAATAAAATCTTAAAAAAATGTACGAGACCCCACAATTTGGGCAGGCCAACCCCTGGGGATGAGGAAGAAAGACAGAACAGAGCCCAGGTAGGAGGTTGAGACAGCACACTGCACATCGGCCGGGGTTCCTTCACCTTGCCGCCACCACCACCGTCTCAGAGGGGATCATTGGGTTTCGTGGGAGACCTCCCTGTGCACCTCAGGGTCTTGAGCAACACCCCTCATGAATGGGGGCAGCACCGCCGGTTGTGACAACCCCAAACACCTCCAGACCTTGTCCCCTGCGCCCTGGAAACAGGGACAGAATCCTCCCTCTCGACCATGGCCGGTGGAGGGGACAGCAAGGTGGTGTGAGGCGGGTGCCCCGTGAGGGGAGTAGTCGTGGGTGCCTCACACCGTGTCCCGGATGGCATTTGAACCATCCGCAGGGAATGTGCCGGCTCTCCGTGACGCCCATGCACGGCCCACATTTGGGAGGGCAGACGCCGCGTATGAAGCCCAGCGTACTATTCTATGGTCTCTTGGTGTGTTCTGTCGGTTGACTTGCCATCACCGGCCTTTTGGGCATTTGAATTGAGGGCCCGAATGACTGCATTCTTTACTTGTTGTTTCCTTACGGTCCGTGGGTTTCTTGCGTCTCTGGGCTTGGCTCTTCTATCAGCTCAGAGTTCTTTTCTTCTGCTACGTCTTCCGTGATTTCTTTCGGGTGAATGGGGTTGGGGGAGTTTCTGTGTGGGTTCGCCGGAGGAACTCTTCCCCATATTCAAAGGAAAGAACCATTTACCGCCACCGTTTTGATGGCAGCAAACTGTTTCCCTCCGAGTTTCCTCTTCCCCGAGTGTGTCTTCCGCGTCGTGAATCTGAGATATGGCAGGGCGTGCTCTGAACCTTTGCCGCCTTCTGAGAACTTTTACTCTGGCCTCTGCTGGGGTTTGCACGTCTACACTCTCCGTCCCGGTTTGAAAATACTTCCCGTGCTTTTGCAATGGATGTGTTTTCAGAAACAGCCATTTTCTCTTTTTCCAGGAGACTTGTTTCTGGATAGACCTGTTTTCTCCTTCTTCTTCTTCTTCTTCTTCTTCTTCTTCTTCTTCTTCTTCTTCTTCTTCTTCTTCTTCTTCTTCTTCTTCTTCTTCTTCTTCTTCTTCTTCTTTCTTCTTCTTTCTTCTTCTTTCTTCTTCTTCTTCTGGAGTTAATTGAAAGAAAGCGCAGCCACTATTGCCGACACGCACTAAGCGTACCCAACTACGCCAGCCTTCGGGTGTCTGAGTTCTCACTCCATCCTTCACCCTTCAAACCTCCCCGTATGTCCCTCATGGCAGTTGTTTAAAAATTTAATCTTTATTGTCTTTTTCCCGTGACCGTTTCGCCCCCTTGTACCTCCCTCCCTCCAGCAGTCACCACAGTGTTGCCCAGGCCCATGAGTTCTTTTTGGTTTTGGATCAATCCCTCCGCCCCCAGCCCCCCCCCCCCCGCCCGGCCCACGAGCTGCCACCTGGTCTCCATCTACGAGTCTGTCTCTGTTTTGCTTCTTAGCTCAGTTTGTTCATTAGATTTCCCATGTGAGTGAAATCACAGGGTATTTGTTTTTCTCTGACTGGTTCATTTCTCTTAGCATAATGATCTCCATGTCTATCCATGCCGTATTGCAAAGGGTGACTTGTTTTTTCCGTTTATGGCCGAGTAGTATTCCACCGTGTCAACGTCCCATGCTTGTTGCATCCACTCGTCCACTGATGGACACTCGGGGTGCTTCCATACCTTGGCGACTGTGAATACTGCTGCGGTGACCATGGGGGCTGCTTATGTTCTTTTGCATCAGCGTCCGGGGTTCCTTCGGATGCATTCCCAGAAGGAGGATCGCTGGGTCAAAAAGCAGTTCCTTTTTCAGTTTTTTGAGGAAACTCCGTATGGTTTTCCACAGGGGCTGCATCTGTCTGCAGTCCCACCAGCAGTGCACTGGGGTCCCCCCTCTCTCCACGTCCTCGCCAAAGCACTTGCTGTTTGTTGCTCTGTTGATGCTGGCCATTGTGATTGGTTCGAAGCGGCATCTCATTGTGGTTTTCATTGGCATCTCTCTGATGATTCGTGGCGATGAGCATCTTGTCATATGTCTCTGGGCCGTCTGTAGGTACACCCTTTGGAGAAGCGCCTATTCAAGTCCTTTGCCCATTTTTTATTCGGGTTGTTTGTGTTTCTGGTGTTGACTTTTGTAAGTACTTTATAAATTTTGGGTACTAACCCCTTACCAGATGTGTCGGCGAATGTGGTCTCCCATTCTGTGGCATTTCGGTTTTATTTTCCAGAATCTGAATGGCATACATTGTTTGGCATTTTGTTAAAGTTATTTGTTATATTCTTCCCCCGGCCATTATTTGGGAATCTGAGGGGTATCCTAACCCATCCCAGGCTTTCTAAAATTGTACTCGGAGGTCAGTGATACTTCTTTATTTGTGTCTCCCTGCAACATTATAAATTATGTAAACTCCTATTTCTACATGTATTCGACCACAAAATATGGTAACACTCCATGATTATTTGTCTCTTCACTCAAGTGACAAAAGGCCATTTTCCTGAAAAGTGGGTGACAGACAAAATCAAGAAAACATCCGCTCTGGCTGGCGTAGCTCAGTGGACTGAGCACAGGCTGCAAACCAAAGTGTCGCAGGTTCGATTCCCAGTCAGGGCACATGCCTGGGTTGCAGGCCATGACCCCCAGCAACCGCACATGGATGTTTCTCTCTCTCTCTCTCTCTCTCTCTCTCTATCTCCCTCCCCTCCCTCTCTAAAAATAAATAAAAATAAAATCTTAAAAAAAAAGAAAACACCCCACGTTATCCCTGTAGTCAAAAGAAAATGAGCGTGTGTGTGATGGGATCGTCATGAGCACCAAAGTTGCTGGTGCTAAGGCACACAGGGAGGAAATCACCTCCACAAAGATAATTGGCTAAGGCAAGAGGAAAACCAGAAATAGCATGTTTGGAAAAGAATGTTCTTCCTTTCCTGCAGATTGACCTCATAGGAGTGCCACGGTGCTGGTCCCACTCCGTGACCTCTGTGGCCTGGGATGCCACGGTCAAAGCTGATCTCTCACTCTGAGAATATCGGCCGCAGGGGACGGGTCCCTGAGAAAGTGATTACGCACAGAAAAAAAAAAATGTGCTGGAAGCTTCTCGCCGCAAACAGCTGTGCCTCGCAAGCGGCCGGGCGCTGGTCGTTAATTTTCCCAATCTGAGGGGCGGCTCTTCCAGAAAAAGGCATCGCCATGCTGACATTGTTATAAACCAGTCTTGGGAAAGGACGGGGTGGGGGGCAGATGGGACTGGGGAGGGCCAGCACGGACTCCAACTGTTTGCCCGACTTTGCCTGGGGCTGTGGTTTATGTGCCTGGGAGGGCCTGGGCCACCCCGTCTGCTTTCCCAGCAGCGGCAGCTCCGGGGTGTGGGCCCCACGGGCTGCTCTGGAGGCGGCGAAGGGCTCCGGGTCCCACCGAGAACTTGAGTGGGCCCACGGGTCTGGGGAGCATGAATTCTTTTTTTTTTTTTCCTTTATTTTAATTGTTGTTGCAGCACAATTTTCTATCTTTTACTCCCATCCCCACCCACCCACCCAGGCTTCCCCTCCCCCTCCCATTTCCACCGGCCCCTAGTTTTTGTCCATGTGTCCTTTGTTCTTGTTCCTGTAAACCCTTCCCCTTTTCCCCTGAAATTCCCTCTTCTCTCCCCTGTGGTCACTGTCAGCCTGTCCTCTATTTCAGTGTCTTTGGTTGTAGTTTGCTTATTTGTTTGTTTTGTTGATTAGGTTCCTGTGAAAGGTGAGATCACATGGTATTTGTCCCTCACTGCCTGGCTTGTTTCGCTTAGCATAATGCTCTCCAGCTCCATCCAAGCTGTTGCAAAGGGTAGGAGCTCCCTCTTCCTTTCTTTCTGCCGCATAGAATTCCATCGTGTAAATGGACCACAGTTTTTTGATCGAGGAATCCTTACCTGCCAGGACAAACACGCACTACTGGACATCATCCCGACGATCAGTAAAACTCACCGAAATCTTTCGAGAGGCCGTTTGTGCCGGGGTCTGATGAACCCATGATCAGCAACGCTGGTTGCAGAGAAGGGATCTTTATTTTTTTTCTTCTTCTTCTTTTCTGATCCCCACCTGAGGACAGGTTTATTGATTTTTTTTAAAGATTTTATTTATTTATTTTTAGAGAGGGAAGGGAGGGAGATAGAGAGAGAGAGAGAAATATCCATGTGCGGTTGCTGGGGGCCGTGGCCTGCAACCCAGGCATGGGCCCTGACTGGGAATCGAACCTGCGACGCTTTGGTTCGCAGCCCGCGCTCAGTCCACTGAGCTACACCAGCCAGGGGCAGGTTTATTGATTTGAGAGACAGACAGGAAGGACAGGCATAGGCAGAGAGAAACATCGTTGTGAGACAGAAACATCAACCTGTTGCTTCCCCATACGCTCCCCGACCAGGGATCGGACCCACAACCTGGGTACGCACCCTGACTGGGAACTGAACCCACAACCCTTCGGTGCACAGGACGATGCTGCAACTCACCCAGACACCCGGCCAGGGCACACACGGAAGATTTCCTTATGCGCTGACACCACAGCGAGCTTCTCGCTTCTTTCAAGAAGGTCGCACTTGGGGAAGACTTTTAAGGATTTTAACTATTAAAAAATGGGTCTTAGAAGCCAATGTGAACTGGACTTTGGCTCAGCTCATCTCTACGGCGTGCCTCTGGGGTTCACGGCCGATCGCCGTCTGGAACGGAGCTCTCTTTGGCTAGAGGATTTGTCCTCCTTTAGTGCGGCGACCTCCAATTCCATAGCGTGTTGTGCCTATGTGACACGCTGGGCCTTTTATCTGGAAGGCTGGGGCGATGAACACGTGTGTGTGCTGTTGCATGGAACACCGGACCCCCAGTGTAACCGAATGGGTTCCCGGCTCACAGAGAACATGCCTGCCTTTGTCTGGCAATTCAAGGCCATCGGCGTCGGACACAGAGACGACAGGTCCCACCTTCAGCGGCGGACGCGTGGGCGCCGAGACCCCGAGCACTGGGAGGCGATGCCGCCAACACACGGCCGACCCACGTGCAGGGCTCAGCAGCCGCGACACTTGGCCGCAGCTGGAATTGTGGTACCTCGTTGGAAATACGGGTTGCCCCCAAATTATACAATCCAATATGTCTTTATGGAATAAGAGTGGAACGAATCTCAGGCCGAGAAATCTTTTCCTCGTTCTGTCCAGGAACCGACGCACGGATTCTGAAATGCTTGGAACATCGTCGCAGTCAAATAAGGAGGGCTCTTAGCTCAGACTTCCAACGTGGACTTCCCTGGGCAATGACCTCATGTGTTTTTCAGAGAATGTCTTATCCGTCTAGGACCACCCCAAGCAATGTAGAAAGTGAAAACACACAGAAGGAAAAATCTACCCACCACCAGGTGTCAGCATGCAGTGCAGACTTAACATTTGAAAAAATATACAATAGGTGTCAAAAAACCCTAAAAAGAGTTTAGTCTTCTTGAGGTTGACATGATCTTCTTAAGGTGGGTTTCAACATGTACCTCTCAGTTTTAGGAACAAAGATCTCCAAAATGGGTCTCTTTGCCCTGGCGGGCGTCGCTCAGTGGATTGAGCGCGGACTGCGAACCAAAGCATCGCAGGTTCGATTCCCAGCCAGGGCACATGCCTGGGTTGCAGGCCACGGCCCCCAGCAACTTCACATGGATGTTTCTCTCTCTCTCTCTTTCTCCCTCCCTTCCCTCTCTGAAAATAAAGAAATAAAATCTTTTAAAAAATGGGTGTCTTCTGACACACATTATTATCATTGACTTACTATCCCAGTAACCAACAGTGCACCCCATGGGGATTAAATGGTCCACTTTTCCACGAACCTCCTTCCCAAGTTGCTTCGTTCACAAGATCAACTTACTGACTCTGTTAATTGTCCATGTATCTGAGCACAAACAAAACCTTTGTTTCTTCTATTTTTTACTCTTCACCCCAGGATATGTTTATTGATTCTAGAGAGAGAGGAAAGGAGGAAGAGAGAGAGAGGGAGGAACGTTGACGTGAGAGAGAAACAATCCCTCGTTTGTTTATGATACGCGCCCTGACCGGGTCTTGAACCTGCATCCTCCGCCTGTGCCCTGGCTGGGGCTGGAACCCACAACCTTTTGGTGCATGGACATCACTGCCACCCACTGAGCCACGTGGCCGGGACACCAAGGCCACGTTTCAGTGTGAAATGAGCGTCCTTCCACCCACATTTCCTGGGCTCTCCCGCCAGGAAACTCCCCCCAGTCCCCCGCTGCGGGAGCCCAGGCCTCGTCCGCCAGCTCCTAGGTCCCCCTCGGTCTTGTTTCTCCCCCAGACCGTGAACGCCAGGCGGACACACCAGGGACGGCACAAGCCTGAGGGTCCCCCACGGAAGCCACGGGTGGGTGACACAGCCCGTGTGTGAGAAGCCTCTCTCTTGCAGACACGTGGGGCCCAGATGGGGCGGCCCCTCCCCACCGCCCGCTTCTGAAATGTGCTTCTGCGGCAGAAACGAACGTTCCAGCGAGGACAGTGCCCGGGGCTTCTATTTATAGCCCGCAGCTCGCGTGGAACTGCGCCGAGGGGATGACCTCAATCATTAAATGCAGACACGTCTTCCCGATGTGGGTGTCCAGGTCAGGGGTGCCATGCGGGGGGCCCCTCCCGGAGACTTTCCTGTGAGGCCCGTGGCAGGTTCTTCCCGACCGCCCTGTTATGGGGTTCCCCGTAAAGAAATCGTCCTCCCCGTGGGCAGGACGCTAAATACTCCTCTTCCCTTTCAAGGGGTCTGTGGGTTTTACCTACGGGTTTCCTCATGGGAGGGGCTCTGGTTTCGTCGAGCAAGGGATCTCTGGGTCAAGAAAAAGATTGATTAGAACCTAATCAACGAGGCAAAACAAGCAAGCCAGATAGAACCGGAGGCATGGAAGTGAAGAACAAAGTGACAGTGACCAGAGGGGAGGTGGGAGGGGATCACGGGGGAAAAGGGGGAAGGGGTTTCAGGGGCAACTGTAAAGGACACGTGGACAAAACCAAAGGGGGGTCGGATCCAGGGTGGGAAGTGGGGATGGAGGGGGTTCTGAAGGGAGTGGTGGGGTGGGGAGACAAGGAGACAACAGTACTTGAACAATAGAAAAGAAAAAGAAAAAACATTGAGCCCTGGCTGGCGTAGCTCAGTGGATGGAGCACAGGCTGCGAACCAAAGCATCGTAGGTTCGATTCCCAGTCAGGGCACATGCCTGGGTTGCAGGCCACGGCCCCCAGCAACCGCACATGGATGTTTCTCTCTCTGTCTCTCTCTCTTTCTCCCTCCTTTCCCTCTGTAAAAATACATAAATAAAATCTTAAAAAATATATTTTAAGCCCTTGCTGGCGTAGCTCAGCAGATTGAGCTCAGGCTGCGAACCAAAGCGTCGCAGGTTCGATTCCCAGTCAGGGCACATGCCTGGGTTGCAGGCCACAACCCCCAGCAACCGCACATGGATGTTTCTCTCTCTCTCTATCCATCTCCCTCCCTTCCCTCTCTAAAAATAAATAAATAAATAAAATCTTTAAAAAATATATATATATTTTTAAAAGATTGAGTAAAGTGTAGACTGCAAAGAAGACTCGGATATATATGTGTATATACATAATATTATATGACTTAGACCAGACTTGTTACGGGCTCACTTCTTCTGCATTTGTTGTAGATGCAGTCAGGGTTTCCAGCTTGTGTCCTGCTGGGCACGCCTTCTACCACGTGTTGTTGGAAATCACAGAGGTCACGGCGGTCTGCGGCGGTGGCCCCCCAGAACGAACGTGGCTCCCCTGTGGAGGAAGCCCGGTAAGCTGTCCTGGGGTGAGCACACGTGAGAGATTAGGCCGGCGGACACCCGTGCCCATGGCCACACGCGGGGCGGGCGCCCAGCCTGGGCCATCCGCCCACCCTCAACCAGAGGCCGTGGGGCTGTTATCCCACAGAGAAGACCAACAGGAAGACCCCTGCCCCACGTGAGGCCAGCCTACATTGCTGACCTACACAGCTAAAGGTGATTGCCTTTAGCTGTGAACTGCCAGGGCTCTTGAATGAACCAGTGCTTTATTTCCGGGGCGTGGGGAGGCTCTGACACTGCGGTTGACAATGAACTCCAGCATGCACGGCAAAGCTCCCCACTGGTTCTGTGGGCCCGGGAGGGACCTGAGGGTCCCGCAGGGTGTGAGGACAGGTGGTGGCTGGTTGTCGCTGCCGGACGGTCTTGGGAGGGCGCAGTCTTTTTCAGCGGAGGACTCGTGACCTTGACCCAGGCTCAGCTGGGGCGTGCAAAGGGAATTCCCTCCGAACCAGGGAAGCCGGACGCCACGACGGGAATGTATGCTTTAGACAGAATTTTGTTTGTTCATGACTTGGATTGCGCACAGGACAACGGCTTTGCTGCCTGATCTGCCCTAGTTACTCTGTCATTATCCTTTCATTGTTCCCATCCCTCCCCCCTCAAAAAAAGCCCTGAAAATGTACACAGTGCAGATTCCACATTGTGTAAAGAACACGGGCATGACACTCCTACTTTCCGTGTATTACTTGAGTTTCGTTGGGTGTAGGGCCTCTGAACCACAATTACGATTTTTAAACGTTCCTCTTTGGGTGACGGCTGTTTTTTACTAGTCCCCTCGTTTCTAATCCGTCATCTTCTTAACGGTTAAACGCTTGCATAATCCGGGGAAGGATCCGTCAACCTGTTTCTGATTTATTTCGTATTAACTCACTGAATATTTTTTGTATGTACAAGAAGTCTTCTGGGAGTATTTAATATACTATTTTGATCTTGCTTTGCTAAAAGCATGAACCCATATTTTTTTTTTTCCCTCCTCGGGGCAGAAATCTGGAAGAGATTTAAATTATGATCAAAACAGCAAACTCATGAAGTTTGAATGGTTTCTAATCTTGGAGAAAAAAAAAAAAGAATTTCCTCAGCTTTCATTCTTTTAGAAGAAAATTAGATTTCAACTCCCTGGCTTGCACACCATGTCCACACTCTTTTTCCCCCCCTTTGCCATGTGCATACGATTCAATTTTACAAAATGCATGGATTTCCCTCCCAATCCTAGGGAACCTCATTAAAACACTTCAAAAATATGTAAATCATGTAAATGATAATTTAAAACATTTCACCGCCCCCCCCCGCCCGAGGGCATGGGGAGATGATTAAAAGACATCTAGAATGTAAGGGTGGTGATCTTTTTTTCAGGGAAAAAAACTTCAGCCATGCCACCTCCCATCAGAAAGTCAGAACGGAGCCAATCAAGCAGAACGCAGAGGAAAATGGAATTCCCATCGAGTTCCTTCTACCCACCTCCCAGCGGGGACAGCTGGCGGGTGAGGGACACCCAACCTCTCCCCCAAATCGCGAACACATCTCAGAAAGTTTCCCCCAAAGCACCCCCATACAGGCGTGCGTGTGCCACGGGGCGTCACGAGGAAACACGCTCAGTGTCCTTCGGCCGGACAGAAAAGCAGATGCATCGGAACCCCAGTTGGGGGGCGGGGGTGGTCTGCCTGGACAAAACGCCCCGGGACCTCTCTGTGACGCCTCCGGTTGCTGAACGGATTCTTAGGAAGGAGCTGCTTTTTCAGCATCTCCTGCCAGCTGTGCTTTGGAGCCGAAAAGGAGCCCCCCTCCCCGTGGGTAATTGGATGTTAGGGGTTGTAATCAGGGCCCTAATTTCGGGCGGGCTTCCGTGGGAGGTGTCTGATGAGCTAAGTGTCGTTCCCTTGGATGTGGACAGGGCGGTGCAGGTGGCCGGCCCGGGCCAGGTGGGAGGGGCTCCTTGAGGGACAGCTGGGAGCCACCTGGTGTGTGTGTGTGTGTGTGTGTGTGTGTGTGTGTGTGTGCACGCTGAGTGGGGGAGATGGACCCACGTCCAATGCCCAGAGTGGGCGCTCTGGGCGTTGGAAGCCGAGGTGGGGGCGGGATACCGGGGGGCCTCGCACAACCAAGTTGCCCCCAGGGTTCAAGGAGGGCTGAGGGCCGCTGAGGACAGAGAGGCCGGCAGGTAAAGGAGAGAAAAGAATGGGACAACCATAACAGCCTCATCAGTAAAATATACTTAAGGCTGTGAACCAAAGCGTCGCAGGTTCGATTCCCAGTCAGGGCACGTACCTGGGTTGCAGGTCATAACCCCCAGCAACTGCACATTGATGTCTCTCTCTCTTTCTCCCTCCCTTCCCTCTCTAAAAATAAATAAATAAATAAATAAAATATACTTAAAAAATAAATAAAGTGCACACATGTGAAAGAGAAAAGCTTGACTAAAATAAATACTGTACGATAAACATAAAATAAATAAGACCGGCCTAAAGAAAATGAAATAAAATATGGTCAACAGCCTGAGAGAGGGGACTGTCGGAGGGGAGGGGAGGGGACTGGGGGGACGGAGGGGAGGGAGCAGCCGAAGAACACGCATGTCTGACCCATGGACACAGACAGCGTGTGGTGTGGACGCAGGGAAGGGGGCCGGGGTGGAGGAGAGGGAGCCAAAGCAGGAGGGAAATGGAGGTATTCATAACAGTGTCAACAATAAAAATCAAGAAAAATTATATACGTGCCATAAGATATTATTTTGCCTGCCTACATGTGTATCTCAAGGATGCAGCGATGACCAGCACAGAATCAGCACCTCTGGCTCCCTACATGTCTGTGACATGAGACATCATTTGGAAGGTTGTTTTTTTTAGGTTTTTTACAGACACGAAAACCCTGGCATGGGGGGCACGCAAAGACCGTGATCTTGGGCGACCCTTTCATTCCACTTCCGGGCTCCTGCCTCTCAGAAAATTCAGAAAGTGAGTATGTTCTAGATGCCTACACCAGCAGAGCTCCTGGACTGTGGGTCACTGTATGGGGCAGTGAAAGACATCATTAATAAGGTAGGTCTCCGTGATGTTAAGTCTTATTGCCATGATAACACAAAATCTATTTATTTATTTTTAAATATTTATTTATTTATTTTTCAGACAGAGAGGGAAGGGAGGGAGAAAGAGAGAGAGAGAAACATCCATGTGCGGTTGCTGGGGGCTGTGGCCTGCAACCCAGGCCTGTGCCCTGACTGGGAAATGAACCTGTGACACTTTGGTTTGCAGCTCATGCTCAATCCACTGAGCTATGCCAGCCAGGGGTACAAAATTTATTTTTTTAAGATTTTATTTATTTATTTTTAGAGAGGGAAGGGAGGGAGAAAGAGAGAGAGAGAGAAACATCAATGTGTGGTTGCTAGGGGTCATGGCCTGCCACCCAGGCATGTGCCCTGACTGGGAATCAAACCTGCGATGCTTTGGTTCACAGCCCGAGCTCCATCCACTGAGCTACGCCAGCCGGGGGTACAAAATTTATTTTGTAAAACATCTCTGTACCTAAACAAAGAACAAGCAACCCGTGTTGGTCTTGGGTCGGTGGTGCAGCGTGGTGCAAGGGGAGAATACAGAAGCGCACCGTCTCCGTCTTGGACACAGGAGATTAAGGAGCTGGGCGTGAACTGTGCCCCGCGCTGGCTTTCCAGTGAATGACAACAGGAAAAGAGTGAGGCTCAGGGTAAGTGGCTTTTGTCGTGACTCTGATCGCTCACAAGGGGGCACAGGCTCTTGTCCCTCCTGTCCCTGTCGTTCTCGCTATGCCCACCTGCACCCCCTCCTTCAGCCGCGGCGATTCAGGAAGCTCAACCACCAGTCCCCTTCCCCCTCCTCCCTGCCCCTTTCCGAGGCTGCACGGAAGACACACTCCTGTTTAGGGCTCTTTATGTCCCCTCGGAACTTCGGTCGTTTTCTTCAAAGATAAGGACATCAAAGCGGAGACAGAGTAAGACGATGTTTACTTCTCCGTGGTTTTCCCGTTGGTATGTATCCACCAAACGGCCACACAGAACCGCACGGAATCGTCGTGTTATCATCATGTCGCACAGCCGTCTGGGAATGCTCTCAGGGATTTCTCACAGTTTGCGGGGGCTTCTTTATATCCATTTTCTCGCACACACCCGTTGGCCAGCGATAGTCACCGGGGGCAGATATTTTACGTATTTTCGTCTGTTCCCCAGACTTCCTTAAGTCGATGACAGGCGGGCGTGCCCAGCACGGCGCAACACAAACTCAGGTTTCAGGAGGTTTTCTGAGAGCCGCCTCCTTGCATCTCACATCTTTCTGAGAGTGAAATAATTCCCTGCGTGGCAGGTCCCAGAAAAGCGTCCAGGGACTGGATGGGTGTGCGGAAGCAAAACATTGAAACAATGTCTTGAGACCCGTCCAAATCCACAGATAGGTTTTCGAGAAATCAGCATTTTTTCGAGCAAGGAGTTTTACAAGGACGGGAACCTCCTCGTTCTCTTGCTTGTCACCAGCGGGCGAAGAAATGAACGGCAGCAACAACAAAAAAAAGACTCCAGACTGAGAATGGTGCTCTTCACCAGGCACATTGGATCCATGTGGTGATAATGGACCAACACACGGATCAGTAGTCACTGCCCCCACAAAATCACAGTGCATGCCTCGTGCTCCATCAAGCTGTTACACCAAAAAAAAAAAAAAAGAGAGAGAAAGAAGCTCTGGTACATCATTCCATGTGGATCAACTTCAAAAACATGACTCAAGAAGCCAGACACCCAGACCACATAGGGTGTGATTTCATGGACACGAAATGTCCAGAACAGGCAAAATCACAGGCACCGGAAGGCCTGGGGGGAGGGCGAGGGGTGAGTGGGGCTGGGGAGATGAGGAGGTCTTTGAACTGGACACAGCTGTTCATTGTGTGGTTTATGAGTGCCCTAAATGCCCCTCGAAGAGGCCACTTTAAAATGGTTGTTTGGGCCCTGGCTGGCGTAGCTCAGTGGACTGAGCGCGGGCTGTGAACCAAAGCGTCACAGGTTCGATTCCCAGTCAAGGCACATGCCTGGGTTTCAGGCCATGACCCCCAGCAACCGCACATGGATGTTTCTCTCTCTCTCTCTCTCTCTCTTCCCTCTCTAAAAATAAATAAATAAAATAAATAAAAAAAAAAAGAATGGACTATTCCCAGAAGATCACCAGATTCCAAGGCAGGGTCTCTCTCCTACAGGACAGGGAGCGTGACACGAGAGTTGCAGACTCCATCCACACCACTGGGGTTCACACCACCAGGCAGTTACGCCCAGACGGCCTTGGCACTCGAAGGCCCGTGGGACATGAGGAAAGTGGGACTGAGAGGAAAAGGAGAGGGTGGGGTGAGAGCCCGGGTTCTGTGATGGGAAAGAGGGGAACAAGCTTCTCCCAGACGAACTCTAGAACCGCTGCATGTCAGTCAGGGGCTCAGAACCAACAGGGTGCATGGAGTAGGTACACAAGGTCTACCTATGTATCTATCTATCATTCACTTACTTATTCATTCATTCACTTATCTGTCTATTCATCTATTTGCCCATCCATCCATCCATCCATCCATCCATATGTCCACCCATCCATCCACCTCTCCTCTTATCTATCCACCCACCCATCCACCCATCCATCTACCACTTACCTCTCCATTCATCCATTTGTCCATCCACCCATCCACATGTCCATCCATCCAAGCATCCATCCATCCATCCATCCATCCATCCATCCACCTACCTCTCCATTCATCCATTTGTCCATCCACCCATCCACATGTCCATCCATCCAAGCATCCATCCAACCACCCATCCATCCATCCACCCACCTACCTCTCCATTCATCCATCTGTCCATCCACCCATCCACATGTCCATCCAACCATCCATCCATCCACCCCTCCACCTATCCATCCACCCACACTTCCATCCATTGAGACATTTCTTTTAAGGAACCGGCCCACACAATTGTGAAGGTTCGGGGAGCCCACAATGCGATGGGCAGGTGAGCTGGGAGTCTGGAGACTCCGGGAAGACTTCCAGGCCAAGTCCAAAGGCTCTCTGCTGCCGAGTTCCTTCATCTTCAGTCTCTGCACTCTTCAGGCCTTCCACTGGTGAGGCGAGACCTACCTGCGTGATGGAGCGCAGTCTGCTCTACTGACTGATTAAATGTCAATCCTCTCCAACACCCACCCTCACAGAAATATCCAGCACAATGGTTGACGACCATCCGTACCTGGGCACAATGGCCCAGCCAAGTTGACCCACGAAAGGAACCATCACACACTAGGATGAACTGAATGACAACTGCTGAGACAATTACGTTGCAGGGTGACATCCGCTGGGGTCAGCTGGGGAGGGTGTGTCCCCCAGCGGATGTCTGGCAAGGTCTGGAGGTGTTTTGGGTTGTCACCGCTGGGGGGAGGGGGTGATACTGGCACCTGGTGAGTGGGGAGGCCAGGGGTGCTACTCAACACCCTCCATGCACCGGGTAGCTCCCAGGACAGAGAATTATTTAGCCCAAATATCAAACATCACTCAGACAGAAACCTGGGTGGACACTCAAGGACAACATTCGGAAGAGTCGCACGAACGCTTCAGAATATGTATGGGTTTGATGACTAGCCGTTGTTATGAGTAGTTTCACAATAGTGCAAATACTTTTGAAAGTTAAGTAAACTTTTTTTTTCATTTTATGAGATAGTTGCTCATGTGCTTTTATATGTTTCTGTGTTATGCAAAGATATTTCTCTTCCCCTGTTATCTCTCTATTCATCTATCTGGGTTTAAATTATGTATTCTTTGACCCGTCAGTTATGAGCCTGACCAGCTATCTCGATTCCTTGCTCATAAAGCAATGATGCAACTTTTCGGCAGAACTGGTCCACGAGAGCCAAGGTATTAAGTGCTCTTCTCGTAAAAAAGTCATATGCATGAGAAAAAAAAATGCTTTACAAGCACTTGCTGAGCTGATTCCAATTTTAGATCATTCTGGAGATTTCTGAAGAACTGAACTGGGTGGTCATGGAAAGGGAGAGCTTAAGTATTCAATGTCACATTCAATTTAGACCAAAGTGGCTTGAAACTAGATTTTCACAGGAATATAAAACACTTTCTTTAACTCACTGTTTTTCTTCTTTATCCCAAGGGAGGACTCTGTGCCTCGATGCTCTGATCTCAGTTGAAACGCCTAAATCAACACTGATATCACAGAATAACTTCGTGTGAAATCGTTCTTTGAATAGCCCATAGATTATTTCACCCAAAAAAAGCACTGAGTTGTTTTTTGTTTTTTGGGGTTTTTTTTAATATAAAGATGTACTTTAGCCCTGGCTGGCATAGCTCAGTGGATTGAGCACGGGCTGAGAACCAAAGTGTCGCAGGTTCGATTCCCAGCCAGGGCACACGCCTGGGTTGCAGGCCACGGCCCCCAGCAACCGCACATAGATGTTTCTCTCTCTCTCTCTCTCTCTCTCTCTCTCTCTCTCTCTCTTTCTCCCTCCTTTCCCTCTCTAAAAATAAATAAATAAAAATCTTAAAAAAAAAAAGACGTACTTTAGTGCTTGGAATTTATTTCACGGCTTCAGATTTTCTATAACGAGAAGAGAGAATGCCTTCTGTTTGAGAAGACGGTATTGAACACATCTACCTGACTGGTCTTCCTTCACGGCCTGTGGACAGGAACAGGTTTCACTGGGTCACTTCCAAAGTCCTGTCGAGGTGCATGTCTTAATGGTCTCACTAGGAAAACCCAATGGCGTGCCACTCAGTTAAGTGGCCCGCGTCAGTATGGAAATATCAGCGTTTGGTCAGGCCCATGGAACCCACATCCAGAGGAGACTCGGCGGCTTCTGTGAGCTGGGCCGTGCATGCGACGGAACGCCGTGGGCGTGTGCTGCAAACAGCGTCTTGTAGGTGGCCGGATCTGCCCTTTATGGAGGTGACAGACCGGGGCGTTCTAGAGTGAAGGTGTCCCTCCCCAAATTCATAGGTGGATGCTAAATCCCCAGTCCAATGTTATTTCGGAGGAGCTGTCTTTGGGAGGTTTTTTGGTGGTGATAGGGGGGTGCCCCCGTGAAGGGCACTAGTGTTCTTTCCTCGGTGCCCACGGAACACGACGCCCACACGTGTGCGTTTTTCAAAATTCCCCAAAGGAAGACGTTGGAATTCAGGTTCTTCAGGATGACCTTCCCGCTGCCCGAATGCGGTAAACTCCAGCCTCACACGACCTGGGCCACCTCTTCGATGCAGTTTGTTTCTTCCAGATGATGGCGGCGGCCGTTGTCATTGGGTAAGGCGGTCCTGGGATGATCTGGGGATTGAACTAGGGCACAGGATTCGCCGTGCACGGAACCAGGTGCTCTGTGCAATGGGTGTGGCCTTTTCCCGTCCCCCACGGCCAGCTCCCCCGTGAAGGGACTTGACCACACGGGTCCCGTTAACCAAGTCCCCCAGGGCTCGCCCGGCCCGGCGTATAATTTAGTTTTGTTGAGTCAGTGGGAAGGATTGGATGGAAGTTCTCTGACTACACCATGTGCAAGGATTGGAAAGCTCAACGGGTGTTGAAAATATGGTGTCAGTGCAGGCTAGTGCTGACCTATATTCTCAGTGGTGACGTGACCTTTCTTCAGCGGTGACCCACCCGTGAGCACCTCCCATTGGCGATGTTAAGCACCTTATTGATGTTCTTTGAAGAACGAATGCCTGTCGAGATTCAAATTTAGGACACCACCGAGTGACGCCTTATTTCCTAAAATAATACAAAATGAAGTTTTATCCATAGTTTCCATCTTATAAATTAAACGGCTTTTTCCTAGGACGTCCTCTGCAGCTATCCCGGAGAAGACCTGTGTCCAGTTTTAAAGGAAACCTTTCACTTTGGGGGAGGAAAAGATAAACAAGTTGTATTTGAGAAAAATATGCAAGATCCACTTGTTTACATCTGGTGTGCCTACATCATCCTTTAATCTCAAGCCCTGCATATCTCCTGCCCAAGGCAATGAACAATATTCATCAAGCAAGACATAATTTAGGCACATTTTGCTTTCCACGTTTTTTTTTTTTTAATTTGATTTTCCCCAGTATTCCAAGAGCTAGGGTGACCAGTGGGTCCTGGCTCTCTTGAGATTTCTATGGTTTTTCAACTGAAGCTCCTACATTTCCTGCAAAATACCCAATCCCAGGAAAATTGAGAAGGTTGGGAATGATTTCTCGGTTATATTTTTTTATCCTGCTGCGATAATCCTTGACCCACATTGTGTCTCTGCATGGCCTATTGCATGATTCATGGAGGTTGCTTGGTTTGAATTGAACCCCTATTCACTAGGGAACTTGGGACAAGGATTGAGATGACTGGAGGGGGGGGGCGGGGATTCCTTTTAAAAGTCTATGGGACCAGTCTTCCGAGACTCCACTTTGCTTGGCCACACCCCCAGCTCTGCCTACCGCCCAAACTTTCTTTCTCTCTTGACTAGAGACACGGGCTTTCTTGTTTCAATACCATGTGTTTGAGTCTGGATTCTCGGGAGAAACATAATACCAATGCTATATAGAGAGGTGGCAGATAGATAGATAGATAGATAGATAAGAGTAGATAGATAATTTATATATAGGGAAGGTAGATAATACTATGGATGAATGGATGGATGGATGGATGGATGGATGAACAGATGGATGGGTGGATGGATGGATGGATGGATGGATGGGTGGACAGATGGATGGACAGGTCGATGAGTGCACATATGGACAGACAGCATCCCTCATGTTAAGAGAGGATTCTCTGCCTTCAGTAATCCTACATTTGGGGCTGCATACTTCTCCGTACCGAGCGGCACTCTGGGTCTCCACCAGCCAGATGCCCGTAGCACCCTCTACCCCCAACCCGTGGCAACCAACGATGTCTCCGGCCATTACCAAGTGTCCCCAGGTGGGCAACAATCGCCCAAGGACCAAGGGAGCCAGAGAGACACAGTGAGGACGACTTAGACCAGGCTGCTTTTGGCCTTCCCTGTCACACCCCCCGGAGCACGAAGGGACACGGTACGGAGAGAATGGCTGTCCTCCGCTCCCAGCCTCACGGAGTGGCTTCCTCCCAGCCCTGCGGAAAGTCCCTGGCTCTCGACGGAGCTCAGCGCCTCCTGGCTCCTTGGGTCCAGCACTTAAGTATTGCCACATCCTTTTTCCATCCTTGGAAACTGCTTGTGCGACCGGGAATGAAAAAGAAAGCATAGCCAGGCAGGAGAAGGCAAGGCCAGCCCTGCCCTTTGGGGGCCTGTATTCTTGTGAAGATATCCACAACACATTTCATACTATTATTGTGGGGGAAAAGAAACAGCTCTTCTGTTCTTGCTGGTATATGAAAGTACACGATGAAGGCACTGGCTCTTGCAAAACCCTTCAGAGTTAAGTGGAATGAACAGATGTCAGCATGACACGTTTGAACGTCCTAAGAAAATGTGTTGTTGCTTCGTGTTTGGGAAAAGGAAGAAACAGTTTACTTCGCAGTCGTTCAAAGGGCCACGGTCTCGGCCACTTGTATACGGAATATTTGCTGACTCCGCCGAGTGCGGTTTCCTAAACGAAATGACGACGGAAACTCACGAGAAACACGCGCAGAGGGATTTGTCTTCTCTCCGTACGCTGGAAGTGATCCATCCCATCAGAGCTAAAAATATATATTTGGGGGGACAGGTCCGTTGGATGCATTCTATTTAAGGAGCCCCCAGAAAGGGATTAGGCATGTATTTTATTTTTTGTAGCAGGTTTTTCTCTCTCTCTCTCTCTACTCTGAGAGGAACTTCCTTCCGAAAGCGGTTCTTTCTATTTATTCTGTAGAATAAACAGACTTCACCCACGTGTGTGGAGGAGAAGGCTTCTTTCTCACCACCTCAGGAAACCAGCAGGCTGCACTTTCCGCCCCTCACGGGTTCAATGCGTTCATTGAAGGTGAACACGCCAGCCAGCTCACCTCTTCATAATGTAGAAGGACCCATGAGCTACTACTCAAAGGATGATCACCCAGCAAGGGGCTTGAACATCAAAAAGGAGAAACAGCCCATAACACATGTCATTCTTAACGAGTCTAAAATTCAGGTTTTCGGGACCCGTTGGCTAATACTGATGGTGTTTCTGAGCACTGGGAAGCGAAAGTAGGATCGTCCGGGAAGACCAGCATTCCTCCTCAGTGGAAAAACAAAATCAGGGTAGGAGTGGCAATCATTGATCTCTGGCCAAAGGCTTGCATTTAAGAGGCAAACAACACAGCTGATAGAGTCAAGATCCAAAATGACATGGGAAGGTTTGGGCAAGTTATGTAAAGCAAGTCTGGATTGCAATAAAACAACAACAACAACAACAACGTAGACGGCAAGTTTTTGAGGGCAAGATGAAAGCCTGCCGGAGTGCTAATGGTTTATGGGTGTTTAGGGCTTCCTTCACCGGATGTCTCTGTGTGTGTGTGTCGTTTCACTAACGAAGGTGCGGCAATGGAAGCTCGGTGTTTGCAGCACGGGAGGGAGAAGGAAGCAGTTTGAAAGGCGATCATGCAACTTAATACGTAGGCACACGTGAGGTTTCCTTCCTTCTCCCTTCCTTGTTTCCTTCCTCCCTCCCTCCTCCCCCCCCACCCTTCCTTCCTTTTCCTCCCTCCCTCCCTCCCTTCCTTCTTCCTTCCTTGTTTCCTTCCTCCTCCCTTCTTCCCAACCACCCTTCCTTCCTTCCTTCCTTCCTTCCTTCTTCCTTCCTTCTTTCCTTCCTCCCTCCCTCCTTCCTTCCTTCTTTCCTCCCTCCCCCCTTCTTCCCAACCACCCTTTCTTCCTTCCTTCCTCCCTTCCTTCCTCCCTTCCTTCCTCCCTTCCTTCCTCCCTTCCTTCCTTCTTTCCTCCCTCCCTCCCTTATTACCTCCTTCCCTTCCTCCCTCCCTCCCTCCCTTCCTTTCTCACTTCCTTCCTCCCTCCTTCCCTTCTTTCCTTCTCCTTGCTTCCTTCCTCCCTCCTTCCCTTCTTTCCTTCCTCCCTTCCTTCTTCCTTCCTTGTTTCCTTCCTCCCTTCCTTCCTTCCTTCCTTTCTTCTTCCCTCCCTCCCTTGTTACCTCCTTCCCTTCCTTCCTCCTTCCCTCTCTTCCGTCCTTCCTTCCTTCTCCTTGCTTCCTTCCTGTATCCCTCCCTTCTTTCCTTCATCCCTTCCTTCCTCCCTCTCTTCCTTCCTTCCTTCTTTCCTTCCTTCCTCTCCCTTCTTTCTCCTCCCCCCTCCCTCCCTCCCTCCCTCTCTCCCTCCCTTCCTTCTTCCTTCCTCCTTCCCCTTCCTTCCCCTTCCTCCCTCTTCTCCCCCCACTCTCAGACTTTTCACCCTAACTTCACCAGCATGAAACATTCTCCTGGGCGAGCACCTCTGCTCAGACTCCGTGAACTAAACCCCGCACGGAGGGGCGACTGACTCCCGGCGCGTTGAATGAGCCTCGTCACTCGGCCCCTTCCCCGCCTTCCCAAGGAAAAGGCCGCACCTGAGGTCCAAACCCTGGGCAGGGATAACCTCCACTAATGGAAACCTTCACACCACGGGGGGCCGGCCTGTCATGGGTGCCCTGCATTTTAAGCCCCGCGAGACCGTGAAACAACATCACACACACACCTGTCATATCTCTAAGGTACGTTGCTTTGGGCGAATGAAAAGAAGTACAGGTGTTTTGACATTGAATATGGGGTTGTGTCCATACATGCACTCTCAGATCGATATTTTTAATTATTTTTTTTTTGCCCTCACCTCAGGATGTGTTTATTGATTTCCCAGAGAAAGGAAGGGAGGGAGGAAGAGAGAGAGAGAAAAAAAAACATCATGTGAGAAACATGGGTCTGGTGCCCCTCACACGTGCCCCAACCGGGGATCGAACCTACAACCTTTTGCTGGGCTGGACGATGCCCCAACTGCCTGAGCTAACCAGTCAGGGCCCAGCTTGATCTGTTGACCAATTACAAGCATTGAAGGTCCTATCTAGCGAAGAGGAGTTCGTCAAAGAACACCCACACACCTGGCTGTAACGTTTGGCTTGTTTGGGATTTGTCTGCGGTTCCTTAGGTCAGGATGCCGGAACACAGACACTTGGGCCCTGGAATAAAAACGCAACTTGGACCACACTGTCCCACCTGGGGCTGGACAGTCTCACCATCATGGAAGGTGCTGACCCCCCCCCCCCCCCCGCTCTGCAAATCCTCTGGGAGATGTTAGAAACATCTAACATCTGAGGAACCTGTGCCACGCATCAGTTAAAAAAAAAAAGCTAATCCAAACATACCAGTCTCCAACTTCTGCAACTGTGCTTCAATATAACACTCAGAGACAGCCTGTTGGAACTGCTGGGGTCCAAAAGCCAAACCTACCGAAAATAGACAGGTACAAGGTGCGCAAGGGCCTCTACCCAGAATTCTGGTCGTCCTCCAAGGTTTGATGATTGCACAAATGTCCTTGACTCGCGCGCCTGCTACTGCATTACTGTTTTGGAGCAGGAAGGGGTTTCGGTTGGAGTTTGGACTGTGCCCTCTTGTTTTGTAACATCAAGTCTACAAACGTTTATTTCGGTAAAATTCACAAGTGCCTCTTTCTCTGTCTCCCTCCTTCCTTCCCTCCCCCTCTCTTTCTCCCTCTCTCCACGTTTGGCGATAAAATACAAAAATGGCTATGCTTAAACGGGGACAAGAACAATCGAGCTGTGGTCATCATGTTGCTGCCCCTCTGTGGTTTTTAAATAATGTACGGAGACGAAGCCCACGTGACATAAAATTGCCCATTTCAAAGTGAACAGTGATGTTTAACACACTCCCAATGTCATGCAACCACCACCTCTACCTAGCTCCAAAATATGTTTGTCTTTCCGAAGAAAGATCCTGAATAAAATAAGTAGGCATTGTCTATTTTCCTCTCCCAGCCCCTGGCAACCTCTGGTCCGCCGTATATTTCTAGCACTTTCCATTCTCTGGATGTTTCACGGAACCCACACCACGGGACCACGAGTGCCTGGCATCTCTCACGGAGCCTCCTGAGTTCAAGGTCCACCCACGCAGTAGCCTGAGTAACATTCCTGTTCATGGCTGCGTAATATTCCACCGTGTATGTGAGCCCCATTTGGTGTATCTGTTCATCACCCCGAGAGGAGACCTCATTGCCACAAGCAGACCCTCCCCTTTTTTTAAAAAAAGATTTTATTTATTTTTAGAGAGGGAAGGGAGGGAGAAAGAGAGAGAGAGAGAGAGAAACATCCATGTGCGGTTGCTGGGGGTCGTGGACTGCAACCCAGGCATGTGCCCTGTACTGGGAATCGAACCTGTGACACTTTGCTTCTCAGCCCACGCTCCATCCACTGAGCTACGCCAGCCAGGGCTTGTGGGCCAATAAAACTTTACTAAAGTAATTGTATCATCCACCTCGATCGACAGCCGGCCCGCAAACACAGGTGGTGCGGTGGTTTTGCAGGCGGCCCATGGTCATCTTCCCTCCGACTTACAGAGCATTTAAGAGTCGTGTCTACCGTTCTTTGTGAGTGGAGATCCCTCCTCCCCCCCAGTAATGACCTTTTCCTGCCGTGTTCCCCTCATGCTGACGCACAGCACCTGTATTCCCATTTTTCATAAAAATACACTGAGCAGAGAGGACGGTGATGGATAGACTGCTCCCTCCCAGACCCACGTTGACAGGAACAGGTCCTGCCGTCGGCTGAGCTGTGCGCCCCCAGACTTTGCATCTTGAGGTTCCAAACCCAGGACCTCAGAACAGGACCCTCTGTGGGGGCACGTCTCTAGAGAGATGAATTAAGGTAACATGAAGTCCCTAAGGTGGCCGTGATCCCACAGGACTGGGGTCCTTGTAAGAAGAGGAGCTGGGGACACAGACTCACCCAGAGGGACGCCTGTGGGAGGACACAGGGGGAAGACGGCTGTCCTCACACCCAGGAGAGAGAGAGGCCTCAGGGGGAGCCAGCCCTGCCCACCCCTGGGTGTCAGACTCCAGCCTCCAGCCTCCAGCCTCCTGGACGGGGTGGGGGTGGGGGGGAAATGTCTGTTGTCTAAGCTGCCCGATCTGGAGCTTGTGTTATGGCAACCCCCGAAAACCCATCCACACACATTTCCAGCACCTCACAATTTATCCTGCCTGGTGTCGCGGCTGATCTGGCCAGACGGCCGCCTTTGAACGAACGTGTCTCTGGAACACGGCGCCGCCATGGAGTGGAACGTGACTGCATCTCGGGCCCTGGCGGCCGTAACTCCGTCCGTCCCGTAACTCACACGGGGACCAGCAGTGGGCTCTGCTGCAAAAACTTCCACCCCCCGCCCCCCCCCCCACACACACACATGCCCATTTCCTTTGCGTTTGGACAGCTGGCTTAGGACGGTGGCTGGCGTCTGAGTTTTCCATCCTGCCGTCATCCGTGAGATGCTACAATGGGTGTATTTTTCTTGGTGCAATAATCTTCACTCTACGTGCAATGCAGTTCCTCGCCTGGCTCGGGGAAGTGGAAAATCTGAGGCAACCGTTCCAGGATTTCAGACCGTTTCCAGGCCCCTGCCATTGAATAAAAAAAAATATGGGACGTTCCCATTTTCTGAGCCTGGCCCCAGTTCAGGTCCCGTTTGCGCCACGTTCTCCAGGTAGAGAGCGGACAACCCCTCTTTAGTTTCATCCCCGCCGCCTTTGCAGCTTTTCGAACATGCTCCCCGAGTTCTTATTGTACACGGCATTTTCCAAGCCTTTCACGGCGTGGGGGTGCCCGCATTCGTGACCAGCCCAAGTACACGTTCTCGGGAGGGTAAAGGCTCTGCTTGCACCTGGTTTCTGTCACACCTGAGAGGCGCTTCCATTAGCCGAGACACAGGACACCGGGACGGGACAGCAACCCTTCGCCGGGACGACGTGAGTCTTTCCAAATCACCTGTGCACAGAGTGAACTTGACTGGCGTGTGACGCCTCATCTATGCTCGTGAACACCAGAGAGAAGGAGCAAAGCATCCAGCGTGGATGTTACGCCGTCGGCTACGGCACTGCAGAAATCAATAGTGAAATATCAAGTATGGTGAGAGGGAAGGCGTAGGTTCGTGCTGTTTTCCGTTGGCGCCGGTCTTATTTCTTCTAGCACTTTCCTTCGTGAAAGCTTCATGGCATCCCTTGCCATAAACGCATTTCGCTCTGTTTGGTGCTTGGACGCGAACTTTCTTCTGTACAGGTCACCCCCAGCAGGCAAAACCACGATATCGTTCAAGTTCTGCTTATACCTTAAATGCTGGCTGGGGAGAGCAGCTCAGAGTGGAATCGCAGAGAAAACCCACGTTTCATGAGCATCTACGGGATGGGCACCAGGGAGCCGGCGTATGACCCTACTGTCTTTGCCGCACCATGGACCACACCTTGTCAGTAGTGACTTCTCGGCTTCCTGCTGCTGGAAACTGGGTCACATTCCCCGATCTCTCTGAGCTCCTGGTCTCCGACGGGTGGGGTGGGGACCGTGACAGTCCCCCTCTCAGGACAGGGCCAACAGCACAGAATGCCATGCCTCTAAAGAGCTTTAGAAACACACATTGGAAATCAGGAGTGGATCTAACGCCTGTTTCTCTCTCTCTCTCTCTCTCCCTCATCTCGTACATTTTCCTGCTGTTGCCTTGTTCAGGCGGGAAAGTCACATTTGCTCCAAATCCAGAGAAACGTCTTTGTAGACATCACTCTCTGAGGGTTCCCAGGGGTAAGCGTCGAGGACATGCAAGTTCCCTGTGTATAAAGTGATGTCGCTGACAATTCATATCAACACATCCCGGGGATGTGGGTTCTTCCTCCCCCCAGCCCCCGACTCAGCGAGCCTCCTCTCCCGGTGCCCTGCGACTGTGATAAAGAAGATAGCACAGATTTGGGCGGGGTGGGGGGGTGCGCTTAAAAACAATACGATTCGTCTCCCTTGCTCCCGGAGGCGAGAATGCAAGATGGAGATACCCAGAGGGCGGGCGTCTGGTGAATCCCTCTTTGTGGTTCCTCCACAGTGTCTTCTCGCTCTGCCCCCACGTGCCGTAGGGGACAAGGGCCTGTGTCTGCATGTGGATCTTGAAAATGGAATGTGTACAGCTCTATCAGTAGCGACAGAATGACCCGTACTGTGAACTGGGTAACGGGTTGGACTCATGACCTTGACCTTCAGCCACAGGCTGCGGGTTCACCTTACACGCCCCGTGTACGCCAGCTTTGACACCGTGTCCTTCCGCCACACTCAGCACATGTCTCCTGAACAATAAAGCGTACACACCTGCTTTCTCTTGAAAGGGAAACGAACTCCTCTGTCCGACGGATACTTTGCTGACAAGTCAACACACCTATTTTTTGGGGGGGCGTATTCCCGACCCCAGCACCAAAGCCCAGCCGTGGCCTTTACTTGGAACACGGGCAACGGCACACTTGGACATCAACGGCGTTCTGCTCACTGAAACAAGCCAGAGAGAGACAGGTACCCTGTGACTCCACTCACATGCGGCGTCCAATGGACCGAACAGAATAGAATCGGACCCGTGGATTCGGAGAACAGGCTGACAGCTGTCAGAGCAGAGGGGGGTGGAGGGGCTGGAGGAAACACATGAAGGGATTATGTAAAATATATATATATACACATATATCTCACAGGCACAGACCACCGTGGGGTGACGACCAGATGGAAAGGGGGTGGGGGAGGTAGAGGAGGGTGAAGGGGGATGAAGGGCGGTGGAGGAGGCAGTGCACAGATGTTGTTCTATAGAACCGTACCCCTGATTGCGTTCTCTTTTCTGTTTTCAGGGATGTAGACTCAATGGCTGGAGCTTCAGCAGCCGTGGTGAGCCATGAGGCAACCGTGAGGCCAACACCTAAAAGGCACTGAGATTCCTGAACTTCTTGGAGCCACCATATGGACCCCGATCCTTATTCCTAATTGCCTGTCGTTTTCAGCTTTGTTGCTTTTAATCTGGTCTGTTTGGAGCCTGACACTCACCTGCAGTTCGTTGACTGAGGGGGAACTACCTGGCGCCTGTTGCCGAAACATCTCTTGAACGTCACGGCTTCCTCCTGGGTGGTTCCAACTCCCTGTTCCCTGTGCGTGTCTCCTCTGTTTGTTCCCCGTGTTGGCGTCCTGGGGCAGGGCTGTAACGATCAGAGGAAAGCAAACATTTCCGTGGTTTCACCCCAAGTGGAATCATGCCATTGTCCATTTATTCTTCCCTTCGGACAAATGGGGCGCAGGCGAAGGAACAAGCAAACAAACACACAAAACTCTGCGTGTACATGGTAGGAGGGGACTGGGGGAAAAGAGAGGCAGACCGTGAGCTTCCCAAAGCAACCCCCCCTCTTCAGGGGGGCACAGGGTGAACCCAGAAATCACGAGAAAATTAGAACACACTCTCCCTGACACACACGTGAGAACTTTACCAAGTGTCAGTCACCACGGTTTGCAGGCTGCGACGATCACACCGCGTCTGGTCTGGACCCGCTGCAAATGTGTCTTCCCCCCACATCCGGTCCGTGACATTCATTTTTTTCAACTACTCATCTCCCCCCACCCGCCGCCACCCCCTCCGGCGGGAGCATCGTAAAGCCAGCCGTGAAAAACCCACAAGCCCGTGGCGCCCCTCGTTAAACTCGCCGCGTCCCAGTGATTGCGGGCAGTTCCGGGCGGGCTGTGCTGTTTGGCGCGGGACCCCTGGCTGGGTGCGCGCACGGAGCAGGTTGGGTCCATGCTGTGTGCAGACGCTTGCAGACGCCGGTTCCTGTGTCCTGGCGGCCAAAACCCAACCGCCTCTCCTGTTTAAATGTGGACGCCACCACCCCCACCCCCTGGCTCCGTGACTCTGGGCCGATCGGGAAGAAGGGCGCGGCAGGGAAACTTCTGGACGTGTTATATCCCGGGCTCATTTTTTCCCCCTGCACTTTTGTTCGGGGGAACCCTGAGTCACACGGCTCTGGTAGGGTGACTTGAGGTGAGCCTCAGGTTCCATGACCACGATATGCGCCCCGGCCGGCTGCTCCCAGCTTTAGGGCGGAAGGGTCAGGGAAGGCAGGAAAGTTGCCGGAAGCTTCTGAGACGTAAGGGTGTGCACTCAGGGCGGAGGGACGTGTAGACACACTGGGAGGTTGTGAGGACACAGGGGGCCACTGTCAACCTCTCCCTCCGGTCACCGACACCTGCCCATCCCATCGCCTGACCCTGCTGAGGCGCCCTTGGGGGTTCCGTGTCAGAGGCCTGTTTTTAGGGGCGCAGACCGGGGTGGGCGGGAAGGATGCAGGGCCAGTCCCGTGGCCAGTGTGAACAGACATTGTCCTACACACTTAGACACGGGACAAGCGACTGATGAGGAAACTGCCTTTGTCACACACGCACAGACACACGCGACGCCCGGTGACCAACTGGGGAAGAAAAAAAAAAAACACCCTTCTCCTCGGTGGCCCAGAAAGGGGAGTCACAGTCTCTGTGAAGCCACCCGCTGGTGTCTCTGCAAGCTGCTCCGGGTCGGCCCGCCCTGGGCCGCGCTCTGACTCGCACGGGTCCGAGTTCCACGGCCCGTCAGGCTGGGGTCTGGCTTTTCAGCGGGTAGAAGCAGGGGTAGTGGGCGGTGGGGGGCGGGGGGGTGGTTCGCAGTCTCGCGCTCAGCACTGCGGTGGAAGGATCTGTGTCTCCTGGAAACAGGTCACCCCGGTGCCTTATCTTCGCAGCCACCCTCTCAATGTCTCCAAAGTCCCTGGGGGCCGCCCATCCACCCTTGCCAGGTTGTCAATGGGCTATATGGGCCACTAATGACGCCAGGCGGAGGAGGCTGGAGTTGTGCCAGCCTTGAAAGCCTCTCAGGGTGGGAATTTTAATGACCCCCCGCGGGACTGGAAGGGCACGGTTTCGTCTGCAAGGGGGCTGCCTGTGAGCAGGAGTTGATTGTTTGACTCGCCCTTTGCAAACGCCTTAAGCCTAATGCCCTTTGCTCCTCTCTCTCTCTCTCTCTCTCTCCGCCCCCCCTCTCTCTCCCGGGGCAGAGCATTCTCTCCTGGTCCTTGCCATCTCCGGAACAAATGCTGGGACCCCAGCACTTTCCATGCCAGCTTCATTTCATCTCAGCATGCAGCTCTCGGGGGGCGTGGCTACGGGATTTGTGAGCCGTGTCAGGTGTCACGTGTACAGACACCAAGCCCTCGGCCACCCCCGAGATCCGGCAGGCCCCAGGGGCTTGGGCCCAGCCAGGGAGAATCAGGGGCAGTTCCAACGGGTGTTTTCCCTCGGAACCCGGGCTCCCGCCTCCATTCCAGACACTGTGTGTGGGGGGTGAGGCGGGGGGGGGGGTTCTTTTTTCTTTTGTTCTTTGGCACAGGACTGTTAGACTATTTTTTTTTTCTGGGAAGCCCATCCTTACCCCGCTGATTATTCCGGACACTGTTTCTTCACGTAATGGAAAACACATGATGTGGGATCTCGGTTTTTATTCCCCGTGGCATCGTCTCCCCTGCTTCCATGACCAACCAATCTCCATTCAACAGGTAGCCGCAGAAATCCGACCAGAACACACGTTCCTCCCTGGGAAATGGTTCAAGTCCCCGAACCCCCGGGCCTGGGCACCGGTGGGCATCCCTGTGAGCGTGTCGGCTTCCAGAGATAGCCCCCCGTGGAGGCAGAAATCTGTCCCGCTCACCACCTCCGGCGACCCTGCACACAGACAAGGTCGGTTTGACTTCTGATACCTGTCACGCCGTGCCCGACATGGGAGTGAGACAGAACCCATCCCCCCGAGCCGGGGACAGCGTGTGAGACCCCCCGCCCGGCAGGAACAACTGGGGGGCGCAGGAAAACCTAGGGAGGGCAGGCGGCCCCGGGGGTAAAAGGGGCTCCTGCCGTCTGGCGCTGGCGCGGTCTCACCACTCATAAACACGTTTGCCCACCGATTCAGGGAAGGCCCCACATTTCGCCTCCCTCAAGCTGCGTTAGGGATGCCGACTTTAAGCTGCTTGCTGAGGAACACGGCTCAGAAGGAAGTTTGGACCCTGCCCCGCTGGGCTGCCCAAGACACTCAAGACAGAGACGCCTGGACGGGAAGACCGTCAGGTCCTACGCTGGCGTGCTCTGCCTTCAGTAAGGCCGATAGAAGGCTTCAGACAGGGGCCCGAGAGCTAGATGACCGCCCCACCCCCGCATCCCTGTTTCTGGGTCATCTGGCCAGACTTTCCCCGCCCTGTGGGCTCTGCTCCTCCTCGCCTCCCTGTGAACCACCCACTCCCCCGTCGGAACCCACTCCCTGGTCCTGTCCCTTCTGTCTTGTCCACGAAGCACTTTCAACACCGTACGTCGCCTCCTTCTCTTCGGAAGTTTCACGCTCGTGGGGATCCCTCCTGCGCACGCATGAAAAACTTGGATTTTTTCTCCTGTTTAACCTGTGTCGGCTAATTGGATGATTAGCCAGCCTACAAGAGTTTAGGAGGTGGGAGATGAACTTTGAGGAGTTATTGAGCCCCCCACGCACCTCACAGCACCGGCTGCCCGCACGCCCAGAGTTGGATCTCGCGTAGAACAAAGGGTAATAGAAATAATATACGTGTAGGTAGATTCCTTTACATATGACCTCATGTTTCTCTTATTTAATGGCATCATTAGAGAGTTAGAAGGAAGGCAAAAAGTTCACAGGCTTTGAGAATTTTAACCACGGGCACTCAACAACGTGAGTGAATATAATCTCAGCCTAGAGGCATCATAAGCTTAATTTTTTATAATTTACATTCAATAGAATTTTATGCTAGTTTGAGGGGTACAGCACAGTGGTTAGACAACCATACACTTTACACAGCGATCCCCAGGTATTTCCAGCACCCACCTGCCACCACACAGAGTTATGACTATATTATTATTATGTATGCGCCCTGCACTGGACTTTACATCCCCACGACTATTCTGTTACTACTAAAGTTTTGCAAAAAAAATATATATATATTGCCCTGGCTGGGGTAGCTCAGTGGATTGAGTGCGGGCTGCGAACCAAAGCATCGCAGGTTCAATTCCCAGTCAGGGCACATGCCTGGGTTGCAGGCCACGGCCCCCAGCAACCGCACATTGATGTTTCTCTCTCTCTCTCTCTCTCTCTCTCTCTCTCTCTCTTTCTCCCCCCCCCCTTCCCTCTCTAAAAATAAATACATAAAATCTTTAAAAAAAAAAAAAAGAAAAATCACATTGGCCATAGCACATGCGGAGATGATCTGGGCACGGCAAAATACTGCACTTCACAGGGGGACAACCTTGCACAGAACGCCGTCGTTTACAGGTCTGAGTATTCTAAAAAGCACAGCCTGCCAAATAACGCACAGATCAAAGGTCAACCTTTTTGCTCTCTGTCAGCAAAATCAAACGTGGCGAGTTCAGATCAACCGTCACGGACTTGAGGTCCCGAGCAAAAACCGCCCTTTTTTCTTTCAAAACAACCCAGCCGCATGAAGAAAGCAGCCATGCCCTCTGCTTTCGCGTTATCTGTGAATAGCCCTCCTTCCCCCACTCAGTCGGCACAACACCGAGTAGGGGAAATTAGTTGTGAAACGTTGGACTCCGTATGGACCTCTCAATGTGGAATTTCGCCTTTGTTGCTTAAATGTGTTTGCATTTTTTTTTGTTCCCTTCAAGACACGGCAGGAGATATTGCATGGAATTTAATTTGTTAAAAGTCAGTGTGGAAAAATAAGTGTTAGACATCACAGTGTGGGAAAGGGTCCAGGGCTGTGGGTTCAGTAACAGACAGAGTCCAGCACTCCTGAGCTGGTCACTCAGGGCTTCCTCCCAGCTGACACCAGCTCATTCTCCAAAATTCCTGGCGTGACAGCTTTGAGGGACCAACACCAGAGCTGACTGGCTAGCTCTGCTGGAGAATTTCCGGAATCCCTTCTCCCCAAGGCAGCTCACCTGACGGGTTAGTGATTCGAGCCACGGCACCCTCTCCTGGGGGCCGGGTGGTAGTTGGGTGAGGTCCACCTTCTGTCTCAGCTCTGCCCTGAGGAGCAGCCCGGCGTCCCGGTGGGCCACGCTGCCGGAAGGAAGTCCTTGGGACGTGCTCCAGAAGTTGCTTAGTCTCTGGGGCACGGGTCTTCAGGTTGGCCCAGCATGCGTCAGGGGGCACCCCTTAGATGTCCTGGTCTCAACAGCCACTTCCTGTAGGACCTCGCCTGGTCTGTGCACTTGTCGTCACAGTCCACACAACGGCAGAGAGGACCCCAGACGCTAAGTAGTTCCCAGCATAAACGGACACAGGGTCCTTCTTGCGGTTGTGTTCGATTTCTTGACAGCCCCGTAGTTTGCAATGAAACGGACGAGAACTAGGACATGTAAAGATCCTGAGAACATCTCGTGTTGGTTTCCTTCAAAGGAATTTTTGAGAAGTTCGTCTTGCAAATATCATCTCGTTCTCTCCATTTTTTTAAGATTGTATTTATTTATTTTTAGAGAGGGAAGGGAAAGGACAGAGAGAGAGAGAGAGAGAAACATGAATGTGCGGGTGCTGGGGGCCGTGGCCTGCAACCCAGGCATGTGCCCTGGCTGGGAATCGAACCTGCGACGCTTTGGTTCGCAGCCCGCGCTCCATCCACTGAGCTACGCCAGCCAGGGCATCTCCTCCATTTTTCAAGCTTCCCTCCCTAGGGGGCCCTCGCTGGGTTTTGGGTGGAGGTTTACGATCTTTCAGATGTCTTTTTCGTTTGTATTCTGTGGCCGTGTTCCGGGGGCATCGAGTCAGCTTTATCTCTTCGGTCAGTAATTCTTCAGCAACGACCACTCCATAGACCTGTCACATATTGGATTATTGATTACTATTTTTAAAATACTCACTAGTTGGCGGGAGGGGGGACTATGCTAATGGACAGTAGAAATCGTTTCCCAATTCCTGTTATTTTTGGCCATCTTTTTGCTGGCTGATCTTTTCCTCGTCCCACACGGTAAGAGTTTTGTGTATGTCGCAGCCAAGATTCTGCTGCCTTTATCAAAGGAATTAAAGGGAGGGCTCGCTTACGTCACTGTGTACGGGCTGACAGTGCACGTCCTGGTGGTTGCTCGGGAATCATCGTGGGACCCACCTGCAGAGAACGAACTTCCCGGGCTGCCCTCGGCGGGCTCCCGTCGCTTCGTCTGCCGTCAGACTGAAGAGTAGCCCTGCTCGCTGGAGAGCTCAGAGCCCCTGCCTCCCCGCCTCCCCCTAGATCACGCCAGGAGCAAGACACGGCTCTGTTCCCGGACTTGATGGAAGCCCGGCCTCAAATACCCCCGCCGATATTTGTGACAGGTGTGATCCCTACAGAGGGAGAGAAAAGAGTTTAAGAAGCATGAACGCATGCACCCTACAGCCACCGGCAGAAGGGCCGTTGAAATCGACTCCTTGTTCGTACCTCTTCTCTGTGCCGTGTTCACGACAGGATGCTGCCTCTCCACGTATGAGCTCATGCAATGCACACACACACACGTGTGTGAAATCAGCTGCCCCTTTCGTGTCTCTGTTTTTGGCGCAGTAGGGACCCATCCATGGTGTACACATGAATTACTCTTCTGTGTCCAGCCTCGCCCGAGGAAACACCTCTACGGGGCATAAAAATAAAAGAGAGAGAAGGAGGAAAAGAGGCAAGGAGAAGGAGAAGGAGGAGAAGCTGAAAGGACATGCCCTGAAACCATGTTGGGGTGCACACGTGTGTTGGACAGGCGGGCAAGTCTAGAACAAAAGTCAGGCCCGTGCGGTGGCTTTGGCTGCTCCGGAGCTGCACCTCACTTTGTAGAAGAAGGTGAGCCCCAGTGCTGTGAGGAAGGAAGGAAGGAAGGAAGGAAGGAAGGAAGGAAGGGGAGAAAGAAGGAAGGAAGGAAGGGGAAGGAAGGGGAGAAAGAAGGAGGGAGGGAAGAAGGTGAGCCCCAGTGCTGTGAGCAAGCGTGTCCATCACTGACTCGTCCTCTACACCCCTCCACTGTCTCCACCGCCATGTGTCCCCTCTGTGCCCGGGGACACGCGGAGAGCCTTCACAGCCTTGCTTCCTGCTTTCTCCCATCAGTCCAGCCCACGGCAGACTCTCCGAGGTTGTGCGTGCGGCCCTCATCTCATCCAGTCATCCGGGACCGGCCCTCCCGCCTTCCTCACACCGTGGATGACACCCAACGTCCAGTTTTTGCTTCGTGTCCTCCTTGTCCACCAACATGGCCAAGCATTGGCGTGAACCACCCACGGGTAACGGGCAAAACAGACCCCCAGAGACCCTGGGGCTCCCCCGAACGGGGCCCCTCGGTGCGCCCCAAAGCGCTCCTATTCTGCTGTGCAGACCACAAGCGAGCCTGCATCGTGTCCATTGGGGAGTGATGCAGTGGCCAGCCGGCGGGAAAGACCGTTGGCCCGGCGGACTGGCCCCAGCCTGCTAATGAATACACAGCAGGAAATCATCTTCTCTTGCTTGGCCGAGAGCTGGCAGATGGTGTCATTTCCTCATTCACATAGTTCTTAGGTGCGGTCAAGATGAAAATTTAACCCCTTTGAAGACACTCTCTTGCCCAATAATGGTGACTTTTGAAGGGTCCCGATAAGAAGTTATCTTGATTCATTTTTCCTCAAATACAGACCTAATGTTCTCTCCTCTCCTCCAGACCCGCTGAACCACATTCTCTAGGGTGGGGCCGGGTCCATAAACCTTCACAGTATTCTCCCCTCAAAATTCTGATTTATAATCTGGATTGAAAACACTACTCAAAGGCATGGAGATGCCCGGATTTAGGGCCGCTTCCCACACGGAGGTTTAGGATTCTGTAAACCCTTACACCTGGGAGGAAGCACATAAGCCCAGTATGCACTCGGCATAACGCATAGCGGCACTTTGGGAAATCCCCTGCAACTGGAAGCTGGGACGTTCTTTCCTTTCCGTTGCTGGCGTGGCTTCCTTGGGCTCAGAAGACGCCGTCTCCTGGAAGCAGGCAGCCTGTAGTTCCTGCTATTTGTTTACCTTCCTTCCTTCTCCTGCTCTCTCAATATTTTACTTTTGCGTGACTTTCCTCAAAGGCACAGCAGGCCCCCGTGACTTCTCACCCTTCCCAAACTTCACAGAGGGCCGGTGGGGCTCAGTGGGTTGGAGCATTGTCTGGTAAACCGAAAGGGTTCAATTTCCGGTCAGTCCACGTGTATGGTTTGTTTGCTCCATGATCAGGGTGCGTGTGAGAGGCAACCAGATGATGTTCCCCTCTCGTATTGATGTCTCTTTCCCCCCTCCCTCTTGTCCCACTTTTTCCTGTATGTAAAATCAGTAAGCCTGTCCATGGATGAGGAAAGAAGGAAGGAAGGAGGGAAGGAAGGAAGGAGGGAAGGAAGGAAGGAGGGAAGGAAGGAAGGAAGGAAGGAAGGAAGGAAGGAAGGAAGGAAGGAAGGAAGGAAGGAAAGAGAGAAAGAAGGAGGGAGGGAGGAAAGAAAAAGAAAAAGAAAGAAAGAAAGAAAGAGAGAAAGAGAGAGAGAGAGAGAAATGGGGGAGAGAGAGAGAGAGAGAGAGGGAGAGAGAGAGGGAGAGAGAGAGAGGAGCATCGACAATAACTTCCAGGAAGGAGAAGGTCAAGAAAAACCCTCTAAGTGAAAACACAGGAACACCAGAGAATGGCCACCCTACTTCTTCCTTTGAAAAATGTCTAGCACCACCTGGCATCTGGCATTTATGCAACGTTGGTGGAAAAAAAAAAGGAGAGGAAGGAGGCAAAGGGAATGTCCATGGGATGAGTCACCCTGAGAAAGGGGAGGGTGGATAGGGGCGTCAGGCTGGCCAGGGGATGCCTGCTGGCCAAGACGTGACTAAGGATGCGGCCGAAAGGGAGGCTGGAAAGAGGAGGGAAGGGTGTGGTCATTGCCTCTGAAGACGCATTTTCCTCCAGGAGACGACACAGCAGCAGCAGCAGCAACAGCACATCTCAGGAGGACGTGGCCGGCCAGGGGCCACGCGGCTCACGCGGCGTGGTCAGAGCGCCATCCGTGCAGTCTGTCTCCGGTCTGATTGCTCATCGCCTTTGTGTCCCTTTGTGTCCCTTCTTATTCCCAGCGTTTTCCCTTCCTCCATCTGTCCCTTCTGCTGTAAGTCATAGTGCTGAGTAAGCTGTAGACCTCCCTCTCTCTCTCTCTCTCTCTCAGCTGCACAGAACCTCCCCAAATCCCATCCCTCTACAGGAATCCCACTGATGTCATCGCAACCTCAGCATGTGGTTTGCATTAATAATGGAAAGTTCCTTTCTCATTCACCAGAGGACTTTATGAGAGACCGGAGGGTGTCAGCACTGCACTTTATTATTAAAAAAGTAATAATGTCCCTGGGAAAACCAAACTGGGTCTATAAAAAAAAATATCAGAAAGTTAGTCAAAAGGGGATGCTATGATGTGCGTGGTAAATGGCCCCACACGCTGTAACACAACCTATCTGGTCAAGTGGTGGAAGAGAAGAATATAGTTATTACTAATGCCCTCTTGATTTCATAGGGAGAAGCTGAATACGTGTTTATTTTTTTTAAAAAGTAAATTAACAAAATCTTTTAAAGTCCAGATGGAAAAACATAAGAAAGCCATGTTTATACCCCGGAGTTTGTTGTGTTTTGTTTTTTTTTAATTCTCTAGTGCTGTTCATCTTTCTTATTCAGAAAGAGCATCTATTCACACATTGGGGAGAAGGGAGTCTGGTTGATGGTGGGTCCTTCCTGACACTTCCAAATGCACTCACGGTTTGCTGCTGGTTGGACACGATTTTGTTCTTGAGCTCCCTTTGCTCAGGGTTCAAACACTGCCCAGTCCCAGCCCAAGTGTGCGGTCCCGTGGTGGCCACAAAGTCCCCCCTGCCCACCCCCCCCCCCGATTCATCCATTGCAAAGGCTACGGCGTCTTCCAAGAACGAAGAGAAGAACGGAAGTGACAGATAAAGCATCGGCCGGGACTGGGGATCACTCCAATGAGTGACATGTAGTCAAGAGAGCCGACATCCTCAAAACAGCCAAATCGATGAAATTATTGGTGGAAATGAAAAAAAATGTGTGTCTTTTACGTTACGGAGAAAACCGTACAAGACGAACCCTTCAACACTGGCTTCTGTACAAGATGACTTTATCTGCTCTTGGATGGACGACATGAGTGGGAGGAAGGCTGGCCGGGGTCTGGCTCCAGATGGCCCCTCTAGCCCCCCCGGGGACACTCCGGGATTTCTAAAAAACGCTAAGAGGAGCCCTGCCCCACATCGAGATTCCAATTCGGCTTTTTCCCTTCCCTCAAGGAACTGACGGGAAACTGATGGCGGGGACGCACCCAGGCACCTCCTGCTTTCCAGAAAGCGAAGGGACTTGTCACACTGTCAACCGGTCAAACGCTTGTTCGGTTCTTTCCGTACGATGGCGCTGGTCACACGTAGTTCTCTCCAAGTTCATTCACAACAGTTTCGCTAGGCGGTACGGCCACAGCTGTCCTAAAGAGAACCTCTCAAAATCGGCGAATTTTTGTGCAGACATTTTAACACGCAAGAGGGAAGAAAAGACGCAGCACGTTCGGGATGCTACGCTTTATTGTTTCAAGAACGGTAAACACGCAACGGGAAGGTGAAAACAGGTTTGGGCCGTGCGTGGAGAAGGGGCCGGGACTGCTGGGACGTGTCAGAAGCGGGTTGTGACGTTTCCTGCGGGAGATTTCGCGCCGGATGATGCCCCAGGTCCGGTAGACCAGCTGAAGGTGACAGTGATCAACTTGAGACATCCCTTGAGAGCCATCAATGTCTCCTCACCTGAGAGAGAGCCAACACCCTCAAAACACCCAAATCGATAAAATTATTGGTGGAAATGAAAAAAAATGTGTCTTTTTTTAAAAGATTTTATTTATTTACTTTTAGGGAGGGAAGGGAGGGAGAGAGAGAGAGAGAGAGAGAAACATCCATGTGCGGTTGCTGGGGGCCGTGGCCTGCAACCCAGGAATATACCCTGGCTGGGAATCGAACCTGGGACACTTTGGTTCCCAGCCCGCACTCAATCCACTGAGCTACCCCAGCCAGGGCTAAAAAATGTCTTTTATTTTACAGAGAAAACCGTACACTACGGGCTTCTTGGCCAACGTGATCATTTAAAAACAGAACCCTTTGACATTGGGACAGAGGATTCTTCCAACAGCCTTAGTGAATGCTCTTGAAGACACCAGGTCCTCATCTTTCCCACCTGGGGACCTCACCTGCTCGGGAGAAAGTGTCCTTTCCAGCTTCCTTCGCCAAGGGTCCTCCTTGCCCGAACACTCATTCCTTCCAGGTAGGGAAGGCAGAACAAACGACCCAGCAGGGCCTAAAACGGGGAACCCCTTTCAGACTCCCGCCTACCCAGCCCCCCCAGGACTCGGCCTCAGCCCCGGAAACCTCGGGAGCCTGACAGGTGGAGGTGAGTCACCGCAGAGGCTGGAAACTCGTACCTGGTCCCTCTATTTAGGTCACCGTGCGGCAGTGCGTCGGCAGCCCAGAGTTCTTCAACCACTTGGCGTCTCTTTGAGCAAAAGCAGCACCTACGCGGCAGCCTGCGCCAAAGACAGCAAAGGGAGGGTGAGGTCAGCCCCGAGAGCACTTTTCCACATGTGGTGGGGCTCCACTCTTTCTGCCGTGTGCACGGCTGGAACTCGCTGATTAACGACCTGAAGGTCTCTCCTTCCGCGGGCCAGCCCGGGGAGCCCTTCCCTGCTCTGTGAAAACGCGAGACTGAAGGGTGAAGGGAAAAGACCCCCGTCTCGGGAGCTGCAGGTCCTTGCCAACGTCTTAGTACTGTCTAGGAGGAGCTACAGAACCATCCGTTTTCTTGAGATCACACATTCTGGAAAACGGAGAATTTTTTTTAAGATTTATGTATTTATGTTTAGAGAGGGAAGGGAGGGAGAAAGAGAGAGAGAGAGAGAAACATCCATGTGCAGTTGCTGGGGGCCGTGGCCTGCAACCCAGGCATGTGCCCTGGCTGGGAATCGAACCTGCGACGCTTTGGTTCGCAGCCCGCGCTCCATCCACCGAGCCACGCCAGCCAGGGGGGAGAATTTTTTTCTTAAATTAAGAGTTTGGTACATGGTACTGAAATGTATACGTGGCACTGATAAGGCACACGGGGTGATTAACACCTGCTGGTTGCTTGTTACTCTCTCTGAGAGATTCAGCAGCAAGGGCGTGGGCCTATGTACAAATTCACGGGGGATTTTTCCGTTCTCTCTCGGTTTGTACTCAAAAGACGTAGTGCCTGGCTTGGCAACCCTTGTCTGTACAGGACCAGGGAGGAAATATTTTGGGGGCTTCTTCTGGACACGCCTACCATCCCTGCTCCAACCACGCCACCCCGCCTTGTGGATACGCAGATACAGGCCAGGACTGCAGGAGGGGGCGTGGCCAATGCCGGCGAAACTATCCGTGGGCCCTGGCCTTCGGCTTCCACGCCGTTTTCCGGGCTCACGGAGGATTGCTCTTTTGACTTTTTCCCCGACCACTTCAACAGTGCTTACGTGGTTCTTAGATCCTGTACGTTCGCAGGCAACTGGCGCGTGGGAGATCACCGGTTCGCTCCCTGGTTAGAGGACTTGTCTCCGTCCTGGCTCTTCAGAGAAAGAGAGCCCGTGTTTGTAGATGGGGAGACACTGGTCATGGGGAGGTGGGCGCCATGACGATGGAGGCCTAGAAGTCACGGGGGCCTCCACCCACAAGATTCAGATGCCCAAAGCATCGCAGGTTCGATTCCCAGTCAGGGCACATGCCTGGGTTGCAGGCCACGGCCCCCAGCAACCGCACATTGACGTCTCTCTCTCTCTCTCTCTCTCTCTCTCTCCCTCCCTTGCCTCTCTAAAAATAAACAGATAAAACCTTAAAAAAAAAAGATTCAGACCCCTTCCCATCCGCCTTCCCAGACTAGAGAGGCTGGGAAGCCCATGCTTTGTGTTCCAGGATACTGGGCACCTGGAATGCCGCCCTGAGCCAGATTCTCCCAGGTAGACGCATTAGCATCAGGTGAGACCCAGACAAGAGCTCTCCCTGGAGAGTAACCCCCCACCTTCAGGTCCCGCCGTGGGGTGGGCCTCGGGCTCTCCTGGGGGTGCTGGGGCAGGGTTCAGGGTCCAGCACTGGCATCACACGGGCCGTGGGGGGGGACAAGGGGGGCTGTCAATAAGGAAGACCTGTCACGGAGGTGCCCCAGTAGGTTTGGGAGTGTCTCTTGGCCACCTGGACCCTGGTACCCGCCACTCCTGTCTGTGGACCTTGCAACCTGGTCTTCCTCCTGTCCAAGGAGCCAATTCATTGTCTCATAGTGGGTGGGTTCCCGTGACTCTCTTTCTCCTTAATGACTCCCAGTATTCCCAGCGGCTGCCACAGAAGCAGTCACCCCGTGTGCTCCTGCCCACGTCGCCTCAAATGAACGGTGAGTCACGCTTCCTCTCCGCGGAACACAGCAAGGCCGAGTTCGGCTCTCTGTACGCAGGAAACAGGCCTGCAGCCTGAATATCGAGTGGGCGCCTCCGAGCTGCCAGGCATGATCTCCAAGGGTGGCATTCGGAACTCCCACGGCTCCCGTGGGTGGGGGGGTGGGGGGGGGGCCGTCGGAATCCTCATTTTTCCAGATGAGGAGACACAGAGGCGGGAAGGTGACGGGGAGGATTCCAGAGGCCGTCCAGAGGAGGTGTCTGCCGTGTGGTAAAAGCAGCTGGAGGGGCGCTCTGCCCGTGGCGTGCAGCTGCCCGGCTAACACCACGCCCCGCTCCCGGGCCTGGCGGGCACATCAAGGGGCGGATGGGGAAAACAGATGCCGTTCTGTCCTGTCGTCCGCAGGTCCCGGCGGTGACTCACCTCCACGCCGCTGCAGCTCCACTGAGTCAGGGGGCTGTGTCCTCGAGCTGAAGTCACTGCCCACCGTCGGGTCAGGATTAAAGACAACCTGCGAGGGGCGGTTTCAGGTGTCAGCCTGGCCGGGCTGGGCCGCCCGGTTTGGGCAAACAGTCGTTTCGACGCTGCCGGGAAGGCGTGTGAGGGCTGTGAGGGCCATTTAGGTCCGGAGGGTTCCTCAGGGGCAGCGCGTGACCCTGCAGCCCGGGGGTGGGCCTCAGACAGTCCCCTCGGCAGGGGGACCTGTGGTGTGATCACTGGGAGGTCACCACTGGGGGGAAACCCGGCCCGGGTTTCTGACCCGCTGTCCCGCTGAGCTTGGACTTCACGTGGCGACACAACTCCTTTTTTTTTATGAGTTTTTTTAAAGGTTTTATTTATTTATTTTTAGAGAGGGGAAGGGAGGGAGAGAGAGAGAGAGAGAGAGAGAATCAATGTGTGGCTGCCTCTCACACGGCCCCCACTGGGGACCTGGCCTGCAACCCAGGCATGTGCCCTGGCTGGGAATCGAACCTGCGACGCTTTGGTTCGCAGCCCGCGCTCCATCCACTGAGCTACGCCAGCCAGAAGTTGTGCAACACAACTCTGACCTGAATTTCCACGCTGCTGGGCCGCCCTATGGGTATGGGACATGCCAGCTGGCACATCATGGAAGCCCGTTTGTTTCAGTAAGTCAAGGTCTTCCTCCTTCTGTATTTCTGTACAGATAGATAAAGATAGATACATAGATGATAGATGATAGGAAGATAGATAGATAGATAGATAGATAGATAGATAGATAGATAGATGACAGGTAAACAGATACATGACAGATCTATACAAGATTGATCGATTGAGTGTCGCAGGTTCGATGCCCAGTCAGGGCACATGCCTGGGTTGCAGGCCACGGCCCCCAGCAACCGCACATGGATGTTTCTCTCTCTCTCTCTCTCTCTCTCTTTCTCCCTCCCTTCCCTCTCTAAAAAAGTAAATAAATAAGCCCTGGCTGGCGTAGCTCAGTGGATTGAGCTCGGGCTGGGAACCAAAGTGTCCTAGGTTCGATTCCCAGCCAGGGTACATGCCTGGGTTGCAGGCCATAACCCCCAGCAACTGCACATTGATGTTTCTCTCTCTCTCTCTCTCAAAATAAATAAATAAAATATTTTAAAAAAAAGTAAATAAATAAAATCTTTAAAAAAAAAGATTGATCAATTGATCAATAGATGAGAGATGACAGAGACACAAATAAGTAAATAGACATGCAGATACATATAGAGCTGATAGATACGTAACTAACGGCTAGATCGTGATACAGTTAGAAAGACACACACGGAGACGATCTATACTTACATCTGTATCTCCCTCTCTGTCCCTCTCTCTGTCGCCTGTGGGTTCTGTGTGTCTGAAGAACCCTGACTCATCCGCAGCCCAAGGAATGCCAATGAAACAGCAACACCCCACAGCACCTGACACCCACCTGGGTCCAGGGAAAAGCTCACTCCCGTGACCTCCGTGCAAGGACTGGATGACCTCAGCCATCTCTGGCCCCGCCCCCCCCCCCGTGAACCCCAAGGGGGTCCTGTCTAGACAGATCTGTGACTGATTGCATCTGAGCAGAGCCCGCTGCAAATCTGCCTGGGATTCTTGGCGGACGAAGCCTTCTTGCAACATACCCTCCATACCTGTGGTCTGATCGCTGGGAGGTCACCATCAGTGGCTCCTACAAAGAAAGCTCAGCCTCAGACGCTGAGTGGGATTTTTCAGGCTGTGATGTCAGGTCTCGGGTGGGCAAAAGAACAGCAGGAGGTCCCTGCAGCGAGACCGTGCATGCAACCACAAATACACAGATGGACATATTTTTACGTTGCATTTCCCCCCCACCCTGGATTGGCTTTGCACCCATAGGGCTCTGCAGGGAGCCAGCCAGAAGGCGCACCCCCCCACACCAGGCAAGGAGTAGCAGGCATCCAGTCCTGGCTGGAATGCCCATGGAGATGCTGGGTCCACACCACACAGGTGTAGGATGTCAGCCCTGCCCCAAACGGCCGCACTTAGAACAATTCCCTGGGTTCCAACGGCCCAGAAGGCGTATGGATCCTTTGGGCTTCGAGGAGGACTGCGCACGAACCCTATCATGCTACTGGTCCGACGATGGCACACAGGACCCAAGGTGAGGGACGTACAAGGCTCCGCTGTGGGCGTCTGGGGCAGGGCCGAATGTCCTCCAAGGCAGGCGACGGTTTGCCATGAAAATAGGATTCCCCAGAGGCGTGCCTGCACCCCAGGCAGCTTTGGGGACGCCGGGCTGGGGCTGTGGACCATTCTGGAGGAGCCGCACACGGCCCCGCGTGGACTCTCCCCATGCCCCAGCGACGACCATGCGGATTTTCAATTCGTCGCCAACTTGTTTGACGGGAGAGCCGCACACTTGGGGAACCTCCTGGGCGTGCTCACGGGGCTCACTCCCGCACACACGGGACTCAGAAACGGGAGCGAGGTCGCCTCTCGGGAGTGAGCATCATCCTGCTCGCTTGTCTTGAGGCGCATGATGTCTCTCAGGCTCGTGGCTTCTTTCCACAGGGTCTTGCGCCTGGGTCCCGGGGTTTGTGTGCCCGTCACAACCCTAGCGCCCGGCCCTAAGGGGATGCCGCCGCCGCCGCCGCCGCTGCGGGAAGGGCCAGGTGTCCCGGTGCTCGATGCCACACAGGATGATCACGGCCGCCTTCGGCCACTTCACGGCTGCACCTGGCACCGTCCCACACACCTGGGTAGGCGATGTCTTTGCAAAGCTCCTCTGCTTATTGTCCGTGAATATGGACTTCGTGGTTTTCAATTTGGAAAATGAAAATAAACTCGGCCGCCTTAACCATTCCACACTCTCATTTTTCTGTTTAGAATACATTTTGGAACACAATTTCATGTCTGGGCACCTTTTACAAAGTAGATGCTGTTTTTTTTTTTGGTTTTTTTTTTTTTTTAGAGCAGCTTTAGGTTCATAGTGAAACTGGTGGTAAGTGCAAGAGATTTCCCATATACTTCCAGATCTCACGCATGTTACAGACTCCCCCTGATCAATTCCCACCCGTCAAGGAAAAGATGCATTTGGCCAGGTAGCTCAGTCGGTTACAAAGCCCCCCGATAGGCCAAGGTTGTGGGTCCAATCCCCCGGTCAGGGCGCGTACAAGAATCATCCAGTGAGTGCATCAGGAAGGGGAACAAGAAGTCGATCTCTCTCTCTCTCTCTCTCTCTCTCTCTCTCTCTCTCCCCCCCTTCCTCTCCCTCTTTCCCCCTCTAAGAATCAGTCAATAAAAAATTAAAATAAAGTTGCACAACTAATATTAAAGTGGGTGAATCTACATTGACGTATCATCACCCTAGCTCTACACTTTCCACTGAGTTTATTCTTAGCGTTGTGCATTGTATAGTTTTTGGAAAAGGCACAAGGACATGTATCTACCGTTATACAAAATCATAGAAAGTAGTGATATTGCCCTCAACGTGCTCTGGACTCTGCCTGCCCATCCCTTCCTCCCCACAGCCGTGAGCAACCACTGATCTTGAGCCTCTCTCCATCATTCTGCCTTTTCAATAATTCCTAGAAGTGAACATCGTGCGGTCTGCACCTTTTCGGACTGGCTTCTTTCATTTCAAATGCGCACTCACGGTTCCTTTCCCACGTACGTTCAACGTGACAGTTCTGGTTGACTTTTGCAGTGAGAGCCAAAGGCAGAGCTGTCTACCCGGGGATTTTCCTTTCCCCAAACTCTCCAAGCCCTCAGTGATCACCCACCAACAACCCTTTGCCTCTCCTACGTTGATTCCTAAACACGCACAGTGTGCACGTGTGACAATGAGGCAGAAATGCACGATTGTGCACATTCATACCCACCCACCCCCCGCCCAAACCCTCCTCACCTCACAGCAATCCCTTAACGTCTAGCCTCTTCATGCATTTTGGAGGAGTAAGGGCCCACCCAATGGACTGTTTTGGCAATGTCCTGTAAACGTGAGAGGCTGCCTTGCCAATATCCATTCTTCCGTGTTCTGCTCATCCCTTCCAAGAGCCCGCCCTGGATTGGCCCCCTGGTGGCTGTCACATTTCTGAGCCTCCACGGTACGCCGGGTGAATCTCCCCTCACTGGCATGTTGGGAAGTCCGTGGGCAACAGCTCAGCCCGGTGAGGACTGAGCAAGGCGGGGGCCATTGGCAGAGGGAATCCGACGAGTCCTTCTACAATCCATCTGGGTTCCGGAAAAAGCAGGAAGGCGGACCAGAAGGGAGGTTAACGATGCAGGAAGTCTGTCCTGAGGGATTTCCCACTCCCAACAAGTCTCCACTCCTCCAAAGGACCTTTTGGACGCAAGTGGGTTCTCCGTGATCATTTGGTCACCACGCCCCTCCTGGGCAGGGCTCACTGATCAAGAGGCGGAGACATGGCCCAGAGTAGCTCGGTAACATCGGTCCTGGAAAGAAGGAGCTCCTGGAATTGTTTCCGGTGCATGTCAGAGTACAACGGAGTTGGGTGTTTTCCGTCTGAACTTGATTCCTCTCCCTCCCTGTGCTCTGACCATAAACACGCCATGTCCGCTTCCCTCTGTCCTGAGAAGAGCGTGGTCATGGCAGCCTGACCGTGGGGTCTGCCAACGGGAGCATCGACTCCTATAGCCGTGTGCACAGCATCCTGGGAAAAGTCTCAGGAGAGGTTCCTGTGAGGGGACCCCACATACAAAGGGGAGACCCCCCCACCCCCGAAAAACTGGAATGATCTTCTGGAAGGTTGGTGTCTTGCCACCTAGGCTTCCCCTGCTAGGGGAGTGTTCTTGGAACCCCTCTGTATCCCTGGGCCAACTAGTATACTCGTTGCCTCTCAACTATTTCACAGCTTCGAGAGGAGCAGAACATCAAGAAAAATCAGGCTTCTCAGAGAAGCACCAGGACAGGTGAGTCTCCAGCTCAAACGTCGACCCACCGCGCTCCGAGATGAGACACTCACGTTGTCAGCCAATCGCGCGGTGCTGTCAGACACAGCAGAAGCATCCAGGGACAAAGCCTGGGGCTCTTGGTTAGAGCAGCAACAACTTCTGTGGCAGAAACACTGCGGAATTTGGCTGGCCGAGCGTAATCCCTGTTTGTTTATTGACCGTGACGAGTCTCCTCCAGGTGCTCCTGCCCGAGGAGGTTCCTCCCATGTGCTGAGTGAGTGGCCCGGGTTCCTCGCCAGGTGGGCGCTCTGCCAGGGTTAACACCTGCCGCCCCAAGTAGCCCTGTTTTCGCTTGCTGGGCTTTCACGGTTGGTGTCGTCCGTGCCGTCGCTGCAATCCCAGACCGTGGAAAGGAGTAACACACACGCACGCTGCTCTGTGGGAGCTCCGGCGAGGCACACGCCCGTCCGCTCACGTTCCTTCGGCCAGAGCTCAGCTCCGTGGGTGACACACCAGGAGGTAACACCAGCGGCAGAGGGGAAAATGGGTTCAGTACCAGTGAGTGGCCTCTGCCCACGGAGAAAACTCTCTGTCGATGCCTCGGAGTAGCAACGAGAACGCTCATCCATCAGCGCCCACACTGCAGATCAGGAAAATCACTTTGCAGTTCCACTTGGCACCCTCTTGAGAGGCCGAACACGATGCAACAATTCCCGCTGTGGGTGTAAACTCTAGACAAAACTGATGCCTACAGACCCGTGTACAAGCTCGTCCTCCGTCTGCCTTCACGTCCGTGACAGGGAAACCCTACACACAGCCCCGGGGTTTAGGGACAGGAGGACTGGGCATACAAGGTGGGACACAGCCACGCAAGGAAATAGTGTACAAAAGCTCAATGAATGACATCCATTCATAGGCCATGTCAGGGGTGAGGATGAGAAGAAAAGACACAAAACAGAGAAAGAACTTGTGGGTACAGGCACCACGGTGGTGTTTGCAGGCGGGGGCAGAGTTCGGTAAAGGGGGGATAAATGAGGATGGGAAGGAAAGTAGTATGGTACGTCTTTCCATGTTTTTACATCTCCTTGCATTTCTTTCATGAATGTCGTGTATACAAATCCTACACATATTATTGAGAGTTATGCCACATGACTTCTCTTTTTAGGGGAGATCATAAATGATATTTTTTAGATCTCTAATTCTGGTCATTCGTGGACATTTACTTTTGTATATTGACCTTGTATTTTGGACGTCATTAAACTCCCCTATTAATTGAGGATGTGGGTGAAGGGGGCCAAATATATGGTGACGGAAGAGGATTTGACTTTGGGTGGTGGGCACCCAGTGTGACATCCACATGTCATATATAGACATGGACACTGCAAACCTATGTAATCTTATTAACCAAGGCCACTCCAATAAACGTCATAGAATTGTGAGCCGCACCATTCCACCTTCTTGTTGAGAACTCCCCCATGATTTTCCTCCACATTGAGGACAGAATTCAGCCTCCTTGCACCCCCCCCTCCACCCACAGATTTTTCGGACCCTCTTGTCTCTCCAATCTGTTTCCTCACTTACCTTTTCTTGACTCCTTCTTTCCCTGGTCGTGTGACGTTGGATCCAGCTCTTGAAAGGGCCGACTGCTTCCTAGGCATCCCGGGTCAACCTCAGTCCCCCTCTCCCATGCTGGCTGCCACACCATTCTCTGGGAACCTCCCGGAGCTCTTACTGAGTGCAGCCACAGGACGCCTAAGTCCCTGGCAAGACCGGCCACAGCCACCACACCGGGTTTTCCTTCACTCTCAAAGGAGCTTTGGTGGTCACGTGACTTCAGAGGTGGAGACTGGGGCGGCATCTCTACAGACCAAGGAAGGGCAGGGATTTCTGGCAACCACCAGGAGTGGGAGCGAGGAGAAAGGTACACAGCAGATTCTCCCGAGAGCCTTCCAGAAGAACCAAGTCTGCTGAAAGCTTGATCTTGAACTTCTGGCCTCCCAAACGGTCAGAAAATACATTCTGATTGTTTTCAACAACCCGGTTGATGCAGCATTGTTGTGACAGCCACAGGCAACACATACACCCATCTTTGTTGATAGATTCTGTTAGAGAGATGGCAGAGTGTCTGGGGTTTCGCAATCTCTCAGACACATGTTATGCCGGAGACGTTGGGTAGGTCTCATGAAAACGGAGGAGCACCCAAACAATCTCAGGTGCTTCAGAGTTCTCATCAGTAAAAAAAAAAAAAAAAAGTTTGGGATTGTTTTCTCTGAATGTCCCCTTGACATTCCTTTGAGCCTTTTTGTTTGGTCTCTGTTGTCCTAATAAGCAAAAAAAAAAAAAAAAAGAAAGAAAGAAAAGGAAAAACAACAAGCTGAGCCTTCATCTGGAGCCTCCCAATCACTCACTATCACACAAGCTTGAAAGTATGTAAACAAGCCCTCTGAGCTCCCCAATGCGTAGCCAAACATAAGAAATAAATCATGCGTGAACCCGGCCCATGTGCAATCATCAGCAAATTCAACTTTCCCTTGCACCACCACATGCGCTCTGGCGGCAGCCGAAGCGGAGGTCTCCCGGTGGGCGTTCGAAGGAGGGCGCCCCAGGTGTGTCCTTGGGACTGGCACTCCGCAGGGGTCCTGTGATCTCAGCTGCAGCTGAGGGCCTTTGCCGCCGGCCCTCCTTGGGGACGTGGCCACAACCCCCTTCTTCCCGCCCCCCCTTTCAAGATCTTTTATTTATATTGGTTTCGCTCCAAAGTTAAATTGTCCCAGAACCAAAACATGGATGGGGTGACCCTACACACTTTATTTATTCTCCTTCAACACCAGATCATTTTTAAAGATGGGCAAAAGCTGGAAAGAGATGAAACGCTGAAGAACAACGTGTAGAAAGGAAGAATGAAAAGGGCAATTTCCTCTGGATAGATGGGCCTGACATCATGTTTTATTCTGAAATAGACGCTTACATACATACGTGCTACAGAGTACTGGCCCTAGCGACCGACAAAGGCCACATCTTCCCTCCGGTTCTGTTCCTACGTGCGACCCAGAGATATTTATTGGGTTGGGGGGTCTCTGAGTTCTACCTTGAGCTGGTTCTTTGTTCAAAGTGCTCATGGCCAGAGACCCCGCCCCCCACCCCATGGCCTGTCTGCTAAGGCACTTAAGGTCCAGACCCAACGAACTCTCAATAAGTGAACATTCAAAGTGATGAAAAGCAAGGACCGACACCCAAAGACTACCCAGCAAAATGAGCATTGGGAATGGAAGGACATAGAAAGAGCTTCCAAAAAAAAAAAGAGAGAGAAACGTAAAGCCATTCATCACCACCACACCAGCATGACACACAATGTTAAAGGGCCTTCTTTAAGGAGCAGGAGGAGCATGAGACCAAGAACAAGAATGAGGAGAACAAGGAGAAAAGATCAAATATATGAGCCATCTGGCCCTGGCTGGGGTGGCTCAGTGGATGGAGCGCGGGCTGCAAACCAAAGTGTCGCAGGTTCGATTCCCAGTCAGGGCACATGCCTGGGTTGCAGGCCACGGCCCCCAGCAACCGCACATGGATGTTTCTCTCTCTCTCTCTCTCTCTCCCTCCCTTCCCTCTCTAAAAATAAATAAATAAAATCTTTAAAGAAATAGGAGCCGTATAATGGCAGTCAACACATGTCTATCAACAATGGAATGTAATCAACGAAATAAATGAGCGGACCGTACAGAGCCTTGTAGATACACAGAACAGACCGGGGGTTGCCAGAGGAGAGGGGGATGAGGGGACGGGACAGAAATGGTAAAGGCATTAAGAAGTACAGGCTGGCAGTGACAGAAGAGTCACAGGGAATGTGAGGTCCAGCACAGGGAACACAGTCAGTACTACTGTCATCACTGGGAAAGGTGTCCAATGGCTGCAACACGTATCAGGATGACCACTTAGTGAGCTCTATGCTGTCTAATCCTTGGGGTGTCCACCTGGAAGGAATAGGATACTGTATGTCAACTATAGTTGAAAATTTTTTTAAAAAAATGATTTAAAAAGTAGGAGGAGTCTGAGGAGACGCCGTGCCACGCGTGAATGCTAAATGCAGTGTGAGAATTCCACCGTCGGTCCGAGTAAAGCTCCACCTTTTGGGGCACAGGGAGTTCGCCCCTCGTTCCACAAACCCTTCTCTCCGTTGGAAGGAAACTTCATTCCCCATCGTAACGGGGCCCGTGAGTATTTCTCGTTCTCCAATGCCCCGAAATGTCCTGGACGTTTCCAATCCCCTTCTTACTGATCCCACGGAAGAACGGATTCTTCTTCAATTGTGTCTCCACCTCCCCCCACCCCGACAATTCCTATGTTGAAGTCCTGACCCCCAGAACCTCAGAACGGGGCTGCATTTGGAGATAGATTTTTATAGAAGTGAAGAATATAAAATGGGGTCCCTAGGGTGGCCCTGATCCCACAGGACTGGGGTCCTTGTAAGAAGAGGAGCTGGGGACACAGACACACCCAGAGGGATGCCCGTGGGAGGACACGGGGGGAAGACGGCCGTCCACACGCCCAGGAGAGAGAGAGGCCTCAGGGGGAGCCAGCCCTGCCCACCCCTGGGTGTCAGCCTCCAGCCTCCATTCAGCGAAGCCATCTTGGCTGTTCCGTGTTTCACCCGGATTTGAAATACACCTCCTAGAAAATTCAGACCTCTAATGCCAACGGTCATGCGCCCACCATTCAGCTGGAGAAGCAGAACCTTTCCAGGCTCTTAGAGGAAACCAGGGGGAGGTGTTCAGGCCTGAAGTCTTCCTCTTAAGCTCTGCTTGGTTGTAACTCCTCATCTTGTCTGTCATCCTCACCCACACCCACAAGTTCAAGCACCAGTTACCAACAATTCATGTATATATACATATCTGATATATATATATATCAGATGTAAACGACATCTGTATGTGCACATATGTTCATGTTCATATATGTCCACATGCATGCACATGCATGCCAGACTTTCTCCTGTGCTTTACCCCATACGTAGAACAACCCTGCCCCATGGGTTTGCCTGTACGTGTTAAAGCTGTGATCCTCAGACTTCTTGGCTGAAGGCACCCTTCCACCCGACGAAAAATTAGCCAGCACGCCAAGGAGTTTTTCTCTGTGGGTATCGTATCTGTCCGTTTTTATGAACTTAGACATCTAAACTGTAAGAAATTATAAACACATGGGCTGATGTATCTTAAAGTAATAAAATCCATTATGGTTGTTACTTGAGTATGGTTAATACTTACAAAAAACACACACAATACTTTTCCAAGAAAGTAGCAAGTCGAGTAGCATTGTTTTACGTTTTTGCAAATGTCTGGCAACCCTAAAGAAAGCGGAGTTTTGGCATCGGGCTGTTGTCAATGTGCCGTTTTGGTTGGAGAATCCAAAAAATCAGCCCCACACAAACATGCATTTGGAAGAGAAAGGGGCATTGAGGTGGTCGTGGATGCTATTGTTTGGTACCAAACTTTACAGATGGTGACTCCATCAGGAATCAAGGGGGACCGTATGAATTCAGTCTTCACACTCCGTGAAACAAAAACCCACGGGTCTCCCTGGCCGATTGTACACGCTCTGTTATGCAGAATACACCACTCACTAAAAGGTGATTAATACAAACAGAATACCCAGAAACTCTCAGGTATGGGACATGATTAAAACACAATGGGAACACTAGAGTGTTTTTTAGAGCGTAAACCAAAATATGTTTCTCCAGGGAGGAGTATGCTGTCACTTATATTGTTAAGAATCTCTAGTACATGGCAGGAGGGAAAGCAATCCCACTTTTCATTGGTTTTAATTTTTTTTATTTGTGGATTTTTAGAGAAAGAGAGGACGAGACAGCCATTTGTTGTTCTACTTACTGATGCATTCTTTGGTTGCTTCTTGTATGTGCCCTGACGGGGGATCAAACCCTCAACCTTGGCGTATCGGGACGACGCTCTAACCCACGGAGCTACCCAGACGTGGCACTTTTGGTTGGCTTTAACACTATGTTTGAATTCCCTACTCACATAGACTCTCTTTTCCTTGTGTGTCGAGTAGACTCCTCCCATAGTCTGCACTTGGGGTGCCATTGGTTCAGAGACACACACTTGTGCATGTGACCTGTCTTCTGCCCACATCCCATTGGCCAGGATGAGTTAACACGGGCTCACCTATAACTAACTGCATGAGTGTGTGTCGGTGGGGGGGCAGTGTGTGGACTTTCTGTGTCCCCCAAGAGGCTAAAGAATTATTTTTCGCCCTGGCTGGCGTAGCTCAGTGGATTGAGCACGGGCTGCGAACCAAAGTGTCGCAGGTTCGATTCCCAGTCAGGGCACATGCCTGGGTTGCAGGCTATAACCCCCAGCAACTGCACATGGATGTTTCTCTCTCTCTCTCTCTATCTCCCCTCCTTCCCTCTCTAAAAATAAATACATAAAATCTTTAAAAAAAAAAAAGAATTCTTTTTCTCAGTGTTCCCCAACTTCCTGTTCGTCTCTACCCTCCCCTACCCACAAGACTTCACGTTCTGATCAACAAGCTTCTTTTCCCCAGTGATGTGCATAACTCTCCTTTCTTTTATTAATACAAAACCGCGAGGATCTAAATATTCGTTGTGATGCAGAGTGCAAGAGGCACCCTTACATCACACGCCTGTTTCTCCAGGCCAGTGACCGCTGGAAGAGTTGGAATGAAGTTTCCACCGTGATGACTCACGGGTCTTGCTTATATCCCAAAACAGAGGCACATTCTCCCGTCTGTTTTAGAAGGCAGGTGCCGGTGAGTCCTAGAGAAAGCTTGCGTGGTCGTCGAGGGTGTGAAGTCACCATGTCAGGGACAGCACGCACGTGGAAAAATGAAGAATGGCTGCCCTGTTTAGAAGGCAGAGAGAGGGTCACCCCCCATGTTCATCCATGGGCCCCTCCTTCTCTCACTGACAAACGTGCTCGCTAAAACATGCACACACGTGATTGCTCTGGAAAGTGGGGAGTTACAGTTCGAAGGGCGCTCTCCTGCCAAGAGCAAGGACAGGGAAGCCTAATCTCATTTTCAGTCATATGCTGCTTCTGCGTTCGCTCGCCGGCTTTGGGGCGGATGGAAGTGAAAACCGTGAAATCAGGCCCCAGTGCAAAAAGCACAGAGCGGACGCCTTATTTATCCTCTCTCCATAAAATAACTCTTTTTTCCCCTCCCATTTTGTTCCAGACAAGCATTTAGACAGCAAATACTGTACCCTAGGGTGATAAATATTTACACGGTCGTGTCAGTAAACCTCCCACGACCAGTGCAGACATCTGACCGTTCCAAGTTGCTCTATGGGCACACATTTCTCAGTGTTTTTACAGTCTGCGCGGCCGTATTTATTAGGTCCCTTCATGTGTCTGCCTCGGGGAGGCCGCAGCCAATATTAATGGACTGTTAGGAAGCCCTTAACTCCAGCTTCCGTGAGATATTTTTTATGCACGAAATTGCTTCTGGATCTATTCCAGCTCCTTGGACATTCCCCGCCTGAGCAACGTGGTCCATTAGGCAGCTTCGCGGGGACACGACTTCAGACCGTATGTGCGCGGTATATTTTTCTAAGCCACAAACGGGGCTGCAGATTGATTGGGGTCAGGAGTCGGCACGTGCGACGTGCTGTTCTGCTCAGATGCACGGAAGAGGCGACGTTTATTTTCTGCCCAACAGATCCACGCCGTTCGGAGCCAGGAAAAGTCCTTGAAACTTTGGAGGCACGGCTGATTGTCTAAGCCCTACGCCGCACGCTCGGAACTAAGGCACAATAATACTGAATGTGAACTGTCCCCGAAAAGTAAAATTTTAAGAAAAAAAAATAAGAAAACACTCCAAGGTTAACCCTAACCGTTTTATTTTGCTTTCTCATTTTTGAAAGTCATGATTTGTTTTCCAGTCGTGATGTTTTCAAAATGAGCATCAGCCGCCCGGCCATGGTGGCGATGCGTCTAGACAACGTACGAAGAGTCCCGTTCGTGTGCACTCACGAAAATACGCTGCTGTTTTCGGTCCCCGCCTGGCGCCACGCACAGGTACGACAGTAACATTCCCTGCGCGGGACTGGGCACCGCTGTGATTCTTCTGTAACGGCCACTCTGCCCATCCACATCTGTCTTCCGAAACATCCTATTGGCAGAGAGAGCAGGAGCTCAGAGCCTCGGGCATCCACTCCTCAGACTGGAGGAGAATTGCCTCTGGGATGGGATGTATAGACCCTTGTCCAGGGAAGACGAAAAGTTCCAAAAATACTTAGAGACCTGCAGATTGGTTTTTGGAAAGAATCTCCATGCTACCGGGAGAAGGAGGAAGATTCAGAGCAGATCAATACCATCCAGGACAGACGGTGACACAGGTGGGCAAGACTGGTGTCCGAACACACCGGATCTGCTAAGCACCCCAGAAATACAGGGGGGATCTACAGAGGCTGTTCCCATGCCTGAGTTCCTAACTTGACACGCAGAAATTCTAGGATGACTACACAATTCTGTTTAATGCATTCAACACATGCTGGGTGGATTGATACTTACTATGCCAATGGTAGATCAAAATGCTCAGTGGGAGCCCTGGCTGGCGTAGCTCAGTGGATTGAGTGCAGGCTGCAAACCAAAGTGTCGCAGGTTCAATTCCCAGTCAGGGTACATGCCTGGGTTGCAGGCCACGGCCCCCAGCAACCGCACATGGATGTTTCTCTCTCTCTCTGTCTTTCTCCCTTCCTTCCCTCTCTAAAAATAAATAAATAAAATCTTTTTAAAAAATGCTCAGCGGGGACCTCCAGCCAAGATGGAGGCATGGGTGGATACACTGTGCCTCCTCGCACAACCAAAAGGAGGACAACAACAAATTAAAAAAAAAAAATAAGCAGACCTGTACAAAAATCAAACTGTATGGAAGTCCGACAACCCAGGAGTTAAAGAAGAAACATTCATCCAGACCTGTAGGAGGAGTGGAGACAGGCAGGTGGCTGGAGGACTGGGCAAGGTGGCAGCTGGCAGACCAGACGGTCCCACATTTGCACATGGATACATCGGGAGGAACAACTGGGGAACGAGACAGACCACCCAACCCAGGGTTCCAGTGTGGGGAAATAGAGTCTCAAAACCTCTGATTGGGAAAACCTGTGGGGGTTGAGGCAGTGGGAGAAACTGCCAGCCTCACAGGAGAGTTTGTTGGAGGGGATCCACAGGGTCCTAGAACATACACAAACCCACCCACCCGGGAGTGAGCACCAGAAGGGCCCAGTGTGCTTGTGGGTAGTGACTGAAAGCCAGCAAGAACTGAGCAAGTGGCATTGCTCCCTATCAGACCCCTCCCCTACATACAGCGTCACAACACAGCACAGTGGGTTGCCCTGCCCTGGTAAACACCTAGGGCTCCGCCCCTTACTACTTAACAGGTGCACTGAGACAGAAAAAAAAATTGGCCCAAATGAAAGAACGCATCAAAGATGCAGAAAAATACAACTAAGCTCTCCAGCTCCACCCACGCTGTCTCAAAGGGTAGGAGCTCCTTTCTCTCTGCTGCGTAGTATCCCACTGTGGAAATGGACTGTACATTTTTGGTCCACTCATCTACTGATGGGCACTTAGGTTGCTTCCAGCACTTGGCTATTGTAAACTGTGCTGCTATGAACGTCGGGGTGCATGGGTTCTTTTGGATTGCTGTTTCAGCGTGCTTAGGATATATGCCCAGCAGTGGGATTGCCGGGTCAAAAGGCAGATCCATTTTTAGATTTTTGAAGAAATGTCATAGTTTTCCACAGGGGCTGCACCAGTCTGCATTCCCACCCACGGTGCACTAGGGTCCCGTTTTCTCCACAACCTCTCCAACACTTGTTGTTTGTTGCTTTGTTGATGACGGCCGTTCTGACTGGTGTAAAGTGGTATCTCATTGAGGTTTTAACTTGCATCTCTCTGATGGTTAGTGATGCTGAGCATCTTTTCACAAGTCTCTGGGCCCTCTGTCTGTCCTCCTTGGACAAGTGTCTGTTCTCGTCTTTTGCCCATTTTTCAACTGGATTGTTTGTCTTCCTGGAGTGGAGTGGTGTGAGTTCTTTACATGTTTTGGAGATCAAACCCTTGTCCGAGGGATCATTGGCAAATGTGTTTTCCCATGCTATTGTCTCTCTTTTTGTTTTAATGCTCAGTGAAATAAGCCAGGCGGTGAGGGACAAACACCATAGGGTCTCACCTTCCAGTGGAACCCAATCAAAAGGAGATCAAAATGCCTGGTGGACGGATACCCATTGGTCCAAATACAAAATCGAGCTTATTCTCCATTAGCCTCGCGCCCCCTCCTTACTTTCCCGCCTGTGGAAAAGGGGCAGGATCCCTCAGAGGACCTCGATCCACAGTCACAGCCCCTGGGTGACTTCCGCCCCCCCAGCTCTGCCCTCTCCCCTCTGAAGAATGAACTGTGTCAATAGCGGGGGTGTGGCTTTCCTCACATTTGTGCTGTGAGCTCATGCACATTTAAACACACTCCGGTATCTCTTTCTATTCTCTGAACCCTGTCACGTTGGGGACTTACAACGCGTGGCTGCAGTGAAGTCCAAAGCTCCAGCAAGCGAGGGGGCACCTGATCAACAACAAAACGAACAAACAAATTAAAAAAAAAAAACAAAACGCCACAGCATAGTGTTTCTGCTTTGATTCTTGAGGTATTCCTTCGTTGTCTGCATCGTCTTCAAGACAACCTGCTGGGAAGTCAGCATTTGCACAGACAGTGTTTTCCACGGTCCTTCTGCACGTTGAGCAAGAATCACAGGGTTACAAAGCAGCCACCACATGGGGTGCCCCCACTGAAAACGAGCCCCGGGCTGTCCAAAGGCAGATGTAGCCACTCACGGTCAGAGCGGAAGCTCCGTGTCCTGCAGAGGAGGCTACCCAGGGCTCGGACAGCAGACGACGGGGTCAATTACACAATTTCTCCTTTGCAGGTGGCCGCACTTAAACCCTGGGCTCCTCCCGCCCTTCCTGTTTGCAGCTGCCTCTGCAAAAACGCCTCACTACATTTTAATATTTAGCAAGAGCAGCATTTAGTAAGAACACCCCAGACCAGGAGGCCCTTGTCCTATTGAACCATCGTGGGCTCATCCATAATTTTTTGTGTCATTTCTTTAACTAAACACCCTCACAAAATCAACTTTCCATGTCAGCTCACCGAGCACCATGCAGAGAGATCCCATCAGCGTCTGCCCACGGCAACATCTTGGAACACCACCCCATGTCACAAGGAAGGGTTCTGAGTTCGTTCCCATCGAGATAGGACACATGCCTACAAGCATCTGACAAGGCCGCCCGTTCCAGCAACACCGACTTCCTGCCCACCTCCCACTCCCCCAGCGGAACACCTGGCCAACGGCAAAACCGCTCTCCGTTTGCACAATCGTGTCGTTTCTGGATTGATGTATGACTTGGAATCGGGCAGCATGTAAGCTTGAGGCACTGGGTTTTTTTTTTTTTTTTCATGCAATGCCCTTCTCTGGAGAGATGCATCCAACTTCATTCTTTTTTAAAAAATTTTATTTAAATTGTTGTTGCCGTGCAATGTTCTGTCTTTTACTCCCGTCCTCACCCACCCACCCAGCCCTCCCCACCTCCCTCCCATTTCTACCCCCCTAGTTTTTGTCCATGTGTCCTTTATACTTGTTCCTGTAAACTCTTCCCCTTTTCCCCTGAAATTCCCTCCCCTCTCCCCTCTGGTCACTGTCAACCTGTCCTCTATTTCAGTGTCTTTGGTTCTGTTTTGCTTGTTTCTTTGTTTTGTTGTTTAGGTTCCCGTTAAAGGTGAGATCGTATGGTATTTGTCTTTCACCGCCTGCCTTATTTCGCTTAACATAACTTCATTCTTTTTTTGTTGTGATTTTTGTGGGAGGGGGTGGGAGGAGGCAAACCGAAATCACTCTTTAGTAGACAGGTGGAGTTGGCCAGGTTCTCTGTACAGCACATTGTTGGTGGTAAAAAAAAAAAGCTTTTGTTTGCACACAGTACATGCATGTATATAAACATACACACACGTACAAATAAGCAAAGGACTCGTTAAACTGAAAAGCCATTTAGGACCAGGAGGTCCTTCCGAGACCAGAGACACCCATGGGGGAAATACAGAAAGAAGTCAGGCAGTTCACAGAGCAAAAGACGAGACATTTTTCAAGCGTTTAATTAAAAACCCCCGAGGAAGGTTTTGGAAAGATAAGGTGGCGGCATGTTCGGAGAAAAGACGGATGGCTTCTTCTTTTTAAAAAGGTTTTCAAAAAAGATGGATGAAAGACTTCCGTTATCAGATGCGGAACGTGGGGTCAGGAGAAGTAAACAGAGCCAAACACACCTGAGGCAAAGGGCAAATGTTCAAAAAACGAAGAAAAAACCCCTTAAAATAGCCCGGGCACCCGGTAAAACCTGCCGGAGGTAACTTACAGCATCTGGCATCCCGGAGTTTTGGGAGCGTGTCTTCAGAGTGCTGAAGGGGGAATGTGGGGGTGTCTCAAATTCTACAGTGAGTTTTTTTTTTCTTCCGGGAGTGGAGAAAATAAATGGACGACAAAGTCGGAGAGATGCTGACCTCCCCGGAAATAAGAGGATGCAAGAAGAACGTTGTTCAAGGACCAGAAGAACCAGAGTGTCGATCGAAACCAACAGGGTCGCGTAGAACTCATTCACCGCCAGCACGGTCAGTAAAGTGTGTGTGTGTGTGTGTGTGTGTGTGTGTGTGTGCGCGCGTGTGTGAGTGACAATCTGAGGGTGTAAAAGCCAGGTGGAATCAAAACTCGGGGCGATGAGAACTCACAAGAATAGCAGGGCACGGTGTTGATAAAACGAGACTTCTCCTTCCGAAGACACGTCAGCTTTATGACTTTTCTGTGGCTGGCATGAGGCACACACGATTCAAGGGTCATCACCAAAGTCATGAAAGGTCCAGGCACAGCTCTCGCTGAAGAAGATGGTAGAGACAGGAAGACAACTTCGGGAAAGGAAAGAGGAAATGCAAAGGAATGGCTCACCAAACATACCCGCACAGGGTGGCGTTTAGAAATATTATCTGCTCCAGGAAATACAAACAGATGGGAAATACTTCTTAAGAGAGGCAGGTTGCTCTATCCAGCAAAGCTTTCTTTGAGAATGGAAGGGCAGATCAAGTGCTTCTCAGATAAGGTCAAGTTCAAGGAGTTCATCACCACCAAGCCCTTATTATATGAAATGTTAAAGGGACTTATCTCAGGAAAAGAAGACAAAAAACATGTACAGTAAAAGGACAGCAAACTCACAATGATGAACAACCACACCTAAACCAAAAACAAACACAAAGTAAGCAAACAACTAGAACAGGAACAGACCCACAGAGATGGAGATCCCATGGAGGGTTGGCAACAGAGGAGTGGGAGGAGGGGAGAGGGGGAAAAGGTACAGAGAATAAGTAGCATAGATGGTAGGTAGAAAATAGACGGGGGAAGACAAGAATAGTATGGGTAATGTAGAAGCTAAAGAACTTATGACACATGGACATGAACTAAAGGGGGGGATGCAGGTGGGAGAGGGTGTGCAGGTTGGAGGGGAGTGAGGGGGGAATGGGACCACTGCAATAGCATAATCAATAAAATAGAATTTTTAAAAAGAGACGCAAAGTCTCAGATCAAGCTGGAAGAAAATCGAGGCATGCGTATTTGCAAGGGTCTGAGACGGGTGCGTCTCGAAACCCTTCCTAGAGAAAGACGAGAGCAAAGACTTGCAATCCATTTCAGTGAATCTGAATAGAAAAAAATCTGTCACCCTACTCCCATGGAGCAAAAAGAAAAAAAAAAAAGAAAAAAAAACTTTCAGGAATTTAAAAACAAATAGCAGAGGGCGAAAGAATGTTCGTATGCAGCGACAACCAACTCTCAGCAGCAAAGTTATAAACATGTGAAATGTCTTTGTGCCGGAGGAGCCGAGGCCTGGAGTCCAGGAAGGCAGATTGGGGAGAACTAGAAGAATGAACAGTCTGGTCCATCTTTTTGTGTGTGTGTCTGTGTGTTCTGTTTGCAGCCGAACCTGCCCCCTCCCCCCTGCCCTTCTCCCCCAGTGAATCTCCTTCTGAGTCTGAAGAGACATCCCCACTGGGAAGAGGAAAACCAAAAAGTCTCCTCGCTGTAAAAAAATGATCGATTCCAGACCCCTGCATACACCCAGAAAACGCCGTCTTTATTTTGACTTAATTGACCTTTTGCTGGCTCCCTGGGGTGGTCGCTGACTGGATACGGTACGTAGGGTCCCCAGGTGGGGTGGAGGGGGGGGTGAAGTGGGGACCCCTCCACGCCTGCCCGCCCTCCTCCTGAGATTGTGATCCCATAGCCACTCTCGAACATGTGTGATCCATCAGGAAAGGTTGGTGCAAGGGTCTGGAAGAAAAAAAAAAAAAAGAAACCAAACCCAACAACTTTTCTATCATCGATGCATTTTTATGGAACCGGGAGACACAGTCTCCGATGATGGCGGGGGACCAGCGCTGCACCCATTCGAGGGTGTCACCTGCCGGCCCCTCCGCCAGTGCAAGCGACGGGAGGAGAATACGACGACGGCCCAAAGCGAAATCAGACGTGTGCCGCTGGGAGGCTGTCGCTGGGCTCCGTCCGGCTCCGTCTTGTTATTTTCCGAAACGCACACACGACTTGTAAGCAGTCCCTTCGCCCGGTGAGATCTACCCCTGCCCCCCCCAGGTCTGGGACGATGTCGTGAGGTCAGGAAACAAACACCCAGTTTCCTGCTCGGAGTCGGTTGGTGACAGGAGACTGGGCACTTGTTGTTACTGTTGCAAGGGCAGCGTCTGGAACGCATCAGACGGGTTTACTTGTTCCCAAATCACACCAGTAGCTTCCCAGGAGCTCCTGCACTCTCCCGGGGTCCTTCTCTGCGTAGGGCGGGGACGGAGACACCCCGAGTGGGTCCCAGTCCAGGGAAGAAGACCTAGATTTTTAGGCACGGGACTCTTTTTTGTGGAATAGCAGAGAGTTGTGCTATTCCTGCTTTTCTAGAAAGTGGGGGCGGGGCTTCAGAACACGCCCTCCACCCCCACGGCCCCCAGATGTGCCTCTGTGGCCTGTGGGTGGTTTTGGGTTCAAACAACGTTACTTTTGGGGCTCACAGGAAACGTCTGCCCCTTTTCCCCTAAGCCAGAGGGGTTCCAACTCATTGTCACCGGGGGCGGGGGGGGGGCCACGTCAGCCTCTCGGTTCCGTTCAAAGGGCCGAGGGTAATTTTAGGACTGTGTACACGTCACGATTCCTTCGCTCGGGACAAGGAGCTCCCTGTTTGGCCCTTTGAAGGCAACCGTGAGGCTGATGTGCCCACCCCCACCCCCCGCAGCGTGAAAATGACGTGGACACCCCGGCCTGAAACCACCTACAAGAACTGAAATTCGGGGAGCTTGCCCAAGATACAATATTATCAGCGATAACGTCCTTTTCTCTACCTGCGGGGAAGACAAGACTGCTCATGACGGACCTGTGGCAGCTGGCACTGTCCCTTGGTCAGGATGTCCTAGGTCCCCCAGGCCGTCTGCCCACCTCTGACCCTGTTGGACACGGGGTGTTTCTGACTCTGCCACTCAGTTACATGTGCGTGGGCAGAAATGGGGTCGTTGTCTTTGCCTAATTTCCCCCAAGACTCTTGCATGCTTATACCAGCCGGTAGGAGCTAGAAGGCAGAGGTGACTTTCTTGCTTCCCTGCAACGGTTCAACTGCAGGGATAGGAATCCCTCCCCCCTGGGACGGGCCCTGAAAACATGCGTCTTTATCAGGGAACTCTCTAGAAGGCTTCTCACACTCACCTGCGTTTGGCTCACACGTCCGTGACTCCTACAGTTTGCCGTGCATAACGCCCACCCACGTTTTGGGCCCACACTTTCAGAAAAAAAACATCCCTTCATTTTCATTATTTCATTCAATTTCTCCGTTTACTTATCTTTAGAAACTTCCGATTTGGACGATGAAGAGATTTTAGCGTTTATTGTTGAACATAGTATGGTACAAGGAATTTCCTGTAACAAGTAATTTTAAGACACACGTACCGATACGAGGAATTTCAGGTACTGCCCATGTATAATGTGCATCCTCCTTTTTCCCTCAAAAAATGTGGGCAAAGTAGTGTGTGCTATACAGGGCAACCTACGGTACAAGGGAGAGGTGTCAGTTTCTGGAGAGAGGGGGCAAAGTACTACAATTAGACACGTTCCAGTTTAACTCTGTGCTTTCTCCCTTACCTGTCTGAACTCGCCAGGTGTTCTCTCACCTGTCGGAGCAAGAAGAAGAAAGGGCGCCCACCTCTTTCATCCAACCCTGTGTCGGTGGAGATTGAGGTACTTTCAAATCTTGGGTATCGTCCATCACAGCTGTGATGTATGGGGTCAGGTCAATACCTGGCTCATCGGATGATCGCCTTGTAAATTATCTGCCTGACCACGAATGCTGGGCACAGCTGAAACTAATATAAAATCCTGTCGCATGCCAACTGTCATCGGCACATGACAAAATATTTTTCAAAACCATACTACGGGAAGGCCTCATAGTGTTGATTCTGCCTGATTTCTCAGCAGAAACCGTGTTCAGCCACAACCCTTGTCAATAAAAACTGTCTATGTCTCTTGGGCTAGGGCACGATGACCTCCACCTTTATCTTACCTCCTGCAAATGTCCAAGTTGTTTTTCTTTTCTTTTTTTTTAAGATTTTATTCATTTATTTTTAGAGAGGGAAGGGAGGGAGAAAGAGAGAGAGAGAGAGAGACATCCATGTGCAGTTGCTGGGGGCCGTGGCCTGCAACCCAGGCCTGTGCCCTTACTGGGAATCGAACCTGTGACGCTTTGGTTCGCAGCCCGCACTCAGTCCACTGAGCTACGCCAGCCAGGGCTTCATCCATAAATTTTATAACCAATTTTTTTCATTGTGGCTAAAAGACAACAAACGTGTTATGCCGTTGGGATGGATTTCTCGGATCCTCCACAAAAAAAAAAAAATCATCCCAAACTGGGGGACTGGAGAGAAATGGACTCTCCCGCGGTGGTGGAGACCAGAAGTGTGGCGCCCGTGTGATGACAAGCTTGGCTCCGTCTTGACGCCCCGAGGGAGCCTCTGTCCCACGGATTTCTGGGGCGGATGATCCCCAGCTTGTGGCCACATGGGTCCCATCTCTGCATCTGTCTTCCTACGGCCCTCTCCTTGTGGGTGCTCATCCGTGTCCAAATGTCCCGTTGTTATGAAGACACAGGCCGTACGGGATTAGATCAAGTTTTCCGCCTGCTCCTGAGTGACCTCATTACCACGACCCACAATGACCCTAATTCCGTAAGGTCACGTGCGGAGGTACAGGGAGTTCGAACGCTCGTGTGGGCCTTGGAAAGGGACAAGATTCAATTTATGAATCTACCGTGTACCGTCCCGTGGCTTTGAGGGCATTCCCAGTATCAGGCAACCATGACCGCCGCCGTCTGCTTGTAGACTCTTCCGTCACCGCGACGGAAACCCACCCAGCCATCCCTCCTGCGTGTCCCGTCCCCTCCAGCCCCTGGCAAATGCGACTCTGCTTGATGTCTCCACGGTTGCGACGCTGGCGACAACGGGCATTTACGAACACGTTGCAGGCAGAGCCAGCAGCCGGCGAATGCCCGGCACCACCTACGCAGCTGAGATGCTCACGGAGGTTGGGACAGCGCTGTGTCTGTGGTTCTGTCTGCGGAAAGGGGGCAGGGGAACCCACACCACCTCACTCTCGGATCCTTGCACACACGGTGCGACCGATCGCTTGGGTGACCAGATTCCGGGGCAGACTCGGGGAGCTCGCATACGTATGGTCCCGCTGAAAGGAAGCCCTTCCGTTCCATGGAAAAGGAGATGAAGGGAGACAAGAACTGACGTGCCTTGCAGATGCAGCAAAATAGAGATTAGGTGTCCTGGAATGACTGCTCAGCATCCTGTTTCCAGGGAAGGAAAATACAGGTTTGACCGGAGGGCTGACAAAAGTCCAGGGTGACCTTGAGTGTTCTGTGCCCAATGCTCCCCCGGCTACAGTGGCCCGATTCTGTCTCGGAAGCGTGTGTCGGCAGCAAAAATAAGGCGAGCGCTGGTGGGCTGGGGCTCACCTGTGTCTACTGAGCAGATAAACTTGCCTCAGCACGTCCCAGCAAAGATCAGACCGGCTGTTTCCAAAAATCCTTAGGCTGCAGAACATTGCTTCGCAAGCTCAACACTGGCTTTCTATTTTGTAAGGTGAATATGCACGCAGCAGAGAAGAGAAGCTTCCCTTACGTGCCCCGACCACAGATGAAACACGCAAGGTAGGCATGTGCCCTGCCCTGAGTGGGTATCGAACCCACAACCCTTTGGCGTACAGGGGGATGCTGAACCCATCTGAGCCACCTGGCCAGAGCCAGGGGCGTGTGTGTTATCTCCTCTACAAGGGGCTGTGGTCAAAGGCAAACCCTTTAGTTTGCAGACTGTGCTGAGTCCTCAGGTGCTAGAGGTCTGTCGAAATCTCCAACTCCCAAGTGTCCAGAACACGGGCCATTGGAGATACATGTCAAACGGGACACCTACGGTTGAAGTTCGATGTTCCATTTCCCTTCAGCTGACCGAGTAGATCAGCCCTGTGAGCTTAGGGGCCATAAGGTGCCACTGACCTTCTGCATGATGACATGTGTGCACACGTCACCCTGTGAGGGGGACAGCTCCATCACCTGGGCCATCACGACACTGGGAATTCTCTGGCTGACGCACGCTGCAGGGATCTCTTGTTGTCCTCGACCCATCGGTCTTTGCAATCGAGCTCATGTGAAGTGTGAACTGGAAGGGGTCTCTGGGGTCTCTGGGAAGGGGTCTCTATTATTATCTTTAATAATATATATATACGTTTTGCCATCAGAGACCTTTGAAGTCACCATGGCATCCGCTGCCTTGTCTCACGGGATACTGGAAAGAAGGAGCTCCCTACTGAAATAACAGCTGTCATCGAGGATGTGACCCGGCTCGGTGGAGACTCTTACCAGATGCTCTAAAGACATTTCAGGCAGGAAGCGCCCACAGGGCCCATTTCTTTTGTTTGGCTTTGCTTTGCTTTGCTTTGAACAATATTCACGGACTTCGCATGAGACATGTAAGAAGGGTTTTCTATGTGTGCAGACATGTGACTGACTGTATACATGTTTGGATAATTCTGGCTCATACTCGTATCCCAATGTGTCAACACTGGTTAGTGAACTTAAAAACACTTTCAAGTATCCAACGAATGTGGGACAGTCTACGGTTTCCAAGCAGAAGTATAAAAAAAAACATTGTGATATGTGACTTGGAGTGGATATTTCTTACAAGGAAACAGAAATCATTCCATTGCTTTCCCAAGAAACGTCAAGGTCCCCTACAGACAGGGGAGAAAAATACACAGTGAGAAGTGGGGGCAGAAGAAACAGATTTGCTTGATTTACAAAGTTTTAAGGCCCAAAGGAAAATTGAGCTAGAAAGACCCGATCTTGCCAGCGGTTGGTCAGAAGACACCTTCGCATGAATTGCCCACCGTTCTGTCACAGGTGACGAACACACATCTCAGTGGGCAAGCGCAGGTCCTGTCTGCGTGTGGCTGCCTTGATTTTTCAGTTGAGCAGCGTTGGCATGCCTGTGCAAAAGCCTGAGCTGGCTTTCAGGAAAAGCCCAAGAAGATTCAACATTTCCCTCCGGTCATCCCCCTGGGCAATGTCCACAGGCCTGCAAACGCTTAACCGCACACTTGGCTAACTTGAGAAAAATCAGAAAGAATTACCGAAACGGACTGGAATGTTGAACCCAGTTGATAAATATGTCTAAGCTGTTTCATTAACCCCCAAAGATGCTGAGACAGGAAAAAAAACAATGAAATTGGGAATGGAGCTCCAACTGCTCCCCACTCAAAATGGGGAAAGAAGTTGTCAACATTCCAGAGAAGAGAACATCTTAGACACTGACAACCAAGAAAACAAGAGAGAGAGAGAGGTTGTTAAGGAAAGTCTGTTAAGGTTAGTTGTTTGGAGGGCTGGGGAAAGATGAAAAAAAAATAATCAAACCAAGAAGTCTTATCAGTTATGAGGTCAGGGCTTTGGGTGAAGATGAAATTCATCTATTGATCTAATAAGAGAGGATGTGAGGAGTTCACCCATGCCTTGCACAGATACTGCTTACATGCTTAGTGCCTACCCGCCAATGAACTCTCCCCTGGAGGACAGAGTTTTGTAAAAAATGAAATGAGACGTGTAGGAGGAAGAAAAGTCCCCCGGATGCTTGCCTAGTATTCCGACCCTGATGGTGCTGTCAACTTCAAGAAAGGACATTGCTTTCAGGTGGGACGTGGATTGATTTCTGCAGACAGAAGTCTACAAACAAGAACAAAGTGGTAGACCAGATATCCCCACTGGTTCTTCCTATGCAGACTTTACAAATGATGTTTATTTATTTAGTTATTTTGTAATATGGGAGGCTTGTAACCTGTTATCCACACCACCAGGGAAAGCAAAAGAATCACAAATCTTTGTGAGGACACAGGGAACACGATACAAGGTTGGAAGGTTTGTCATGATCTCACGACAGCCAAGTGCCCAGAACTGGATGCGGTGGCGTGGGGAGAAATCAGAAAACAGCGTCCTGGAAGTATACCAGTTTCAGAGGTTCCTCAAGGTGCCGAAAGTGACTGAATAGGGACCACATTGGGGGCAGACACGGAGTGAATGTCTGGCACAGAGGTTTCCTCACAAAAGGCCCCTGTCTCCTGAGAATCCAGGGTCCCCACGCCTATCCCTGACAGCTACCCGTGGACTCGGAGATCCTCAGCTGTCTGATGCAGCGCTTGCAGGCAAAGTCACTGGTGGGGAAAGAAAATGCACATGCAGAGGAAAGATTTCCCTGGGACCATTTCTGCCAGGAGAAATGTCTGTGGCGGGGGGGCGGCATCTTCATTCCTAAAAGCACGAAGCCACATAAGCTCTCTTTGTCCTGCCAACCCCCTGCCTCCCCCCACCCCGTGGTGAAGCTGACGAGTGAGACTCTTCCTGAGTCAGGAGCACACCCCCTTTCCTTTCCCTACCCGGTGCAGAGTGTGGTTTATTTATACTCTCCCCAGTCGGAGGAATTTAAAACCGTTCTGTTCGAAAGTCAGTCCGTCCGTGACCTGGGTCTGAGGGAAAGGGCTGGCGGTGGGCTTCCTTCCTGGAGCCGCCAGGGAAACGACGTTGGCCGGGCAGAGAGTGGAACCCAAGACAATGAAGGCATTGTCTCGTCGCCGCTCTTGTGTGTTTATTTAAACCAGGGTTCTTCCTCCGTGCACGGGTTTAAATATAGGGCTTTGTTCCACACACGGCCCTTCTCCCAACACTAGGTCGTAAACCTGCAGCCCCCTCCAGGGGAACTGTCCCTTTCCGCACAGGATAAGGAGGTCATCCTCGTCCGGGCTCTCGCTGCTGATCGGTATTCCAGGTGGGCACCATCGGCAGAACCCGCGGAGGGCACTGAAGATGATGACCTGGGCTCACTGGGCTACTAGTAGCCGGAGCTGCCCAGGCTACTACGCTCTGGTGCCCACGCCTGTGGGGTGTCCCCACGAGCAAATGCAGGGCGTTGGGCTTGAGTTCCCAGCGCCTTCCTGGATGCCCGGGAATCCCTCCGAGGTGGAACCCCATTCTTGGAAATCCTCCACAGTTTGCCCCACAGAGCGCTGCAGCGAAATGAAATCTGGGCCTTTGGAAAGGGTAACTGCGTATACACGGAAGTACGTGTTCCGTAATAAGTGTGAATACATGCGTCATACAGACAGATGAGTAGGTAGATTGATAGACATAGATGCATGGATGGATAGGTTGGGGGGGACATGGCGGGGAGGGATGGGGAGATGGACACATGGATAGACAGATAGGTAGATAATACATATATGAGCTCTTGGAGTCCAGGAGGTATCCAGCCATGTGGAATGAGAAATACAGACACTTATTGAGGATAACATAGACAAGAAACATTGTCCACAGAACAATGATGCCCCAGCCCCTTTCAAAGTAGGCACCCTGGGACCTCACACACTTCTCCCAGTCACCATCAGCTGCCCCATTGTATTTTCGTCAATCTCATCAACAGTCTGAAATCTTTTCCCTTTCAAGGGTGATTTTAGTTTTGGGAAAAGCCGGAAGTCGCAGGCACCAAATCTGGGCTGTAAGGGGGCTGAGTCACCCGGGTGATTGGATGTTTCATCAAAAAACTCTGCACGAGATGCGATGCATGAGTGGGCACATTGTCCCGATGAAGCTGCCAATCACCAGTTGCCCACAGCTGCCGCCTTCTGGATCATCCCAATAGTGTCCATGGAAGAATGTTCCAGCTTAATGCGAAATTGGATTCACTTTTGTTGCTCTAGTCACTCAGTCATTTTGAATGTGACGGCCACACAGTGCACAGGCTCACTCAATGGTGTCTATACCACCCCCACTGACTGGCACAGTGGAGTCATCATTGCTCACGCATGCGCATTCCAGTCCACTCTCCCTGGCTGCCTGGACACATCGATGCCACCCAAACCGTTCTCGTTGTATGAACAGTGGCTGGACTCTTTCCAGACAGACCTCAGATACAAGGGGTAAATAGATTATAGACAAACTGATGTAGATAGATAGATGATCGTGCACATATAGATATGATAGATAAAATAGATGGTAGGTAGGTCGATAGAGACATTGATACACAGATAGATGATCAATAAATAGATGTGTTGATGGCTGGCCGGATAAATAGAGTGAAGGAGGAATGGGAAGATGGATGAATGCATAGATAGATAGATAGATAGATAGATAGATACATAGATATAGATAGATAGATAGATAGATGGATGATAGACATCTTGAACGCATAAACAGATAATAGAGGTAGATCCCTAGGTAGATGATAGAAGAAATGCACAGAGAGATGGTAGATGCACAGATACATATAGACACAGAGGATGTACGTATAAATAGATGGCAGGCAGGTAGGCAGGTAGGTGTATAGGTAAACAGGTACATAGACAGATGACCAATGCATATGATTCCTCATGAGTTTGCATATGTACACTGTGCACCTGTTTGTCTACATAGGTTCATGTGTGCTCATGCCTGCGTTTCCGTATGAGCTTCTGCACGTAGGCATGCATGTCCATAGGCGTGTGTGTTGTGATCCAAGGAAGCCCTCTGCTTTGTCTCATCTTTACATGTTTCTTTGCGTCCTTTCTAGCTGCCGCAGCCCCGCGTCACACTGAAGAAACGGACCGATGAGCGCACCTGTCGTTTGTGCCGTTCTCGGCGCATCTTCACGGCGCCAGTTTCCAGGTCGGGGGCGGCGACGTTCGCACGGGTCTCCAGGGACATTCCGGCAGATTTATGCGAAACTAAACTCGGAGCTACACCACACCCTCCGACATGTTTCCAACGAGAAAAAAAAAGAAATCGCTCCCCCTGTGCCGAAATCCTGACAGATGAGTGTGAACTTGCTCACGGAGACTTTATGTCCAAAGACGCTTGAGGAACGCCCACCACAAGGCAGGTCGTCTAAAAATATTTCGGGACGGTCGTTAGCCACGCATTTCTCTGCAACGCATTAAAATTCTGCTGGGTTTCTGCTTTTACACCCTGGGGAATCTCGCCTAAAAAATACGTGCCGTCTGAGCCTCCGGAGGTCCCAGCTAATCCCCTCCTTATTTTTCCTTATCATCGTGACCTCGGACCGAGATAAGAATTTTACAGATGGTTCAACTCAGAGCCTGGAGAAGCCGACAAAGACGTCAGGGCCAGGCGCGCCAGGAGAACGCAGGAGGGGAAACGCATCACCGTGACCCCTGTTTTGAGCAGGGCTACCGTGGAGGGCCGTCGACGAGGGGGCCCCCTGTCCCCCAGGGAGAACGCTCCACGACACTCACAGCACAGAAATGCAAGCACGCCCCTGCCCAGGACCGCAGGGGCAGACGGCTCGGGTATGAGTCACGGCTCAGCTGCAACCCTCGATATCTCGGCAGAGGGCTGTGGTCTCTCTGTGGCTCTGGGCGGGTGGCTACCCCTCCGTCTGTCCAGCAGAGGTGACGTAACCTGCCTGGAAGGCACGGGCCCAGCCGAGGGCTGGGGAGATAAACTGCAGCTGCGTCTGCGGAAAGTTGGGCCGAGATCTTAGCTCCCGTCCCAGGGATATCCGTGACCTCTCCTTCCAAGGCCCCTCCCCAGGGGCGGCAGCGTCGTCCACGCAGCGTCTCCGGATGTCACCACCTCGAGGAGGGAAAGTTGGGGTCTGTTGACAAATGTTCTTTCTTTGGAGACGGCGTCTTGGAGATGGCGTCTTGGAGCTAAAAGGGGGTCTCGTCGCGAGTCCAGATTTATACATTTCTGTTGGGGTGGGGAAATGTGGGGGAGATACAAGGGAACTTGAGTAACCCTTCCCAAAGGGACCCTTGGAGGACTCGGCACGCTGACCGATAGTCACGACAGTGCAGCTGGGGTTAGGACACCTGTCCGCCAGGTACTTCCCACAATAGAAGGGACAGCCCAGGGTGACCGGCAGGGACAGCCTCCGGAGCAAAGCATTCACCTGCATGCATTATTGCCTTTGCCGAAATCGGCGTCTCTTGCTACCAAATGGCTTTTCCTCTGCAGTGACGAGCATTAGAAGTAACAATGGGAGGAAGGTTCTTAGACACAGCAGGCCGGGCAGCTGACCGCACCCAGGAATCCCCGGGGAGCAGAGAGGAAAGGGCACGGCCACATCTTGCGTTTCTCACCGGGCAGTCGCGTCCCCTCGGCTGGGAAAGCGCTTTCCAGGGTCAACGCTCGTGTCTGGGCTCTGACTCCGGAAACGCAGAGGCAAGAACAGGAAACCTAAGCATGCCTAAGGGGCTTCCTCCCAACTAAAAAAAAATGCCGGTGCCTCCAAGGGACCCTCTCAAAAGAGCGGAAAAGGCAGCTCGCCGGATGGGAGACACTGTGTGCACATCGTGCGTCTTGTAAGGAAATCAGTCTCGAGAGGACAGCCACCGCTCCCACAGCTCCACGAGCAAGCCATGGACACGTGCACCCACGATGTAAACAGATGCTTCTCCACAACAGTGTCCGTAGCGCATTATTATAACACGGGGAACGCTGTAGTGATGAGGGCAGGCAAATCCAAGCCACTGGGAGACACCACTTGAAATAATGATGATGATGATGATGATAATGTCTTGTTGAGGATGTGGAAAAGTCAGAACCCTTGTGAGTGGCTGGTGCACTTGGAGAATGGTGCAGCCACTACAGAAGACAGTGTGGGGTTCCCTCCATATGTTCAGTGGGTCCAGAGGACCCAGCCATCCCCATGGTGTACGTTGTATGCACGCAGCCTAAAGAATTGATAGCAAAGGTCTGAAGAGAGATTTTTTTTTAGGTCCACAGTTGCAGCGTGGGTCACGGTAGCCAAAAAGGTGGAAGCAAGCCAAGTGTCCCTCGACAGATAAACAGATACACAACCTGGGGTTCATCCACGTGGTGGAATAGTACGCAGCCAGGAACAGGAGCGAGGCTCTGACTCAGGCTGCAGCGTGGACGGACCTGGAAACACGGGATGCTCCGTGAGAGACGCCAGACACCCATGGTCCCGTGGCGTGTGATTCCATGTGTGGGAAGCGTCTAGTGCAGGTCCGTCCGCAGGGACAGAGAGGGGGTCCGTGGTGGTCAGGGGCTGGGGGAATAAAGAGGGATGACTGTTTATGGGGACAGTCTCCTTGGAGCGGTGAGAATGTTCTGGAACCCGGCTTGGAAAGGCACCAGTGCTCCCAAATCGCACACTTTGAAAAGGACAAACTCACATGAATTTCACCTCAACTCTAAAAAGTCCACGATGACCTAAATGGTCCCTAGCACCCACGTTCAGTGAAACCACGGCGCACCCTCAGCAAACGCTCAGTGGGTACAGTCGCACGGTTCTCACCGCTGCGCATGCTCACGCTGGGGAAGAAAACCCCAAGGCACACTCGGCCCCGGGCTCATCCCACGGACTCCAATGAAAAGGACTTTTCGCCCTGGCTGGCGTAGCCCAGTGGCTTGAGCACGGGCTGCGAACCAAAGCGTCGCAGGTTCAATTCCCAGTCAGGGCACATGCCTGGGTTGCAGGCCACGGCCCCCAGCAACCGCACATGGAGTTTCTCTCTCTCTCTCTTTCTCTCTCCCTTCCCTCCCTAAAAATAAATAAATAAAATAATTTTAAAAAATTACACTTTGTAAATGCATTTAAAAAAAAAAAAGAAAAGAAAAGGCGTTTTCTTGTAGTTCCCAGAACGACCCGAAAATCCCAGGCACCTGAGCAGGTGATGGCTGATGTCAGCCTTTCCCGTACGACGCCGGCCTGCGTTTTCCCACCCCCACTCCCCGCTAATAAAATAGGAGCAGGGACAAAGCACGCCTGTTGCCTCGTTTGAACACCTCCACGCAGCAGTGTCAGCTCCACCGCCGGGGTAACTCAAGACTCTTCCTGGAACCATAAAGGGCTCCATGCACCCGGACGTAGAGGGTGTCCGGCGTCCGGGCCGGTCTGGGTGTCTGGACGCCTCTCGCCGAACTGCACGGGAGATGCCCCTCAGGTGGGTCTGCCTGTCTTCGAGCACGCTCTCACACTGCTTGTGGCCGGGTTTCGCCACCGATACGTGCGGCTGAAATTACGCAGTGGATTTGGTTGTGCAACTGGACGTTGAGGCGTTGGGTTAACCCGCAGGGAGGTGGGGCGTTTCCGGGAACAGACGGACGCCCCTTCTGGTGCGGACAGGACAACGCAGCGTGTGGGCTGCTGGAGAAACAACCCCCGTGAGTTTTGGGGGGGCAGATGGCACCCCCAGCGGATGCCTGTTATCTTCCTGGGCGTGGGGTGAAGGATTAGCTTTCCTCCCAGCGTGGAGGTCCCCTAAAAAATTAAGAAGCGTTGGCGTACAACCCAGCCATCCAGCCCCCAAGTTTGAAAACATGTATGTGCACCGGTATACGCACCCCCCACCCCGTGTTCACTGCGGCATTCTTCACGGTGGCCCAGACAGGGAGGCAACCTCAGAGTCCTTCCACGGAAGGTCGGATAGACAAGATGTGGTGTGTGCACCCCACGGAAGGCAACTCGGCCCCCAAGAAAAGTGGAAATACTGCCATTTCAGACAACGCGGATGGAGCTGGAGGCTATCGGGCTGAGCAAAATAAGTCAGGCAGAAAAAAATAATCAAGAACCACAGGATTTCACTCGTATGCGGGGCGTAAAGATGGAAGCAAGGAGTGAGCAAACCAGAAACACGGACGGAAACTCAGAGACAGGGACGACAGGGTGGTGGTGACCGGGGGGGAGGGGGTGGGGGAGGCAGGAGAGGGTACAGGGGGATAAATGGCAATGGAAGGAGACTGCACTTGGGGTGGCGAATATACAATATAATACACAGACGATGTACTATAGAATTGTACTCCTGAAACCTATATAATCTTCTTAAGCGGCATCACCCAACTACATTAAGTAAACGAAAACCTGAAAAAAGGATGCGTTTTCTTGGCAGAAAACCAATCCAGTATCTGCAGCTTTTCCTGCTCTGTGTGGACACGCCAGCCTCGGAGAGTGACACCACCCCCTCCCCCACGGGCGAGAACCGCCCGCCAGGGCCATGTTTGAGCTTACGTGGAGGGAAAAAAAAAGATTATGGTTTCTCCCAGGGTCATCCAACCTGCGCGGCATGTTTGTGAGATTCCGAAAAGTTCGAGGACGACGTTGTCATCCACGGCGAAATCCCAGGAGGCACCGGTGCAGGGTCACCCCCATTGCGGGGAGGTGGCACTGGGTCCGGGTGCTGTTTCCGAGGCTGGTTCGGTGGAAAGGGGCATGGGTGGGGGGGGAGCATTGATCAGAACAAGAACTGGCTGGTGGTGTCTGCCTGCAACTTCACGGAAAGGTGGGCTCTCCCCCCCGCCCCGCCGCCCCGTGAGGCCTTGCTGAGCTCCCCCTGACTCGGGAAGGAAGGCAAGCTGTTTTCCGTGCCAGCAGACCTTCTGGGCCCGCTGAGACGTATGTATGCGTTTTCACGTTTCAATGGCAGGTACAGTTAACATGATTTCACATCCGTTTCAGGCTACCCACTCGTGTGATTCACAACGTGATTCCCCAGTGAGTCTGGTCCCCGCCTGGCACGGTGCACGGGTGCTGTAATAATTACAATATTATTGACGACACGCCGCTTGTCCTTGACATGCCTGGGACTGTTCTGCAACGGCCAATGTGGGTTTCTCCTTCATTCCACGTTTATGGAATGGATGGGGGGGGGCCCTGGTTAATAACATTACGCAGGTTTCAGGTGTACGAGCCTACACACCCTCACCTGGACGTTGTATGGTGTGTTCAGCGACCCCAGTCATGTCTCCTCCCGTCACCACGTATTGCTTTACTCTCTTCTACCTCCCCCGCCCACTTTTCTGCTGGGGAAAGAATTGAGCAAAAAAAAAAAAAAAAACAAACAAAAACGAAGCCTTAGAGACACAGACGAAATTTGTACTTCTCAACCCCTTCCCTGTGTCCACGCATTCCCCCACCCCCTCTCCTCGGACAACCATCCGTCTGTTCTCCGCACTTGGGAGTCTGTTCCGTGTGTGAGTGTGTTTTGTTTGTTAGGTTCCACGTATCAGGGGCATCCGATGGTGCTTGTCTTTCTCTGGCTGGCTTAGTTCCCTGAGCGTCGTGCTCTCCAGGTCCACCCACGCTGTCGAAAATGGCAAGATTCCATTTTTTAGGGTCAAGTAATAGTCCATATTCCCTCTCTCTCTCTCTCTATATATATATATATATCATATAGAAAGAGAATTCCATTATATATATATATAATCACACCTTCTTTATCAGCTCATCTGTGTCATCTGTGGATGGTCCTGGAAAACAGATTTATTGCCATCGATCTTTCAAGAACACTTTATTTATATCACAGCACCTGGAGCAACTTGGCTCCCGAAGACCTGGTTCCTGCCATAACCACAGAGTCTATTTACGAGTCAAGAAAAATTAAACTAGACTGGTTGGGTCAGAATGCATGTGCATTCATTTACGGGGAAAAGAGTCCAAAGACTACATTTTCATCATTCCCTGCTAGGTGGGTTAGCTTTTGGCTTGCATTTACCTTTTTTTTCCCTCCGTTGGGTTCGGAGGGTACATCCAAAAAGCACACACACAAAATAAGTTCATGAGTTTTCTCTTCTCAGAGTCTTTTCGTCATCCGAGGTGCCAGTGCTGTGTTCCAGAATTCATACAAGCGTTCCAGAGGGGAAGAAAAAAGAAATGTATCCTCTCAAAGACACATGAAGATATACTTAGAATCGAATGATAAAGTGAACCCACTCGCATGCCAGAGGAATGAAGAAAACAGATTCCTCTCTCTCCGCGGTAACTTCGAAACGCGTCCAGTTATTTTTACGGCTCTGCTGCGCCAGCTCCGCAAGACGCCTTGCAAGTGATCCATGCCCGTCGGGCGATGAGAAATCTACTATTTCTGAACGTTGCGGAACTCGGGCATCCCAGCCCCCGGTCGGCCTTTACCTGGGGAAGCTCTTGCCTTCCACCTCTCCCCTCGGGGCCTTTTGAGGTCATGCCGTCGGAGCAGGGGGGCTTCTGCATCTCCACCATCAGAGCATGACTCCGTCACTCAGTCTTGGGCTGCACTCCATGGGCGGATCCCCTTTCGTCCAGCGTTTATACCCCATTCCCTGGTTGCAAACACGCTTGGCCCAAGGCCGCTCTGTGTGATGCCCTCCCTGGACGGACCCCGCCCCCCCCACTGAAGCTGGCTGGGTGGGGAGAAAAATCCCACACTTCCGTCACCTCCCCACTCAGCCACCAGCCCGTTTCCTTCCCTACTTTCCCAAATTATTTTCCATCTTCCTTCCTCGTCCTTAAAACTCCAACAGGTCTTCCCCGCTCTGAACGAAATGGTCTCCCCCGAAACCTCAGAGGGGAACCAATGTCCTGTAAACGGCTGGGGCCTGCCCTCCGCCAAGGTCACACCGCCCACCTGCCTGCCTTCCCTTTCCTTCCGTTACAGCGGAAAAACATGTCTGAGCTGGGTAACGCAGAAGCTCCTGTGTTTACCTGTTGCCCCTGGCGACCCAAAGCAGCCCCCAGGCTTGGGAAGGGCAGTTGCACCGTGTGGGGGGCAAGTCCTCAGTGACGCCCAATTCCAGTGTCAGGCGTCACCCGTGTCTTGAACAAGGAGGCCAAGTCCCAGGTCGGTGCCTGGGGTCTCAGGACTCGGGTGAAAAATCCCATTTTTCCGGTGGTGGTGGCTCCTGGATTCCTCCCAACAGCAGGGATGGGCTCGGAGCCGCCACGGCCCCGTTCTGAGAGGACCGTTTTGGGGTTCCTTCTGCAAGGGTGCTGCGAGGCTCCCCAGCCTCCCCTCGGCCACCTCGCCTGTCTTCCCATCTCTCCTCCTCCAGCGTCCGGGGACCACCTCCCGAGGAAACGGCGTCACCCGGGTCCCTGGCACAAGCCGCGTTTGGGGTGACACTCGAGAGCCCCACTCCGTAGGAAATGCTTCGTTTCCCGCCACGTTGAACAAAAACCCACGTCACTCGTCCGAGAGGAAGAAGAGGGTCCTCTCGAAGCAGAGAGGCAAGAAAAACCTTTTGCGGAGGTGTGTAACAGGTTGGTCAACACTGTCTTATTTTTCTCTGTTTTTTTCCCTTCTCACTTTTCAGCCTCGGGCAACCATGTCCCTCGTCTCTGTTCCTACGACTTTGACTCTCAGTACAACTTCATGTACATGTGAGGCCACGAAGTATCCCTTTTCCTGCGTCTGACGTATTTCCCTGAGCCTTAGACCATCCACACTCGTCCACGTGGCTGCCCAGGGCAGCGGTTCCTTCTTTTTCAGGGCCCAGTCATATTCCCCTGCGTGTGTATCCCCTTTTTTCCTCCCCCCCCCCACCGTTCCCACACAGCTTGGTTCCGTATGGCAGCCGTTGTCCGTAACAGTGCTAGGAACTCAGAGGTGGGGGTATCCCTTAGAAATCCCATTTTCATTCCCTTTGGTTCAATGCCCATGGGCAGAATCACTGGATCCTAACGTAGGTCCGTGTTTAATTATTTGAGGGACGTCCATACAGTTTTCTGCAGCGGTTGCACCCGCTCCTCATTCCTACCGACAGAGCACAGGGGTTCCCTTTGCCCCGCGTCCTCGCCGACACTAGTTAACCTCTCCTCTTGTGGCTGATGCTCACTCGCACAGGCGTGTGGTGACACCTCGCTCTGCTTGCTATTCGCGTTCTGTCATGCTCAGGAACGTCTCCTGTATCTGTTTTCATGCATCTGTCGGCCATGCATCTATCTATCCCCTTTGGGAAAACGTCTAATTCGTTCCTCTGTCCACTTCTTCATCCCATGGTTTCCTTGCTGCTGTTGAGTTCATCGCATCTTCCTGGACAGGGTGCGTTTTAGCAGCAAGGAGTTAACCAGGCCCTGGCTGGTGTGGCTCAGTGGATTGAGCATGGGCTTTGAACCAAAGGGTCGCCGGTTCGATTCCTAGTCAGGGCACATGCCTGGGTTGCAGGCCAGGTTCCCAGTAGGGGGTGCACGAGAGGCAACCACACATTAATGCTTCTCTCCTTCTCCTTCCCTTCCCTCTCTCTCTAAAAATAAAAATAGCCCTGGCTGGCATAGCTCAGTGGACTGAGCATCGGCCTGCAAAGCAAAAGATTGCTTGTTCGATTCCCACTCAGGGCACATGCCTGGGCTGCAGGCCAGGTTCCTGGTGAGGGGTGTGTGAGAGGCAACCATGCATGGATGTTTCTCTCACTCTTCTTCTCCCTCCCTCTATAAATAAATAAAATCTTTAAAAATATATATATACATAGATAAAAAAAATTAAAAATCTTTGAAAAAAAGGAAGTTAAATCGTTTTCAAATGAACTCTTTTCAGGGGGCTGACGGGACCCGGCATGAATGTCAAACGATGGGGACCCACGTCTCAAGCCCACAGAGCCGACAGTTGTAACCCGGGTCACCTGGGATTTCCCACCGAGAATCAGAGCACTGTGGGAAGAAAGGACCCAGTGGAGCACCTGACCCTAAGTCAAACACCCAGGTGCATGCTGAGACACTGCTGAAAACGGACAAGTCACCCAGATGTTGCAACAGAGACCTCCAGCAAAGTTGGGTGTCTAACGCATCACCTCAAACTTGCACGGAAAGGGACCGAGCGATGCCTTGGTTTGGGACAAAAATAATCCCCACAGATAATTCTAGGTTGACACCCATGTACGTAGGCTGGTAGCAGCCTTAAGAATGAAAATACTGCCCTGGTTGGCGTAGCTCAGTGGATTGAGAGCGGGGCTGCAAACCAAAGCATCGCAGGTTCGATTCCCAGTCAGGGCACATGCCTGGGTTGCAGGCCATGACCCTCAGCAGCTGCACATTGATGTCTCTCTCTCTCTCTCTCTCTCTCTCTCTCTCTCTCTCTTCCTTCTCTAAAAATAAGTAAATAAAATCTAAAAATAAAAAAATAAATAATAAAGAATGAAAATACTGATAAACGTTGGTTTGGTGGGTTAACTCCTCGACTCACCAATCACTTGACTCACTGCGCGTATTGGCCCCACGGGCCAATCTGTTGTTCTTCGGCCCTTGGGGCCGTCTCGAAGAATTCACTACGACAACCCCGAAAATGAAATGTAAACAAACGTCGTCTTGCCTTCAAAGCAAAGCGGAGTGTTCCAAAAAAAAACGGTTGATGTTAATGGTCGCGCGTGCGGGTGAAAGCAGGAATCCCGGCCTGACAAAGACGGAGCGCTCTGGCTCCCGCCCACCTGGCCCAGAAGGAGGGGAGGGAAGGTGTTTCTGCAGGAGCGGGCACGCAGCCTCCCGTGAGCTGTCGGGGGGAATCTGGGCTGCAAAACAGCGCGATGGAGTTAAACAAGCTCCTGCTTTCTATAGACACACGGTTGGCGTTTTCTGGTACTGTGGACAACATGTCACGTCTATACAATGTGGAGAACAGGCAGTATGCATGCGTGTTATATATGCACACGCAGATGACTGTGAATGTCTCGGTGATGCCGTTTTTACCTGCATCTACCTGAAGCCCAGCGAGTCCGTCCCACCTGTAGCGGGAAACTTGGACCGTGTGGGGTTTTTAGGTTGAAGAAGAACCAAAGGGCACACGGTGATGGTCATCCCCTGTCCTGTACCGGCTAAGGAACTGACCGCTACTCCATGGGAAGAACCAGTTACAGGGGATCGGAGAGGAATGTTGGCTGATGGGGGTGTTGGTGCCAATCTCAGGGGGTCCTGGATGTAAGATGTGAATGGAAACTGGCCCGGGGCCTTGGTCTGGTTGCTCAGGGGGTTGCAGCGTCATCCTGTGCACCAGATAAGTGGTGGGGTTCGATTCCCAGTCAGGACACTTGCCTGGGTTGCAGGTTGAGTCCGTGGTTGGGGTGGATATGGGAGGCAGCTGATCAATGTTTCTCTCTTTCCCTCTCCCTCTCTCTCTCTCTCTGTCTCTCATTCTCTGCCTGTCTTCTACTCTCTGTAAAATCAATTACAAATATCTGCAGATGAAGATTAAAAAACCACAGCCCTTTTCTTCCGACCTTGCCCCTACGCCAACTGACTGGACCAGGGACTTTCAATTGTCCCCCCAAGTAGCTTCTTTGACATCTTTGTTCTGTCTCCTTAGGCAGATCTGAGAGACTCTATGTTCCAAACTGCCTGGAGACCTCACTCCAGCCAAACTCAATGTGGCCAGTGTGTGCCACCCCCTGTGGGGTCAGTCCTCTTAGCACAGCCGAGCGGAGCCATCTGTGAGTTCACGGGCCGGCTCCCACACACCAGCGCCCCGCGAGAAACAGAACTTGGGGTGCTCTCTCTCATCTGTCTTTCTGCCAATGAGGGGTTCCCAAACGTGCCTGAACATAGGCAGCAAGGGAAGGCCTCTCCAAACTGGCGATGCCTGGCCTGCACCCCACATCAATGACGCATCATATGGGGGGTATGTTCTTGGGACCAGTGTCTGTAAAGATTTTCCCATGATTCCAATGTTCAATAAGGTTTAGGAGTCTCTGATCCAGGTATTTAACCACTGATTAAATAAGGAAACTATTTTTATTTTAAGATTTTATTTATTTATTTTTTAGAGAGGGAAGGGAGGGAGAGAGAGGGAGAGAGAGAGAAACATCCATGTGCGGTTGCTGGGGGCCGTGGCCTGCAACCCAGGCATGTGCCCTGACTGGGAATTGAACCTGCGACGCTTTGGTTCACAGCCCGAGCTCCATCCACTGAGCTACGCCAGCCAGGGCTAGGAAAAGATTTTTTTACTTGCCTGCTGTTGCCTACTCTGATGTGTCTGAATTTTCACAGACACACTTGAGACCGTCATCCTGAAAGCTCTGTAAAGCGTGCTGCCCCACACACCCCTGAAATCATCCTCAGGTTCCCCCCCCCAATACAGCATCACAGGCTAAAGGCACACCAATGTACCTAGGGACCCCAACTGGATCCGGTGTTTTAGGTCAGTTTACCTGTGAGCTTGTGGACATGTTTTTTAATAACCTATTTTTTCATTAAAAAACTAATGGGGGCGGACACACGTGATTGGCATTTGTCTAAACCTGTAAAACATCCGACACCAAGACGGCATTCAAGGTCAACGGCGGACTCTGGGTGGTGGGGACCTGCCACCGTAGGTTCCTCCGTGGCACCTGTTCCACTGCACTGGGGGGGTGATGATTCACGAAAATCTGTGTGTGTGTGTGTGTGTGTGTGTGAGAGAGAGAGAGAGAGAGAGAGAGAGAGAGAGAGACCGGAGGTGGGTGGGAAACCTCTGTATCTTCCTCTCCATTTTCCTGAGAACCTAGGCCGGCTGCAGAAAATAATGTAAAAAAATAAAAAGCTAATTTCCTTTGTGCAGATGAAAAACATTTTCTCCCCTGGTCATGGCCTTAGAAAGTGAAGAGAGTTATTGAGCTTTTCAATGACTTCATTTGGAAGCCTCAGTCTTTCCACTCAGCTGAGCAAGATCCCCGAAACTGGGACCCCGATGTCCCCTGCACACCTGTGGGTCCATAGTCCCAATGTCTCCCCATTCCTGTTCTCCCAACCAGAGAGCAACTTGGGGGTCACAGGTGGCCTCATTCACACCCATCAGATCAAGCAAGAATGTGCAGCTGACTTGACTTCAATTCTTGATCAATTATTTTTTAAAAAAACCAACAACATCTTTCTTGGGCTTTGGACAGTGAGATGCAGTATATGAAGGACTCACCCACAGGTCTGTATATACATTTTCCTTGTGGGTGTGTTTCCTAAGGTTTGAGGTGGTGTGCGTGGCTCTGTCCAGTGAATCTACTCTGTGGACATGGAGTTTTGTCCAAACCAAACCCAGAGACACAGAGGTCTCCTAAAGTCCATGGAATTCCAGAAGCTGGTACATGCCTACACACCACCTCTTTATTTCTTTTGTCCTTTGTCCCCCAAACACTACCATTGCCACAATACAAAAAAGAATAAAATAGGAGGAAAGCGTGACTTAGGGGTACACCACATTTTACCTATAAAATGCAAAAAAAAAGTGCATTATGAGTGCATGTATAATGCACACTTTTTTGCCCAAGCTTCTGAGGGAAAAATAAGGAAGCACATGATACACCAGTAGTCCCTGAAATACCTTGTATCCGTTCCTGTGCCTTGTAATTATTTGGTACATCAAATTTCTCATACTGTAAGACACTCAAAAATAAATGCTAAAATTCCTTTACCATACCAAAAAAAATGAGTATGTAAATATCCATAAATAAAACTCGAAGTAAAAATTAAAATGAAAGGTTGTTGTCCTGAAAGTTGGGGCCGAACACATAGGTGTCCATGAGAGACGGGGGTGCGTCACCCACGGCCAAACATGGCTGGCCGATGGCAGCACCTCCACACTGACCATGTCTCCGAAGGGTTGGGAAAGAGCACTTCTTCGCGTGCGTGGAGCAAGCCCTGGTAGCCGAAGAAAACAGGTCGTAACGTGCTCTACAGCCAACGTCGTAGCTGCATAAAGAAACGATTAGGATTAATAGGGTCTCAGCACATGGGGAAGGGTCCTCCGGTGTTTTAGAAGAGAAACGGACCTGCGTGGTGAAACATTGTTCGGTGGTATACGTTCCCCACGAGCTAAACAGGAGACCCCGGGAGACTTCAGGACCAGCCGTGCCGGCTGAGTGACCCCAGTGCACACTGGGCTTTGCAGCAGCCAGAAGCTCGTCTTCTGAGGTATAGAGTTTCCTCCTGTTCAGCTTTCTCCTTCAAGACAAGCTGGCAGGCAGTGCTTTCTTGAACACCCCAGCAGTGCAGAACCGCCTCTGTTGATTCCTGGGAGGAGGGCGGTGGGGGGGCGTGTGGGGGGGCATGGCGTGCCAGCTCAGTGCTAGACACGCGTGAGGCACCGGAGATTCAGGAGGGAGCACACGCAGGCAACCGTGCCCCCGGAAATGCACAGTCTGGGAGAGGCAGACGGTACTAAAACATCTGACAGATCGCTGCACGGTTACAGACCGTGGGGGGGTGGAAAGGAAAGCCACGCAGAGAAAATGGGGAGCAGAGGGACTGGGTCGGTCCCGGGGGTCAGAGATGGGGGGCTCTGTGGTTCGGGGTCTGCCTAGGAGACTCAGTATGTCCATGGAGTCCAGCAGATGGAGGTGGACGCGGGGGAGAGTTGTGGGCGTAGGAAGGCATGTGGAAGAGAGAGAGGGAGAGACAACAAGTAAAGTCAGTCCCTGGCTGGTGTGGCTTCTTGGTTGGAGGGGCATCCTGTGCCCCCACAACTGGGGGGGTTGATTCCTGATCAGGGCAGGTGCCTAGGCTGCAGTTTCGATCCCCAGCTGGGGTGCCTACAGGAATCCAACTCTCTCTCTCTCTCTCCCTCTCTCTCCCTCTCTCTATCTCTCCCTCTCTCTCTCTTTTTCTCTCTCTATCTCCCTCTCTCTCTCTCTCTCTCTCTCTCTCTCTCCCTCTCTCTCCCTCTCTCTATCTCTATCTCTCCCTCTCTCTCTCTTTTTCTCTCTCTCTCTCCCTCTCTCTCTCCCTCCCTCTCTCTCTCTCTCTCTCCCTCTCTCTCTCTCTTCCTCTCTCTCTCCATCTCCATCTCCATCTCCATCATCTGTCTCTTTAAAAGGCAATGAAACAAATGTCTCGCAGGGTGGACAACACCAGGGGATGGAGCCGTATGGACCATGCTAGGGACGTTGTCGTTTGTAAGAGCAAAGGCGAGCACTTGAAGTGTTTGACGGCTCAGGGCTGCCTTGCGTAGAGAGGAACTTTGCAGAGGTCCCCATGGCCGCAGCTGGGAGAATACGGATTGGAGAATTCCACAGCATGGCCGGCCTCAGGAAGCAGAGGAAGGGTCCCGGGGAGAGACCACAGTTATCGTCCACTAAACGGACGGTGGCGAAGATGATTGTACGCGTTGTAGTGACTGCCACCCACTTGGGTTGGCGACGGATGAAGACCAAGGGAATGCAGGCTCTGGCATTGCTGGCTTCCGGAACAAGGCCTTGCAACGCTGGGCCGGGACTGTGGTTGTCCGTCTTGAGGAGTCTCGTGACCTTTACGAGAGCAGAGACCAAATGTCGGAGATGGAATTCAGCCAAGACACCTGGGGTGTGCAGACCACAGCTAGCTGGAAACGTGAGTTTGGAATGACCCGTCTGGAGGTGGACCGAGGCCATCCTATCAGAAAATATCACAGCAATGAGTAGGATAAGAGAACATAGTCTAGGGGTCGACCCTTGAGGCTCTGCGACCTTCAAGGGTCTGCTGAAGGTCAAAATGCATCATTTGAGTTAAGTGATTCTCACGGAGTTGGAAGTTTTTACTGCCAGATACGAGGCATGCCCCTACGTAGAAATTTGACCTTATCTCCAGGATGAGAGGCGTAAAGAAACAGAAAACTGTACTTGAACAATGATTAAAATAAACTTTATAAAAAGAATGCATTAGCCCTGGCTGCCGTAGCTCAGTGCATTGAGCACGGGCTGCGAACCAAAGTTTCGCAGGTTCGATTCCCAGTCAGGGCACATGCCTGGGTTGCAGGCCACAACCCCTAGCAACCGCACGTTGATGTTTCTCTCTCTGTCTCTCTCTTTCTCCCTCCCTTCCCTCTCTAAAAATAAATAAGTAAAAATCTTTAATTAAAAAACAAGGATGCATTAAAAAACTTTTAAAAAAAAGGAAGAAAGAAAGAGGAGTGTGAGGACCAGCAGCTCAGAGAACATGGCTCACTGCCATCCTGTAGGCAGACGCATGTTGTGTTATAACACCTGCCTGCGGTGCTACAACACCTGTCGCTGGAGGGAAGGTACCTGCTTCCCGATACGTCTCTCAGCGCTTTGCCCAGAGGGTTTAAAGTCAGCACGCGCTTGTGAGCTCCGTGTTCCTGATGGCAGTGCACACATCTGCGCGGAGATCATGAATATGCAGACACAGACATCCCCCGCTCCGTGGCTCAGCCACAGTCCGAACGCCGTGGCTGACTCTCATTTTTCAGTGTGGAAACTTCCCCAAGTCACCAAGTTCATGAAAAGCAGCCGACCGCGCCTGAAATGGTGTGTCTACAATTATAGTCAAGAAGTAGGGCTCTTTTAGGGGACTCCATCCCCCCCAAAAAAAGACAGAAAGATGGGGTCTGCTTCCCCAGAGAATTGTTTCAGAAGGAGGCATTTCTGGCTTTCTGGGAGGAACTGCCTGTCTCAGCAAGTCTGGGCAGGCACAGGGCTCAGCTGCAAATGGGATTTCCTTTCCCAGCTTGCTGACGGGGCGCGGCGGCTGCCGCAGAGCACCTGGTGGCCAGAGGCTACAGGCCGCCCCCCCTCCCCCACCCGCCGTGTGGTCACTGTGTGGTCAGCGGCCAGTCCCGCTGCACAGAAGGCAGACAGACGGCGTAGTCCAGAGAGCCAGCCTCAGCCTCCATCGTGAGCCAGGAGCTCCTCAGGAAGGGGGGCGATCCGCTCTTCTTCCCAGAAAGATCCCGGCGAGGATGCAACTATTGCACCGTGGCCCCCCAGCTTGCCGGGCGCCACGGGAGATGGCGTGAGGGGAACTCTGGCCGCTGCAGGAAGGAGCGAGTTCCTGGAGCGGGCGAAGGGCCTCCCACACGTGGGTCGAGCGTAGAGAAGGGGACATCAGGAGCTCCAGGAATGGGCAGTAGCCACAGGGCCGGCCTGGCTGCAGGGACAGGACAGAGGTCCAGGATGGACTCACCGTGTCGTGTCTCTGTGGCTCCGTGTCCGCCCCTCACGTGGGCCCGCTCTGCGCGGCGACCCCACTGTCCCTTTCTCCCCTCCTCCCCCCACCCACAGCCCCCGCTGCCGTCTCTGTCCTTTCCCCCCTGCCCTCCGCGCTCGGACGAGAACGCCGCGTCCACCTAGCTCTGAGCACGTTCTAGTTCAGTCCGTCGTCTCTTCTGGGACATGTTTCCTTGAAACCCGAGAGCGAGAAACGGAAGACACTGAGGGTCCCCCCCACCCCCGCCCCGTGAGGTTACGTGACATGACCGTGAGGGCAGAGGCTGCGCTGACACAGAGAAACGTGTTACCGGGCCAGAGAGGCCGTCCCCCGGATCCCCCAGATCCCGGCTGGCTCCGGGAGATGCCGACGAACCTGGGGCTGATTTTCCCGCTATGATGCCTGCACATGCTTCCGCAGGTCAGCCGGAGGTTATAGGGGGATTAGCGGGTGAGGCCGCACAAAGCCGTAGTCACGCCTCAGGCAGCTCAACACCTTTTGAGCAAAGGATCTCAGCGCCTAGAGCTGCGATCTGAAATCTAGCTTCTACGGGTATTAATTTACACACCCTGGAGGCCAGAGGCTGACACCCAGGGGTGCGCAGGGCTGGCTCCCCCTGAGGCCTCTCTCTCTCCTGGGCGTGTGGACGGCCGTCTTCCCCCTGTGTCCTCCCACGGGCGTCCCTCTGGGTGTGTCTGTGTCCTCACCTCCTCTTCTTATAAAGCCCCTGGTCAGAGCGGGGGAGAGCCCACCCCCAGGACCTACGTTACAATACTTACGTCCTTACAGACCCCCCGTCTCCAAAGGATGGCTGAACAGGAGCCAGCCAAGGAGCCCACGTTTGTCTGGAACGTGCTGCTGGGTTTGGACGACTCCAGCCTGCTGAGTCACCCCCCGACCGCGCAGCCCCCCAAAGCAGGTCCAGCTCTGCTGCCCTGGCTGGCACGTGGGGACCCAGCTTGCGGCGGAGACCTTGGCCGGCTACGCCAGGACCTTCCTGCCTGACGCCTTTTGTCTCCCGGCCCTCGTTGCCCCCAGCGCTGGAAGGGACAGTCAAGAGCAAGGAGCGGGGAGACGTGGAGGAGGCAGGGGCGCAGCGACCTGGCTGCCCCAGGTCAGGGGGTGCCTCTCTGGTCGGCTGCGGTGAGCGGAGCGGAGGTCTCGGGGGTCGTTACCAGTCTACGGGAAATGCTTGTATTTTTTTCCCAACGTCGGCCTGCACTTGGTGGCGTGGAATCACTGTTGGCTTGTCGGTTACTTAAGAGCGGGCACGAAGAAAAAAAAATTGCAGGACCCATGGAGTTTTTCTGCAGCAACCAGGGAAGCCTCCCCCGCCGGGGTGCATGGAGAAGGGTTTGTAGCAGGGGAAAGTGAGGTTGCTTTTCACCCAGGGTTGGGGGCTGAACTGTGGTCCCCAAAGTCACATGTTGAAGCCCTGACGCCCCCCCACCCCACGCCAGGACCTCAGAATGGAAATGGATTTGGAGATGGGTCTTTCCAGAGGGGATGAAGGTAATATGGGGTGACTAGGGTGGTTCTGATCCCACAGGACCGGGGGCCTTTGTAAGAAGAGGAGCTGGGGACACAGACACACCCAGAGGGACGCCCGTGGGAGGACACAGGGGGAAGAAGGCCATGCACACGCCCAGGACAGAGAGAGAGGCCTCAGGGGGAGCCAGCCCTGCCCAACCTGTGGGTGTCAGCCTCCAGCCTCCAGGACGGGGAGGGAGAACAGTCCCTCCATACCCGTCCACACTGTGTGCACCCCTGAGCCGGCGAGTGTCCCTCTTCTCAGACCTTTGCAACGACCGGGATGACCACGGTAGCTTCTGTCACAGCGCTGGGTTCACTTTTTTTTCCCCCACCGGCCGCTCCTATGTGTCATCTTGGGCCCACGTCAAAGCTGATTTCCAGACAAAGGTGGCTTCTAGAGTTCTGAAAGCTTAGCACAGAGGGTCCCTGGCGAGAAGCTTTGACTTTGCGAGACGGATCTAGTGCGTGTGTCTCTGTTCCCTTTTGCCATAAAGGGCTGCCATTCCTTCATCACGTGTAAGAAATATCGGCTGGACCAACTGGAGCAATAGCAAACGTCCAGTTGCCTAAAGCATTCTACAGTGCCTCATGCACATTGAGCAGGAAAGATGGCCCCTTTGATTCAGGTTATACAGACTCGTGAGCTGCCCTGGCTGCTGTAGCTCAGTGAATTGAGTGTGGGCCTTCGAACCAAAGGGTCACGGGTTCGATTCCCAGTCAGGGCACATGCCTGGGTTGCAGGCCAAGCCCCCAACAAGCGGCACGTAACAGGCAACCACACACGGATGTCTCTCTCCCTCTCTCCTTCCCTTCTTCTCTCTTTAAAAATAAATAAATAAAAATCTGAAAAAAAAAACTAAAAACAAACAAGAAACTCCTAAGTCTTGCGTCCTTGTGAAACACAGGAAAGGAGTAGCATTTTCAGAACCTCCGCAAGAAAGTGCGTTGTCTCCCTTCGAGTTCAACCCCTGCCTACGTTGGCTTTGCTTTTGAAAGTCCTCCCTGAGAGCAAGAGGCAGGGAGCGGAGAGCCTTTCAAAGCCAGAGTGGCAGAGCAAGCCCCACAGGCACACGGCACAGAGCCCGTGGGGACGAGCCATCGCAGGTCCTGTTGGAAACATCACCCACCCCCGTGGGGTGACGTTCTCTGCTCTGGAGGAAGCCATGCAGCGTTCGCTGACTGGAGGGGACACAGGGCAGGCGTGCCTGGGTGCCTTACGTGTGCGGCTGGCCTCTCCACAAAGATTCCTCGCTCGGGTCTAATCAGGAAACTATCTCCATGTCTAGACAGAGGGCGAGGCCTGGCAAGGGGTCGGCAGGGCTGTTGCGGATGCCGTGGGCTGGAGCCGTCTTCCGGGGAACCTTGGACGACCCTGTGGTCGTGCGGCGAGGAGAAGGAGTCCCGCGGCAGGAGCTGCCCTGCCGGGTTCCGCAGGAGACGCCGACAAAGTCTGAGCAGAGAGCCTGCTACACATCCCTTGCACGAAACGCGGCTCGCTGAGGTCACTGTTGGCAAGAGCCACCGATGATCAATGATCATTATTTCCTGCTCTTCACGTTGCTGGTACTTTCTTTTCTTTTCTTTTTGCATGTGGTCATCTTCAATTCCCCAAGAAGCGTTTTCCCATCCTGACGGCCTCGTTTCCTCTTGCACGTAAAGGTGAAATTATCTCGCGCCTTTACCGCCTCGTCGGTAGGCAGCGTGTCTGGAATAGTGTGAAGTCACGGAAAGAACCAATTGCCCAGTGGGCGAAAAATAAACGTAGAGTAACAACCAGGAGCCGACGTCTCCAGTGGCAATCGAAGCACGTAAAACCGTCCCGATAAAATGCGGGAAAGGCTTCCTGTCTGCTCCTTACGTCACAGGCATTATCTTTCCCAAAGCAGTGAGTCAGGACTCTTGTGATGGCCCGAGGGGGGAGCTGGACGCCGGGCCACTGGTTTGGCCCGCGTCTCCGAGCCCTTAACCACCCCTCTACACACGACGGCGCGTTTCGGAGCTCGGCCTCATCGTTTACATGTGGGTTTTCCTTCTTCTGTTCCCATCGGGGTCTTGGAGTCCTTTCAGCGTCTAAATACACGGAGACGTCTGTGAAACAGAAACTTGGCTAGAAAAAAATTTTTTTCTTGATTTTTTTTCCTTTCTTTTTTTGTTACTCCAATTAAAAAAAATTGTTTTTTTTTTTTACCTCCCTGTGAGCAGAGGAATATAACGGACGGAAAGTGGCAACCCCACTGGAGAAGAAGTAGCTCCTTAGGGGTGAGCAGGCACCAGGAACGCTTGAGCCTTTGTTCTAACACCGGCTGGGCTGTGGCATTAAGGGGGACCGGGGCTGAGCTCCCCGCTCCATTGTGGATTCAAGACGTAACGTGGGGTGTGTTTTAGTGGTGCTTCCCAGAAGGGGCCAGAGGTTCTTTCTCCGCGTGACTGACGTGTCTCTCCAGCACAAACTCTGCAAATCTCTCTCTCTCCTCTTCCCCCAAAACCCTCAAAACTGTTGGGGGGAAATCCTTTGTTTCCAGAAGTACAGAGTTGTGGATAGCCCTGCACCGCCGAGCTGTAAAGAGGCGGCATGGGCTGAAGCCCTGGGCTATGTCCTCGCCACCCCTGGCCCTTTTCGGCCCCCCTACCTCAGAGTGTGGGGAAATGCTGGGTCTCCTGGAGCTTCTCCGAGAAGGAAGAAGCCTCCAGACTGATCTTCCTGTGTGGGGGATGCCAGGGGAATTTCAGCCAGGTTCTCAGGGCTCTCCAGGAAATTCCTTTCAAAAAAAAGAACATATTTGGATGAAGCAGAGTGGGTGTATCGGAAGTGTACGTGGCGCGTCTTTCTTTTTTAAAAAATTTCTTTGAAAGATTTTATGTATTTATTTTTAGAGAGGGAAGGGAGGCGGGGGGAGAGAGAGAGAGAGAGAGAGAGAGAGAGAGAGAAACATCCATGTGCAGTTGCTGGGGGCCGTGGCCTGCATCCCAGGCATGTGCCCTGACTCGGAATCGAACCTGCGACGCTTTGGGCATCTTTCTTACAGAAAACAGGACTCTGGAAGAGTGTCTCTTGTGTAAGGAGGTACTCTGTGTGTCCTTGTCCGAAAGTTTATGTGGTCACCGTCTGTCTGTCTGTCCAGAGAGATGAATGAAAAAAATGGCCTCTTCTTGCTCAGCACAGCACATCAACACCAGGCGTGAACTGGCGGTGGACTTTTCTCCACTCTCGCCTCGACAGCTCTTCCGTCACTAGCACCTGAGCGTTTCAGTCCATCAAAGCCCATCCGATCCAGGTGGGGAAGAATCTCATCCCAGAACCTGGCGATGGGGGAGGCAGCTTGAGGTTTCCATGATTTCGGTCGGTTGCAACGCGAGCTGTAGGTTCTAAGTCCCACGACCCATCTGTCAGCATCTGGGATCTCCACCTGTGGAAATCGGGGTGCATGCGATGCTGACGGCATACCAACATCACCTGGAGAGCTTACGGCCGAACCCAGTACCAGGTGCTGCCCCTGGAGTGTCCGGCTGCTTCCTCCTCAAAGGGTGGTCTGTGGACACGCAACATCAACATGCCCTGCTTTTTTGGACCCCGCCTCGGAGCTCCTGAACCAGAACTGCATTGTAACAAGATCCCTGGGTGAGCCCTGGCTGCCGTAGCTCAGTGCATTGAGTGCGGGCCTGGGAACCAAAGGGTCGCTGGTTCGATTCCCAGTCAGGGCACACGCCTGGGTTGTGTGCCGGGTCCCCTGTAGGGGGCGCATGAGAGGCAACCACACATGGATGTTTCTCTCCCTCTCTTTCTCCCTCCCTTCCCCTTAGTCTAAATATAAATAAATAAAATCTTAAAGATCCCTGGGTGATCCAGTGCCCATCAACATTTAGAAGCACTTCTCTATGAAGACTTCTCCAATCCTTATATTTTGGCTTTTGTTTATTTTTTAAAAAATATTTTTTATTGTTGTTCAAGCACAGTTGTCTCCATTTTTCCCCCCACCCCAGCCATCCCTATCCCCTACCCTCATATTATGGTTTTCCTTGCTGCCAGGCATTAGGCACATTACCATGCTTGCTAAAATTAGAAGGTACCAATTTTATATTAAGAAGGTCTTAGCTAGCAGTCCATCCATGCAACACAGTCACCCCAGAACACTCCTTTGCATGCCCAGATAGTACATCGACACTTCTCATGGGATTTTTTTTTTAAGATTTCTTTAATAGATACTTATGCTCCCAACCCTGTAATTTAATGCAGGAGAAATCATGAGCCAAACAGGAACCTTAAACCTCTTTCAAAGTGAACGGGATTGAGAAAGACGCCTTTGATGGGTCATCACTTTTTAAAAAAAAAAATCTGAAACTGAAGCTAAACCCCCAAAAGAGTGTCTATTCCAATTCCAGGGCACCATGTGGAACGGCAGAAACAAATTATATGTTAACGATTTGCAGCCACGAATTCCCCGATCATCAGTGTCTGGCTGAGTAGGCACAACTCACAAAAAAAACTTTCTTTTTTTTAAAAAAAAAAAAGAGGACATTCTTCCGGCTCAGGCTTTATTTTTCCATTTGGAAATCGGCTTTCTCTTTCAATGTACAGCTCCTCTGATTGTATTTTTTTTTTTTGAACCAGCACTTATTTTCCTCCTTTCAAGCTACCTGCTCAGTGACAGTAAGAATGTGCTTTAGCCTTCCCTTTATGCTATTTTTATTTTCATAGTCCTTGCCAAAATGATAGAAGTAGATGCAGTCGCTTCCGTCTGTTAAATTTTTTAATAATTTTGTGTGTGTGTGTTAGAGCCTGATTTACCCCTTGTTCCAAAATCTGTCTTCTGCCTGTAATCAATACTCATCATTTGCGTTATTTTAGGGGAAATCCGGTATGTTTTGCATTTATGGTGTGTTTTTATTTTGTCGTAAAAACCACTGCGGGTTTTTTTTTTCCTGTGCTGGGCTCTGGATAATAAAAATTCCTAAAAATGTCATTTTCTCCCCGCTTTGGGGTGTAGCTGGGTTAAGACTCCAAAGCGTTTCTCTGTCATCAAATGTCGCCCCTGACTCCGGCGCCCAGGCAGAAAAGAAGGAGTCCTTTGAACGGATGTCACTTTTATTTTCCGAGGGCTCCGTCCCCGTAATGGTTTGCAAATGCCTGGCACATACTGGCGGAAACGCCCGGAAGGCACGAGGCTGGAAACGATCAGAGAGAGATAGGGAGCCTCTTTCAGTGTCACACGTGGAGACGGTGGCTCGGCCTGTCAGCACCGTGGCCTCGAGAACGGGGAGGGTGGCCCTTGGGGAATACGGGGTGTGGCAACCAGGCTTGACCTCGGGTGGGTATGGGAGGCAGCTAGGGAGAGTCTGCCACCGGAAGAAATCCTTGCTGCGGATGCCACCATCACCACTGTCACCATGTTCTCACCATCATCGGCATCATCAGCATCATCACCACCATCCTCACCATCAGCACCATCATCGTCACCGTCCTATGGATGCTCAGGAGTCATCAACGTTTGCTCAAATGTCAACCCGCGTGTCCCGTCCGTCTCCAGGTGCCAACGGCCAGCAGCGTGAGTGACCAGCAGATTTAGCGAGTAAACGCTTCGGCCTCCATCCAAGAGAGAGGTCCCTAGGTGGAGAGGCCGGCCTGTGCAGAAGGACCTGAGGTGCGTTCCTCTCATCACGTGTGACACTGTGGAAGTGTGCAGATTGCCATGCACGTATCGGTGTAAAACCACAGGCATTTGTTGTCTTATCACGCGGAACGCCACAGCCCCGAACTGAAGGTGGGAGTTGTTCCCGGTCCTTGGCTCAGGGCCCCTCCTCCTCACCTCAGTCCAACCTCTGTGTCTCTGGACACATGTCCTTTCCCTAGCATCCGGCCTCCCGCCCCCCTTTGATCAGGATGCTGTCTGTCCCTGGTGGACAGAGATCAGGGAGTGCCTTGAAAAAAAACCTTTCACAAATATCTACAATGGGCTCGATGGGAACTGGTCATGAGACATGCCCACCCCGATGAAACAATGCACTGTGACATTGACCTATCTCAGCTGAGGGGCAAACAAAACCCCCCGCCCTGCTACCTGCACTCACCTGGATACCCATGAGCACAGCGTCCTCTCCTGGGCAAGGATATAGGAGGTATGTCGTGCACAAGCATGTATTTATTGTAAAGAAAAGAAATGTAACGTTTCAAGTACCAGAGATATTCCGCACGGTCCTTCAGGGTGCACCTGTGACCCAAGAAAGGTACGAAGAGATGGATTTCGGGGCACCAGCGCTGGCCGAACGTGCAGCACATCTGTCTCCAAAGGAACGAGGCTTCTCTCACTGACGGCTGTAAGGTAATTCAGTATCACCTGGCGGTTGGAAAGGATGGTGTGTAATTCATTTAGCCATTGATGGAGTATTCAATTGGGTGGAGAATATATAACCAAGTAGGAAAACATCCCCCGCTGAATTTATTTCCTTTTTAAAACTTTTTTTTTTTTTACTTACTGTTTTATTTGAGGCACAGAGAGAAGGGAGAGAAGAACATTGATTTGTTGTTCCACGTATCGATACCTCACTGGATACCTCTTGCATGCACCCTGACCGGGGATGGAACCCGCAACCTTCGCATATCGGGACGGCGCTTTAACCAACTGAGCTACCTGGCCAGGCCACATGCACTGCCTTTGAAAGCACAGCGTTACCTGTTATTTCTGTTGCTGCGCTGATGGCAGCCCCGTCTTAGGCACACCTGCCAGGTCCCTGTGTTCCTAGTGCCCGTCGTGACGGAAGCCGGAGACGGAGCCGCTCACGACTTCCGCAGCTGCCCACCCTTTCCCCTGCCTCAAGGTCATCCTCATGATTGCGGCAGCATCTGTATCTGCTGTTCCTGCCGCCCCTTCCGCCACACATACAGACTGCCGTTCCCACACGTGCAGAACGAACGGAACTTGGACCTGCCTCCCTTCCAAAAAGGGAAAAAAGAAGGAGAAAGTGTCACTTCCCAGGTGTGGTGGCATCAGCCATCAGGCCCCAGGGTTCGTGCCGATGTACAAACATGTTCCTTGGTTGAACTGGCTCAAAAAAAAGTCCTGAAAGGTTTCACTGCTTTTGCAAACGGTTGCATAACACAACCACGTGGCGTGTCACTCAGGAACACGGAATATTTGGCCCATAAATAAAGGCCGCTCGTCTTAGATACCAGGGCACGGCACGTGAGGAGACTGGGGGCCCTTCCTTTGGAAGGCGGGTCTCCTGTTGCAAGGTCCCCATTCCAGTGTGCCTTCCACTTTTTTTTTTTTTTTTTTTTTTGCTGAGACTTGCAGAAACATGGGCTCAGATTATGTTGTCAAATTATCTTTTTTTTTTTTAGTCCGGTTATGCAATCTAATTTGCAGTCAGGGCTTTTGTAAGCACTTTTTTTTTTTTTTTAAGAAAGAAGGAGGTTTGACTGCAAAGTCCATGACAGTTAGATTTATGTTTCCCCACGGACGGGGTGACCCTCGGGTTAGAGGCAGGACTTGGACGCCATCACTGGCGTTGAGAATCAGGGGGCGATGATGTTAGACGGAGAGAAGATAACACAGGGCAAAGGCGTCCCAAGAACCCAGGTGGCCCGGCCATTCTCACCCACAGGTGGTCAATTCTTGACATGCACCGCCCGTGACTGTTTCCATAGGTTCAAAACACAGCCTGACACCTTTGCCTACTTTCTAAAAATCAGTGTACTTAAATAAACTTGCCCACCACTCATCGATGAATAAATAAACAGAAAAGGGGGTCCATCTGTGCCATGGAATATTACACAGCCACGAACAAGGGCGAGGCTCTGGCTCAGGCTGCAGCCTGGTTAGACCTTGAACCCAGGATGCTCAGTGAAAAAAGCCAGGCACAAAAACCCATGTTCCATGATTTTGTGCATATAAAATGTGGCCAACAGGGGAATCCCTGGCCACAGAGACAGAAGGGGCATTAGTGGTCGCCTCGTCAGGAGGACGAAAGAATGAGAATAATGACAAGGGACTTCTAAATGGGTCTCTCCTTTGGGGATAATGGGAACATTCTGGGATTAGAATATGAGGAAGGGGGGTCGGCGTGTTCCCTGTGGGTGCACGTGAGAGGATCATGCTTGCATGTTCTGGACAGGACGCATTCCAATAGCAGCGTTGAGATCACGACACGTTGAGATCGAACATGGTTGAAGAGAAGCCCGCTCCCAGCTTATGTTTTGCTGCTCTACCAAACCTCATGGCTCCAACCACACAGACTTGGCATCCAATCGCCCTGCGGGTCCGATTTCTGAAAGGGGTGCCGTGGGGTTCAGATATCAGGGTTAGGGTGTGCTTTGTGTTTCACCGCAGTCAGCACATGCCAGTTCGGGAGCAGCCAGGCAGCATGTCCCTGGAGGGACCCCCTTCGAGGGCTGCGTGCGGTTTCCTCTGCGCAGGCGTTTGGGGTTCACGTCGCGAGGACGGCTGACGGAAGGCGAGACTGTGCGGGGGACAGAAGGACGGAAGGACCCGGGTGTCCGGGGTTGAACTCAGTCCCCCAAAAGCTACACGGGAGTCTGACTCAGAGGACCTGTGGATCGGAGCTTCTTGGGAAACAGGGTCTTTGCAATAGAGGGAAGGATCTGAGAGGAGGGCGTCCCAGGTCAGGGTGGCCCTGCGTGCAATGACAGTGTCCTGAGAAGGGACAGAAGAGGAGACGCAGACCCGGAGGAGAAGCCATGTGGAGACGGAGGCAGAAGTGGGAGGGTCGTGGCCACCAGCCCAGGGACACCTGGAGCCCCCAGAGCAGGAAGAAGCAGGAAAGACCCTCCTTAGAGTCTGTGGAAGGATTGGGGGCCCTGGGACCCCTGGGTGACCTCAGACACCTGGTCTCCAGGGTTGGGGAGGGTGAATTTGGGATGTTGTCACCCCGGGCGATGTGCGGTCATTTGTTACTGGGACCCCAGGGCATACTCGTGCAGATAAAACCAGAGTGGGAAGGCCGTTTCCATTTCACCTTCGCCGCGTTATTTCTTCCCCGTAAGAAAGAACACCGCGCGAGTTCTAGGATGTTCGCGATCTCCTCCACGTCTGCTGGTCACCTTCAGCCCGGTGTCCCTTCTTCTTCACCTGCAAGCAAGTGTCGTTCGCCTGTTTCCACGGCGCGTGCCGCAGCCCTCGGATGCCGCTCTGCGTGGAGTTTCGGTGGACGCGAGCGCCACTCCGAACGGAGTGTTTGCGTACGAACACGCCCCTGTGTTTGCAGCTGCAGCAATCCTGTGCTTCTCTCTCCCCAGCAGCAGCGGGAGTTCAAGGTCCCAGGACACAGAACGACTTAGACCCCCTTTCCTAAGTCCTCTTGTGTCTGGACGTGAGGCTGCCTCCTTGCAATTCTTCAAAGAACCCTGTCCGGACAGTATAAGTGCCTTTCCCAGGGGTCCCGAACAGGTCCGAGAGACCCCCCCGCCCTGGGGAATGTCCTTAGGCGATCTCCGGACAAGCTAGGTCTCACCGGCCTTTAGGGCTCCGACGGGGTCTTCCGTGACAGGCGTGTGTCCCCGCCTCTGGGTGCTGTTCCTGGCACAGGCCTCTGGAAGACCCTCAGGCTTGCTTCCTGCAGGCAGCTCGCTCGCTTGCTTGCTCGCAGGGGGCGCCCAAGGCACCGTCAGAAACGACAGCCTTCGCCCCGTGGGGGCTGCTCAGCAGACTTCGCCGAAGGGGCGTCTCTCTGAAATCGGTCTTTTCGTGCCCAGGCAGAGAGACACTCTGCGATTTTGATTTCGAGAAGCAAGACGGGTCTCGGCGTGTGCCAGAAGGGCCACAAGTCACCCTTCGGAGCTGAGGTCTTTGAAGGGGCGTGTCTCAGGGAGGGCGTCCCCTGACCTCCGTCTCCCGGTCACTGGCCTGCGTGGCACAACGGGACCCGCCCCCGGTTCTGTGCCAGGCAGGATGTGGACGCCGGGGACGACCACGCCTCTCTGACACCCCTCGTAACCGACCCCTCCTGCTCGGAGAAATGGCAGCGGGGGATAAATCGCTTCCATCTTGCCCGGGGAATCCCTTTGAGCGCGTCCCCGCGAAGGGTCAGGCGGAGTTCAGGTCTCTCCGTGGCACTCTTTCTGCGGGTCGCTGAGCGTCCTTCTCTCCACCCTGCTTTGCGGAAATAGTTCCGCCGTGCTTGGCCAACGGGGAGACTTCCCCGATGCGTCTCTCTCATTGTTGTTATTGTTTTTCCCACGCGGTTCCGTTTCCAAAGACGCTGTGGAGACAATCTGGAAGCATTTTAGGACAGGCAACGGAGCAGGAGGGATCTCCTGACCCTGGTATGTACGCACAAACCGAAACAAAAATTCCCCCTCGTTTTCAGGGACAGGGCCGGCAGCCCGAGCTGCCATTTAGCCGCAGCCTGGGGGCAAGTCTCACTTGCTGCGTTCCTCAGAGTCTGCTTCTGCTCAGGCAGGGGTGCGCCCCCCGCTCCCCTGGGACTTTCCAGCCACGAAAGGAGACATTTCCTGTGTTAACCTCTTTTTCGTGTGTGTCTGTCTCCATGGATTCTGGGATTTTGAGGGGCCGCCCTTACCCCATCACGCAGGCGGGGCAACAGTGGGGACTGCCCGGGTCCCAGGTCTCAGGGGTGACATGTACAATCCCCAGGAAACAAACAGCCATGGGGTTCCCTGGTCATGCACCACAGTTGTAATGTTCCCACTCTGTCACTGAAGAGTCGGAATGCCTAAGCCCTGCAGCTCGTGGGAGAAATGGAGAATCTATCCCCAGAGATCCTGCCTGGGTGTAAAAATTGATAAAAAATGGAAAGACGCAGCCCTGGCTGGCGTAGCTCAGTGGATGGAGCGCGGGCTGCGAACCAAAGTGTCGCAGGTTCGATTCCCAGTCAGGGCACAGGCCTGGGTTGCAGGCCACGGCCCCCAGCAACCGCACATGGATGTTTCTCTCTCTCTCTTTCTTTCTCTTTCTCCCTCCCTTCCCTCTCTAAAAAAATAAATAAATAAAATCTTTAAAAAAATTGAAAGACGCAAGTATTCCGTTAAAACACCCCCCCGTTGGTTCCTCAGATCGTATCTGTTAGTTGCACATGATGTGCTCATTCTCTGTGTCCACCTGCATCCTGGTGCCCCAGCAGCTCTGGAGAGGAGGAGGAGGAAGAGGAGGAAGGAGGAAGGGAAGGAGGAGGGGAAGGAGGAGGAGGAGAGGAAGAAGAAAAAGAGGAAGAAGAGGGGGGAAGAGGTGGCAGGAAGGGGAGGAGGAGGGCAAGGAGAAAGAGAGGAAGGAAAAGAAGGAGGAGAAGGAAGAGGAAGAAGAAGAGGAAGAAGAAAGAAGGAGGAGGGGAAGGAGGGGGAGAGAGGTAGACAAAGGCACCTGGAGAAAGTGAGGAGGGAGGACCCTCCCGTTACTTCTTCAAAGCCAAGCATGTGTCGACAGATGGGGTACCCCGGGGGAGGCCTGGGCAGACTGGGGCCCACGGGATGCCCCCCAAGGTCAACCTCAGAGCCTGTCTGGAGGGTGACGGCAGCCGTCCGAGCCCCGCTCAGCCCCTGGAGGCTGAGCAGAGTGGGTGGAGGAAGGGCCTGGCGGAAACCGAGGCGCAGGCACCCCCACTGCGGCAGGGAGAGAGGAGGGGGGCTGTGGGCCCCGTGACGCTATCCCTCGGGGTCATGACCCACTCGACCCGTCCCCCGTTGACTTAAAAAACCCTACAGGACAGGCCCTTGGGCAGGGCATGGCTGGCCTTAGCAGTGTAGTCCAGGACCCGCCCGTGAAGGTCACGGACAAGGGTAAGAACATATTCTGGGGGCAGCTTTTTGAAACATCTCTCAACGGGTCCTGGGCATCCCAAGAAAGAGGGTGCCTCCAACTGCGTTCTGGAAACACGTCGACCCAAGTTACTGGAACAATAAAGCTACAGAAGTGAGTTGACTGAGCACAGCACCAGCGCCCGGTGCTGCTGGGCCCTGCGGAGGGCCAGGGGGGAATTCCCGGACCCTTCTAGAAGCAGCGGCCAAGGCAGGTGCTGCTTCACAGCGGTTCCTGTTCTGGGCGGAGCTGCTTGGGCACCTCTGCTGCCCCTCTCCACACGGGCTCTGTCCTTCAGGTCCACGTGGGCGCTGCTGATGACTGACCCCCCCCCCCCCAACACACACACACCTTCCTCAGGTCTCCTCCTCCCTGGAAGCCAGGTGACCTCCGCCTCTTGCCTCCCCTTGGTGGTTAGCCCCGCGCCCCATCCTCTGCGGCCTCTTTTCTCCCCCGACCCCCCACGCCCTGTCCGTTGCCCCCAGCTCGCCCCACCAAGTCTCCCCAAAGCTCCCCAGGCCGGCCCTGCCCCCCCTCCCCGCAGGCTCTCCAAGTTGCAGGAAGAAAGAAGTTCCACCTTTTTGGCAGGAGGACTCTGGCAGCCGGGGGGGAAGCAGGCAGCCAGGAGCCACGGGAAAGGCGGGAGGGCGTGGCGTGGGTCTCACGTTGCAGCCTGGCCTGCAGCGCGCGCGGGGGGGACGGTGGCTGGCGGGGCGCAGCCGGCTCCCGCCCGCACTGGGGTTCCGAGGCGCGGCCGGAGGCCACTTCGTTCCTCCCGCAGGAGCGCAAGCCCGGCTCCTCGTGTCTTCCACGGCCGGAAGGAGGCCGTCTCCAGCGCTGCCGCCGCCGCCGGGAAGAGCGCGCGGGACGCGGGCGCTGCGGCGGCTCTCGGCGCTCCCGCGTCCCCAGGAATTCCTCTCCGAGCAGGAATAGCCCTTCCCTTGGGCGCCTGCCCTTCTTCCCGCGCGAGTGGGAGAGGCGTGCCCACCCGAGACCCGGCACAATGAAGAGGCGAGAGGAGGGCTGAGCGCAGGCAGAGCGGCGCGGCCAGGGGCGCCCGACTCCCTGGGGTGGGGCAGGGTGGGGGTGGGCCGAGGCGTGGACTCCAGAACACTCGGCGACGGGGATAAAAGGGCGGCGGCTCGCCGAGCCGCGTTGGGAAGCGCTGTCACCTCGCCCCCAGCCCCGGGAAGGGCATGGCTCCGGCGGACTCCGGGCGCTGCTGAGTCCCGCGCTCCGGCCCCGTGCACACTCAGGGCGCACGGCTCCGGCGGGCGGCGGCCTCCGAAAGACAGGTGAGGTCCGAGGGCAACCTGGGCTCCCGGTGGCGGGATACTGGCACTCTCTGCAAGCGGTGCAGGGAGCTGGGGGGTCGCCAAGGGGAAAGACGGGGAGGAGGGGCGTGGAGGCCAAAGGGCGCCTTCCACTGTCCCTGCACTGTTTTAAGGCACCGGGGGCCAGTGGCCATTCAGGACAGAAGCTGATGGAGTCTGGCAGGGGGACGGGCTGAGTAGCTCTGATGAAACCCGACCCTTCGCAGTTCCCCCTCCCTCCTTCCGCTTGGAGACCCCTAACCCCTCCACTCCTGGTTTCCTGGAAACCACCCACGGGACCCCCCAGGGAATCCGACTGCGCCCCTGCGTTGGTGGGGGGAGCTCAGCGGCGGGGGCCTCCGCCCCGACTCCTCTGGCTGCTGGCGCTCAAAGTCTCCTCCTCCTCTCCCTCTTTTCACGGAGACCCCGCGGCCCACCCGGGGCTGAGCCACGCGGGGGCTGCAGAACTCATCATCGGGGGGAGGCGGCTGTCGGAGTCCAGCTCCCAGGGGAGCCAAGGGGAAACCCGAGCCACGTTCCCGGAAGCTCCCATTTCTCCGCGCCGCCGGCGGGGCGCGGCGGAGAGGGCGCTGGAAGCCGGCCAGGGTGTCAGGGCTGCGCGCCTGGCCGCTCCAGGCTCCGCGCCCCGGGCGTGTGCAGAGCACAGCTTCCCGAGGTTTCGTGGCGCGCAACCAGCGGCCTTGCAGGCTCCGAGCGGTTTTCCCCCCGCCCTCGCGGACTCGGGACGAGGGTCCCCTGCGGCGCGTGCCCTCCGTCCCCCCGGGGGGGAGGACCGGGGAGGAAGGCAGCGGGACTGCCTGCAGACCCCGGGGCGCGAGCCGGGATGCCCTTGGCCCCAGCGCGGGGCCCGAGTCCAGCTCGCAGGCAGCAGGGGCGGGGCGGCCTGGGCGCAGGCCAGCCAGGAAACTCCTCTGTGCGGAGCTGAGCGTTTGGTTCCAGAGCGCCGAGGTGGAGCCTGGGCTTGCTCTCCGCAAAGCTGCCTGCGGCGTCGGCTGCTTAGGAGCAGCTGCGAGGCCAGGGGAGCCGGGGCTTAGGAGGCTGTGCGCGGACGCCAGGCAGGGGACCCAAACGCTAGGGATCGGGGGTGTTCTCCAGCCTGCAGGAGCTGGCGTGGAGGTTGTTATCAGCCCCGGGCGCTGGCCCAGAGCTGGGGCGAGTGGAGAGGAGAGGATTCTCTCTGGCGCCTTTTTTACTTTGCGTGGGGGTCCCTGTTTTTATGCAAACTTCATCGGAGAAAGGACAAAAATGTGAGAGGGTGACACATGCCCAGGGCGGGAAAATAGAATCGCTGAGGTAGCAAGGTAGCCGCAGCCACAGAACTTGCAGCTGGGCTTCCCTTCTCTCCTCTCCTCCCCTTTTCTTTTTTCTTTTTTCTTTTCTTTTCTTTTCTTTTCCTTTTCTCCTTTTCTTTTTCCTTTCTTTTCTTTTCTTCTCTTTTCTCTTTTTTTCTTTTCCTTCCTTCCTTCCCCTCTCTCTCTTTCTTTTTCTTTCTTTCTTTCTTTCTTTCTTTCTTTCTTCTTTCTCTTTCTTTCTCCCTTCCTTCCTCCCTCCCTTCCTTCCTCCCTCCCTCCCTTCCTTCCTCCCTCCCTCCCTTCCTTCCTTCCTTCCTTCCCCTCCCTCTCTCTCTTTCCCTACTTCTTTATTACTTTCTTCCTTGGTTACTTTTTTATATTTTGACCTCACTCATCCTTCCTTGGTGTGGGCGTTGCCCTGAACCTATTTCACCAGGCACTTTTTTTCCCCCCTTTTATGTCATGGCAGATCTTACAGACCTTTCCCCAAAGTTTCTCTTCTAAGGATTAAAAAAAAAAAAAAAGATGCTGTCTCATGACAATCCTTTGGCCCTTCCCCGGAAAAATAAAAATGAGGGATACCAGCAGACCCACAAAGGGCAGAATGGAGTTCGCTGCTGCGGTGAATGCCTGTTGGAGGACTTTAACATGCCACCAGCACTTGAACGGCTGTCGTTAAAAGAGAGAAAACCTGGTAACGATGACCTTCAGGGCAAGTTTTATTTGAATGACTCAGAATGAACTTGGAGTGGAGACAGGAAATTCTCTCTCTCTCTCTCTCTCCCCCCCACACACACACACCATAGTGCCATTCCCAAATCTTAGGACCCAAGCTAGAAATTGAGCTTTATGTTCTAGATTGAGGATGAACCTTGACGGCAAAGCAATAAATAAATAAATGCGTTTCAGCTTTTTGACTCCGATATTTTAAGCCTTGCGAAAATCTGTCGTTGCAGGACTCGGGCAGCTGCGAACCATGAGGCCCGACCCTAACATTTGCTGAAGCCGAGGACACGGCTCCCCCCGGCCGTCCGCGCATCTGCTGTTGTGGTCGCCCCTCCCCCTCGCAGATTTCCCGGGACCACCCACCCCCGACACGATGCCACCGTGGGCGCCCTGGCGGGCACTGTCCGTGGTGCTGATCGTGGTCTGGGCGCGCCCTCCGGCTGCGCGCGCCTGCCCGCGCCCTTGCGCCTGCTACGTCCCCAGCGAGGTGCACTGCACGTTCCGCTCGCTGGCGTCGGTGCCGGCCGGCATCTCCCCGCAGGTGGAGAGAATCAATCTCGGGTTGGTACCGCCTTCTCCCCGAGTCCCTGCGCCTCGCGGCCTGCGCGTCTCTTTGGTGTTGCATGTGCGTGTGTGCGCCTCTGCACCGGTCTGTCCCTTCCACCTGGCGCTCTTTCTAGAACGGCGGGCTCCTTGGCGAGGTTTTAGCGACTAAAAGTATGGCACTGGGGCCATTATCTGAATGTCTCCATCAGCTGCGGCCACCGTTACAAAGCTTAGTAGCAAAGCATCGGGGCAACTTCGACGGTAGAGACCGTTTGCTTGACAACCATGTGTTGATCTGTGGCCAATGCCAAGCTCACCACCCACGCGTAAACATAAGAATACTATTTAGGTGGCCTTCCGAAACGATTGAGGAGTGATCAAAACAAGAACGGACACCTCCGACATTGTGTAGCAGAGGTAGGTGAGGCAAGTGTCTCTTCCGGGAAGCCCAAGAATCCTTCAACATCTTGCCTGTTTCAGATATCGATCTATTGAACAGAGGTTTTCATGATGCATTCCAGATAGAATCTTTAGAGTTTAAAAGTTTATGTTATTCACCCAAATCCAAGGTGCATTGCACCCATAAATGGTAGTGGCTCTGAGTGACGGGTGCTCGTGTACAATTTTCACTGTAAGGAATCATTTGGACTTACTACTTTTGATCATCCAGAAAACACAGAAACCTAATTCAGGGTTTGCTGAATATCCCCCATTGAGACAGTTTAATGAAATGAAGATGTCAAACTTGAATCCATGAACACAAGATTTACACCTTGATGTATAGAATTTTTTTTAAATCTTCTTGTTTTTTTTCTTTAAGATTTTATTTATTTATTTTTAGAGAGGGAAAGAAGATAGAGAGAGAGAGAAACATCAATGTGTGGTTGCTGGGGGTTATGGCCTGTAACCCAGGCATGTACCCTGGCTGGAAATGGAACCTGCGACACTTTGCAGTTTTTTTACTTTAAAGATGTTTTAGCCCTGGCTGGCATAGCTCAGTGGATTGAGCGCGGGCTGCGAACCAAAGCATCGCAGGTTCGATTCCCAGTCAGGGCACATGCCTGGGTTGCAGGCCATGGACCCCAGCAACCGCACATTGATGTTTCTTTCTCTCTCCCTGCCTTCCCTCTCTAAAAATAAATAATTAAAATCTTTAAAAATCGTGAAAAAATACCCTAAAATACAATTTGAATAAGGCTTCCATTTAAAAAAATTTAAAAAATAAGACTTTTTTAAAAGTTTATTTTTAGACAGAGGGGAGTGGGGAAAAACACCAATGTGTGGTTGCCTCTTGCATGCCCCCCACTGGGGACCTGACCTGCAACCCAGGCATGTGCCCTGACTGGGAATCGAATCAGCCACCCTTTGTTTTGCAGACTGGCACTCAATCCACTGAGCCACACCAGCCAGGGCCTGTTTTTTTTTTTTTCTTTCAACTTTAAAGTCCAGAAATAGAATAAAATAATGGGAAGTTAATACAATCGGACAGGAACTTCCTTAATCCAAGACAACAGGCCACTAGGTCATGACTCAGTAAAATCTTGGGAAAGTTGATTACTTGACTGTCTGAAAACCCAGCCACGAAGATAATAGCTCCTTGGGGGAAAAACCATAGGAAGTTTGCCAGAAGCAGGAATATTAGTATCTAATCCCGTTTCCCTTATCCAATCATACATTTTATGAGGACCCAGTTTAGAGTTTTATCCCTCAAGATGCTTTGGCGTGACATTAAAAATAACCAAGGAATAGCTTCACTGCCTATACACGGGATAGATTATTTCCATCTGGCTTGATTGGGACCACGAACCCACATGCCCCATTTTTTGAGTTGCATTTGTAACCTCGCAGCGCTGCTTGTGAGAAACTCGTCTCGGAGGAGGTCAGGAGGCTGGCATCGTGTATTTTTGTTGGGGGAGACACAAGGACAGTGTTCAGCAATAGACCCAGCCTGAATTTTGCTAGCTCGTCTCTTTTTTTTTTACCAATTATGGGAAGAAGAGGCAACTCTCAAAGGCAGGAGGGGTTATTGGCAGGCAACTAGTGAGATATTTTTTTCCTCCACACAGATGTTCTTAGAATCCCCAGTCAGGATTTAGAAAGAGATTGGCTGTTTCCTGTTTGGATCGTCCTAACGCTTTAAAAAAAAATAATTTTTTTTTCTGTTTTACTTTCCAAACTTTTTGAGCAAACAAAACGAAAACATCCACTTAGAGTCTAATTCGTACACCTTTCCACGTTTTCCCCTTGATTGAAACTGATTTTTGACAACGTCTTTTTGGAATTCCCGAAATATGCAGAGCGCTCGTCTATTTTTTTGTGTGTGTGTTTATTTTTAAATTTTGCTCTGTGACACTCCCTGGCATCCCCGAAGCCGTTGTGCACCGAGTTCTGACGCGAGAGAAAACATTGCACTTAGGTCCGTAGCCAGGAACCGCCCGCCCCGTCGGCAGCTGAGAGAGACACTCCCCGCACGGCTGCTGGGTTTTAGGTGCATGCAGATGGGATTCACGCACACCCGCTGTGGGGTGGGGGGGGACATCCCGGCCAGTGCGTTGGCGTTGGCCTGGTTGACAAACTCCTCCCCGTCTGTGGCTAGCTCTCTGGTGCCTGCAAAAGGCAAGCGCGGCAAGAAGGTACAGGAGGACAGGCTGACACAGCAGCTACTTCGGGGAGACTGAGCCCCTGGCTGGCACCTCCTCGGTCTCCCTGCCTTCCTCCTGCTGGCCTCTCTGCTTGCCTTCACTCCTGGGGTCTTGCACTCGGTCTTCACGCCCGGGGCTTTCTCCTGTGATCCCATGGGCCGTGGGCAGCCGAAGGTGCCCGTGTGGGTGTCTGTCCGGGGGTTGGGTGCCAGCCTCCCCTTGGAGTGTCGCAAACGCCTTCAACAGAAACACCACGGCGGACATCGTTGTAAGCGGCCCGGCGGCCGTACACACCTGTCTCGCTGCTGCGCCTCGTCCCTCCAGACAGGAGGCGCGGTGCACCTGTGTGCTCACACCGGGGCGGAAGCTGTCCCTGCAGAGTGTCGCTCGTTTGCAGGTCCCTCGCTCAGCCCCCCTCGGTGGTTCCTCCCTCCAGCACGTCTGGAAGGTCTCTCCACCCGCCTCTCTCTGCTGCGTGCATCCCTCGTGTTAGCCACGGGCGGCAGCCTCCCTCCTGGGGTGCACCCGGCCTTTTCTGCCTCCGTGCCTGGCCGTCTCTGGCCCCTTGTCCGTGCAGCGGCCGGCACCGCTGCCTTCCCTCACACATGCCTCTGGTCACCTCCCTCCCGCCCCTCCTTAGAACGCTCCAAGGGCTTCTCGGGGAACTCAACACAACAGAAACTCTCTCCTTCTCCTTCTCCTCTTCCTCCCTCCCTCCCTCCTTTCTTCCTTCCTTCCTTCCATTGTCCTCCCTCAATCCATCCCTCCCTCCCTTCCTTAGAACGCTCCAAGGGCTTCTCGGGGAACTCAGCACAACGGAAACTCTCTCCTCCTCAGGGCCTTCCAGCTGCTGTGTACCAGCTCCCTGCCAACCCCCCCCCTCACCCCCATACCGTGGCCTTCCTTGCTGTCTGAGCGCCAGCACCGAACTCCAAAAAGGGGAGAAAATGTTAGACGTTGCTCTGCATTTCCTTTCTGCGTTCCCCGTCCAAGACAGATGGCCTTGCAGAATCTGAAAGAATGATATGCAAATCAGGCCCTGCGTTCACCCAGAGTCAGCCGTACATTGTGCTGCCACTGGCCGTTGACTTTAAGATTGTGGTGCGTTTAGGGGCACAGGTGCTTCCGAGAAGATTTGGCGTGAGCAGCCTTTGCCGCGTTTACCGGCGAGCTCTTCCCATGCCTTCTCTCCACACCCCTTCTTTTGGATTTAGGGGATAAAAGGAAGTAATAAAGTTGGGCTAGACATGTTCTGTTTCAGGAGAGACACACACACAGCATAACTGACCTCCAACGGTGCAAGGCACATAGTCCTCCATTCTAATGTGTTTTTTTAAAGATTTTATTTATTTATTTTTAGAGAGGGAAGGGAGGGGGAGAGAGAGAGAGAGAGAGAGAGAGAGAGAGAGAGAGAGAGAGAGAAAGAGAGAAACATCAACATGTGGTTGCTGGGGGCCGTAGCCTGCAACCCAGGCATGTGCCCTGGCTGGGAATCAAACCTGCGATGCTTTGGTTCCCAGCCCGCGCTCAATCCACTGAGCTACGCCAGCCAGGCATTTTAATGTTTTTAATCCTCACCTGAGGATAGGTTTGTTGATCTGAGATAGACAGAGAAATATTGATGTGAGAGAAACAAGGATTGGTAGCCTGCTTTATGCACTCTGTCTGAGAATGGAACCTGCAACCTAGGCATGTCCCCTGACCGGGGGGAATTGAACCCGTGATCCTTTGATGCACGGGACGATAATCCACCCAGGTGAGCCACCTGGCCAGGGCTCTGTTCCTTCCATAACTGGTTCCCCTGGGATGAACTCTGGAGATTCCTTGTGTCATTACAACGAAATGATAAGGATTTTCCAGTCCAGGAAGCGTCTTGACTCTTTTTGACGAAAAAAACAAAACAAAACAAAAAACAAAAACAAAACGCACTAACATATTTACCAATAACATAGATAATCTGCCAGGTGTGGCAACTTGTTCTTGTGCAATGAGGGTGTCCGTGTTTGGCTCTGAGTGTCACAATTGGGTTCTTTACTTTTTTGGTTTTAAAAAAAAACTTTATTTTTTGTTGTTGACACTACTGTGGATGTCCCCATTTTTCCCCCTTTTCTCCCGCCACCCGCTAGCCTCCGCCCCCCCTTCCCTGTGTCCACACCACACTGCTGTCCGTGTCCACGGGTCAGGGATGCGTGTTCTTTGGGTGTTCCTGTCCCCTTCGTCCGTCCAGTCCCCCTCCCCTCCCCTGTGACAGCCGTCACTCCGTCCGTGTGTCCACGCCTCTGTTTCCATTTCGGCTGTCAGTTTGTTCTGTTCCTTAGCTTCCACATATGAGTGCGATCATCTGGTATTTATCTTTCTCCGACTGGCTTATTGCACTTGTAATGCACTCCAGGTCCGTCCTCGCTGTTGCAAAGGGTAAGGTTTCCCCCTTTCTTTCTTTCTTTCTTTCTTTCTCTTTCTTTTTTATTTCCTTCCTTACTTCTTTTCTTTTTTCTTTTTTTTCTTTCTTTCTCTTTCTTTCTTTCTCTCTCTTTTTCTTTCTTTTTTATTTCCTTCCTTACTTCCCTCCTTCCTTCCTTCCTTCCCTCCTTCCTTCCCTCCTTCCTTCCTTCCTTCTTTTCTTCCTTCCTTCCTTCCTTCCTTCCTTCTTTCCATTCTTTCTTCCTCCCTCCCTTCCCTCCTTCCTTCCCCTTCAGCTCAGACTGTTTTCTCGGTACACACACAGCCACTTCTGGTACTGCCCCTTTCTCTCCATTCTTGGGGACCATGTGCGTCTCATCATCGTGGTGTTTCCAACGAGGGGCCATTGGAACTGCCTTCTTCCCAAACTCTAAACCCGGCGAATCTGCCCCAGACAGCCTCTGACCGCACTCAGACATTGCGACCCCGTTCCCGGCAGACGGCCCTGACCCGACCGAGGGCGCAGGCAGAGGACGCAGTGCTCACGACCCTGCAGAGGGACAAGGCCACGGGACACGCCTGGGCTTCGGGAACGGCGTACGAGACGCCGCACAACCGATGCGTGTTTGCCGAGCTGTTCCGTGCAAGGCGGGGGGGGGGGCGTGTCTGTGCGTGGGGTGGGGGCGCTCCCTGAGTCCCGCTGCCCTTGTGTGCCGCCCAGGTTCAACAGCATCCAGGCTCTGTCGGAAACCTCCTTCGCGGGCCTCTCCAAGCTGGAGCTGCTGATGCTTCACGGCAACAACATCCCGAGCGTCCCGGACGGCGCGCTGGGAGACCTCCGCTCCCTCCAGGTAAAGCCGGGCCTTGAGTGTCACCCCTCGGTGAGGCTCTTGGGGACCCTCCGCGACGAGGACGACTCCGCTTTGCTCCCCAGGGACCTCTAACCCCGTCCCTCTGACCTGCCAAGAAGCACGCTGGTTGCATTTCTTTAGCGTAACTTACTAGTCTGTCCAGATTCTCTGCTCCTTCTTGGACTCCGTTTTAGAGGACGCTATGCCCCTTGCAGCGTTACTTGCAATAGCCACGATTCGGAGGCTAGTTCGGAGTCGAGAGATAGAGGAGGGAATGAGGAAGACGCCGTGCATTGGCGTGGGGGAGTGTTAGTCAGCCGCGAGAAAGTAGGAGGTGTCACCGTGGGGGACACCATGGGGGCGCCTGCAGCGTCTTGTGCTCAGCAGAACAAGTCAGACAAGGACTACTGTGGCACGATTTCATGTGTACGTGCAACAAGATAAATAAACACAGTAGAAGTAGAGGCAGAAATACGTGGAGCAGACTGAGGGTTGCCAGAGGGGATGGGGGTGGAGGGGCCGGGCGAAGAAGGCGAAGGGATTAAAAAGGACAGACGGGCAGGTGCAGAAGAGGCACAGCACGTAAAGTCCAGCCCAGGGAACAGAGTCAGAAATGTTGTCCTAACTACAGACGGAGCCAGTGGGCACTAGGCTTGCCAGGAATCCCTAAGGCTGTATACACTTGAAACTAATATAATATTGAAGGTCAACTGTAATTCAAGCTAACATTTTTTTATTTATTTTTAGAGAGGGAAGGGGGGGAGAGAGAGAGAGAGACAGAGACAGAGAGAGAAAGAGAGAGAAAGAGAGAGGGAGAGAGAGAGAGAGAGAGAAAGACAGAGAGAGACAGAGAGAGAGAGAGAGAGAGAGAGAGAAACATCCATGTGCGGTTGCTGGGGACCGTGGCCTGCAACCCAGGCATGTGCCCTGACTGGGAATCGAACCTGCGACGCTTTGGTTCCCAGCCCGTGCTCCATCCACTGAGCCACACCAGCCAGGGCCAAGCTAAAATTTTTTTTTTAATCCAAGCTGCATGCTACCCCCTTTCCTGGCCTTTGCTCTGGTTTCGGTGTCCTGCTTGAGGCTTCCAGTATCACCCCCGGGACCTCACACCACTGCCACGCCCCCCCGCCTCCGCAGGTTCTCAAGTTCAGCTACAACAAGCTGCGCGTGATCACCGCGCAGACGCTGCGGGGCCTCCACGGCCTGGTGCGGCTGCACATGGACCACAACCAGCTGGAGTTCATCCACCCGCAGGCCTTCCAGGGCCTGACGTCCCTGCGGCTGCTGCACCTGGAGGGCAACCTGCTGCGGCAGCTGCACCCGGGCACCTTCGCCACCTTCTCCCTCCTGGGCCACTTCCTCCTGTCCGGCATCCGGCACCTGTACTTGGCCGACAACGGGATGCGCGGCCTCCCCGACGGGATGCTGCGGACGTTGCCGCTGCTGGAGAACCTCTACCTGCAGGGGAACCCGTGGGCCTGCGACTGCACCATGCGGGGGTTTGTGCGGTGGGAGGCCAAGTCCAAAGGTAAGGGGGGGAGAGGCCGCCCGTGCGTCGGCGCACCTGACCACAGAGGCTGCTTCCTCCCACCTGGGGATGCCGCTTGGGCCCGTACGGGGGCGGGGGGGGGGGCACAATCCCAGCCCCCGCTGGGGGGCGGCAGGAAACGCACAGGAGGGTGGCAGCAAGTTCAGTGTCAGGAGGCAGCTCTTCCGTCATTCAAGTGCACGCTGGTTGCTTAGAAAAGAGACCCCTTATTTATCTACTTGTTTTGTAATCGACACTCAAGGATATGTTTATGGCTCTTAGAGAGAGAGAGGAAGGGAGAGGCACAGACAGAGAGAAACATCGACGTGAGAGAGAAACATGGACTTATTGCCTCCCATATGCACCCTGATTGGGGGCTGAACCCACCATGTAGGTATGTGCCCTGACTGGGAATCGAACCCACAATCCTATTATGCACCAACCCACCAAGCTACCAGGCCACGGCTAAAGTCATGACCGTCAAACCCGTTACATACGGTTGACGAGGAGGGAGCTCATAGCATGAACGTGGGGAGGGGTAGGTCCCACCTGCCCTGCAGGTGGGTGTGGGGTGTTTGTGCGTCGTGTCCTGTGCGGGAGAACTCAGCGGGTGCTTGGAGGAGGGGAGGGTGGGGCGCCTGTGGGATCATTCACTTATGGGTGTGGAAGAGAGACGTTCTGCGTTGATCTCGAGGACAAACACCTTCAGAACCCAACTCAGGTCCTAAGAAAGTAGATTTTGATTTCAAGTAAGGAAGGTGACGTCCCTTTTCCTTTATTCACACCCTTTCCCGTGCCCCCGAACCCTTGGACCCCATTCTCCGGTGCCATTCGCTTCACCGCACCCTGGGGTCCCTGTGCTCAGGTGTCCCCCTGGTGCCAGCCCCCAGCTGGGGGTCGAGCCCCGTTGTGGCGTGGCTGGGAGGACAGTGGAGCGTTCCGGCCGGGTCCTCCGGCGGCCCTGCCTGCCCACTTCCTCCGTCAACCCTGCTGCCAGCATCGCAACCGGGTTTGGCACCGAGAACCAGCTCAGGCTTCCATGCTGCCCTGCTTTCCCGTGGCTTTTAGCATAAAACACGTGGCCCTGACCGGTAGTGCCTACGCAGAGGTGGGTGCACCTACCACCCACCCTCCTGCAGCATGCTGGCCTCACTGTGCTGCATACTGATTTCCGACTCAGCACCACGGCACCTGCGCAGCCCCCTGCCGAGCTACCTGCCTGGGAGACCTTCGGGGCACCGGCTCCTGCCCACACTCACATCTCTGGTGAAAGCTCACATCTCGGGGAGGCCTGGCCATCCTCAGGTCCCAGCTCGCCCTTCACGGGGACTTCCAGCGCAGGCGGCTGGCGTCGCCGTTTCTTGCGGCTGCTTCCCGTGGCAGGTGGCCTTCGCCCACGGCTTGGGGAGGAGCCAGGGGCTCCTATCCGTGGGCCCACGTGGCACCTGGCACTGGCGTTAGGTCATGTGACCATCAGAGGGGAAACGCAGAGGCGCACCTGTGTCTCAGTCCTTTTAACGACAAAATACACTCGGCACCTCCATGCCTATTTCCTTGGCGGGAACTAGTCCCCATTCGTGGGGTGCAAAGTGGGGGACGGGGACGGCATTGGGTTCATCCTTTCGCAGCAGAAATATTGACCCGTGGAAGGGGGCACAGGGCCATCTCGACCTCCTGGAGATACCCGGGCAAGTGCTGGCACGCACGGCTGTGTCTGTGTGTCCGTGTGTCCCTCTGTGTATGGACAGTGTGTGTGTGTGTGTGTGTGTGTGTGTGTGTGCTGGAAGGGGTTTGGGAAGCAATCCCATGTGCATTTGCAGCTGTTCCCTCTGAAAGTCACACAGAAAACTGGGGTCAGGGAGGGGAAAGGACATACCGTGGGGCCACCAGGAAGGCTTATGGTACGTCGCGTCCTGAGTGACGGACGATGGTTTCAGTGGTGGATTCCCAGCGGGGGTGGAAAGAGGTGGGTGGAAGCCACCAGCGCCGTTGAAATTACCTCTGCCCTGGCTGGGTGGCTCACTTGGCTACAGTGGCATCTCGTGTCCCAGAAGGTTGCGGGTTCGATTCCCATGAACGTGCACATAGTAGGCAACCCATCCGTATTTCTCTCCCGTTGATGTCTCTCTCTCTCTCTCTCTCTCTCTCTCTCTCTCTCTCGCTCGCTCCTTCTTCTCCCTCTGCATCTCTGTGTCTCCGTCTGTCTCTCTGTCTCCCTTCCTCTCGAAAACCCGTGAGAAAATGTCTTCGGGCCAGGATATAAACAAACATGAAAATCGAAAAGCACACTAAAAAAAAAAAAGTACTCGTTATTCACTGTCCAGCGTTCTAACACCCTGCGCGGTTAGCACGCTCTGCTAAACCGAGTTGAGGTCAGAAGGGAGGCTGCGGAGGCAAGGGGCGGGAGGCGCTGAATGGTTACGGACACGCATGCAGGTGACAGCCTCGTGCCCGTGAAGCTCCTTTGCCCCGTGGCCGTGGCGTGTGCTCCGCTCACGCGTGCCCTGTCTGTGTGCTTCTCTGCCGCAGGGGTCCTGAAGTGCAAGAAGGACAAAGCCTACGAGGGCGGCCAGCTGTGCGCCCTGTGCTCCAGCCCCGAGCGGCTGCAGGGGCAGGAGCTCCAGAAGCTGAGCGACCTGGCCTGCGTGAGGCCTTCCATCGCGTCCCCGCTGAGACACAACGCCAGCCTCGGCGGCGGCGGCAGCACGGAGGAGGAGGAGCGAGACCCGGAGCCCGAGACCGACGACCCGCCGCCCCCGGAGGGCCTGCGCTCCCCGCCGTGGAGCGTGTCCCTGAACATGAGCGACGAGCACGGCAACACCGTGAGCTTGGCCTGCGACATCCGGAGGCCCACGGGCCTGTACGGGCTGCACCTGAACCAGACGGACTCTCAGGAGGTGGACGTCAACGCCACCGTCGCCCTGGACTTCGAGTGCCCCATGACGCGGGGCAAGTACGAGAAGCTGTGGAAGCTGATCGCCTACTACAGCGAGGTCCCCGTGACGCTGCGCCGAGAGGCCGCGGCCGGCGGCGGCCCCGGGGTCGCCGCCCACTACCGACAGGACGCCGACGAGGACGCCCTGTACTACACGGGGGTCAGGGCCCAGGTCGCGGCAGAGCCTGAGTGGGTCGCCCAGCCGTCCCTGCAGCTGCAGCTGAACCGGCGCCAGAGCACAGCCGGGAAGGTGCTGCTGTCCTACTACGCGCACTTCTCCGTAACCGTGTCCGGCAAGGACGCAGGGCAGGCGCGGGCCAGGAGCTGGGTCATGGTGGAGCCCGCCGGCGCCGGGCAGGGGGCTCAGGCCGTGTTGGAAGGGACGTCCTGCCAGCTGAGCTGCAACGTGAAGGCCTCGGAGAGTCCGTCCATCCTGTGGGTGCTCCCGGACGGCGCGGTGCTCAGCGGTCCCACGGAGGAGCCGGACGGCAGGTTCTCCGTGCTCACCGGCGGGCGGCTGAGGATCAGGTCCGCAGAGCGGTCGGACTCCGGCGTGTACCAGTGCATCGCTCGGGTGACGGACGAGGCGGACCGGGCGCTCTACCGGCTTCTGGTGGAGCCTCCGGCCGCTCAGCCCTCGGGCACACCCACCGTGACTGTTCAGAAGCACCCAGGGGAGTCCCTCACGCTGCCCTGCACCGCGCCGGCCGTGCCCGACGCCCAGGTGAGCTGGATTCTCCCGCACAAGAGGATGATCCACCCGTCGGCCAACGGGTCGCAGGCCTACATGTTCCCCAACGGAACTCTGTCCATCCCCAGGGTGCAAGCCAGGGACAGCGGCTTCTACCGCTGCGTGGCCGTCAACCAGTGGGGGGCCGACCGCTTCACGGTGGGGGTCTCCGTGACCAAGCGGGGAGCCGGCAAGCCCCCCAAACGAGGCCGGCGCCCAGGCGGGAAGAGTGCCCCGAGGCTCCGAGGGGACGTGGTGGAGGATGAAGGAGGCTCCGGCGAGGGAGACGGAGACAGCCCTCCCAAGGACCCAGAGACATTCCTGCAGACCGAGGGGGACGCGCACGCCAAGAAAGGGCGCCGCAAGCCGAAACCCTGGAAGCACGCCGACGGGGAGCCGGACAGCAGCGCCGCAGAGGGCCGCCGGGCGTTCGAGTCCAGACGCAGGATCCACGTGGCCAGCAAGCAGATCCACCCCGAGCGCTGGGCCGACATCCTGGCCCGGGTGCGCGGGAAAACCCTCCCCAAGGGCACCCAGGGGCCCGAGGCCGCGACAAGCACCGCCCCCTCCGCGCGTCTAGACTTGGTCACCGCCGCCGCCTTGCCCGCCGTCCCTCCGCCCTCGGTGTCCCCGGTGCAGACGGCGGCCGCCGGGGCTGACGAGTCCTCGGCCGACGCGTCTCTGTTCGGGGAGGAAGAGCCGGTGTCGAGCGCCCTGTCCTCCAGCGGCCCGTGGCTGGACCGGGGCCACACAGGCGTGTCCCCGGCCGTGGCCGAAGCCACGAGCCCGGACCTGGAAGAATTCGTCGACGAGGACTTTCCCGAGAAGCCCGAGGACCCGATTGTCACGGAGGTTGCCTCGACGTGGCTGTCCTTTGCACCTTCTAAAGCTTCTGCTACGCCACAGGCCTGGGACGCGACCTCCAGAGAGCCCACCGCCGGTGACAACCCCGCCGCGGAAGACCGCTCTGCCGTTGCCGCGGCGCCCGTGCCAGCGCCCGGGTCCCACAAAGACGCGTCCCCTTTGGGTGCCACCACCGCCGCGTTGGCTGAATCACAGCCCGGGACCTCCGCTTCCCCGGCGCTGGAGGTGAGTTCCCCGCCAGGGGAAGAGGCGGTGGAAGCCCAGGATTCCCCATCTTCGACTGCAGCCTCTCCCTTCTCCCCGGCCGAGTCCGGGACGACTGAGCCCGCTGCGGATTTCTTCGTCTCAGGGCAGCCAGACGGCCCGGCACGAGGTCAGCGGCGACAGGAAGCCACGGACAAGCCCCCGCCGGCACAGGCCGGGTTCAGCACCCAAGCCAAGCCCCCGAGGAGAAAGGGCACCTCAAGGAGCTCTCCGATGCCCCAGCGGCGGGGAGACGCCGCCGAGAGGCACCCCCCACGCTCCAGGGGACCCGACGGGAGGCGGCGGCAGCGTGTGGAGGCCGCCCCTCCGCCTGACTCCGCGCTGGGAGGCGGCAAGCACGGCACGGCCGCCCTGGACGGCGTCGGGGCAGCCACGCTCGGGTCTCTGCTTGGCCAGCACACCACCGCCGCCGCCGTCACCACGCCGCCGCCGACCCAGCAGGCCACGGCAGCGCCGGCGGCCACCGCCCACACTCCTCGGAGAAGACCCCACGGGCGGAGGAGGTTGCGGCCGCACAGATTCCGGCTGCGGCACACGCAGAGCCCGCCCACGGCCGCTGCCCCGACGGAGACTTTCTCCGCCCCGCCAACCCGGGCGCCTGTCGTGAAGACCCCCGAACAAGGGGGTGCTCTGCCGCTTCCTACGTCCGGGGCGGACACGACGGCGGTCGGGACCCCGAAACCTGTGGACGTGGGGACCCGTGCGGAACACGTAACCAAGGGGAGCCCACGCAGGAAGCACGGGAAGAGGCCCAACAAGCATCGGTCTAACGTGTCTACGGCGACCTCGATCATGTCTGCGCCCCAGCCTGGTCCTTCTGCAGAAAACAGGCAGGCCAGCACCGGGACCCCCAGCCCGGAGACTTCCCCCACGTCTACAACGACTTCTCTGACAACGGGGGTCCCCCGGGAGACGACCAGAGTGGCAGATGACGTGGCCACCGCCCCCAAGACGCCCGCACCTCGTCGCGCATCCGAACGGACCGTGCCAGCCACACCTCTGTCTGTATCCCACGACACAGAAATGGAGAGTTACAGTGTCCCCAACACCGACGACGGTACAACGGACAGTGTGGTCCCTGCCGCGTCAGCCATGAACGCCGTGTCCCCTTCGGGCCCCGAGGTCCTCACCGTGGGGGCGTTTAAGGAGGAGCCCCCACCTTCTGGCTCTCCGGCACCCGGAGGCTGGGGCGCCCCCAGCCCGGCCCGGCCCGGGAGGCCGCCCACAGACGCACCGGCCACCGCATCTTCGGAAAACCTCAGGGACGCGTCGTCCCCTTCTGGGAAAGAGGGGGAGGACAAGCACCTTCCCTCCGTAGCGTCTCCTTCCGGGGCGGCCTCTACTGTATTTCAGCAGGAGGACGTCCTCCCTTCCACGGCTCTCTGGAGCACCGGAGCGGAGACGTCGTCACCTCAGGAGCCAGCCACCCTGAGTGGCCGGGACTTTTACGGGACCCCCACCCCCGAGGCTCCTCCTCCTCCTTCTGGGGAGAGACCGGGGCATCCCCTTCCCCCTCCCGCCCCGGCGGGAGACCCAGCATCCCCAGCGCTGCCCACGACGCGCGCGGCTGTCGCGCAGACCACCACGGAGCCCGCCGCTCTCACGCCCACGGCAGCTCCGATGCCCACGGGCTCCAGGGAGAATGCCTTCGTCAGTCACGGGGGGCTCCCAGACGCCCACGCAGCCCCGGGGAACACCCCGGGGACACAGCCTCCGTGGAGAACGCAGGAACTATCCGCCCCGTCGCCCAGGGAGCAGGAGGATGTTACGTCAACTCCAGCGCGAGGGTTAGGGAAGGAAGCCCTGGACGAGAGCTCCAGAAACACCCTTCCGCACGGCCCGGACCCTCGCCGCCAGGACGGGAGGGGCCACGGGTTTCACCCACCGACCAGGGTGCCCCCCAGAGGGACCGCGAGGCCGCCTCCCACGACCACACAGAGCCCCTCCCGGCGCACGGCGACTCCACGGCCCCCTCGTTTCTTCACCAATAAACCGGGAGTGACTGCGTACCCTTCGAGGGTGCTGCCGACGAGGACGCACTCGGGGACCCCCAAGCCCCCGGGTCCCGCCACCCCGGCCGGCCCGTGGCCCAGCTCCAGGCCTGGCATCCCGCCTGACCGACTCCACGGCAACTCCCGGGTGCTGGGGAGCAGCAACAGCCTGCCGGACCTGAGGGACCCCGTGGGCCAGCTCCCCAGCGCGCGGGCGCCTCACGCCTCTGGCCGCGGCGGCTTCCCTCTCCGCTTCAACAGGACTTTCTCTCTCCCGCTGCTGGGGGTCACGGTCAAGCCCCCAGCCCCAACCTCCCCTGCCCCGGCGACGGCAGACAGGAGAGCCCACCCGAACCCCTACAACAGGATCCATGCCCACGGCGGCAGCCACCTGGACTTCGGCCCCCCCGCACCGCCAATGCTGCCCCGCCCCCGCTCGACGGCCCCACCCTCCCGCCACGCGCACGACCTCCCTCGGGTGCCCCCCACCCGCAGCCCCCTGCCCTTCGTGACATCCGCCGGCCCGCCTTCCAGAAGCTTCCATCAGAGCAGCCCGAAGCTGTTCTCGGCCGCGGGGCCGCCTGCCTCCAAACTCTGGACGCTCGGGGAGAAGCCGCAGATAGTCACCAAGTCCCCGGCGACTGTGTCCGTCACGGCGGAGACCGACGTGGTGCTGCCGTGTGAGGCCACAGGGAATCCCCAGCCCTTCGTCACCTGGACCAAGGTGTCTACAGGTAGGACGTTTATAAGCGCCGGCGTCTTTACTGGGACGTGTCGTCGGAGGGGCCGCTCCTGTGTGTGGCCTCGGGCACAACCGGAGACGGTGGGTGCAGGGGGAGGGGGGAGACACGCTGACAGGAGAGGGGGCACGTCAGACACCCCAGCGTCATGCGTGTTCCCCTGGGCAGACAGCAAGTAAGGAAGGTGAATGCATGTGACGTGTTCTTGGAGCCCTAGGAACATGTAACACGTCATTTGGACGGGGAACAATGTACACGTAAGGGTCATTCACAAGGGAACCTCTTAGCTCTCCCCGAAACAGGAGTCTTTTGCCTGCGCCCCGTAGGCCGGTGCAGTGTAGGTTCACGGAGGGTGGGTAGGTCCCCCCGGGCCTTTCGGCGGCTTGTGAAGGTAAGTGCCCCTCGTTCCGAGGCCATCAGGCGTTGGTTTGACTTGAATCTAGAGACACAGTTGGCTCCGTTGGCTACAGCTGCCACCACAGGCACTATACGTGGGGCAGCTTTCGCTGCAGACATTTCTCCGTCCCCGTCCTGGAGCCTGGAGGCTGGAGGCTGACACCCAGGGGCGGGCAGGGCTGGCTCCCCCTGAGGCCTCTCTCTCTCCTGGGCGTGTGCACGGCTGTCTTCCCCCCGAGTCCTCCCACGGGCGTCCCTCTGGCTGTGTCTGTGTCCCCAGCTCCTCTTCTTACACGGACCCCAGCCCTGTGGGACCAGGGCCACCTGACTCACCTCACTTTACCTTAGTCAGCTCTCCAGAGATGCACCCCCAAATCCAGCCCCCCATTCTGAGGTTCTGGGGATCAGGGCTTCAGCGTAAGACTTTGGTGGGGGGGGGGGCACGCAAGTCAGCAGAATCCCAATACACACAAAGCCCTTTGCTCCGTAGACATGACTCCCGCTTCCCGCACACACAGAGGTGATTTCCCGCTGACAGAAGAAACTAAAGGCTCCGAAACCCCAGCTTTGACGCAAGCTGTCCCTTTCTTTCCCATTCTCTCTCCTTCCCCCTCCACACGGCTGCGACCCTCAGGCCTGGGTTCTGACCGGAGACGTGGTTTTCCCCCCTTTCGTTGGGATCCTACACCCAGGCTTTGTGCTAGGAGCCCCCGGGAGCGCCCTGTGCCTCCTTGTCCCCCCTGGGCGGCAAGCACGCCCCATGTCCGCCGCCTACAGCGGGGCCTGTTTCGTCTTGTGTGCGTCCGATGTCGCGTATCTCCCCGTGGTCCCTCAGCCAGCTTGCTGGACGTGGCTCGTGGCAATGCCACGGGGTTGTCGTTGTGAAAGGACTGAGCGCACGAAGGGAGACACCTCCTCCCACAGGGATGCTTCCGCGTGGGTCCTCAGGGCCTTCTCCGCCCTGCTGCGTGTCCGAGCATGCCCGCAGTGGTAGACATTCACGCACGTGCTTCCCCTTTCCAGGAACCCCCTTTCTCCTGGCCGGCTGCGTCTCGGTGAGCTCGCCCCGGTTTGTAAGGAGCTCTCTCTCATGGCCTGCCTGAGCGAATCCTTTTGCACTCACTGGGTGTTCACTGCTGTGGGCACAGCCCCTCCATCGTATTGAGCTTTTTCTGCCGGAGCAACCAGGGTAGCTGCTTTGTGGACACCCGTATCCTAGCCCAGCCTCGCCAGCACCTGCCCTCCTACCCCAAACTCAAGGCAGTCGCTAAGCCGTCCTGTAGTTCTGAATCGTGAAATGCGACAGGGCGAGGCAGGCTCCTGTGGTGGGGGCAGGTGGGCAGCGGCTAGCTTTCCAGGCCCACGGCCACTTGTGGTTGTGGAGAACCGCTTGGGCGTGAAGCAGGCTGACGAGTCAGCGGCCTCACGGGGAAGGCCAAGCCACACCTGTGCGGTGGCGGTCTGGGCTGACGCACCTGCCCAGCCGGCCGGCTCTGCAGCAAGCAGCAGAGGTCTCAGCAGCTGCCGCAGGCATGTCACAGCCCTGTCTGAGTGTTGTCCCCTGGAGGACCCATCCTTGGGGACAGGGCAGGCCGCTCAGGGGATGCATCGCATTGGCCAAGGACATGAGCCAAGCTCAGGAACGGGACTGGGGAACGCTTCCGGGGTTCCAAGTCCCCCTCAAGAAGTAAAGCTGTGATCCTAGACAGAATTGATAAAGCAAGAGGCCGAGAAGAGAGTCATCGTGAAAACAAAAAGAGCCCTTAGTGTAAGCCAGGACCCAGGGATGCAGCCAAGATGGCTTAAACATGAGACTTGTCGCCCTGGCTGGTGTAGCTCAGTGGATGGAGCGCGGGCTGCGAACCAAAGTGTCACAGGTTCGATTCCCAGACAGGGCACATGCCTGGGTTGCAGGCCACGACCCCCAGCAACCGCACATGGATGTTTCTCTCTCTCTCTCTGTCTCCCTCCCTTCCCTCTCCAAAGATAAATAAGTAAAATCTAAAAAACAAATGAAAGCTGTCCAGGCTTTGGACATGGGAGGGATTATTGTCCAGGCACGGCAAGGCCGACAGAGCAGCCACAAGGGCTGTGGAGAACATAGCTGGCTCCTCACTGTCCCCTCCAGAGAAGGGGACACCCCTGCACACACAGGGTGACATGGGGGGGCAGCAGCAGGCTGGGTCGGAGCAGAGAGAGAGGGAGAGAGGGGGGAGAACATGCATGACAGAGTGTTACTGTGGTTTTCCCGGGAAGGAACACTCACAGCGGACTGGGCAGGCTTAGCCCAGCTGGCCTCGGTGACACTGGTGGGTGTGAGGCACCCCGGAGGGTCCCTGGTTTATAAACCACGCAGCCTGGAGAGCGTGGGGATGAGGAGGGGGACAGGTCTCGTCCACCGTCGGGAGAGGCCCCCCACACGGGGCCGAGCAGGGTCTGCGGACTCTGGCTGAGCAGAGGTGGACGGTGGCGGCTGCCAGTCTGGGCGGCCCCACAGCCCGCCTGGGGACTGCAGCTGGGGCGGGTCCTCGCGTCTGTTGTCTCCGGTGCATGATGCTTGTGTGCTCTGGACTGCAAAGCCGGGTTTCTCGCGAAGCTGACCGTCCCTGTTTCTGACCTCCCTCCCCCCGCCCCCCCCCCAGGCGCCCTCATGACCCCCAGCACCAGAGTGCAGCGCTTCGAGGTGCTGAAGAACGGCACCTTCGTCATCCGCAAGGTGCAGCCGCAGGACCGGGGCCAGTACATGTGCACCGCCAAAAACCTGCACGGCGCCGACAGGACGGTGGTGCTGCTGTCCGTCACGGTGCAGCAGCCGCAGATCCTGGCCTCCCACTACCAGGACGTCACGGTCTACCTGGGGGACACCATCGCCATGGAGTGTCTGGCCAAGGGGACGCCGGCCCCGCAGATCTCCTGGATCTTCCCCGACCGGAGGGTGTGGCAGAACGTGTCCCCCGTGGAAGGCAGGGTCACGCTGCACGAGAACCGCACCCTGTCCATCAAAGAGGCGTCCTTTGCAGACAGGGGCGTGTACAAGTGCGTGGCCAGCAACGCGGCGGGCGCCGACAGCCTGGCCATCCGCCTGCACGTGGCGGCGCTGCCCCCGGTCATCCACCAGGAGAAGCTGGAGAACATCTCGCTGCCCCCGGGGCTCAGCATCCACATCCACTGCACCGCCAAGGCGGCGCCCCTGCCCAGCGTGCGCTGGGTGCTCTGGGACGGCACCCAGATCCGCCCTTCGCAGTTCGTGCGCGGGAACCTGTTCGTCTTCCCCAACGGCACGCTCTACATCCGCAACCTGGCGCCCAAGGACAGCGGGCGCTACGAGTGCGTGGCGGCCAACCTGGTGGGCACGGCGCGCAGGGCCGTGCAGCTGACCGTGCGGCGCGCCGCGGCCAACGCGCGCATCACGGGCACGTCCCCGCAGAGGACCAACGTGCACTACGGCGGGACCCTGCGGCTGGACTGCAGCGCCTCCGGGGACCCCTGGCCCCGCATCCTCTGGAGGCTGCCCAACAAGCGCATGATCGACTCGCTGTTCAGGTACGTGCGCGCCCCCGTCACCCCCGCCCCGCCTCCAGCTCAGCCACTGGCCTGGGGTCCTGCGCGCGCGCGCGCCCGCTTCCAGCGCCGGAGACACCTCTCCACGGAGTGTCCTTGTGCGCAGGATGGAGACGCGCAGGTGTGGCTCGGTCTGTGCGCTGGCCCCGGAGCGATTGCTCTGCACGCCTGGAAATCTGGTCCTCACAGCCTGGCCTCCCTGTTTTGCCACCCACACCCCCAAATGAACCAAAAAGAGTTTTCTTTTTCTTTGGAAGTGTTTTATTTATTTTTAAAGGTTTTATTTGTGTATTTTTAAAGAGAGGGGAAGCGTAAGAGAAAGAGAGGGAAGGAAACATCCATGCGTGGTTGCTTCTCACATGCGCCCCCTACTGGGGACCTGGCCTGCAACCCAGGCATGTGGCCTGACTAGGAATCGAACTGGTGACCCTCCGGTTCCCAGGCCCCCGCTCAATCCACTGAGCCGCACCCGCCAGGGCTAAATAGCTTGTTTGAATGATTTTCGTTTTAACTGTATCTTTCATGATAAGATTACATAAAGGCAGTCTACATTAATATGTAATTTGTACAACACACATAGAAGCTTCCAGTGTCGTTAAATGGCCTGAAGGAAAGGAGGTAAAACGAAATAGTGAAAGCAAGGTGTTTCTGTAGTCCCCCCTGTTGCTTTATATATATATTTTTTTATTTTAATTTCTACATGTACAGTTGACAGGCAATGTTCTATCAGGTCGAGGTGCCCAGCACGGCGGTTAGACATTTATGTGACTTGTAAAGGGATCCCCCCGACAAGGCCAGGAGTCACCTGGCACTATGCACAGTCCTTACGATATTTCTGCCGCTTATTCTGCCGGCTGCACTTTCGGTCCCGTGAGGACTCTGTAACCGCCAGCCTGGGCTCCTCCGTCCCTTGCCCTGAAGGCGTTGGGGCAGCACCAGTGTGGCCCGTGGGGCATCCTGAGACGGATGTGTCCAGGAAGGAAGCTGGCTTCTCCTCCTCGGCCGTCCTCAATCCCCAGACCCATGGGTCCAGAGCAGAGGGGACCATCGCGTCCCCCTGGGGACATCTGGCGGGGTCTGCAGGGGTTGGGGGATGATGCGCTTCAGGGAAGGGAGGTCGCTCGTGGCACCTGGGGGGTGGAAGGTGCCCAACACCCTCCAGTGCCCAGGGTGTGCCCCCCCCGCCCCTGCATCTGAGAGTCTCGGCACTGAAGTTTAAGGTGCTTTGTTAGCATGAGAGTGTCTGTGTCGACCATCCATCTCCCTGTTCATCTGTGTATCTCACCTGTCCATCTGTATTCATGGATCTATCACTTACCTATTTCTGTCTTTCATTTATCCACTATTATCTGTCTGTGTGTATATCTGTCTCTCTATTCACCACTTAGCATTTATCTTCCCTTTATGTAGCTATCCTGTAACTTTTATCCATCATCTATCATCTGTCTATCAACCCATTCTCTATCTACCATTTGTCTGCCCACCTATCTATTTACTTACCTGTCTGTCTAGGTAGCTATCTGGCCTCTACTTATCTATCATCCATCTATGTACCGATCATCTCTCTATTTATCTATCTGTCTATTGACCGGTGGTAGTCATTCTCTACCACCCGGCTGTGCCGCCAGGGCACACCCATCCGTACAGTCCTTCTCAGCACCGCTGGGGGTGGGAGGTGTACCTACCTCCCAGGTGGAGACCAGAGAGGCTGGGTCAACACCCTGTAGTGCCCAGGGCAGCCTGCCACACAGACTCACTTAGCCCTAAATCCAGGAGAGCGTGGGTCTATCGTGAGCCTCTCAAGGTCTGGAGGGAAGAAACCGCACTGCGCAGTGAATGCGGGGAGTGTCCGTGGCTTATGGTGCGTCTTCTGCACCCCCGGCTCACACGGGAAGGCATGTCAGCCTGCCCTCCTCCGCAACACGGGGCAGGGGCCAGCGAGCATGGGCTCAGCACGGCGGTGTCTCCCCAGCGCGTCCCAAAGCCGGAGAGGGGCGAAGGTGCCTTCTCCTTCCCTACGTGCATGTCAGAAGGCTGGGTGGTGCCTCACCCCCCTCGCTCCATCAATGCAGAACGCACTGTACCCCATTTCCCCTGGGAAATCTTCCAGCGAGGGGGTGCACTGCCATGCAGAGACGTGTTTCCGGTTGACCCTGGCCCAGCGGAGGCAGGGTGAAGTTCAAAGAATACCGTCCCCGACAGCTTTGAACAAATGCAGTAGCACCTCCCTATCAGTCACGAACCATCGTGCCTGACGCCCCATTACTACTAAATTCTGCCCGTGGATCTTCCTCGTTAAGTGTAATTGAACAGCCCACGTGACTCTTGCTCCTGGCCCTGCGTCCACACTGGAACGAATGAAAAATATGGAAATTGCTCAACTCAGTGATGTGTGACCACATTATTCAGTTCTCAGTTGTTGCCGATATAAGAGTCGAGGGTAGGAACCACTGTTCCAGAAGCTCACAAATGTTTGCAGGCATGTGGTCCTCGACACACTTTGGGGTTCACACGCCAGGACCTGCCAAACGATCCTCGTTTCCCTCTTATCCCAGCCGGCGAGGTTGGCGTGACTCTCACCGAAAGCCTACAGAACGCGTTCTTTAACCACGGTCCATGGGCGCTTTTATTCACGACAGTAATCTGGCCATGGAGCTGAGGTCCATCCTAGGCAGGCTTATGTCTTCTTGGGTGTCTACAAGGCAGTTCCAGACGGAGATTAAGAAGGCATTGCTTAGAGAGTACTTAGGGGTTACGTGGAAGTGCCCCCCCAGCCCCCAACCCTAGCACTCATGAGGCTGTTATGATTTATGAGTGACTTGAGATGTTCAATCTGGACAGTTAGAAGGGAGGAGCCTCCCACATCTGCTCACACTGATATTTGGCAACATTAGCTCTGACGTGCTCAAGGAAACAAGAATGTTTATAGACGCCCCTGGCTGGCGTAGCTCAGTGGATGGAGCACGGGCTGTGAACCAAAGCATCGCAGGTTCAATTCCCAGTCAGAGCACATGCCTGGGTTGCAGGCCACGGCCCCCAACAACCGCACATGGATGTTTCTCTCTCTCTCTCTCTTTCTCCCTCCCTCCCCTCTCTAAAAATAAATAAATAAAATCTTTTAAAAAAGCTTTATAAAAAAAAAAGAATGTTTATAGACATGTCACGTGTCCAGGAAAGATCTTTTGAACATTTTCCGTGTTGTCGTGCTAAAACAAAAGCTTTTTCTACATGTTTGCTCAGAGCTGTGTGAGCTTGGGTTCAATGTAAAAGCTTTTTTAATTGACTTTTAGGGAGAGAGAGGAAGGAAGAGAGACAGAAAAAATGATTCGCTGTTCCATTTTATCGACGCCTCCATTAGTTGATTCCTCTATGTGCTCTGACTGGGGATCGAACCCACAACCTTGGTGTATCGGGATGACGCTCTAACCAACTGAGCTACCCGGCCAGGGCCAAATTCAACTTTGACCATTTCCTCTGGAGGGAAGCAAAGCCAGCTGGGGGCTGCTAGCTGGCGGAAGTCACTCAGCTTTGGTTTCCGGTTGTAGGGAAGCAGGCTGCCCCGATATTGCATGTTCTGAAGAACGCCATGCTCGCATGGAAGTTCTAGGTGAAACCACAATGATGTCACCGACAGTATAGTCATTTTGCTTTGTGTCGTCTCATAGTGGGATACAATATCAACTTAAAAATCATCGAGACTAAAAGCAGGCTCTAAAGCACTTTTTCTATCAAGAACTTCATGTCTCTCTCTCCCTTTTTGAGATTTTATTTATTTACTTTTAGAGAGAGGGGAAGGGAGGGAGGAAGAGAGAGGGAGAGAAACATTCATGTGTGGCTGCCTCTTGCACGCCCCCTACTGGGGACCTGGCCCATAATGCAGGCATGTGCCCTGCCTGGGAATTGAACCGGTGACCCTGTGGTCTGCACACCGGTGCTCCATGCACTGAGCCACACCAGGCAGGGCACAGCTTCATCCCTTTAGGAGATGAACTCACATTTGTTCTGCCTGACTTGATCACTAACATAAAATCTGCCCTGGCTGCCAGGCAAGTGCTTGATGGACACATTGCCCCCCCAACAGGGCTGGTGTCTTTGACTGTGTTTCACATTCTCCAGTCAGTAGCCGGGCCTCCAAAAAGTCGGACTCAACTGGGGAGTTCTTGTGGGCCGTAAACACGTCATTTGTGCATGTGGACACAGCGCCGTCCAGGCCGCAAAGATCAGCTGACGTTTTTCAGGAGCGGTCGGCTGTGTGAGCTCATCGTTCCCAGCCCCACGCGGTGGTGCTGCGTTCCACGCACCCACGGCCACGTGTACCAGCCTCTGGGGTTCTGACGTCTCCTTCCTTGTCTCTCTCTCTCTCTCTCTCTCCCCCCCGCCCCCACCAGCTTCGACACCAGGGTCACGGTGTTCGACAACGGGACGCTGGTGGTGAGGTCCGTCACCGACAAGGACGCCGGGGATTACCTGTGCGTGGCCCGGAACAAGGTGGGCGACGACTTCGTGGTGCTCAAGGTCAACGTGGTCATGACGCCGGCCAAGATCGAGCACAAGGAGGAGAGGGACCACAGGGTCTTCTATGGCGGGGACCTCAAGGTGGATTGCGTGGCCTCGGGGCTCCCCAACCCCGAGATCTCCTGGGGCCTCCCCGACGGCAGCCTGGTCAGCTGGTTCATGCAGTCGGACGACAGCGGCGGGCGCACGAAGCGCTACGTGGTCTTCCACAACGGCACCCTCTACTTCAACGAGGTGGGCATGCACGAGGAGGGGGACTACACCTGCTTCGCCGAGAACCAGGTCGGCAAGGACGAGATGACCGTGCGCGTCAAGGTGGTCACGGAGCCGGCCGCCATCCGCAACAAGACCTACTCGGTGGTCCACGTGCCCTACGGGGACGTGGTCACCGTGGCCTGCGAGGCGAAAGGGGAGCCCACGCCCAGGGTCACGTGGCTGTCTCCCACCAACAGGCTGATCCCGGCCTCCTCCGAGAAGTACCAGATCTACCAGGACGGCACGCTGCTCATCCAGAAGGCCCAGCGCGCCGACGGCGGCAACTACACCTGCGTGGTCAGGAACAGCGCGGGCGAGGACAGGAAGGTCGTGTGGATCCAGGTCGACGTGCGGTCGCCCAGGATCAACGGGAACGCCGACGCCATCACCACCGTGCGGGAGATCGCCGCCGCGGGCAGCCGCAAACTCCTCGACTGCCGGGCGGAAGGCGTCCCCGCCCCGAAGGTGTTCTGGGCCTTCCCGGAAGGCGTGGTCCTGCCGGCCCCGTACTACGGGAACCGGGTCACCATCCACCGCAACGGCACGCTGGACATCAAGAGCCTGCGCACCAGCGACTCCGTGCAGCTCACCTGCATCGGGCGCAACGAAGGCGGCGAAGCCCGGCTCATCGTCCAGCTCACCGTCTTGGAGCCCCTGGACAAGCCCGTGTTCCACCACCCGGTCAGCGAGAAGATCACCGCCATGGCCGGCCACACCATCAGCCTCAACTGCTCGGCCGCGGGGAGCCCGGCCCCCACGCTCACGTGGGTCCTGCCCAACGGCACGGAGCTGCGCAGCGGCCAGCAGCTGCTCCGCTTCTACCACAAGCGCGACGGCGTGCTCCACATCGGCGGCCTGTCGGCGGCGGACGCCGGGGCGTACCGCTGCGTGGCCCGCAACGCCGCCGGCCACTCGGAGCGGCTGGTGTCCCTGAAGGTGGGGCTGAAGCCGGAGCCGAGCAAGCGCTACCACAACCTGCTGAGCATCATCACCGGGGAGACCCTGCACCTGCAGTGCCCGTCCCCCGGCGGCAGGCCGGCCCGCTTCTCCTGGACGCTGCCCAGCGGCGCGGCGCTGCAGGGGCCCCAGACCCGGGGACGCTTCTCCCTGTGGGACAACGGCACCCTGACCGTGCGCGAGGCCTCCGTGTTCGACCGGGGCACCTACGCCTGCAAGGCGGAGGGCGAGCACGGCCCGTCGGTCATGCACTTCCCCGTCATCGTCATCGCCTACCCGCCCAGGATCACCAGCGAGCCCACGCCGGTCATCTACACGCGGCCCGGCAGCACCGTGAAGCTGAACTGCCTGGCCATGGGCGTCCCCAAGGCCGAGATCACGTGGGAGCTGCCCGACAAGTCCCGCCTGACCGCCGCCGCCGGGACGCAGGCCCGCGCGCTGGGCCACCGGTTCCTGCACCCCCAGGGCTCGCTGACCATCCAGCAGGCCACGCAGAGAGACGCCGGCTTCTACAAGTGCACGGCCAAGAACCTCCTGGGCACGGACACCAAAACGACTTACATCCACGTCTACTGAACCCCCCGCCCCCCCCCCACCACCACCCCAGGGCTCTGCTGGGCAGCTCAGCTGGAACAAAGCTGCGTTTGTAAGGAGGGCCCTGGGGTGGCCGGCCAGCTGCAGCGGGGAAAGGATTCGTCACGGGGCACGGGGCGACCCACTCCCCTCCGTTGGCGTTGCAGTGCGTGTTGACTCTGACCCGGGCTGCTGGGCGAAAGGAAGCGGCTCAGACGGGAAAGGAGGAGTCCCCTCTCTCCGGGGGGTGGGGGGGCTTCCCTGGACGTTCACGGGGCGCCACGGGCTGTTCCACGGAGTCTGCGTGAGAACCGCGATTTCTAGGGTGCACACGGTGCTCCGGCCTGCCCCCAAGGCTCCGTCCGCGGCGCGTCTGAGAAGCGTTCTCTGGAACGGGAAGCCCCGGACCGACAGTGCCTCCTTGTCTCGCCTAGGTAACCCGCGTCAGGTGTGTCACAGAACATTCTAGAAGCGCTTCCCATGTCTCCGTGACGCCCTCCGGCACGTCCAAACTGCAGTTTGGCCAATAAGGGCGCAGAGCCAGAGCGATCCAATTTTTTTTTGTTTGTTTTTTTAACGTACAACTTTTCTACCACACAGCTACCCTTTCACAGGAAAGAACTCTTGCTCCCCGGAACTCCCTTTTTTATATAAATATATATATGTATATTTTCTTTCTAATCAGACGATGAGCATAGAAAGAGAAAGAAAACGCTTTCTGTCTCATTAAAAGTAATAAATTATTGGTCTTTACAAGACTTAGATACGTGAGAGCAGGTATGGAAATGCGATTAAAACAAGTCCTCCACCCCGTTCTGCACATTCAGTCATTGTTATTATTTGGCCTTGCAGGAAACCCTGCCGGGGGGAGGAGGCGGGGGGATCGGATTTCCTAGTCTATGAAGTTTATCCTGAGACCTCTGGGGGCCGGTGGGGGCGGGGGTGGGGGTGGGGCGCGGAGGGGAAGGAGAGAGCTAAGACGTGACCCCCCAGAACAAACCCACAGCCCCCGCAGAAAGCCCAGACAGGGCTCCCCTGTGCACATGCGCCTGTAGGCAGCAGGAACTCTATTTCCATGGCTGCTTGGCCGCACGCTGAAGGTCAATACCGTGCACATTGGATAATAAAAGGATACTCTCCAAAAAAGCAAGCACGGGTGACAGTGATGTTTTCAAGCACAGAAGCACCCTCCTGAGCACTAGGGTGTCCCCGGCAGAGGCTGGCCGACTGCTTTTACCCGTGACACCGGTCATGGGCGAGCCTCCGCAAGCGCGTGCCGGGCAAGGACACTGAGTCAAGGGCGGCGGCTTGAAAACCTGTCTGACAGACGAGGAGTCAGGGTGGGGCCCGTCCATCCTCCGGGGGTGACACTTGCGATTCGAGGAGGCAGGCGTCTGAGGGCGCAGCAATGCCCCGTCGCCACCTTTCAGGACGTTTTCTGCAGGGACGGACCGCCTCGGGCATCCGGCACGGCGTTCCTGCCGCACGCCACCCTGCCTTTCTTTGGCTGCCTTTCAGAGGAGGAAAAGCTAGGCCCCTCGCGTACACGTCTCACACGAGCGTGACCGTCGTGCCTGAGACAGACACAGTGCTGCCGCCGCCGCCAGACAATGTCACTCATGGGAACAAACCAGCGTTTAGCTTTTCACAGCCCTGCGGGGCGGGGGGGGGGGGGCCTCCGGGGCTCTGCCACTCGGGCACGCACTTGTTCTCTCCGGTCTCCCTGCCCAGCCTCACTGGGAGCGGGTACCAGCACAGGCCTGGGGACACCCAGGTGTGCGGGGGACATCGTGCGAGAAGGGTGCACGTGAGCACTGCGGCCAGTGCAGGTGTCTCAGCGTCGACACCCAGGGACACGAGGGCCGGGCAGTGGTCTGTGATGGATGCTGTCCGGGGCACGGCAGGACGCAGGGCAGCGTGCTTGGGGTCTGCCTGCTTGAGGCCAGCACCGCCCTGCGCTCCAGGTTGGACAACCACAAGTGGCTGCAGATGTTGTCTGTCATAGGTCCCCCTTGGCCGGGGGTGGTACGGGGTGATGGCAGAATTAGTCCTAGTGAACAGTCCCCACCTTAGCTGATGGACAGGTGGAAGGAGAGAAGGGAGGGAGGGAGGGAGGGAGGGAAGGAAGGGAGGGAGGGAGGGAGGGAGGGAGGGAAGGAGGAAGGAAGGAAGGAAGGAGGCAGGGAGGGAGGGAAGGAGGGAGGGAGGGAAGGAAGGGAGGGAGGGAGGGAAGGAAGGGAGGGAGGGAGGAAGGAAGGAGGGAAGAAAGGAGGGAAGGACTTATGGATGGATGGATGGATGGATGGACAGATGGATAGATTGAAAGGATACATGATAGATGATAGATAGATAGATAGCCAGCCAGACAGACTTCCATGCTAGGTCAGCACCAAGGGAGCGCGGCCCTGGGACACCTGGCCCTCAGGCGCCTGGCCTCCAGCGCGGGGGACCGTGAACACCTGTGGTTTAAGTCCGCAGTTTGCGGCCGGGGGTTCCAGCAGCCCCGAGAAACCCACACACAAACAGACCTTGTTAAAGCCTGCCAGCAGACAGCGCCGTGACGCGAGGTCAGGACGCACCCCGCGCCCGAGCCCCCGGAAGGGAGGGCCGCCGGAGCCTGTGAGCCCCGCCGGGAAGACCCGTGTGAGCCGACGGCGTCGTTGATCAGACTCCCAGGTGGCTCTGTCCTGCTCCGCTGAGGGGAGGTGCTTTCTGCTCCCCGAGGGCCCGCCGAACACCTGGGCAGTGTGCACACGCATGCGAACCTGTGCGCACACGCAGTCGTGACTCTCTGGCGGTTCCCAGGTGTCCCCCCACCCACCCCCCGCCACAGGAGAAAACGCAAACCAGGCCTCTCCCCGCACGGCTCAGGCTGGCATCCCCAGCGCAGCCCGCGCAGGTGACACCGGGCAGGAGTCTACCTCGGGTGACGACGTCTCTCTCTGTCTGTCTCCTGAGGTCCCCGTGCAAGAGTCTCAGCCCCCGGGGGAACCTTTCCTGAGCGTGTTATGCTGGGAGACCAGCCCGGCCGTGAGCACCGGGGTGCGTTCATGCAAGTCAGCAGGACCTCAGGGTTTCGGGCGCAGGAGGCACAGCGGGGGGAGCTCAGAGCCGTGTTAACACCACCCCCCTCCGCGCCTGGCTCGTTAGCCTTCCTGCTCGAGAAGACGTTTCTAGGTTGAGCAGGTTTCCGCCCAGTGAGGCAGTGGGGCTCATTCTTGGTTTCCGGCTGGAACCCGCGGGGGAGATGAAACATTCCTCCCGTCTAGGTGTGTGTATTTCCCGGGACTGCCACGACAGGTGGCCACAGACGGAGCATTCTAGAACCATAGGAATCCATCCTCCCCGCCCCACCCCGCCGTCCTGGAGACTGGACACCTGAGGTCCAGGTGTCCCGGGGCTGCGCTCCCTCCAGGAAGGGTCCTTCCTGCCTCTTCCAGTCCCCAGGGGCTCCAGGTGTCCCTGGGCTGGTGGCCACATCCTTCCTCTTGGCCTCCGTCTCCACGTGGCTTCTCCTCTGCGTCTGCATCTCCTCTTCTAAGTACCCTATCACTGGCTGCAGGGCCGCCCTGACCCTGGACTACCTCCTCTCAGACCCTTCCCTCCCTCCCACCTGCAAAGACCCTCACAATGACCCTGCACTGTCCAGCTCGGTCTGTGAGTTCCTCGTTCCCAGCCACGGAGCAGAATGACCACCTGACGCAGAACCAGCCTCTGCCCCGGGGTGGTGGGGGTGCTGGGTTCCGCCCTCCCGCCAGGCTGGCGAGACCACGGCGGGGGATACGAGGTTTTGAATACGAGACCTGCGCTGGGAACTTGGGTCCTGGGCCTTAACCCTTGTGGGCACCTGCGCATCATCTACGTGAGCTTCCATTTGCGGAGGCGTCCAAGGGTGCCTGGTAGGGTTATTGGCAAGGCTCCTTAGATAACATACGAACGGTGGAACAGAGGCCAAAACTCCTATATTTTCTTTAACATGCTGCCATTTTGCCCCACCCTTAGTGAGGTCACACACATCGTCCGAGAGAGAAGCAATTATTCCGTTTTAGGAAACTCTCCACGACCCTCCTTTATTATGTGAAGGGGACATCCTGACGTACAGGTGTGGGGTGGGGGACCCAGTGCCTGCAGAAACAGGGTGTCCAGTTCTCAGACGCCCGGCGGGAAGCCGAGGTGGGGTGGTGGAGATGAGGAAAGACGAGGAGAAGGAGGTCAACAGCTCCCCTGGCTGAGGTGCCCCCCCCACCGTCTCCAAGCCTCAGACACCCCTGCCATCCAGCAGTAGGCTGGTGGCACGGGGCTTCCCCAGCAGAAACGACATTTCCCAGGCTGCCTGGCTGTCAGGTGGGGCCCTGGGACTCATTCCCACCACTGACGCGTGTCCTTTCCAGACTGAGGTTATGAGGGAGGAGGAGTACCTTGTGTGGCTCTCGCCCCCCCCCCCGCTGAGTGAAGCATTGACAAAAACACCTGTTGTGAGCTGCCACCCATCACAGGGTCCCCATCTCCTATCATCTCTCATGCAATAGCCACCGTAGCTCCCCCAAACCACCTCTGCTCTTGAAAGCAACGCTGATTACTTAATGATGCTCGTTCCTGCAGTCCGAGATTTATTACACTCGCAGCACAATCCCACGTTTGCCACGAAGCCGTTTATTTAGTCCCCAGCAAAGTCCCACGTGAGACACTAATCCGTGCAAATATTGTGGCAGGTGAACGAGAGGTTACCTGTGGAGGGTTTCCCATGGCAACGTGAAGAAGCCTGTTTTGAGTAATCGTGTACTGGCATCAGCATCTCGATGGAAAGGTAGTGCCACTCCAGCGAGTAGAAGAGTCGTAACGTTTCACTGCCACGTGAAATGCACAACAGGACTGTACTCAAAGTACGACTTCTTTTTTAAAAAAAGATTTTATTTATTTATTTTTAGAGAGGGAAGGGAGGGAGAAAGAGAGAGGGAGAGAGAAACATCCATGTGCGGTTGCTGGGGGCCATGGCCTGCAACCCAGGCATGTGCCCTGACTGGGAATCGAACCCGCAACACTTTGGTTCGCAGCCCGCGCTCCATCCATGGAGCTACGCCAGCCAGGGAACATTCCCGTTTTTGTAACACAAAGTGGAATTGCGTCTTGACTCACAACCCATCGCTACTCTGAAACCTCCTTACGACTTTCTAAAAACTTAGGCCTACTGTGCTCTTCCTGTCTCTGAGATGAGAAAGAGGGAGTCAGAGTCTGGACGTCTTGACCGGAGCATTTAAAATCGGTTTTAACCTGGGCCATGCTGTTTCATCACCCGGTGACAATATTGGCTTGGATGGCAGGTGGTGACCTCTCTCTGCCAGTTCCAGGTCGGAGAGCTGGGGCGGCCATAACGCCCCATTCTGGGTAACTTGATCCATGACAAAGACGTTGTACTTCAGCTCAGTGGATGGAGCTCGGGCTGTGAACCAAAGCGTCGCAGGTTCGATTCCCAGTCAGGGCATGTGCCTCGGTTGCAGGCCACGGCCCCCAGCAACCGCACATGGATGTTTCTCTCTCTCTCTCTCTCTCTTTCTCCCTCCCTTCCCTCTCTAAAAATAAATAAATAAAATCTTTAAAAAATTTTTTAAAAAAGGGAATGTCCATGCACTGCTCTGGGGAGTAAAAAGGGAGCCTGTTCTTCACACACATCTGTCAGCACAGAACTCATCCTCCACCATCTCCGAGAAGTGGCAGCAGCCCCCAGTGCCCGTCAGAGACACGTGGGTAAAGAACAGCGGGTGCATGTACATACGGGGAATGCGACTCCGACGGCAGGATGAAGTCTCACCACGGGCTGCCAACAGCCCGGGCGGACCTGCAGGGTTCCCTGCTCAGCGCGACGAGCCAGCCAGAGAAAGACGAATACCACATGATTCCACTCGCACGCAGAATCCAATACACGGTATGAATGAACTCGCAAAGCAGAAACAGACGCACAGACTCGGAGAACAGGCTGACGCCAGGGGAGGGGGTGGCGGAGCGGAGGGGGGGTGGGGGAAGGAGATGAAGGGGTGCCCAAGGATAGACTGACAGGTCCAGAAGAGGCCCAGGGGTGTAAGGACCAGCGCAGGGAACGGAGTCAGTAGCACTGGAGTAACTATGGACCGTGCCTAGGAACTATAGATACTTCAAATACCGGGGGCGCCCTGCAGAGAGGGTATAGTTTAGTAATCACCACGTTGTAGACCTGAAACGGATACAAAATAACGCTAATGTCTACTGCAATTCACAAGTCAAAAAAGAATTCATCAATCTGAACATCGGACATGGAACAAAAAGCAACACGCAGAAAACCTAAAAGATTCTGTCGCCGCGCCCACGCTCACGCCACGCTGTGTATTATGTTATATTGTAGCAGCTTGTGTCAAATACGCCAGCAACGTCCAACGATACGTTTTCTGGGCTCGGACCAGGCGTTGGAGCTGGGGGCCCCTCCTGAGCCGTTGGCTCGGAAGGGTTGTTGAAACGGATGATGTGTGAAAAGTTTCTTTCCATTTTTCCTTCTGGATGACGGCAAGGAGACGTCGCTGTGCTAAATAAACAGTCGGAGGGAGAGATTCAGAACAAATTTTGGGGAGGATCGGGGACTCAGCTGAGGCTGCATTTCCTTTAACTGTGGATTCTGCAAAAGGAGACTTTGTCCCCAGCCATGGTTGAGACGGATAATAAAACGGCCGAGATTTTTTTTTTTTTCTTTCCTACAGAGAACACTGCACGGAGTGCATTTCACAATGGGGAGGAAGGGGGAAAGAGTGGTTTTTTTTTCTTTTTGACATGGTGTCAGCAGAAACCAGGAAAGTGCCTTGTGAGGTCGTCCTGTCCTGGGGGGGGTCGGGGGGGGCAGAAAGAAGGCACCTCCCGGAAGAAAAGAGGATCAGCCCATATTCGGGAGATGGAGACCAAGCTGCTCACCTTTTCGCCCCTAACGCCGGTGCCAGACTGTTTTTGTAGCAGCCTTTCTGTCTGAGCGTGAATGTTAAAAAGAGCAAAATATGGCCCTGGCTGGTGTAGCTCAGTGGATTGAGCTCAGGCTGCGAACCAGGCATCGCAGGTTCGATTCCCAGTCAGGGCACATGCCTGGGTTGCAGCCCATGGCCCCTAGCAACCGCACATTGATCTCTCTCTCTCTCTCTCTCTCTCTCTCTCTTCCCTCTCTAAAAATAAATAAATAAAATATTAAAAAAGAACAAAATATGGAAATCCAGGAAACCGGCATAGATAGATGAAAATTCTTTTCCAGCCCGTTCCTCCAAGGCAAGCACTCTAGAAATGGTGAGATTTGGGTGTTGGTACAAACTTGCACAGTCTATGCCATTGGGTTCAGTTCATTAACCAAACTGCGTGCTTTAATGCTTATTATTGATTTCCTACAGAACCACGTAATTTGCATACGCCCGTGTCTAATTTGCATGGGGTTGCATAACAGTATATGATGTGCCTAATGCCCTTTCTCGCGGGTGAGGTGGGGGGACCTTTTACCCTGTTGTGTGGACCTGCTGCGCAAGGTCTGATTCTCTGCTGGTTGGCATCCAGATATTTTCTTTCACCCTCTTTGGCCGCGTCTGCAAAGCATCTCCCATAAATCTCGGAAACTCTGAGACGCTGAACTGCCGCAGCGAAGGGTGTGGACGTTTTTTAAGGGTTTTGCCAAACATTTGGAAAGCGTTCTTCAGAAAAAGAACGTCCAATTTCTGTCGCCACGGACAGGCCCGGCCTGTGAGAGCCCCACCCCTCCACCGTGGATGCCCAGGGACTGCTACCGCTGCAGGAACTCCTAATTTGTGAACTTCGTGTTCTTCTTGTCTTCCACGTTGTTTCGTCAGGAGCCAAACGACACACGCATTTTGGCCATCTCATGAAAGGGTTTCATGGGCGAGCCGGTTCCCACATTTCTGCGGGGCTGTTTAGAATTTGCTTTTGGAGGAGCAAGAAGAGTTGACATAATGGGACACTCACATGCCGTAAATACAGCGAATGCATGACAAGGCATGAATACTTGTCCTAAATATAGCAAGTGTTTTTGTTTTGTTTTTTTTTTACTTGCGGTCATCATTCTTCTTCAAATTTGTTTTATTCAAGGGCACTTTTTGGAAGTACACACGTTTTTTGACTTTTTGTTAGCTGTGTGGCTGTCTCTTTTCTTTTTATCAGCTTTTTCTCACATTGAGAAAGACGTTCTCATGCTGAGATTAGATATTCCTCCAAATGCTTTACAATATTTTTATTTTTAAATATTAAACTGTGCAACATTGGAACTTCAGCGTATGGTATGAGGTGAAGACTTAACTTTCTTTGACCTGAATATTGAACAGTTATTCTAATATCCTGTCTTAGAATACTTTCTCACTAATATGAAGTGTTCCCCTTACCTCAAAAACCCACATGGGTTTCCACTCTAGCCTATCGTAGGAGGTTTTATCACATATTTTACTGGGACAGAGCGAGCGTGTTAACTTTTTCCCTGTCATCACATATATTCTTATATCAGGAAGTCATCGAGATTTCCATTGTGCACGAGAAACCTGTACCATTCTGTTAACGGGTGTCATCCCAGGAAAGTCAATGAAAGAGCAAATAAACAAATAAATAAATGTCGGTACACACAAAAACGCATACACAATAAAAATAAAGGAATTTTTAAAAATATATGCATTTGTTTTGCTGCAGTTCTGTTTTATAACAGTGCGTGTCTTCCCCTGCAAGCACCTGAGAGTGCCTCTGTGCTTACAAGTGTTTGTATCGACCAGAGACGATCAGATCTTTCCCTCACCGCCTCTGTTGCTAATTCTTTTCACAGAGTTTTTTTTATATTGACGTCATTTTTCGCTCATCCTATCGACTGAGTAAGTATTGCTTTACGAAACAAGAAAAACTACAGCTTTTTTCTCTTCTCCGATCGTATCCCTTATTGATTTATTTTTCTTATTTTATTCTACTGACTACCGGCTTCAGATCAACTGCTGGGAACGGTTACGATTCTTACGGAAGAGACACGCAGGCCGGGGCAGCCGCTGGGAAAACAGAATGACGTTTCCTCAAAAAATTAAACACAGAGCCCTGGCTGGTGTAGCTCAGTGGATGGAGGGCAGGCTGGGAACCAAAGTGTCGTAGGTTCGATTCCCAGTCAGGGCACATGCCTGGGTTGCAGGCCACGGCCCCCAGCAACTGCACATGGATGTTTCCCCCTCTCTCTCTCTTTCTCCCTCCCTTCCCTCTCTAAAAATAAAAAATAAAATAAAATAAAAAACTAAACACGGAACTGCCTGATAAGCCGGTGATTCCACTCCTGGGAATATAAACGAAGGAGCCCCAGACACTCGTTGGAAAGAACACAAACACCCCTGTGCTCATTGCTGTGTTATTTACAACCGCCAGGATCTGGAGGCAGCCCGAGCGCCCCTCGGTGTGTGAGCGGATAAAAAAGCTGTGCACAGTTGCGCAGCTGAAGATTGCCCAGCCCTAAAAAATAAGGAGGCCTGACCCTCCGCGAGAGCACGGAGGGGCCGACCCAGAGCACGTTCTGCTGCGCGAAAGAAGCCAGGCACAGAACAAGGGCCGTATGATCTCACGCACATACAGACACTAATGAACAGCATCAACGCACAACGAAAATACAGACAGACTCATAGACACAGAGAACAGACTGACAGCTGTCAGAGGGGAGAGGGATGGGGGGCTGGGTGAAAGAAGTGAAGGATTCGGCAAAGAAAAGGAAAATAAGAAACTCGAAGACACAGACAACAGGGTGGTTACTACCAGAGGGATGGGGTTGGGGAGGCAAAAGAGGGTGAAGGGGGATAAACAGAGACGGAAGGAGACTTGACTTGGGCTGGTGAGAACCCAGGACAACACACAGATGATGTGTCCTACAATTACACCCCTGAATCCCATATAATTTCATCACCATTTCATCCCATATAATGTCACCCCCAATAAATTTTAAAAATTTAAAATACAACTCAATTAAAAAAAAAGAAAAATGAGTCTGGAACAGCCTTTCTTAAGTGACTGTCAGACGCCTGCCTCTAGCACATGTCCTGAAAAGGGCTTTTTAATCAAGAAAATGTGCACGAGGCGGCAGAAAGCTACTGTTCCCCCCCTCAGGAATCCTCTCCCTGGCTCTCAGCGAGTCAGTGTGTGCTTCTGCTGAGAAGGGCTGTAGACGTAGGTCCAAGTCTCTCCACCACAGCTGTGGACGAGCCGTGGGCTTTGAGGGGCCAACTGTCAATCACCCAGGAACTCCGTGGGCCTTCTGGTCCACGATGGGACACTGGGATCCAGAGTACAGTATTTACACCACGGAAATTGGCAAACTCTACCAATCACATGCAGAGAGAGAGAGAGACAGAGAGAGAGAGAGACAGAGAGAGAGAGAGACAGAGACAGAGAGAGAGACAGAGAGAAAAGTTTTGAGAGCCAGCCTGCTTAGCACACTGCTCATCGTATAAATAATATCCTTCACCCACTAATTTAATAAATATCTTGAGCATGTGGTGTGTGTCACACCGCGAGAAAACAGCATCATGAAACTTTGATAAGGGCGGTGCGAATGAAATCAATGAGCACACAGCCATCAGTTCAGAAACACAATTATGACATGTCTCATAAAAAAAAAAGCACAAAGCAAAATGCAATCGGTTTGTACACTCATCAGTCTCCGGGGTTTGGAGACCTCCCTGAGGAGGTGATGCGCCGGCCTGACCTTGCCCCCCTACCCTGGGCTTCTGTATCTGCCCCCTAAATATTATTGACAACCCAGGAATTGCCTACCCCAAATACAGAGAGTCCACTAAAAAAAAAAAAAAAAGCAATAAACCACCTTCTTCAGTCAGCACGTCCAAGCCACAGAATTCAATAATAACCATTCACTCACAGGACACAGATGTTATCGAAAAAAAACAGGCTAGGAGGTTTAGAGCAGAATATACGGGAGATCTCGTGAACACACTGCCCCATCTGAGAGACTCCTTCTGAAGACTTCCGGCTTCCCTTTCCCGAAAGTCACCCCCTCCCCAAGGCGGGTCCCTCGGTGTCCAGAGAAACCGGCCTCCCGGCGTGGCCAGAGCTGCACGCAGAAGACACAGAACGCCTTCCCGTGGCTGGAAGAGAAACCTGTCACGTGGCACCATTCACATTCCCTCGCTTTTCACCCCGATTGTGCATGTGTGCGTGCTGAGATCCTCGGGGACCTTCCCGCCCGACACTGGCTCGCATTTCTGAGCAGCCCAAGGTAGCCGCAGGTTTTGCTAGAGTGACCGTTGTTTGCGTTGGCCTTATGGGGCGCAAGTGCCATTTTCACAGTGTTCGCTGCTCAAACGTCCGATGAAAGACGGCGTGAAAGGCTTACGCTTCACGTCTCCCTCTGAGGTTGCACTCTGAGTCTCAGCCGCGGCATTCCCAAGACAGCCAACCTGGCCACGAGTTCTGCGCGGAGAGAGCAATGCGATTCCTCAGCGTGGCTACGTGTTATTTTTATTCCACCCATCCACGTCTTTCTATATTTAGCAAAGGCCCATTTCTGAACACGGCCTGGGCAGGCAGGGTCCGTTCTCAGGCCCGTGGCTCTGAGGGGAGTGTTGCGTCTGGCCCCAGGTGGGTCCCAGGGAGCTCAGGGTGATGGCGCTGGCCACCTACCTGCCTGCCACTGGCACCTGGGAGACGTGGGTGTTTCCTGCCAACCCGAATCGCCTCCGGAGCCCCAGATGGGCACCTGAAGACAGGTGGACAGCAGCTGACGAATGTGGGTTTTACGGGCCAGCAGGTGTGGTAGGTCTTCCACGACCACAGAGAGATGCACAAGTCCTTCTGCATGCATGTGCTCCCTGCGTCCCTCGTGGGGACGAAGCCACTTAAGAGGCCAAAGGATCCAAAGACGTGGCCCACAGGTGCCCAGCCCACTCTGAACTGCAGATGAGAACAGGTTGTGTCTCCCCTTTTGCACCGGCTCCAGACCCCGCCACACCCCGGTGTCTCAAAACACCTGTCAGGACCGCTCAGTAGCAGCTCACGTGACCCAAGAATTTGACACCCAGCGTCACCGAGGAGCCGAGATCTTTCCCATCTTTCAAGCGTGTGCAGAGGAAAAGGCCTGGACGTGGCCACGTGCCCGGAAAAGAAAACCTTACCATTTCTATCCACGCGGCTGCTTTTTTTAGGGCAAAATTTGGCTTCATTGGCTCAAGAAAGTCTTCCCTTTTGGAATGGCATTTCATAATTTCAAATTGTTGGACAATCCTCATCTTTACCCCCATTGACATGAGTCTTTGTTTCGAAACCGAAAGCAAGCTTCGGTTGGCTGCCTCAGTGGGTTACAGCCTCGTCTGCATACACCAAGGCTGTGGGTTCAAACCCTGGTCGGGGCACATGCAAGAATCAACCCATGATACATCAGTAAGTCCAATCACAGAGTCATCTCTGTCTCTCTCTGTCTTCCCGTTCCCCTTTCTCTCTAAAATCATTTAAAATATGTTTAAAAAAACACAACAGAAGAGCACATGGACAAAGCCACAAACTATTTCATTTTGGTTTCTTCAGCTATTAAGGACTCCTGATTTCCTGGGAAAGTAGTCTCTCTCTCTCTCTCTCTCTCTCTCTCTCTCTCTCTCTCTCTCCCCCCCCCCGCCTTCTTTCTCTCTCTCCCTCCCTCTCTCCCTCCCCCCCTCCTTCTTTCTCTCTCCCTCTCCACCCTCATTAAGGATTTATAGCTCTTGAATGTTAGGCCAACTTCTCATAGCAACCTCGCCTTCTGCCCACGCATATTGTCATCCATTGTGAAGAATGTGCCGGCACCGAAATATTTACTGGCTGTCCTGGAGACCCAGGCACCACAGCTGTGTCTTACCAACCCTCAGGCCTCGGCTCCCTGTCCCCGGGCTGCCTTTTCTCTCCGGAGAGGGGTGAGCGACTGTCATTTCCAACTGGACGAGTCCCCACATGCTCAGCTGCTTTGCCGTTTTTGGGGTTGTTTTTTTGTGTCTGTGTGTGTGTGTGTGTCCCATCCAATGTAATGTCTGCTTTGACTCAAACTCTAAACAGCAGGCTAATTGAGAAAGATCGTGGGACTGGACGGCTCCCCCACACAGGGCACTTCCCCAAGTCAGCCCCGAGGCCAGCCCTCTCGAAGTCGGCCTCTCGGGTCGGCCTTGGATTCAGGGCAGCTACAGAGGTGTGGATGGAAGGCCGAGGCAAGTCCCTTCAGGAGCTAGCAAGGACACGGGGTAGTGGGAAGGAGTTTGGCAGAGAGGAGGAGTCAGCATGCACTCAGGCATCTTCCTGGCACAGCTCGAACATCGGGCCCACTGGAAGGACTCAGCACTCCCCTGGCGAGGCCGGAGGGACAATACATCTAAGATGGGGCCACAGACGTCGGAAAAATCAAGGAGGGGAAGCACCTCTGTCGGCGAGAAGGGCGTCTGCAGGCAAGATTGTGGCTGGGTCCGCCTCCCACGCTCCCTTCCCCGGTGAACTTGTTTTGCGTCTATAATGCATCTCGGGGCTTTACCGTGTCGCTCGGGTGAGCTACAAGCAACCAGGACAATTGCCTTTTGAACGCCAACACTCTCCTGACGCAACGGGACTTGGCTACACGTCCAGCACGAAGTCCAGGACGAAGAGCCATAGGCGTGCCCCCAAGGCCTTGTTACCATGCAGTTACCGCTGCACCGTGCTGGCATCGCGTGGAGTGGGGGAGGTTTTGGAAGGACACAGCTCCCGTGAGCTCTCTTTGCTAAGGCGAGGGCACGGTGGTAGTGTCTGTCACTGCCCACTCTTAAAAGCCTTCTGCCTTATCTGAAAGTTTCCCAGGCTGCAGATGACTGCCAGGCTGGTGAGGTACGCAATCTGTGCATTTGGTTTCGGGCGCGAGACTCGGCCCAGTAGAAGCGCCACACAGCACGTACGGAAGGGCGCCGAGAGGCTGGGTTCTGCGGACTCCCTTGCTTTCCACACGTCTGCGCCGTGCGCTGGTGATTTCGCCGTGGACAGAGACCCCATGGGGAGCAGTCCGGTGCTGTCCAGTGTCCCCAAGCACGAGGAGGCGGACCTGGGTCTTCAGGGGAAAACACGCGTGCCATGTGATCTTCGGGTGAGAGAACGTGGCGAGGCCGGCAGCCCCAAGTGCTTGGGGAAGGAGTCACAGTGTAGACTCCGTAAAGCGTGTTTGAACAGAAACACCGTAAAACGAGGTTCTTTTGATGAAAATGCGTGTGACCGGAGGCTCACGAGAACCTGACCGTGTATGTCTTTGAATGGTCATGGTTTGGGGTTCCGTCACTCAGAGTCTGTGGTAACTTCATAGCACAGAACTACCGCGAACAATGAGAAAGTGTGTGTTCAGTACTCACATTCACACTTATATCCTCATATATATTTTATCATACATTTTCCTACATATTTTCTCATTTATACTCTCATATGTATTTGTATAAATTTTATATATGTGGTCATAGGTATTTTTTTAAAGATGAGTACTTTATTTTATTTTTATTTATTTTTTTAAAAGATTTTATTTATTTATTTTTGGAGAGGGAAGGGAGGGAGAAAGAGAGAGAGAGAGAGAGAGAGAGAAACATCATCGTGCAGTTGCTGGGGGCCGTGGCCTGCAACCCAGGCACGTGCCCTGACTGGGAATCGAACCTGCGACACTTTGGTTCGCAGCCCAAGCTCCATCCACTGAGCTACGCCAGCCAGGGCTCATAGGTATTTTTATATATTTAATATATTTTGTCTCATACATAAGTCTCATAGATTCTCATGTATATTCTTATATGGTTTCTCACAAATGTTCTTAGTATGTTTTTCTCATATATTCTTACAGTCATCTCATATATAATTCTTACATTTTCCCACATATATATTCCCATGTGTATTTTCATATACATTTTAATATATATTTCCTCACATATATATCCTCCTGTATATTTCCTCATATATATTCTCATATGTTGATATATATTGCTTACATAAATTCTCATATATTTTCTTATATATTTTATGTATGTTTCTTACATATATATTCTCATATATATTTTCTTACATTTTTTCATAAAAATTTATCTTACATCCTTTTCATAGATATTTTTCTCATCCGTTTTCATATTTATTTGCTTACGTGTATTTACACATGAACTTATAGTGTCGGGTACAGATAAATGGCACATGTTTTGCTCGATGAAATGAGAACTTCATCGAGGTTACACAAGGACGTGAGTATACTTAGCAGGAATACAGTGTGCACAGGAAAACGGTTGAGATGGTATGTTTATTATTATTGTGTGTGTTTTACCACACTCTTTTAAACATGGAGCACTAAAAGTCACGGCACATTGCAAAACAAGCCAAAGCCCTCTCTCCCTGTAATAATACATAAGACCATTATAGTTACCTATTCCTCTCAGGAGACTAGTAGACACATGCTGTTACCAGCATTGGGTTCTACAAGTCACACGCCGGGTAGCTCACCAAACACGTTCAATCCTTTTCTTCTGGTTCAGTGCGAAGCAGAAAGAAACACCATGTGCGTCTCCCCACGCTGAGGGGGAGCTGCTGACAGCAAACTCCCGTCCTGGCCCAGACCACGCGCAGAGGGGCACCTGGGGCTCATTTACCTGTCCACCGAGATGTGGTGCTTCAGAGACTCCGGGGGAAATGCATTTGTAAAAACCGTACTCACTTCTTTCGGCCCCGCCGTGGAAATCAGCGGAACGTCCTTTCCGATAACGCGGCTGCAAAATACCTGCCCCCCGGGCCGACAGCTGTTCCAATCTGTCGGCACTGGCCGGCGTGAATGCCACCTTCCCAGTGTGAAACGTTATAGTGGGGTGCGATGCCTGTCTGTTTTCGTTTCATTCTTTTTTTTTACATTTTATTTATTTATTTTTAGAGAGGGAAGGAAGGAGAAAGAGAGAGGGAGAGAGAAACATCCATGTGCAGTTGCTGGGGGCCGTGGCCTGCAACCCAGGCATGTGCCCTGACTGGGAATCGAACCTGCGACGCTTTGGTTTGCAGCCCACGCTCCATCCACGGAGCCACGCCAGCCAGGGCTTCGTTTCATTCTTACCATCAGCACTGAGGTCGGGACTGTTGCGACCTCTGACTCCCAGTTCAGGGCGCTGGGCGCACTAGCTCAGGGTCACCCACTCAGCATGTGTGTCGTCGGAACCCCAACCCAGGTCCCGTCTCCCACGGAATCTAACGACTCTGCCAGCTTTCTGATCTTTGTGTCTCCAGAAGGGAACAGAGCTCTTCCTTAGCAGCTTGGAAGGAGTTGTAATCCCACCTTGCCTCCTCGTAGATTAGATCTTTCCACCCATGGGCAGCCGGGGAGTAAGTCTTGCAAACCCATCTTGAACCTTTATGCGTTGACAACGGTAAGTTCCACGCAACCCCACAACTACGGAGGCAACCCAAAAATACGGACTCAAAATGCATTGCGTTGATGTGGACATCAGTACAAGTATATGTGACACAGTCACACCGGTGCAGATGACACTCGGTTGGGGAAGATGAGACACCTGTGGACAGGTAACTGACACAGACGCCTGCGGACAGGTGACTCACACACAGCAGTCGAGGAAGTGCAGTACTGCACGGGAGTAACGTCTACGGAGGGACAAAGGAAGAGGAGTTTCATTTCCGGTGTAGGAGCTTGGTTGAGCTTGAGCTGGGACTTCGAGTTTCGGGGTCTGGCTGAGGCAGCCTGGGATGGAGAGACACAAGAGGGTGTTGGTGTTGCTCAGACAGAGCGGAGAAATGAGACAAATGAAACGGACCCAAAGAAACTGCAGGAGTGACACTGAAGGAGGAGGAACCTGGACAAACGGACAGAGAACGTCGACCTTCTTACACCTAACAACAACGTTTGGTGCTCGTCGGACCTGGGAGTCCGACGCATCTGAACTTGGACATTTCTCAATTCCTTTGAGTCTCATCTTTCAAAAATTACAAATGTCCACAGGGACCGTTTCACAGTAGTTCGCATGGTGTAAGGTTTTTTTTTTAAAGCAGGTGAAATGCTTCACACATTGGCTGTCACGTAACACACAATAAGAAAACACAGCGAAATTCCGGAGGTGTGGCATTGACTAACAGCCCCGGGTTCGTGACAGGGAGTTAAAAAAGTTTAGGAACCTGTGCTTTGGGGATCATCGGTGGCTGCATTTGAAGCTCACTTAATCCTCATGATTCACAGATTCCGTATTCACAGAAACACACGTGTGCTAAAGTGTACTTGTAATCCCCACGTCAGTACTCGGTGGGTTGGCTGTTCTTCGCTGTTTTAAATGGTCCCAAACATAGTATAGAAGAGGCATCTAAGCCCTGGCTGGCGTAGCTCCGTGGATGGAGCGCGGGCTGCGAACCAAAGCGTCGCAGGTTCGATTCCCAGTCAGGGCACATGCCTGGGTTGCAGGCTATGACCCCCAGCAACCGCACATTGATGTCTCTCTCTCTTTCTCCCTCCCTGCCCTCTCTAAAAATAAATAAATAAAATCTTTTGAAAAAATAAAAAAGAAGAGGCATCTCGTGTTCCCACGTGTTTACTTACACAGAAAAGCATGTGACGTGAGGGTTGATCCAGCACGAGTGACAGTCAGCTGGCCTGTGAGTTCAGCACGAATAACTCAACAACACCTGTTCAGTAACGTGTCTTTTCCTGGACACCCAGAACACCAGGCTATGCACGACGTTCTGACGAAGAGAAAGTCAGATCGCAGGGTGGACAGTAATCCGAATTTGTATTTCTCCTGCACAAGGACCCCCATCAACCCACAACCCATCGCATTGGCTCTCACCTGCAGTACTGGTGCCCGACCCAACCCTGGGTGCACAAGAGCTGTTTGAGGAACATCAGATCAATACGCCCAATTCATAATTCACTTACACTTTTCAAGAAAGAAGCCTGGGCCCTTAATTCCACGTAGTGCCCATGCAAAAGGCATCGCGAGGAAGTAAGAATTAAAGACAGAACACGCGTGACATTTCTGGACTAAACCAGAGCTGAGTCTAACCTAACGTAGCCAGTATGGGGAAAGAATGCTCATTTATGCTCCGACGTCACGATAAAGGGGGTCCTGTCATGAACGTGGGCTTGGACGGCCGACACAGTGGCAAACTGCCCCGGAGTGAACTTCTGTGGAATCCGTGGCGTTTGGCTCAGCCAAACGTAGGCAGACACCTCCCGGGTTGCTTCCCCAGGGCTGTCGTCACACACGGTCACAGAGTGAGCGGGTGAAGACGGCAGGAATGTACCTCCCACAGCACTGGAGACCCCGAGTCCAAAATCAAGGTTATCGGCAGGAATGCACGTCTCCTGGAGACTGACAGGGAGACTCCACCCTCCGCCTGTCCCGGCTTCTGACGCCTGCCGGCCCTTCTCGGCTTGTGGCTGCTTCCCCGTCGTGTCTGCTTTCACGGCAGGGGGCACCCTCTCCTTGCGTCTGCTTTGCCCCGTGTGCTGACTGTACCAGCACCCTTGGCCTTGGATTCAAAGGCACCTGCACACTCCACAGTGCTGTCCTCCCTGCAAGCTCTTACTGAAGTCAATGATCTGGTCCTTAAGACGTCTCTGCCGTAGACAGACTCGCGCACAGCGTCCCAGATTTAAAAACCTGAACGTATCTTTCCAGGGCCATGATCCAACCCACCACACCCCCACACAGAGAACCACGGATGGGGAGGGAATTAACAGGTGACATCTCTTTACTGAGATAGCATGGGCACAGCGCGTTCTGTGAATTCCAGGTGTGCAACCTAATGGTTCGATATTCGTCCGTGCAACGGCATTTCTGGTTGCACACGAGAGCGTGAAGGACAGCCACGGAAATGTCCAGAGAAGTAAAAGACACCGAACTCAAGTTTGTCCGGTAGGCAACTGGGGAGCATGAGAACGCGCTTTCGGACCCAATTCCAGTTCCCAGAATTTAGCTGAAGGGACGCGGATTGTACCGAGTTTGCTCCATGCCATCTTGCTGCAGAGGAAAGAAACAGGGGAAATGGAACAGGAAAATCTGCGTTCAGCTGAAACCTGATGAAACCCAGGTGTGTGTATGCCTCTTATCATCTCTGCCTTCGCAGCCGCGGCTGACAGACAGGAAATAGGAACCACACCACGGTTCTCAAAGCCAATCCACACACAGACGCAGCTAACACACGCTGAAGACCGGTCAGGGGGCCCAAGAGGAAGACACACGGGAAGACTTGGACGGGTCCCCCCCCTGCAGACAGGAGGAAGTACATGCATGCTTAGCAGGTGCCCATGGCTCGTTTCTGCCACAGAACACACATATGGGTCTGGTGGACATGAAATGAAAGTGAACACCACCTTGGAGGCGCCGTAGGGGGCAGGGTGCCCAGAACTACTTGGTGCATGGGGCTCCGGATGCCCTCCTCGTTGCCGTGGCGGATTCACTAAACAGACCTCCGTGGCACGTCAGGGACCTGCCAGGGCCGTGCTGGGCGATGCTCAGAGTCACGGGATAAAGAAAGCAAACGAACTCCATGCCTGAGTCTGCCAGGTCTTGCTGCCGTGCGCCCCCAACGCTGGGCACAGCCCCTCTATGTGCTGCCTTCCGGAAGACGGATGAGGGCAGAATCCTCGCTGACCACAGACCGCGCCTAACGTCCCGAGACGATGCCCCCCGGAAACCCGTCTGCTCAGGACACGGGGCCGAGTCCCGCCGCGGCCTCTTCTGGGTGATGGTCCCCCGCTGAAAAGTGTCAGGCTGTGCCAAATCTCTCCCTCTCGCCTGCGTGGGGCTCCTTCTACGGTGGGGACAATGTGTCACTGCTTGCAAGCTCTGGAATTGGGATCCAGGCTCATTGCCTCATTTAGATGGCACGCTCGCTTGGTTGGCCTGTCATATTCTGGGACAGTAGCTAGCGTCACCAATGTGTACAACTTGAACAGAGCCCTGGCTGGCATAGCTCAGTGGATGGAGCTCGGGCTGTGAACCAAAGCATCGCAGGTTCGATTCCCAGTCAGGGCGCATGCCCGGGTTGCAGGCCACGGCCCCCAGCAACCGCACCTGCATGTTTCTCTCTCTCTCTCTCTCTTTCTCCTTCTGTTCCCTCTCTAAAAATAAATCAATAAATAAATACTATCTTTTAAAAAAAAGGAGGCAGAAGAGGAGAAACACAGAAATAGCAGAGGAACCAGGGGAAGCTGGGGCCCAAGTTTCCAAAGGCAGCCACACGCCAAAGGTTACCTGCAGGAAAAAAAGAAACAAAACTAAACTAAAAATGTTGCAATATATAATAAACACAGTCCTATGTCTAAAAGCACTGTTTTTTTTTTTTCAGCACGTGAATCTGAAACACGGAAGATAACACCAGAGGAAAAAAAACACGGCAACGCTCCTTGTGTTCGAGACCCACGGTCACTCACCATCGGAGTGTGGCCGTCCCGCCCCGGTCCTTCCCGGCGCGGTGAGCCGGCACGTCCTCACGGCCACCCTCCCCCTCGCGTCTCTTCTCTCGGCGGGGGCTGCAGTGCGCACAGTGTACAGGCCGCTGGGGCAGCAGTGAACGGAGCCCAGTTTCAGCCGTGGGTAGGAGCCTACGCCGTGAAAGTGTGTGTGTGTTCGTGACCCGCTGAACCCCACGCCCCTCTCCAGGTGGCACCAATTATTTCGCTTCACGCACATTTCATCACCGGTCGGGGGCCAGACAGGCCAGTGCAGTCAGGGCAGGACACCCCAGCCTAGAGTTTTTCATTGTGTAGCGGAAGAAACCGTCATTCATCCTCAAAAACCAAAGGCAAAGTAGATTCAGCGTCTTAGACGGCAATTCAGTGTTGCTGTGTTGTGTGTGGGGGCCCTGCATGATTGTATGGACATATCGTATATGTTTATTATATTGTGTACTTCTGTTGATTTCTACGTCTATTTTATATGTATATGGATACAAATGTAATATATTCAAGCCCTGGCTGGCGTAGCTCTGTGGATGGAACCAAAGCTCCTGGGCTGTGAACCAAAGTGTCACAGGTTCGATTCCCAGTCAGGGCGCATGCCTGGGTTGCAGGCCATAACCCCCAGCAACCGCATATAGATGTTTCTCTCTCTCTCTCTCTCTCTCTCTCTTTCTCTCTCCCTTCCCTCTCTAAAAATAAATAAATAAAATCTTAAAAGTATATATATATATATATTCACACATTTTATGTATATGTACACATAGGGGAAATGCAAGTATTTCTGTGTACCTGTAGACATGTTTCTGTCAGCTCCAACTCACACAGAAATTTGTCTTTCCAGGTGCAACTCTGACACTCTGCTCGGGACAGGTCAGCACAGCTGAATCGTCAGAACGGGGTCCCCGTGTGTGGACAGCTCTACGGCACGGCTTTGTGACATGCACCGCGTTGAAAGGGGCAGAGGGAGCCTCTCCCCCACGCTGCCCCGAAGAAACAGCAGTGGACCCCACCTTCTTATTTACAAATGAGTCTGAACGCCTTAGGGTCCCCTCGTTTTCCTCCGGCTGCCTCTCATTTTCAGGTCTGTGTCTGAAATCGCCCTTGTAGTACACACCTGGCCACGTGTTCTTCCTGGCAGCCGGGGCCGGGGGGTGGGTGGCGGCGGAGAGAACGTGGCTTGGGCTTGGACACCCGCCCGGGGGGCCTGGACGAGAGCCAGCCTGCAGGAGTTTCAGACTCTCTTTCCGCCGGGGAACAAGCCAAATGAGGTTCATTATGTCCGCGCAGGGTTTTTGTGGTGCTTCCCGTCACGTGCCGGTGTCTGGAGGTGACCTTCCGTGACGGTCTGACCGTGGCGCGGCAGGGTTTCAGAGAAGGGCTGTTTTCATCGGCTGTTCTTCAAGAGGTTTATTTATTGACACGTCCAAACAAGACTCTGCAAAGTTCCTCCCCCCCACCCCGCCCCCCGGCAAGGCAAGCCCAGAACCGGTCGTGAGGAGGTGACGCCCAAGGCAGCCCCAGCGCCCGAGGCTGCTGCGGTTCCTCTCTGAGCTGTGCAGGAGGGCCACGTCCCGGGCACGTGGGCCACGGTGCCGCCCCCCTGCCAGCCAAGTCCATGGTCACGACCTCATGACTGGAGAAGAGGCACCCCCGTGAGTGTCATCGCTGTGGTGACACGTGTCTCCGAGTGGCAGATAACCATCCCCGCACACCCCATCCCGGGGATGACGGGAAGCAGATGCCCGTCTTAGGAAGGTGGTGGTCAGTGGAACCTGTGTGTGTGGGGCGGGGGGGGCGCGCCGCCCGAGCACACCCACTTAGTCTATTCATTGTACATCGAACAGCCACGTGTCATCACTCCGGGGCCCCTGGCCAAGTCAGCTGTGGGAGCACGGCCCTTTGACTCCCTCCAGACACCAGCAGATGACCCAGGAAACACATGGACCAGTGAACTAAGTCACAGGCGCCCTGGCAGAGAGGCTCAGTAGGTTGGGCGCTGTCCCGTGCGCCAAAAAGTTGAGGCTGGATCCCCAGTGAAAGCACACACCTAGGTTGTGGGTTCGATGCCCAGTCACGGCGTGTACATCTCATATTGATGTTTCTCTCTCTTTCTCTCTCTCCCTCCCTCTCTCTCTCTCTCTCTCTCTCTCTCTCTCTCTCTCTCTCTCTCTCTCTCTCCCGCCTTCTCTTTCAAATCAATAAACATGTTTTCCGGTGATCATTTGTTATGAGTGATGGCACCCGGATGTCCCCTGCAGTCGCATTCCTGGCTGGTTCTCCCCTGTGCCCTCCTCCTCTTCAGGATCCAAGCAAAATAAAGCGAAAGCGAATGTGAAGTGTACGTCCACGCCGGACACGTTATCTTGTCCACAGCTTCTCTTTCCGTGTCCACGCCATTCTGCTAAGCGGGCGTTGGGACCTCAGCACACCTCTTATGTTGGGCTGGATAATTCCTCATCGATGAATATTCAGAATTTATGTTTTCGTTGCAGTTGGCAGGGAATATTCTGTTATTTTCAGGGCTACGGCATCGTGGTCACATGTTTATATAAGGTACCAAATGACTCCCCCCAGTATTTCCTGTACCCACCTGGCCCCGTCCATAGTTCACGTGATGTCCTTGACTATGTTTCCGATGCTGTACTTTACATCCTGTGATTGTTTTTTTTTCTTTTAACCCTCACCCAAACTGTACAGAGAGAGGAAGGAAAAGAGAGGAAAACATCGATGTAAGAGAGAAGCATTGATTGGTTGACTCCTGTACATGCCTTGACCGGGAATCGAACCCATCATCTTCTGGTGCATGGGATGTCACTCCATCCCACAGAGCCCCCCAGCCAGGACCGCAGGACTGGCTTTATAATGGCCATTTGTTATTCTCAATGACTCCCCCTTTTCTCCCAGGCCCCCGAGGCCCCTTTCCTGTGGTGCCCCGCCCCCACAAGTTTTCTCTCTCTGTGGCAGAAAACCCGTCCTGTGTATCAGCTTCCCTGGCTCTGTCCTTGTAGAGACAGTTCGCAGGTGGTGCCCCTTGCCCTAACCCACCCCTGTCCCCAGACTTGGCCACATACCTCCCGGAAGGCCAGCGTGCCCTTGGGTACAAACACTGCTGTAGACAGATGAACAGAAAGATAGAGGAAACGTAATCTTATTAACCCATGTCGCCCCAGTAAATTCAGTAGAAAAGTAATGAACTAAATAAATAAGGAAGGCAGACAGATAGTAAATAAACAGGAGTTTCTTGTGCTACATCTCGGCCTCACACCCTGATGTTGGAGCTGGAGGACTCTCCGATGGGGGCGTCCTGGACAGGGGAGGGGGCAGAGCAGCCTGCCTGGTCTCCAACCACCAAGTGGCAGGAGCTCCCCTGACCTGGTGATGAAAACCAAAGACGTCTCCAGATGTTATCAAGTGTCCCCAGGGGCTGGGGGCAAGGTTTTCCTCAGTGACAAACCTCGGCTGTAGATAAATACACAGATCATTGATAAGTAGATGGATATAGGTACGTAGACAGATCAATAGATAGATAATAGGTAGGCAGGTGGCTCGATGGTAGGTAGATACATATATAGGTGGATGATAGATAGACAGGTAATAGTGGAGAGATGATAAATAAGAAAGAGATGATAGATACATAGATAGATAGATAGATAACAAGCAGAGACATATAGGTACATGGTAGATAGATAGATAGATAGATAAGTAGGTAGATAATACATAGTAGACAGACAACAGATGATGGATACATGGATAGATAGATAGTAGATACATCAATAATAGGTGCATAATCTCGTGACAAAGCAGCATCTCTCAACCTGAGCCCTATTCACTGTTCACGCTGGAAGGCTCTCCAATGTGGGGAGTCCCGGGCACTGTGGGGCGTTGTCTAGTGCCCCTGGTCTCCCCCCACCAGACTCCAGTAGCACCCCCACTTCCCAGTATCACAACCCGCGTGTCCCCGGACATTTCTAAGCGTCCTTTGTGGGGGGGGGGGGGCCAGGACCACACCTGGCCAGGACTTCCTCTGACGACCCTCCCAGAAGTCCTTCCCTACAGTCAGCATCCGCTTGGCCGTGTCTACCTGGCTTCTCAAACGTGCAACCTGAGTCGTCGTTTCAGGGCTGTGGCGTGAGTCGGGGCTGGAAACAGCCTCAAGGGTTTTAAATGACCTCGACCAGGACGCTGGGGGACCTCCCACCGTTCCTCACTGCGCCCCGCGTCCAAGTATCCTCACGTTGGCTTGTGTCTCTACACGTGCGTCGCGGAGGGAATAGAAACCTCGTGGCCGACCGCGCGTCCCCAAGCCCAGAAACACCACACAGCTGTGCAGCCTGATCAAAGCTCCTTGAGCAACTTTCACACTAATTAACGCGTGTCCTCTCTTTACACGCCGAGGGGCAGGCTTCCAGGGGAGCCGCGCAGCCTGGGTCCAGATGGGACCCTCGACGCCGGAATCGAGCTCATTTCTGCCAGGAGGAAGGGAGCCGGGCGAACCGGCCTCAGTCCTACCGTTAAACCCACGGGGCTGCGTCTGTGCCGGACGCGTGGGCATACCGATGCTTCCTTTGAGCACGAGTTCCCTGTGGTGTGATAGTCCCCCAGTGTAGCTACTTCGGTCAAACTGGATGAAATCGCTCTTGGGGGCTGAGGGATAACCGAAAAGGTGTCGTGCCAGCAAACGGTGTAAGTTCCTGGCACCTTTCACAGCATGAGCGTCCTCCGGGTTATGCTCGCACTATGGCGTATGATTAAAATACCATCCCGCCTCCTTATTTTTCTGTCTTAACAGATTCCTCAGGTGGCTAAGAGACTCCCAGCATCGGGGAGAGGCCGACAACCGTCCTGCCCCTGCTGTCGCCGGGATAATCTCATCAAAACACCAATCGGATCCCCTTAATTGCCACCCACCGCCAGGATAAAGGCAAAGCTGCACAGGCGGGCATGCAGACCCCACAATCATGTGATAGAAACTATCTTCTTTCTCTCAACGATGCTCAGTTTCTCCCTCCACAAAGGTGGCCTCGGGCAGGAGGACATCCCTCCCAACGACCAGCTGCCTCTAGACCTTGGATCCAGGCCAACAAGCTCAACCTCCGTTTTCCTCCAGCACGAGCCAAACGGGCCCCGCTCTGTCCTTGAAAGATTCCTTCCTCTTTGGTCAAGTTTCCGTGAACGGACCTGGATCTCTGTGACTGCCTCACCGCGGCTCAGCGGCATTTAATACCGGGGGTGTTTTCCTTGGCTCTCTGTCAAGAGGGTGTATTTACCCAAGTGTCAGAATCATTTCCTGGAAGGTTATTTCAGCTGCTAAGGCAAGTCTGCAGGGTGCAGTCATGTTGTCACTTCTAGGCAGAGGCCGGGGACAGGGGCAGGTGGCGGGGACGGGACGTGACGACCCTAGGAGTGTGGGATCGATGAGGTGACAGGAGTGAGGACCTCATGGGCGGAGGGGTCCCGACGGCTAACTAAGGCCACTGTCGCCGTGTCAGCTCAACCACGGGTTCAAATACCAATGCTGTTGCCCGTGGCAGTGTCCTCGTGTGAACCAGGGGGTACAGGACACAGCGTGACAGCCAAAATAACAAGGTTCGAACCAAAACCATCCCACCCACAGACAGCCTGCAAACGCACAGCCGCATGGTGTCAGGGACGCGGGCCTGGGAGGTGGACAGTTTGTGTCGGGGTGGCGCATGTAGCTGGTGGGCACCATCAAGGCTTGGCCAGCTCTGGTCCTCACCCCCTGGCTGGACAAGCAGGAGCCATCAGCTTCTTCTCCGACCCACGCGAGCTTGGGTCCCTCCACACTTGACCCCGCTGTTCTGAGCATGCACAAGAAGTCACACACTTCCAGGGATGTTAACCGTGGCGGTCACTGAGGGTCAACCCCCCCCCCCGAATGTCCCTGTCCTTCCTTCCTGCCCATGTAAGACATTTCACTATGTTTCTGGAATCCACAGGCACTGTGATTTCACTCGCCATGAGAGCCTCCATGTGTGAGGCATGAGAAGCAGGAGTGTGACCATCTCCCAGGGGAGGAGACACATGCAAGAGGCTCCCGTGACCACCAGCTCCGAGTGCTTCGTGTTTTCCAGATGAGGCCCGGCCGCCAGCCCGTCCTTACGTCGTGTGCTCAGAGGGGACCCCGGAGAGCTTCTCCGGAGATGCCAAAGACCAAGCTCTCGCCCCACGCCGCTCTGTTCGACATCCAGCCCATGACAGGCCGGGCCTGGTATTTCTCGAGGACTCCCGTGGGGGGAAAGCCTATGTATCTGCTGGGCTGGACAAGCGTGAGTCACTGGGCGTAATCGTAAAGGGATTTTCCTCTGTCTCCTACCGTCTCTTTGCCATGTGCTCCGTGGAGGCGGGTCGAGTGAGGGGCTCTTTGTGGACCTCTGGAGGAAATCACTGCCGGACTCATGACTTTGCTGTCTCCCTGCCTCTCTCTCTCTCTCTCTCTTTGTCTGTCTCCTCTTCCTCTTGCTTTCTCTCTCTTCCTCTCCTTGTGCCCCTTTCTTCTCTCTCTCTCACTCTTTCTTTCTCATTCCCTCCCCTCCTTCTCTTTCTCTGTCTCCTCCTCCAGCTTTGTCCCACTCTCTTCCCTCCTCCCTCTTCTTCTCCTGTGCGTATCCCTCCCTGATGCTTTCCACGTGTCCCCCTGTCTCTTTCTCTTTTTTTCCTCCTTGCTTTTCCTCCTCTTCTTTCTCCTCCTCTCCCTTCTCTTCCTTCTTCCTCTCCTCCTCCTCCTCTTCCTTCTATTCCTCCTCCTTCTTTTCTCTCTCCCCTCTGGCTCCCCTACAAACTCTCTCTCTCTCTGCCCCCACCCCACCGACCTGATCTCCAGAAGGAACAGGCAGAGTCAGCTGTTTGGGGAAGGTGGCCTTGATTGCCCAGCTCATCTGATCTGTACCCAGTACAATGAGGACGCTGGGGGACAATGGGGGAACTGCTGGGGTTATCCAGCTGGAGAAGCAGTGGGCAGAAGTCTTTAAAAAAAGATTTTATTTATTTATTTGTAGAGAGGGAAGGGAGGGAGGAAGAGAGTGAGAGAGAAAAATCCATGTGCAGTTGCTGGGGGTCATGGCCTGCAACCCAGGCATGTGCCCTGACTGGGATTTGAACCTGCGATGCTTTGGTTCGCAGCCCGTGCTCAGTCCACTGAGCTACACCAGCCAGGGTGCAGAAGTTTTTGTTCCTCTCTGACCCCCATGGGGACTTTGCAAGGGGCTCCCCTCCTGGCAAAGAGGGCTGTGCATTCGTTGGCTTTGTGATGACCATGGGGCAGGGTGTCTGAGACATCATCTAAGGTGCTGGGGGGACAAAAAACTAGGCTGTGTTGCATGACCTGGCTGTCTCCTATGGCCAGGCCCAGGCTGCATAAAGGTCTGGTTCCCTGGGCCTATGGCCTTGCACTTTGCAGCAGCTCATGATGTGGCTGGGAGTTGTTTGGGGGCACTCCTCCCAACTTGTGACTGATGTCAGAAGTGACAGCCGTCAGGTGGGGTGTCCCTTCTCCTCAGGGTCCACCTGCTTCCTTGATCATCAGCCTTTGTCACCTGTGTGTTGATGGTACATCGGTTCTTCGGGGAGATGGGGGGGACGTCATCATTGTTGAGGTCCAAACCTGTTCTTCCTACGCTGTGACCTTCAGGTAACAGTTGTCCAGGCCGTTACCTGAGTCCTACGCCTGTCAGAACTGGCTAACCCAGGACTTTCCTTCCAGGATATTCCAGAAGCAATCACGCAGACAACTGTGCAGTGTGGGGAGGAGAAGTAAGTAAATGTCTCTCTCTTCCTGACAGGAACAAAACCCACATTCACCCGCTAACTTAGTACATCCAGAGACAGGGCTTTGTTCAAAGAAACCGTATCCAGAACTTGACCCACGCATGGTCTGAACACTTGTTTCTAACTCTTTAAATCTTCAAAAAAAATAACTAAAATGGGGTCCACACAGACATGCAATGAATCGTTATTCGGCCAAAAAAAAAAAAAAAAACAAAGATAGAAAGTGCTGATACGTGCCCAGCATGGGCGCACGTTGAAAACATGCTGAGTGAGAGAAGCCGGTGAAAAACCTTGTGTGTTGTGAGTTTCTACTAACGAGAACAGGCAAATCCATACAGGGGGCGAGCAGGTGAGTGGTTCCCGGGGACAGGTGGAGAGGACAGAGGGACAAGGCGGGGAAAGTTACAGAATGTAGGGTCTCTTGTTGGCGTGGCGGAAATGCTGCAAAATGCACGGTGAGGAACAGTCCCACCGCTCCATGAGTCCACTTGAAAGTCATTGAGTTGTTCGTCTGAAGTGCGTGTGTTATCCGGTGTGCCAATTATATAGCTCCAAAACGTCGTTGGAAGAAGGAGACATAATGAGCTCTTCCTGCTCATGAGTCCGCCCTGGTTCCCGAACCCACCTGTCTCTGGACGTCAGAGACTCTGTTTCCCTGCCTACGGGCTCACACGAGCTGCAAGTCTCTGCTCCAAACCACAAAACTGCCTGTGCAGACAAACGCATGACTATTTAGATGGGACGCACACCACACTTTGTTCCACCTGCGATCAAAGGATTTGAGGCGGCTTATAATAACCGCACACGGGCACACGGTAGTTAAAAGAGGAAGGCCACGAGGCAGGTGTGGGACCCAGAGACACAATTTACCAGGATCCCAGAAGACGCACATCTCAAATTGTGAGGATTCTTCCCACAGTCTTTGGGTGCTGCAGACTTTTTTTTTTCCTTGCAATGTCTTGCAATACAACCTGGGAAATGTGCCAGAGGCTGACTTGTCCCTGTATCCATATACTAGAGAATCATCGGTGCTCTGTACCTTGCTCTCAGAGGCAAGCTCATGTTTTGGCCCCGACCCACCAGCAGAGGGGAAGGCCTTGAATTGCACGTGCTTTACGATGAATGACAAATGCAAGTTTGGGCGAGGAAGGGGAGGGCAGGGGAGTCCGTCACGGTGGGGCCGGCCAACAAGAGTTGTGCCGGAAGTTCGCTTCCTTCCTTTCTGCGGGGCCGGTGAAAGCCACGTATCTGTCCAGGCCTGAGCTTCGTGTGGCTCTCCGATGCTGGCGGCCATTCCAACATTTCTGGGCAAGCAAATTGAGAAGGACGAGATTTAAGGAGACAGACTACAAAGATTACACTAAGGACTGCGCAGGTAGACAGGACTCAGGTACATTGCCTCCTGATTTTTCACACCTGGGCATCGCTTTGTAACGAGTGATACTCAGACATACGAGAACCACATCTGCTTCAAGGGACTGATGGAGATGTCGACTTTAAGAATTTTGGAAGCCCTGGCTGGCGTAGCTCAGCGGATGGAGCGCGGGCTGCAAACCAAAGCATCACAGGTTCGATTCCCAGTCAGGGCACATGCCTGGGTTGCAGGCTATAACCCCCAGCCACTGCACATTGATGTTTCTCTCTCTCTCTATCTTCCTCCCTTCCCTCTCTAAAAATAAATAAATAAAATCTTTAAAAAAAAGAATTTTGGAAACACTACAAAATATCAAGCACGCATTCTCATAATAACAGGAAGTTCACACAATTTCTCTAACCATGGAGGCATACAAAGGAATACTAAAAACCAGTGTGATCAGGGAGCTAACCAGACTCCTTCGATGCCTTCCTTCTTTAAAGAAGTCAAGTGGGTTCAAGTTTGTTAATTCTGGAAAATGTGGTATTTCCGTTTTATAAGAAGAGAACTCGAAATGCTTCTTGGCCATCAAAGATGTCTATAAAACAACATTTGTTTTTCTTTTAGGGAGATATGATCGGCCTACACCACTGTGTAAGTTTATTACACAACGTGATGACTTGCATACATTGTGAACAATATCTTGATGAGTTCATTATAAATGTAAAAACGGGTGACAAAGTACTCACGTATGAAATTTTAAGAGAAGCTGAGAGAAGCGGTCTTCTTGCAAAAATCTGCTTCCTCTTTAGCAAAAATGAAATATTTGAGTATGTTGGGTTTACAGTAAAGAGCCAGACTTGATTTTCCCATTGGCTGCTCGATTCTATTTTCCAAGAAACACAAGAAATAATTTTACATCATCCAGGGTAGTGTTTTCCTAAAAAAAAATAATAAAAGTTATGGGGCCGTGGGTTGGAAATTCACCTTTTATTGGAAACCTCTCCTTCCTACTTTTATTTAAGATGTCTCCTAATATTACTTATTTGGTCACAGAACACATTAGAAGGGTGAACATTAGCAGGGATATTTAAAAACTGTGCGATTCATGAAACGTTCCCAAGGACCAACTACAGGTATTACATTTAGCCTTCATTTTCTTACTTCCAACATTGTTAACATGAATCGACCGTGTTTTTTTTTTCTATTTTAAGTACAACCGACGCGCTTGTCTCGTTCATTTTCCTTCGTCTCCAACACAGGTCTTCTTCCACTATTACAACTCCCAAGTTTGGGTTCGCTGCTTTTCTCAGCAACCTCCTTCGACCCGGAAGGTGGTTCATTCCCAATGACGGCAGACAAGAAGCAAGTCAGCGTCACAGAGAAAACCGTTAGCACAAATGTTTTCCACAACGCTTCAGCGCTTTCGACTGCACGTGGTTTTGTGCTCCTGGAAGAAGAGTTGAAAAGAACCAGAGGAGGAGAGGGCTGTTGAGATGGCCAGGAAGCAGTCTCTTCCTTTGGAATGTTAAGTGTTGGGCCTCCCTTCTTTCAAGTTAAAAATGCTTTGAAGAGCAGATCTTTGGGGGCGGGGGGAGGACCGAGACCAGATAAGAGTGAGGGGGCGTGGACACTGCTGTTGCAGAGAAAGATGAGGCCCCTCACTTCCCTGCGCCAAACGGGGAAATTCAGGTCTCCTGCAAAAGGCGCCTGCCTCACTGAGAACACAGCCTGTCTTGTGCCAGGTGGGCATTGTTTGTTTTATTTTTATTGACAGTGTACGTTCCATAGGAGATTAGTTTCACGTCCGTGGCATAATGATTAGACATTCATGTAAACTGCTAAGGGATGCCCCCATATTTCCAGCACCCCCCCCCACCCCCACCGCCCTCGGCAGCATCCATAGCATTGACTCCATACCCTGGGCTGGATTTTCCATCCCCCCGTGAGGATTTTGCAACTGTCTATCTGTGCTTGTCACTGCCTTTCCCTTTGTCATCCAGCCCTTCGGTCCCCGCCCCCACCTGCCAAGCATTATTTTTTTTTTCCTCTGTGTCTAAGTTTTTCACATACCAATTATTTGGAGCCAAAGGTGCCCCAAGAAAGACCCTGTGGGCTGCCAAGAGAAACTTGTGCTTAGTTTCGCATTGCAAATGTTTCCAGCCAGCAGCCTGGTGCGTGACAAGGGTGTCGTGAGGAGTGGCTTTTGACGTGTCTAACAGGGCAGAAAAAGCTAGTAGGTACTGGACCTGGGCTCTCCATACCCGACCTGGGGAACCTCCAAAGCACCTGCCTCACCCGCAGCTCAGGTGCATCTTGCACACCTCAACCTGGACCTCCACCTGCCGTGCACACGGGCCTCCGAGTCTCTTCTGGACGTGCCACTCCTGGGAGCACATTAAATCTGCGGGATTTGTTTTTGTCTTCCCCACACAGTGAATCCTCCGTGCCACCCAGGTCCAAAGCAGGGAATCCCAGACAGGGATTCAGGCTGGTCCTCCGTGTCAAGGTGTGTGCCCGGAATTTTCTTGGGCCACAGGTGTGTACAGGGGACCCTCGCTTGGTCTTATTGGTGGTCGTCCATGGCTGTGGCGGCTGGGAGCGTGGGTCCAACAGCCACGGCAACTCTGGGCCGCAGTCTCCAAACAGCTCGGGGTGGGGCCGACCCCGGCAGGCTGGGGACTAGACCCAAAGCAAGAGAAAAGGGTGAACAAGTCCCTCGGTCACGGCAGCAGTTGTCAAGAGCTGAGAGAGAGACCCAGGATCCATTGTCAGAGATGATAAATAGGTGTCAGCGTGGACGTGGGCATCTTGACCAGAAGCACCAGTGAGGAGACCGAGTCCCTCACTTATAAAGGCTTTTTGGGGCATTAGTAGTACCTACCCCCCAAATACGTGGTACACGAAAAGGAAAGGGGTCCCTTGTCAGAAGCACACACTGAAGCATCTCAGAGTGAGCAGTTTGGGAGGGACTTTGGGGGGCACACGCCTTCCGTCATCAAGTCCGGCTTCACTGTTTGGAAGCTACTCCTGTTGTCTTCCACTTAAACAATTTTTAAATACGTGTATTGATTTTTAGAAAGGGTAAGATGGAAACAGTCACGGGTTGCCTCTTGTAGGTGACCGTGGCTGGGGATCGAACCCACAACGTTTTGGCGCACAGGACGACTGTCCCACTCACGGAGCCGTACCACCCGGAGCTCCTTCCCTCTGTTGAGAGGAAAAAGCAGACCCGAGGGTTTCAGACCAAGTCTTGAGCTCCTGAACGCAATGCAACCGTCGAAGGCGTGCTCTGGCTGACGCCGGTCTTTCTGTAACATGTGCACTGAAGCTGCTTGCTTGCTGAACAATCGCCCCATCCCACTGTTGTGCCAGGTCACTATCTTTGCTCCCCGTGGCTCTTCCGCCAAACGGACTTTGTTTATTTACTTCACGACCTTGTCGCCAGCCCGCAGCACAGGGTTTCGGACCAGGTCTTCCCCAGGCGACGCGAACACGACCTTGACCCTCCGCCATCTCCCCTCGACGTATCTCCTGCCAGATGCCGACAACAGACATCCGAACACATTCCTCTTCCTCCTTATCTGCCCGCGTGACACGTGCAGCTGCACACGGGCCCTGGGGCTCCCAGCCAAGAAAAACAAAAAAAAGGGGGGAAGCAGGTTTCCTTTTCTCCGTGGCTCGGAAGGCGTCGGAGCGCCGTGAGTTCACTGCCCTTCGCTGCACACACACGTCACCGTGAGAGCCGTGCCCCCTCGGGCGTTGCGTGGAATGCAAACACCGTCCTTTCGGAGGGGGGCGGGGAGCTCTAGGTGGTGACCGCGCTTTTCTGTCCTGGACCTAACGGCGGAGGTGACATACCGTGAGACGGCCCGGAGTAGAAAGGCTGCAGGAACGCTTTCTCGGCTTTGCCACCCAGGCGCGGTTTCGCATAACCTAGAGGTGACACCTGCAAGGCATAGGAAGCGAGACGCACGCTCTGCCTCCAAGGAGGCGGTCGCCGCGAGCCATTAAGTGACCTAAGCCTCGAAGATTCCCGTGAGGACGCTTCAGAGTCGTGGACGCACCAGGCCCATTCTTACACCGGGGGCCGGCAGGGGAGGGAATTTGATTTATCTTCACCGTGATGCAGCAAGTGCACTGGAGGCAAGAAAAGGTGGAAATCTGTTTGGCATCATTCACTGCACGCTCTGTGGTCAAACACCGTGATGTCTTCCGCACGCACAGGCAGGCTTTCTGTCTATAAAAACTCATACCCTTCCCCCGGCTGGCATAGCTCAGTGGATGGAGCGCGGGCTGCGAACCAAAGCATCGCAGGTTCGATTCCCAGTCAGGGCACATGCCTGGGTTGCAGGCTATAACCCCCAGCCACTGCACATTGATGTTTCTCTCTCTCTCTCTCTCTCTCTCTCTATCTCCCTCCTGTCCCTCCCTAAAAATCAATAAATAAAATCTTAAAGAAAAAACCTCATACCCTCTTTCCCAGCTGGCGCCCTTGAATTCTAAAGACACCAGACCGCAGGAAACACCTTCCACACGCACAGTAAAATCCTTGCCAAGCCAGTCTCGCTGGGGAAATGGCTTCTTTGTCCCAGACCTGACTCACGGAAGACCAGGGACAACCAGCTTTGCCAACTGCGGTAAAGGCGGAGCTTTCAAAAACGGTTCCTACAACTTCCGGCTAAGACAGAGATGTGGGTAGACACACTGTGCCTCCTCGCACAACTAAAAGAAGGACACTACAAATATAAACACAAAAAACAACCCGAACTGCCCGAAAACTGAACCATAAGGAAGTCCGATAACTGAGGAGTTAAAGAAGAAGCAATCACACTGACTAGTACGAGGGGCAGAGATGGGCAGCCGGGGCAGGGAGGGCTCCTGTCCAGGTGGCAGAGGGCAGAGCAGGTGAGGTGGTGGCTGGCAGACCGGGCGGTCCCGCATTAGCACAAGGATAAACTGGGAGGAACAACTGGGGAGTGAGACAGACCTTGCAACGCAGGATTCCAGTGCGGGGAAATAAAGCTCAGAACCTCTGACTGAAAACACCTGTGGGGGTTGAGGTGGCGGGAGAGACCCCCAGCCTCACGGGAGAGTTCACTGGAGAGACCCACAGGGTCCGAGAATGTACACAAACCCACCCACCCGGGAATCAGCACCAGAAGGGCCCAGTTTGCTTGTGGGTAGCGGGGAAAGTGACTGAAAGTCACGGAGAGCTGACCAAGTGGCATTGTTCCCTCTCAGACCCTTCCCCCACATACAGCCACAACACAGCGATATGGGTAGCCCTGCCCTGGCGAATACCTAAGGTGCTGCCCCTAACTGTGCAGCATGAGCACCCAGACCAAAAAAAACAAACAAACATGGCCCAATTGAAAGAATAGATCACAGCTACAGAAAAAAAAATACAACAAAGCAACAAAGAGATAGCCAACCTATCAGACACACAGTTCAAAACACTGGCGATCAGGATGCTCACAGAAACGGTTGAGTATGGTCACAAAATAGAGGAAAAAGTGAAGGCTGTGAAAAGTGAAATGAAGGAAAATGCACAGGGAACCAACAGTGATGGGAAGGAAACCAGGACTCAAATCAATGATTTGGAACAGAAGGAAGAAATAAACATTCAACCAGAACAGAATGAATAAACAAGAATTCAAAAAAATGAGGAGAGACTTAGGAACCTCTGGGACACCTTTAAACATTTCAACATCCGAATCATAGGGGTGCCAGAAGGAGAAGAGGAAGAGCAAGAAATTGAAAATATTTGAACAAATAATAAAGGAGAACTTCCCCAATCTGGCAAAGGAAATAGACTTCCAGGAAGTCCAGGAAGCTCAGAGAGTCCCAAAGAAGTTGGACCCAAGGAGGAACACACCACGGCACATCATCATTACATTACCTAAGAGTAAAGACAAGGAGAGAATCTTAAAAGCAGCAAGAGAAAGAGAGACAGTTACCTACAAAGGAGTTCCCATAAGACCATCAGCTGATTTCTCAAAAGAAACCTTGCAGGCAAGAAGGGGCTGGAGAGAAGTATTCCAAGTCATGAAAGGCCAGGACCTACATCCAAGATGACTCTATCCAGCAAAGCTTTCATTTGGAATGGAAGGGCAGATAAGTGCTTCCCAGATAAGGTCAAGTTCAAGGAGTTCATCGTCACCCAACCCTTATTGCATGAAATGTTAAAGGGATTCATCTAAGAAGAAGAAGATAAAAAATATGAACACTAAAATGACAACAAACTCACAACTATCAACAAGCAAACCTAGAACAAAAAAAAACAAAAACAGAAACAAACAAAGCAAACAGCTAGAACAGGAACAGAACCACAGAAATGGAGATCACGCGGAGGGTTATCAGTGGAGGAGGGAGAGTTGAGATTGGGGGGAAAGGTACAGGGAATAAGAAGCATAAATGGCAGGTACAAAATAGACAGGGGGAGTTTAGAATAGTATGGGAAAGGGAGAAGCCAAAGAACTTACATGTAGGACCCATGGACATGAACTAAGGTGGGGGACATGCTGGTGGGAAGGGGGAGGTACCAGGTGGAGGGGAATAAAGGGGAGAGAAAAATGGGACAAAGGTAATAGCATAATCAATAAAATATATTAAAAATAAAAACAAAAATATATCTTTTTACAAATTGCAATTTTACAACCCCCAGTGTAATACAGAATTTAGACCAAGATAAAAAACAGCAACAACAAAAAAACTGTTCCTACAATCATCCACTCTAAGTCTGCATTTCCTGTTTTAAACTAAACAAAAGCTTTCCTGGATTTTTTGTTTTATAAACCATTTTCACATGAAAGAGGCTATGATTGCAGGATACCCTCCCTGGGTTTCAAGGGGAATTCCATGACAGCTTTTCATTTTTGCCAGCAGAAACTTCCAGAATTCATCTTCCCAGAGGATAATCGCCATAGACAGAGCCCTGAATCCCTAGACCGGGCTGTGAACTTCTTCATTTCAGGGGGGCCCCGGGGGATCAGGCTTTGGGGAAGGTCCTACCAGGGCCGATCGCTTCCTACGTGGACTAATAGCTTTCTACTGTGCAAACTACAAGTAGACAATAAGTTCATGCATAAAAAATACTGAATAAAGAAACAACACTTTGGTGGTTCTTACATACCCCTGAGTTTGTCGACCTGCTTCAGAGAGCGCCTGTTCTCCCTCCAAAACAGTGTCTGTGAAAACGCATTCCTAGCCCTGGCTGGCGTGCTCAGTGGATTGAGCGCGGGCTGCGAACCAAAGCGTCGCAGGTTCGATTCCCAGTCAGGGCACATGCCTGGGTTGCAGGGCATGACCCCCAGCAACCGCACATGGATGTCTCTCTCTCTCTCCCTCTCTTCCCTCTCTAAAAGTAAATACATAAAATCTTTTTAAAAAACGCATTCATTTTTTACCAATTATGAGGAAGAATCCCTCCATGAATTATAAAAATATCTAACCATTACGCTCACACCTGAAGCTAATATAAAATATTAAATGTCAACGGTCATGGAAATGGTGAAAAAAACCGACTTCTGTTTGGCGTTCGGAGGTGAAAGTGAACCCTTAGTGTGTGTGTCGGCGTAGCGTTTCATGCACGGCAACTTACAGTTTTTCCAGAAAAGGTTTTGTGTGGAGAGGAAGTGGGCTACCCACAGGCTCTTATTGATGCTGTGTTTCGTTTTTTCCCTCCTTCCACTTTTGTGCACTGTTCAGGGTTCGAGAGATGCATGCACACCAAACCCTCAGTATCTGGGAACGAGACCTGATCTGGACCCAGGGTGTTTGCAGGTGGCATTGAGGGAAGGATCTGAGAGGAGGGCGTCCTGGGTCAGGGGGGCCCTGCGTGCACTGACCGTGTCCTGAGAAGGGACAGAAGAGGAGACGCAGACCCGGAGGAGAAGCCACGTGGAGACGGAGGCAGAGACGGGAGGGACGCGGCCACCAGCCCGGGGATGCCTGGAGCCCCAGGAGCTGGGAGAGGGAGGAAGGACCCTCCCTGGAGCCTGTGGAGGGGGCACAGCCCTGGGACCCCTGGACCTCCGACATCCGGTCTCCAGGACAGAGACAGGAGGCATTCCATGGTTTCAAGCCCGCAAATCTGTGCTTCTTAATCAACAAATACACGAATAAAGGCTGGGCATTTGGGGAATCTCGGCAAACGTATCTTCGCTCTCAGGGCACAAAGCCAACCGTGTGCCCCCTGCTAGGGCAGGGCAGGCCTGTCTTGGCGATGCACACGACATCAGCACGCGGGGAGTGACCAGGGGCAGGGAGGGCCCTCACTCCAGTATGCTTGGGGTGTCTCCCGTTCCTGCCATGGTCCTCCCCGCCTCCTGGCAAACGCATGGCCTCCGTGGCCAGGGGAGTGGGCCTCCCAGGGCGGAGAGCAGGCCTGGCTGGCTCAAGGTCCCCTGGAGGACTCCAGGCTCCAGCGTGAGTGAACTGGTCGCCTGCAGCCCCGGAAGAATGTGGAACCGGCCTTGGTCCGGGCGGACGGGGGACCCCACCCGGCCTCTGGGGCTGCACAGAGTCAGCAAAAGAAAGACTTCAAAGCAGGGTGAGTTCCCTGCGGCCGCACAGGGAGCCGCAGATGTCTCAGAGCTGATGGGGACACTGCCCCCAGGGCGGGGCCCCTCCCTGGCCCGTCACGACCGCCCCGTTCCCCCCGGGCCTCTGCTCCCCTCGCTGCCTGTCCCCTGGCCAGCACCTGGCCGTGCCCAAGTCCACTCCACCGGCATCCCACAGGTGGGACCTTTGACCGCGTCACCCTTCCCGCAGGACGAGGGTTGGCAAGCGAGAAGGAAAGACACCCCAGCCCATATCCCCCACGCGTAATTGTAAAGCGTGCTAATGTTTTACAGTTGGTAGAAAGACCCACCCTGCATTTTTCCAGTGTTATTTCACCATGAAACTTCTTTCCTCCTTCCCTTCCTCCCTCCCTCCCTCCTTCTTTCTTTCTCTTTCTCTCTTTCTTTCTTTCTTTCTTTCTTTCTTTTTCTTTCCTTTCTTTCCTTTCTTTCTTTCTTTCTCTCTCTTTCTTTCTTTCTTTCTTTCTTCCTTCCTTTCTTTCCTTCCTTCCTTCCCTTTCTTTCTTTCTTTCTTTCTTTTTTCTTTCTCTCTCTTTCTCTCTCCCTTTCTTCCTTCCTTCCTTCCTTCTTTTCTTTCTTTCTTTCTTTCTTTCTTTCTTTCTTTCTTTCTTTCTTCTCTCTCTCTGTTTCTCTCTCTCCCTCTCTCTCTCTCTGTTTCTCTCTCTCTCTTTCCCTAACCCCTATCCATAACTCCAAGAAAAGCAGATGTTGGCAGACCAGTTGTGGGGGGAAAGCTAATTTCCTTGAATGTCTCTCAGATTTCGCTCCCCCTGGCTTCCACGCTCAGTTCCGTTTGCAAACTTGCCCTTGACTATCTTGAACCACCTGGCCACTGTCCCCGTGCCCCCACCATGAAGACAACGCAGTTTTGCTTTGTCTGGACACCAGACGAATTCCATCCCCCCCACCCAAGGCTGCCACACTTCTAGATGTTCTGACACGGACATCCCATCTGTGTTAGTCCACACTGTGTGCGTTTCTCTGCGCCTTTCCGACAAGAAGCCAGGCGCTTCTTAGATATACAAGGGGTTATGAAGCAACACGTGTCCTCCTCGAAGTTCACAGGCGGAAGCCCTCACCATCAATATGAATGCATTTGAAGGTGGGCCCCTTAGGGACAGAGTTAAGGTTAAACGAGGTCAAAGGGGTGAAGCTCTAATCTAATAGAAGAAACGACGCCAGGGTTCATGCTCTCTCTGTCTCTCTCCCTCCCTCCGCACGCACAGGTTCAACCACGTGGGGACAACGTGAGAAGACGCCATCTACAAATCAGGCAGAGGGATCTCAGCGGAAACCAACCCCACTGACACCGTGACCTTGGACTCCCAGCCTCCAGAGCCATCAGACAACAAATGTCTGTTGGTGAAGCTGCTCCATCTAGAGTGTTCCGTGTGGCTGCCCAAGCCACGGAATACCTTAGCCTTAGTAAATACCTTAGTAAAATGCTCTAATTCTTACACGGTTCTCTCCATCACCAGCCACACCTTCCTCATCCTCATCCTCAACTCCAGCCACATCCTCAACCCCAGCACAGCCAGTAACCTCAGCGACCTCCGTAACCTCAGCAACCATCAGCAACCTCCCAGGCTTTCTCTAGCATAGCTGTCAGGAGAGCTCGACTGACCTGCTGAGAACTTTCGTTTTTCGTTTTTTGGTTTTTTTTTCCCTAATTTACAATTTTCTGGCCACTTGAGCTGGACCCCACTCCACTGCTCAGAAACAGAGTCAACACAAACTCCTTTAATCAGTTCCATTTCCTCCTAACGTTGTTGTTTTTTCTCCCCCCCCCCTTTGGACCTATTTCACCAGCCGTTTGCCAAGACTTTCATCGTGTTTCGTTTCTTCCTGGAACCTCCCCAGCGCGTCCCGGTCTCAGTTCTCTCTGGCCCGCCTCTGAGCTGGGAGTCTAGCAGCTGACCCTTCTTGGAAGTGGGATCTGAGGACAGTGGAGGTTTTTAGGAGTCAGTGAGAGCACAGGAATGGGGGTCGCGTATTCGCCCAGGGGTCTGTCCTAGGTCACTTATTCTCCACTAACAGGCACCAACATGATGTCGATGTAAAAAGACTAAGGCTCCACACCCCCCTTCCAGTTGTATCTGGTGCTCAGCGACATCTACATACTTAGGAACCCAGTTTAGACTACATGTTCTCGGGCAGTGAGGTCAACTGGGTGGACTCCGGTGCCAACGTGTTCCATGTTCTATAAATTTATATGGTGGTTACAGCTGCTGTTGTTTTTTTTTAATGAAAGACAATTTTTAAAAAGATTTTATTTATTTATTTTTAGAGAGGGGAGGGAGGGAGAAAGAGAGAGAGAGAGAAACATCCATGTGTGGTTGCTGGGGGCCGTGGCCTGCAACCCAGGTATGTGGCCTGACTGGGAATCAAACCTGCGACCCTTTGGTTCATAGCCCGCGCTCCATCCACTGAGCTACGCCAGCCAGGGCTTACAACTGTTGTTTTGTCTTGTACACTTTCTATTCAGTGACTTGTGTCTCTTTAAAAAATATGTGGAAGGCTCTGGCTGGTGTAGCTCGGTGGATCGAGTGTGGGCCTGTGAACCAAAGGGTCGCAGGTTCGATTCCCAGTCCGGGCACATGCCTGGGTTGCAGGCCAGGTACCCAATAGGGGGCGCACAAGTGGCAACCACACATGGATGTTTCTCTCTCTCTCTCTTTCTCCTTCCCTTCCCCTCTCTCTAAAATTAAATAAATAAAATCTTCAAAAAATATGAGGACGTATTTGTGAATGTGCCCTGATGTGGAAATAGAGCTTCTGCAGATACAAATAAGCCAAGATGTGATCAGCAGGATGCATCCTGGTCAAACAGGACTGGTGTCCTGTACGGACAGAAAAGTGCCGTGTGACGACACAAGCACCTGAGGACAGAGGCACAGGCGGCAGTGGTGTATTTGCACATCAAGGGACACTAAGGATTCCCGGCCACCACCAGAACCTGGAAGATGCAAGGAGTGATCATACCGTACAGGTTTCAGAGGGACCATTGCTCTGCCGACATCTTGACCTTGTACTGCCAGCCACCAGACAACGCATTCCTGTCATCGTGAGCCAGGGTGCTGGGGCCCTTGGTTAAAGCAGCCCCGGAAAACTCATACAATAGTAGTTCACTCTTTCTCTGTTCCAGTCACTCTTAGCCGGTCACAGCAAAGCGTTCACCAAAAATGTTTTACGTCCCCACCCATGTGCCTACCTGTCCTGGGTGAATATCAAGTAACAGTTCTTCCTTAGACCCAGGTGGGGTGACCTTCATGGTTCCTTGATCTTAGGCAAAATAAGGATAACACATATCTACTCAGACAGGTATGTACGAATTTATCTACCCATTCTTGTAAGGGCCATGTTGCCAACTGACCTTTGAAAAAGAAGATTTTTACTGACCCTGGCTGGCGTAGCTCAGTGGATTGAGTGCGGGCTGCAAACCAAAGTGTCGCAGGTTTGATTCCCAGTCAGGGCACATGCCTGGGTTGCAGGCCACGGCCCCCAGCAACTGCACATTAATGTTTCTCTCTCTCTATCTTTCTCCCTCCCTTCCCTTTCTAAAAATAAATACATAATATCTTAAAAAAAGAAGCATGGAAATGCTTCTTTTAAATGCTTTTTTAAATGCTTTTTTTTAAAAAAAGGAAGATTGTTACTTCACTTACAGAGAATTTCTTTTTCACCTTTTGAACATTGAGGGTTTTTTTTATAGCACTCATTATAATATACGACAGAGGAGAGATTACTGATCAGTCAGTAAATGAAGAACCATTCAATAAAGAATGAAGAGATCACGGGCCTTTCATGTGGAAAAAATAAAAACCATATGCACACACATACAAACTCCAGATGGTTTAAAGCTAAACTTCTGGAAGGAAAAAAAATGTAGAGAAAAAAATATCACTTTCTTTTTGGGAGTCCAGACGGATTCTCGGAAGAGGACAGAAAAACATGAACCGTAGACGAGAATTCCATGTGAACTAACTGAAAAATGAAGAACTTCTGTTGATCAAAAAGCCCCGCAAATGAAACGGAAAGGGAACGCCAACCCTGGAGGAATCATTTCAACCAGTTCTCTGGAAGAAGGATTCATGGGAGCTCAAATTTATGTCAAAGACACGACTTGTTAGAGAACTCGGCGAAGTCCATGAGGAAGCATTTCACCCCAAAGGAATGGACGTATGGCCCCCAAACAGCTGAAACCGTGACCGATTCCAGCTGTTCGAGAAAACGAGAGGCTGCTGCATGATAAGTATTATTTTTAGATGATCAGCAATGTTTAAAAGGCTCTAAAAATTCCACCCTGGGAGAGAAGGTAAGTCTAGAGAACACACTCAGATAATGACCTTGGGTCTGTCAATGAACATGACCCCTTTGGAAAACCTGGATTTCGCATCCTCTGTCAGTGTCAACCACGCAGCTCTCCCTCAAGAATTCCTCCCGAGCCCTGGCTGGCGTAGCTCAGTGGATGGAGCGCGGGCTGCGAACCAAAGCATCGCAGGTTCGATTCCCAGTCAGGCCACATACCTGGGCTGCAGGCCACGGCCCCCAGCAACCGCACATGGATGTTTCTCTCTCTCTCTCTCTTTCTCCCTCCCTTCCCTCTGTAAAAATAAATAAATAAAATCTTTAAAAAAAAAAAGAATTCCTCCCCTAGGTGAGTATCCTAGGGGTAACCATGCAGGTAAGCACCAAATACATATACCTGAGTGTTCACGCCATTTTTGTTGGTCATAGCCAACCTTGCAAGGAACCCAAATATGCATCAAGAGGAAAATGTAGGAATATATTATGGCCCACCCCCTCCACAGGTATCTCAAAGACAGAGAGAGAGAGAGAGAAATAATGAAATACAGACAGAGTAATGATATAAAACATCTAAGTAACAGAATATTAAATGACCAAGACTGTCCAGAACGCCGTTATGAAGTATGCTACCTTTTTTTTTTCTAAACTGAATCACAGTATATATTTAATATTAATGATCTTTTATAGGATAGGTCCAGTTGAGCAGCATACACAGGTACAGGCACAAATACATATACACACCTATATGGTTTAGACTTATTTGCTTCTGTGTTAATACGTTTTGAAAACAAGAAAATTCAGCAGAGGAGTTGATTCCAAATGGAAGTCAGGAATGAGAGACAGAAAAAGCAGATACATATAAAGTATCAGGGATGATGTCATTCTCAGTTTGGGAAGTGGATACTTTGCTGTTTGTTCTATTATTATGCATTGCATTATTTGGCATCAAATACACCAAAGGTTGCATCAGACTGCAATAAATTATTACTTTACAAGAAGGAAGAGCTCTTATTATCTTTGCAAGCTTTCGTTGCGTTTTAGTCATGCATCTGGTGAAATCCATTCACGTTAAAAAAAAAATTCGGCCCGCACTAGACGGCATCTAGAACTTTCTTCGGATACTATTCTCAGGGTGAACGTTAATTGACTACTCCAGCAAGGTAATGCATTTTATCAACAAGTTGTTTCCTAAATATTTCTGGCATACATGCACCGACATCAAAGCTACTTGCAGTTCCTTGCTCCACCTGGACAGCTTTCAGCCAAGAAGATAATGAAGTCCGTATGGAACATGTCTTTGCTCGTTAAAAAATATTGGGAAGATTTTCCTATCTCCAGAGAGGCATGGTCTCCGGAGACGATTTCTCTGTCAGAAACTCCTGCCAAAATGTCTTCAGTCTCTTCCCCATCACACATCCGCAGGAAGTCTCCACGTGTACGAGGGGTGCAGGCTGACATTTCCTGTAACCGGACCAGCGGTGTCTTGAGTTCTGAAACGGGCTGGGGAGTGGTACGAGCACGCGTCTCCAGGAGGACTTCCGAAGTTCTAGTTCTCGACCTGATGGTGCTGTATCATTGCGCGTGCCCTCCAAGCATTTCCTGAGACATCTGTGGCGTGCGTGTCTAGTAGTTCTGTTTTACTTAACCATAAAGTTTCCATTTTAGTGGATTTACCAACACAAGTATTAAATTTCAATGTGTAAAGATGTTCAATTTAGCCCTGGCTGGCATAGCTCAGTGGATTGAGTGTAGGCTGCGAACCAAACCATCGCAGGTTCGATTCCCAGCCAGGGTACATGCCTGGGTTGCAGGCCGTGGCCCCCAGCAACCGCACATTGATGTCTCTCTCTCTCTCTCTCTCTCGCTCTCGCTCTCTCTGTCGCTCTCTCCTTCCCTTCCCTCTCTTAAAAAAATCAATCAATCAATCTTTAAAAAATGTTCAACTTTATCTAGCAACAGAAATTGTTGTGATGAAATAATTGTTTTAAGTTAACAATTGTTTTTCGTCTGTTTAACAAGGCGGGTAACTACAGATGTTTTGAAAGGACCAAGAGCAGAGACTGAAGTATCGACTCGCACTTGACCCGTGTTCTCCGGCTTCCAAGTGCGGAAGGCATGCAGGCAGACTAGGCTGCTCAGCGGTGCTTGAGGGCACTTGATGTGAAGGTGTCCATCCAAGGAGAGTGCTCTTTGTCTTTCTTGAGTAACGATGCCCCGTGCGTTGTATCTGAACCAAAATAAATGTACCCCCTCCCTTTTTCCCCCCCAACAATTTAACCTTCCCCTATTTAGTGGTTGCAAAGGCAGCCTCCACACCATTCCGAGTTCTCTGGCGAGTGAACAGAAGACTTTCAAATGTTCAGGTAATCCCTTTGACACGTTCCAAAAATGGCATATTGGTTGTAAATAGATAGATGCCTGCATGGGTGATAATGACGGATAGATACATAAATGGGAGGGTAAGTGAAGGAGTGGATGGATAGATGAATGGATGGAGATACATAGGCCAATAGATGAATGCATGAATGAATGCATGAATGAATGAATGAATGAATAGATACATAGATGCTAGATACATGGGTATATAGATATGTAGATAGATGAAATACTTGAGTAGGTGGGCAGACAGATGAGTGATACATAGATAGATAGATAGATAGATAGATAGAAGATAGATGAAGGTGTACGTACATACATATGATACCTATGTAGCTAGGAGAGAGCTTGGGCAATCACTGGCCCACAGCAGGGCTGGGCACCCTCTCCTTCCCCCCACCCCCCCTTGGTAAGTAGGTACAGCCTACGTTACAAGGACGAGGGGCACACAGAGCTGGGTGACCAGGAGATCATGCATCGTGAGGCCACACTGTGCAACCAGGGGCACTCCTCTGCCACCACTCATTGCTGCAACACACCGTCCCTTCCCGCAGTGGGCACTTGGAACGGGGATCCTGCGTGCCAGTTCCGTGGCAAGGCGCCCAGCCCTCCCAGCCCTGCTGACTTCAGGGAGGGCTCACCGCCGGAATCTCCGCCTGCGGTGGGCGTTCGGTTTGGTGGGGGAGGAAGCTAAGCTGGGTGTGAGGAGTCAGCAGTAAGGCACCCCGGGCGGGTGAGGCAGGGCAGCGAGCCGGGGCTCCTGGCTGTGCATTTTGCCACAGGGGACCCCTTCTTCTCTGTGGGAGGGGGCATCTGAGGCCATGTGGGGCCCCAGGGCCCCCAAGGGGGAGCCTTGGCGAGGACACGGGCCCAGAGACTCTTGACGACTGGGCAGCACGGATGCATCGGGGAGGCTGGACCAGAAGGATCCTCGTGCCCAGTGCAACAAATGGAAACCGTGTGATTTAGCGGGGAAGCTCTGCGGCCAGCAAACTGTGGCCTGGCAGGTGAGGGGCCACGTGGGTGGTGACGGACTGAACGAGGCCATTTGTGGGGAGAGCCCCGGGGCCACCCCTCATCCAGCCTTCCACGGCGACCCTAAAGACCGGTTAAAGAAAAAATAATAAGCTACGAGCGCTTCACCCCCTGGCTTTCTGAATTTATTTTGCATGGACTGGAGACGGTGTTTTCCATGGCCCCCACGTGTGAAGCAGTTAACGAAATAGCGATGGTTTCGGAAAGAATGACCGCGCGACGGTCTAGAGAGGAAATGAAAAACAGGATACATCCTTTAAAGCAGAGACTGCAGCACAAACCCTCCGTGGTGATTGCCTACGTGTGTGTTCCCATGTGTATGCGATTCTCTGGGTGTGTACACACATATGGTTGGAGAACTTAACAGACGCTAACTACCCCCAAGGCCCCTCCCGAGAATCTAGAAACACATTCTAGACCTCGCAGGGGAACTTTGCATTTGTTATGTAACCATCTAGATAGACAGGAATACAGATCAAGAAAAGGGAAAATAAAAAGCAGGAGTTTGAGCCCTGGCTGGTATAGCTCAGTGGATGGAGCACGGGCTGCGAACCAAAGCGTCGCAGGTTCAAATCCCAGTCAGGGCACATGCCTGGGTTGCAGGCCATGACCCCCAGCAACCGCATATGGATGTTTCTCTCTCTCTCTCTTTCTCCCTCTCTTCCCTCTCTAAAAATAAATAAATAAAATCTTTAAAAAATGTTATGGCTCAGCTATTTGCAAAAAAAAATTTTTTTCAATAAAAAATAAAAATTAAAAAACCCCACAAAATTAACAATTAAAATAAAGTTTACCCATATCATTTTTCTAAGAAGAAAAGGATGGAGACTCATCGTTGTTGAACCCCAACTCTGCATCAAAACTTAGGGGGCAGGTAGAATGGCCGGCCCAGTACAGGACGAGGGACCTGTGTTCACGGGATGACCCGGGCGCATACAAACAGTGAGTTCCAGGACGCGACCTCCAGTGTGAGTTTTCTCAGCTCCTCTGTCTTCCCTTCTCCCTGGGCCCCCTCCTTCCTGCTTCCCTGACATCTGGGCCGAGTTTGGCTGGGGAAAATGTGCCCACCATACTGCCGGAAACGGCGTCAAGGACGGACGGTACTAACCCCAGAGATGGGTGAGTCACTCCACATGTTTTTTCTTTTTTTTCTTTCCCCTCCTTGGGTTTAAGTGCTCCATGCTTTCATTTCTGATCAAACACTCGTTTTTCCAGCGCTAAGACAAGTGTGACATTTAGCTGCCCTGGTTGCCTACACTCAACATTTCTGTAATTCAAAAAGAAGCATTATTCGGGACTATTTAGCGGAGACGTGGAAAGCCGCAATTAGAGCGTGGTCCTTTTCCCTTAAAGGAACAGAGAAACACAAGCCAGCAACCAACCAAACAAACCATCGCCATGGTGATGCTGGGCCCTGGCCGCACCATGGCCACACACCAGCTGCCACCTGTGTCTCGTGGGACACCCTGGTCACACCTTTGATTCCCACACATGCACAAAAATAGAATTGCTCAAGATCAGGAATGGACATGAGGAGGGAAAATAAGCAGGAACCCATCACGGTGCCCATGGAAACGTCAGTACTTCCCGATCTGTCATTTTCTCATCCGTTTGGCTATTTATACTGCGACTCAGCTCCGAATGAATAGCAAAAAAGGTGTAATATAGACTTCAATATAAAAATACATGTCGCAGGTTCGAGTCCCAGTCAGGGCACATGCCTGGGTTGCAGGCCACGGCTGCCAGCAACTGCACATGGATGTATCTCTCTCTCTCTCTCTTTCTCCCTCCCTTCCCTCATTAAAAATAAAAGAAATAAAATCTTTTTAAAAAATAAATAAAATAAATAAAAATACGGTCCCCTCGATGATGAGAATGTGGCATATAAGGAAGTGAGCTGTTAGTTTTCATCTCAGGAGAGTAGGTAATATACACATATATGCATATAAATGTGGCCCCACAGTGATCATGAGGAATTCAGACTTTAAGAACTGGTGAGAATATATCCTAAGATTCCTGAAACACCAATTTGAAAAATATACGTTCATACCAACGTTGTTTACAATAGCCAAAGTCCGGAGACAGCCCAAGTGCCCATCAGCCCGTGAGTGGATATGAAAGCTGTGGTCCATTCACACGGTGGAATATTACACGGCCATCAAAAAGAAGGAGCTCTTACCTTTTGCAACAGCACAGATGGACCCAGTGGGTATTACCCTAGGAGAAATAATCCAGTTAAAGGAACACAAATATGAAAGAAATACAAATACACACGATCTCACTTCTATGTAGACTCTAACGAAGAGAATAAACTGATGAGGGAAATAGAGACAGGGGCATGGACAGATGGACAGGTTGTCAGAGGGGAGGGAAGGAGGACGGGGAGAAAGAAGGACAAGGCAGCAGCCCAAGGGCACGCATGCCTGACCCGTGGACACGGACCACAGTGTGGCCACGATGGACACAGGGAAGGGGGACCTGGGTGGGAGTGGGCCAACAGGGGCCATGGGGACATCTGTACTAGCGTGAAAAAATAAAAATAAAGTAAAAAAAGAACCCACGTAGGAAAACTATGTAAAGTATTCTCGTTTCCGACAGGAGAAACAATCAAGTTTCAAGGCAGGACGTGAGTGAGGTCAGGTGCCAGGACACAGCTAGTCACTGGTGGACACCGTTAGATTCTCAGCAATAATGTCTGATACTCGTCTCACACTTAGTGTTACAGGACGATGACAGGTCCCCCGTGAACTGGAACCCACCACCTAGTCCATGGGGCCTCTCGTGAATCCGGACGCATTATAAAACCCACGACACCGCCTCAGGGAATGGAAATCGCACCACACAGGTTGCATTTCCGTGGCCTGTTTGCAGCAGGTACCAGGTACCAGCAGGTACCAGCAGGTACCAGCAGACTCACCGATGAAGAGCGGAATGAAGATCTCAAGACGCATCTACGGAAATTACACATGGTAGACAGAGCCACGGGACTGCCAGCAACAGAATCCAGCTTTTCCTTCAATTAATGTTTTATGACCGTAATTACACAAGGACGGCATGATTTCATCTGGAGCGTTGAAGCGTAAATAAAGATGGGATTACTTCGAGCGTTTTCGATCATGTGGAGTATTATTCATGTATTATGATGTAGGAAGAGGCCTTTGTTATTCTACCAAATGAATTTTTATTTTGAAGTAAAAAAAAAAACAAAAAACTTCTCTTTCAAACGTTCCAAAGGCCAATTTTCCTCCATCCTCAGCCAAACATAACATCGCTAGGAACTGTCGGATTCTCCTCTGCCGACAGGCAATGTGACCGAAAGGAAGTTATTTTAAAAAGGTCAGGGGGCATCGTCAGAAAAGCAGTGTTTTGACAGAAAGGAGTTCGGGATGGGGGCCCTCGCTCTCTGCACCCAAGGCTGAGTTCACAGCGGGACCGGTTCCCCAAAGTTTCGTTCTGGCAAAAGACACCAACTGCCAGAGGAACCAACCCGACCCCGAGATCCAGGGACCATGAAAACAGAACTCGCGGGAGCAAGAACGCTAACCTCCCCTCGACTCCGTGTGCACCACAACTACTTCAAGCGCACTGGGACTGGAAGTTTCACGACATCGGGGGCACGCTTGCTTGAAACTAGCCAACACACGTGTTCTCACACAGGCTCCGGTGCGTGTCGAGTTACTCAGGAAGGAGGATTGAAGTGGGTCAGAGGAGTTCTCGAGAGAGAAGAAAGAAAAATGTTGGTGCTTGAGTCAAACGACTGTCAGTGAGGACACTTCTTAGGGCGCAGGGACCATGCTAATCCGGCAAACTCTTACTGAGCACGGCACTGCCAACTTTTACCCAATCTCCACTTGTATGTGTCAGCCCTGCCCTGAGCTGTGAGTGGTCCCACCTTGCACTTAAGCACTGGGCAGCAAAATTTTATGTCAAGATACAAAGTTAAGTCTTCCTGTACAAACCTAGCTTGCTTCTTAATAGGCAAAATATAGCTATTTCTTTGGTAAAACAATGATAAGATTCATGGACCAGCTATAGACACACGCAAACAATCACTGCACTCAAATGGAAAAGAAGCACGTTTTTATTTTTTTTTACCATTATAATCTTTATTGTGTTCTAAATGTCTTTATTCAGGTGATCCCATCTTCAGCATGATTCCTTTAAAACTGTTTATGCCTAGCTAAGTAGAAAGTCTGTTTAAGTGGAAAAGAAAATGACTCCCAACATGAGGAAATTATTTCAAGTGAAACTCGCTGTGAATTCAAAGAGATTTTCATGATTTCACAGTGGGTCTTGGTTTCCCCGGAGAATTGCCCGGGCAAAGAAGAATTGTCCTTGTTTTTCCAAAGAGTACTATTTCTTCCATTCCGTTAATTATTTTTTTTTAAAAAAGTTCTTCCACATTTTCGTTTGCTTCCTATTAAGACCTCACTGGAATAACAAGGAGTTGTCCCCTGCCCACCCCAACAGTCAAATTTCTTTTGCTGGACAAACACAGACGTTTGTCTTCCCCATAAGAACTTTTGAGTCCAACTCACCTTGAACTCTCTTCTTTCTTCCTGACAACGCGGTTCTGGGAGCTTTGCGTTCCGGGTGCTCCTTAGATTCTAGGGGATTCAACCTCCTGCTTCCTTGGCCTCCGCCATTTCTTCCTTCTAGGTCAGGAAAACATCAAGTGTCCGTGTTTTCATTTTGTTTTGTTTTCCGAAAGGAGGTTTAGATTAGAAACGTCCTGATTTTATTTTTTATTTTTTATTTTTTTACTATCCAACTCTTCGTTTCCCCATCACATTGATTCACAAGTTGACCCAGGCTTGGAACGAACGGAAAGTTTCACATTAACGGATGGTTTCGACTCGGGCAACTTAATTTTCTCTTCATTGCTGGAAGACATGGCTCCTTCCTGGTGCCTTTTGCCATATAAGGAGTCTCCTGAAACTCAGGGATTTCCAACAAGGGTCACTGTCGAGCTCACGGTTTTGAGGGTTTGTGTGATTTGTGGACAGGGCGCGGCTGGGCAGCCAGGTGACTGTGCTGACTTCGATCTCCTTTGTCACCAAAAACAGAGGAAGGTGAGGAAGGAAGCCACAAGACTCTTCCCACCAGACCTGGAAAATCAGCACGACCTCATTTCCCGCATGTTTCATGCCCACAGCAAGTCACCAGGCCGCCCTCCTTCCACGGGAGGGGGAAAGATCCCTTCTCGCCGGGGAAAAAATATTACCGAGCAGTGCCTTGCAAGCAGGGAGTTATATTATAAATTCACGAAAAACGGGTTAACGGTATAACTTCGTTTACGGGATGTTTCTGCACCTGGGAGAGGAAATACCGGCTTTCCAACAAAGAAGACATTTTCCACTTGCGGGGGGGAAAATGTACTCCAAAGACATTAAGAGTCCATGAACATTGGGCTTTCATAAATATGTCCACTTTCACTGGAGTCTCGGTGGAATCTTGATGACGCTTTGCGTCAATGTTAACTCGATCACGATTGAAGGTCCGGGAGGTGAAGGAGTGAGCTAATTTTCTGGGAAACTGGAAAGACTTTGGAGACATTTCCTTGGGTTGTACCTCAGGGCAGAAGCTCAGAAAATAGACCACCGATTCCCTCCAGAGAGACCTCTGCCTTTGCCCTCTGCTCTCTTCCCACGGCTGCCCAGTACGTCCTGGAGCATGGACCGTCGGTGTATGAAATCCAGGGCTGGAGAGAGACCGCCAGTTTCAATGACCTGTGAGGGCTCGGGCTGTCGTGCCACGCAGGAGAGCCGTAGATATTTGGGATGTTGCTGTGCAATCTAAGAAGCCCTTGCTTTTTTTTTTACTTTAAATAATTTTCTTATTTTTTTAAAGATTTTTATTTATTTATTTTTAGAGAGGGAAGGGAGGGAGAAAGAGAGAGAGAGAGAGAGAGAGAGAGAGGGAGAAACATCCATGTGCGGTTGCTGGGGGCCGTGGCCTGCAACCCAGGCATGTGCCCTGACTGGGAATCGAACCTGCGACACTTCGGTTCACAGCCCATGCTCCATCCACTGAGCTACACCAGCCAGGGCTAATTTTCTCATTTTTAAATTACAGTCGACATGAGTATTCTATTCACTTCAGGTGCACAGCATGGCGGTGAGACATTTATAGACCTTCTGGCGTAACGCCCTCTGGTGCGTTTCACGCCCACCTGGCCCCACGCACGCCTGCTCCAATGTCATTCACTCTGTCGCCCGCGCTGTATGTTGCACTGCCGTAACTATTTATCGCTGCCAACTTACATTTCTTTCTCCCTTCGCCTTTTTTACCCCACCCCCCAAACTCTGTCTCATCTCCAGCTGCCAGTCTGTCCTCGGTATCGGTGAGTCTGCTTCCGTTCTGCTGGTTTCCGTGTTTTGGTTTTCGGGCCGATGGTGTCGGCTGTCCCTCCTGCCGTCCCGGTTTCTGCTTTTCCCGGTTCTTTTCCAGGTTCGTGACATCCCGTTTCCATCCCTTTATGCTCGGGGTGTGTGTGTGTGATGTCCCACACCAAACACCCAACTGTTCGGACGCCCCGCCCCCGCCCTCGTGCCCCTGCGAGAGACACGTCCAACATGAACGGGGTCCCTTCTTCTCCGAGACTTCTCGTATCCCCTTTAATCCCTGAAGACCCCACTCAACTGGCGTCTCCTCCTGGAGGCGCTATGACCTCCGACGTCTCCACGGTCCCTTGTGGATCTCCGATTGCGAACCTGTGAATGCTTTTCCACCCTGTCCCCTCAAGTCCTTGCCAGGAACCCCGAGGACATCCTGCCCCTCTCTCTTCCCTACTTGATGGAATTTCAAAGCCAACGGTCTCTGACCTAACCTTAGGCACCAGGAATCGGCCAACTTGCAGGGAGCCAGAGAGGAAATATTTTGGGCTCTGCGGGCCTTTGGGTCCGCGGAAACTACCCGTCTCTGCTGTCCCATCGACAAAGCGGCCGCAGGATTCATACGGCCGCGCGCCAGCATGACAGTGTGTCACTAAATATTATGCTTTCTTTGAAACACGTGACATCTTTTAAAATATAGAAACCGTTCTCAGCTCATGGGCCGCGCCAAAACAGGCCGAGAAACTGATTTCGCCCACAAGACATGAACTCACCGACTGCTGTAATAAAACTGAGAAAGGTTTAAACGTTTACAGAGTCACGGGAAACGGCAGAAAATGAGTAACATCCATGGCACGGAGGTGTTCTTTCCGAACACGCTGTCATTTTGGAGGACATACCTGATTCTGCTTCTTATTTCCTCCACCAGTCATAAAGGGCGAGTGTACCTGTGGCTGACAGAATCCATCGCAAACCAACGTTAGCCCCTTAGAAAGGTTTTACATTTATCTTTACTGATACCTGACATCCAGTTTTAGAGTAGTTGTAAGGGTATATAACACAGCAATTTGACATTTTATGTGCCTTGGAAAGGGAGAGCTTTGAAAACTAAGATTCTTCTTCAAATTTACTCATGAAAAAGTGTACAATGCATTTTTCTCTTTTTTTAAGTTTTGTTTATTTGTTTTTAGAGAGAGGGGAAGGGAGGTAGAACGAAAGGGACAGAAACATCAATGTGTGGTTGCCTCTCTAGCACCCCCTACTGGGGACCTGACCCACAACCCAGGCATGTGCCCTGACTGGGAATCGAACCGGCGACCCTTTGGTTGACAGCCCGCACTCAATCCACTGAGCCACACCAGCCAGGTACAATGCATTTATCCCAAGAAACTTTGCATCCCAGAGTTGAATAACTCTCTTCTTTCTAAGCCTGAAGAACAGATAATGTAGAAGACCTAGATCACTGTGTATACACAAATCTATTCCTTCATGGTTGTTGGTATTTTTTTTTTTTGAATTTTGAATATTTATTTTTTTCCTAATTTGTATTGAATGGATTGGGGTGACCTTGGTTAATAAAATTAAATAGGTTTCAGGGGTACCGCTGTATAATACATCATCTGTGTGTTGCATTCCGTTGTGTTGTGTTGTGTGTTCACCACCCCACGTCAAGGCGGAGGCTGGGTGAAAAACTTGAAGTCTTTAAGCAAAAGGGGGAAAAAAAACCCACAGATCCATTCCTGGGGAGGCACAGTATTTGCTCCCTCTGTTTGATCTCGCAGGGGTTGCAGACGAGGTAACAAATCCATCACTGAGTAATTCAGCCGCGAATGCCCCCCCCCAAAGCCCATGTCCATGCGTCGCAGCCTTTTAACACAGGCACGGAACCCCACCACGGGCCCCTGTCCCCAAGAAAACCCAGAAACCAGGTCAAAAACCAGAAAAGACCCATCTCTATGGGAAACGTCTCCCGCACCATCCTGGAAGCCAAAGGCCGATCCTTATTTTCGATCTCGTCACCCAGTCCTGAAAGAGTGGAGATGGTTGAATCTTCTCAGTGTCCAAGCGTCCGAGACCGTTTCGATTCCAGGGCTGGGGGTCCTGCCTGGCTTCCCCGCCACCCACCCAGGGCGAGCCCCTCCAGGGCAGACCAGTCCCTCCAGGGCAGACCAGCAGCAGCCTCGTGCGTGCATTCCGCGTCTTGGGTACAAGAAGCAATGTTCACGGAGCAGCAGCGCACGCCAAGGCGCTGTGGACTCTCCTAAAACGCTGTCCTTCGGCCGCAAACGCCACCCGTCCTCCGCTCACCGCGCACTCCCGAAGCGCTGGCCTTGGCGCTGGAAGACGGTGGGACCGCAGGATGCGTGGGCCACGCTCCTCGGGCCTGCACACTGAAGGAGGGTTGATTGTGCCCGCTTGGAGCTCCTCCAGCCACGTGGGCATAGCTGTTCCTGAAAGGAGCTTTTCCTTGACATCTGTGACGGGTGTCACCGCCCCTGGCCCGCGGCGGTGGATGAGGTCTCCCCCCGTGACCTCCCCCCCAAGCTCACTGGCTTCCCTCTGTCCGCCCTCCTGGATTGGGCAGGACATCCAACACTCTCCAGGTTTCTACAGATCGCGGCCTCTCGCCTGTGTTTTTCTTGGAGGCTCCCGAGGGCTCTGCCTGCCGTCGGGAAAGGCCGTCCGATCTCAAACGCCCCCATCTGTCGGAAAGGATCCGTATCAAATCCCGGGGGAGAGTTCCGGCGTCCTGTGACCTGTCAGCTCAAGTCACAGGCGGGGTGGGATTCAAGGCTGGGAGGAAGTCAATTTGGTCCACAATAAAAAATAAATAAAATCAACAACAGTGTGTGGGGCGTTCCCAGAGAGGGAAATGAACACTCTCCTTCTCGTGGACCCGGGTGGGGGGGCGGAGACCTTGCTGCCTCCCGCACCCAGCCAGGAAAGATGAATTAGAGCCACCCGACGTTTTGTTTTGTTTTGTTTTGTTTTGTTTCTTTAAATCCAGATTTAAATGCACACAGATGTGTGCACGGGAGGAAGCAGAGAGGACGAGGCAGCAGGAAGACAGGGACAGCAGAGGCTGGCTGGGCGCGACCGTCCTCCTCCAGGTTGCTGGCAGGAGGCTGGAATTCCACGAATACTCACGGGTTATTCTTAGAACCTCGGGGCAGCGCCAAAGCACACAGGAGCGGGGTGGGCCTCCTTCCGTTTCATCCCTCCTTCTCCCTCTCTCCCTCTGTCTCTCTCTCTGACCCACTCAGTCACCCAAGGTCCCCAGCAAAAAAAAAAAAAAAAAGACAGTCCTATCAGACGGGACATGCCGTGGGCTTGGAGATGATCGCCCCGGAGCTGAGGTCAGAGGTCCGGCTAGGTGCCTCGCTCCCGCAGGAGGAACCACGGCCAACGTTAGTTCGTCTGCTGGCCCCTGAGCACTGTGCGTGTGTGTGTGTGGGTAGGTGTCCTGGGTGCCAAAGTCACGGGCGCCCCTGGGACCTTGGTGCCCAAGCCGGTGGCTTCTTTCCTAATCCCCACCCCTGAACCCTGCCCTGGGAGCCACAGCTGGCAAAAAAATCATGTGTGTGTGTGTGTACATGCATACACACATATGTGATAGCTGGGTACAGTGACCTTTATTTTACACATAAAAAGTATGCATGTATATACCTATATACACATGTGTATGTGTGTCTATGTACCTGGTAAAAATGTGATATTTTAAAACACATGACACAATGCATGTAAAAATTCTATGTATGTGTGTACTTATATGCATAGAAGTTGTGTCCATAGAGCTGGTTAAAATGATGTCTATGTATATAAGTATATGTTAAATTTTGGGTTTGTTTTTTTAAAGATTTTATTTATTAATTTTTTTAGACAGAGGGGAAGGGAGGGTGAAAGAGAAGGAGAGAAACATCCATGTGTGGTTGCCATGTGAGCGCCCCCTACTGGGGGCCTGACCCACAACCCAGGCATTTGCCCTGACTGGGAATCGAACCAGTGACCTCTTGATTTGCAAGCTAGCACTCAATCCACTGAGCCACACCAACCAGGCACTATATTAAATTTTATGCGTACAAAATGTGTACATAAAAAATGATATATGTATATACATATAGACATCCTTGTATATTATATAGGCATTTAAAATTATATATATGAGTACAGGCACAGTCATATATTTGGATATAATTCATAGGCTGTGGTTTATATATTATATGCATATCAAAGAGTATATGTAATATATTCATGCAAACTATAATATATGCATATAGATCTGTGTGGAGGTATGCATTCATAAACACACATGTTGTATATACCACGTGTAAATGTGTACATGCATATATGGCTTACATATATAAAATTATTCATGTATAATCATATGTTTATACTCATGTGCACATGATGCAAATAGAGACATAATTTTTTAACCAAAGATGATACCCAAAGCCAGTCTCAGGTGAGGTGAGTTGCAACACCCACTTTAGCCATAACATTATTTTTTAAAGATTTTATTTATTTTATTTTTAGGGAGGGAAAGGAGGGAGAAAGAGAGAAACACCAATGTGTGGTTGCTGGGGGCCGTGGTCTGCAACCCAGGCATGTACCGTGACTGGGAATCGAACCTGCGACACTTTGGTTTGCAGCCTGTGCTCAGTCCACTGAGCTATGCCAGCCAGGACTTAGCCATAAAATTTCACTGGCTACCAAAACCATCTACTAGTTGAAATGCACACTCTTTTCAGGTGATATTATAACAAATAAAAATGGAAGCAAAGCCAAAATCTCTGAGAAACAAACTATCCACATTTTTAATGAGGATGGGGTCCCTAGCCCTGAAAGAGGCGATTTTTACATGAAAACGCACAGGCAATAACTCCACATGGACACGCAGGAAGTTGCAGGATAAAACGCCGTTTGGCACCAGGAAGCTGAAATGGGATTAGCATGTCGAATGCTTAATTAGATTTTAAGTGGGCCCAACTCCCCGGGAACCACAGCAGCCGGTATGGAAACAGCCTCAGTCATGGCCACTTGAACGGCTATTCCTTGTAAACAACAATAAAAAATGAACCCCTTTGAAATGGAGCCAGAGCCCCCGGCCATGAGGAGCTGTCTCGCACCTCTGATGCCTCCACCCTGTGGGCCTTCAGACAGGAAAAACTCACCTCTGCTCAGGGGCCGAAAGCCACCCTGTGTCCTGAAGACCTGTCTGCAAAGGGGACCGGGAAGCAGAGGGGGTGACACCTGGACGGAGGAGCCCAGGACTGAGCATGAAACACGTTGTGTCACCGGAAAAGACACCGGCGTTCGGGCTGCCTGTCACCACCGAATCCAATAAGCAATGACAGTGATTGAATCTTTTATGGGCGCTTTATCCAGATGGCCGGTGATCCGAGAAGATGGTGGGTTCATACCCCAACAAAACCATCTTCCCCTTTCTTTCCTGGCCAGGTCTTTTATCAGGGGGTGGGGGAGGGCACGCAAGGTGCGGTCAGGGCTTGGAGATTCAGCAGCTGTAGCATTCCTGTCCTGGGCAGTTAGCTGTTCCCAAGGGGAGGGTGGTCACACAAAAGGCCTTGATGCCTCCAACGTGTCCCCAGGTGGTAATTTCCAGCCAGGGCCCCAGGAGCTTGGCTGCTTCCCCTCCCCCTCCCCCCCCGGAGCCAGGAGGGGCCTTATCTGTAGTGTCTGAAACGAAAGCTTAACATACACATGACATGCTAGACTTAGGGCTGTTTACCTCAAGCTAAAATTTTCCCAAGTCTTGAGTCCCCTTATCAGTTGCCTTTTTAGAATCAGCGTCACCATGCCCTGTCATCATCGGGGCCCACCGCCCTGCCTTCCTCCTGCGGGGGGTGACCGTGGAGTCGGCAGCAGCACACCCCTGCTGGGGACTGGGAGCACCCTGTGCACGGGCCACCACGGAGGCCAGAGAGCCAGCCCTCGCCACCGTGTTCCTGACAAGAGTCCGGGAGCGCCGTTTCCCTGGAAAACCATGGGAAGGGTGGAATCAAGCAGGCTGCCCTGACTCAGCAGTCCCCGTGGTCGAGTTTCACCAGGAGGGTCTTGCACTGGGACAGTCGCGAATGCAGCTGCATCCGACAAACCAGCGCTGCGCACGTAGAGTTTGTGCATAAAGGGGTGATGGGTCCAGTGAGATCTCGTTGCGGGTGTGGGCTGGGCTTGAACTTGGCTTGTGACCACAGCCCCAGTACAGAGGCCGCACTCACAAGGGACGAGGGCAGATGACGAGTTCGGCCGTGACCCGATGCCAGCAGGGGTCCGTAGGAGCCCCGAAAGAAGACCCTCTGCTTTTCCCATCAGCCCCTCCCTGCCTTGACAATGTTCATGGAAACCCAGAAAGCAAGGAGGAGAGAAGGAAGTCATCCCGGGCAGAAGGGGATGAGTCCTGTTTGCAGGTGACCTACATGGGGAGGGACGCCCCGCCACCAACATGTCCCACAGCCTCAGGAGTATCACCTCATCGTGAGACGATGCCAGCCCACCTGTGCTCAGGTGCACAAGACTCATCGCACACCATGCCGAACGGCGTCCGAAGCACCAGTTCCTCGAGAGCAATGACAAGTTCTCGGTTACTGTAGGACTTCACAGTCCCCCGGAAGGTGAAGAATTAATCCCCCGGAAGCAACTCGAAGAGACCATGGTCAGGGTATTTATCGTCCGTGAATGTATTTCACAGGAAATTCTTTCAGACGACCAGAGGGTTTTTTTCGGGTCGGTAACTAACAACCTGCACGGAAGTCTGTCTGCCAAAGAGAGCTCTCTGGGAGAATATGTATTTACCAATTTGTGGTTTTCCTATTTAATAAACTATGGGAAACGCAATCCTTCCCCCCGAACCGCAGCCTAATACACTCTAAACAATCACGGTGAATTATATACACCACGTTTTGAAGAATCCCATTAACCCCTCTTCCTTTTCTGCTCAAATCAACTTAAAAGCCCGTGTTTATACAAATGCAATCCATCGCTCTAAGCTCCTTGAATACATCCATTCACTGCGTAATGGGACGCAGGAAGCGGTTCTTGGGTCATTTTTAAAAATGGGTCATGGTTGGTCTCTGGGTCGTACACCATGTTGCTGAGAAGGGTCGGTCACTCTGTGCCTTGTCTGCCTGAATACGGGGTGTAAGGGCTATCACACTCAACTCGGGCTTATGGGGCAGAGCTTCCTGGACAATGAGGCCGTCCAGGGAACGCTGGCCGGGAAGACCAAGGCGTCCGCCTCCCAGCAAGACCGGAAGGTGCCCAGGGGAGCACCAAGGTGCGCTTACAGCCGGACTCCTCGGGTGTCTCCCAGTCCAAACCAGTGGACCGCCGCACAGCTTTGAACCACATCCAGGCTTATCGTCCACAAAATAAACAGGCTCTTGTTTGGGGAAAAAGGAAAACGTGTAAGTTTGTGTGTGTGTGTGAGAGAGAGAGAGAGAGGAAAAAAAAAAAACACGTGTCTTGCCTATTGTGTACCTTTGTTCTGAAATGCTCCCCTGAGTCGTCAGCCGCCAAGGAAGCCCCCCCCAGAAACGGTGGATTGGGGGGAGAGACGTCATTCGAAAGGTCAGGGGCAGACCCAGGGTTTGTGCGCGTGAGCGGCTGCGTGGAGGCCCATGGGCTGTCCGTGGGGACGAGCGACCCTCCACAGAGCCACCCTGGAGCCCCCACTCCCTTCCCCGACACCCAGGAGGGAGGCGTCTGGAGTCGTGGCGCTCTTCCCTCGAAAACAAAATGAAATTCAACTCTCCGGGCCCGAGGTGCACGAACATCTGGATCCAATTGGCCCTCGTGTGTGTTTTTCTGTTCCCTTTCTTTTTCCCTTTTTTTTAATTTTTTCTTTTTTTCCATTGCACGACCGAGACCTCTGTGAGAAGGAGTCCCTGGGGAGGTGGATTGTGCCTCGTTGACCTGTATACGCATTTTTAATTTTGAGTTAGAATTGATGCCAACCTCGAAGGTGAGCCTGAGGCCTGAGCACTGGCCTGTAGGGCATATTCCCAGACGGGGGGCGGTGGGGGGGGGTGGGAAGTAGACTCAAGCAGCAACACATAATCCTGGGACTATAGACTAGAAAGAAAAACAGTAAGATTGATCAAGTGTTGCCTGCAACTGGCATTTTAGGTTGTCTCTTTTTTCTCCCCACCCCGCCCCCTTTTTTTTTCCTGTCTCCCATGGGGCAACAGCTATCCAGTGTTGACCACGAAGACATTTCTAAGAGTCTTCTTGGTCGCCATGTGGCTTAGAACCAAATATTTCCAGCTCCGTGGCTCCAGCCACAGAGTACGGGGCTCTTGGAGCCGGGGGGGAGAATGGGGACCGTAATTCTGGGTTATCTCTGGAACCCCAGGGGAGGGGGCATTGAAGTGTCAGCTTGATGGGCTGATGAACACTTTTTCCCTCCGCCCCGCCTAGGTGTCCACCAACGATGAAGACGGAGACGCCGTATCAGGTGGACCGAGTGATGCTGAGTGGACAGAACACATGCTGATGACGTCATTGACATCTTGGCATAGTGACACGTTCAGGTGCACGTAGCTGGTTGGTGGACACACCTGCCCCTCGAGCTTGGGAACGGTGGTCTTCCAGGAGCGTGGAGCCCTCCGGAAATTCTCCAGCACGGATGGAATGCGAGTTGAAAGCTTACATGTAAACGCCCCGGCTTTTGGCCCAACCCTGTGGTGGCGGTCTCCCCAAGCTCGCTGACAACAGGGCGTCCAGCAGACAGGTGAGGAATGGGACAGGTGATCGGGGAGGGAAGGGACAGGTGGAGGCAAAGACACCCTGGCGATGAGACTGGAAGAAGAATAGACAGAAAGGAGGAGAGGGACGGAAAAACACAGACAAGCTGCACACGGCCCCAGCCATCCCGGTAGAACCGAATCTTCAGCAACGCTTCGCAGGAGAACGCAGGTACTTTGGGTGGGAGACACGGACGGCTCCGCTGTCAACTGAGTCACTCTGTTTGGGGTGCCACAGGGAGGAACCGTTCGATCGGAGGGGGGACCCTTCACTCCGGGATGCAGCGGCAGGTACGAGGCCCGCGGGGGTGAGCAAGGAAGGTCAGCAGACAATGTGGACTCAGTCTCAGTGTCCTCCCCTCCTCCCCACGCCGTGAGTCCCGCAGAGGAGACAGTCACCCTGAATGGACTGCGTGCACGAGGGTGGAAGGGGTGTCTCAGCTGGGGCAGCGGGTGCAGAAATGCCGTGTGTCCAAATCAGACACAGTTTAAATGGTTTGCTTTGGAATATCTTTAGATAGACAGATAGACAGATAGATGATAGATGGGTGGATACATGGAGGAATGGATGTATAGATGATAGATGGATGATCGATGGATGGATTGATAGATACATAGATAGGTAGATAGATGAATACATAGATGGGTGGATAGATGGAGGAATGGATAGGTAGATGGATGATGGATGGATAGATGATGGATGGATGATTGATGGATGGATTTATAGATAGATAGATAGATAGATAGATAGATGGATAGATAATTAAGTCTACATAGGTAGGTAGGTAGGTAAAAAGACAGACAGACACAATGGATAGATGGTGTACCAATTTAGACACATGCACATCTATTTAAGTGTCTATCTATCATCTTTTGCTTTGATAATTTTCCTCATCACGGAAATGAAAGCCTCATTACAGGTGACTTGATACATGCAAAAGAGGAAAACTACCTTCGCGGTGAAGGAACGTGAGAAGCACAGGCTGAGGCAGGTGATCGGGGTCCCCGTGGACCGTGACAAGGGGTGCTGCCGGCAGGCACCCTGCATCCTGTGCAGTAAGAGAGGCGCTTGACCTCTGGCAGTTGTGCTTATCAGAAGAGGGACACAGGTGCCTGGGCTCCCGCCGGCCTGGGAGCCTCCTTCCTGCAGTGGCCATGCATCTGTCCCCCACGACACGCCGGGGGCTTGACCCAGTCAGAGGTGACACATGTGTGGTTATGTTAGACACTGCTCCCCTAACAATAAAGGGCCTTTCTAAGGGAGAGGTGACGGTGTCTATTTGAGATCAATTAAGAACAGCTCCTGGGGAAGGGCTGACTCAGGCAGGAGCCCACCTAGCATCCCCAGGAGCAGACAAAGGGGTGGCACTTATGTAGGAGAAAGGGGAGGGGACAGGGACACCCCCAGCAGGGGGGCGTGGCGGTGGGCGCAGAGGACACGGCATCGTGACGCTGACTCTCCACGGCGTGTTTCATGCTCAGTCCTGGGCTCCTCCGTCCAGGCGTCACCCCGCCTGCTTCCCCGTCCCCTTTGCAGACAGCTCTGTGGGACGCGGTGGCTTCTGGCCCCAAGCAGAGGTCACTTTGTCCTGTTTCAACGCCCACAGGGCGGAGGCATCCAATGTGGGAGGCAGCTCCTAGGGGCCGGCGGCTCCAGCTGCTTTGAAAAGGGGCTCCTGTGTATTATTGTTGACAGTCTCTGAGCCCAAGCTCCGCCATCAGAGAGAAGGAAACTGGGACAAAATATGTGTATACGTTTAATAATAAAAGCGTCAACTGGAAGACTGTAAAGTTTTACAAGTCTGCTACAGTTGGAAAATACTTTTTACCTACGTAACCCTCACTCCGGTTCTGAGACGTAAGAATTATACACACGAGGAAACCCTTTCCAACAGTAAGTGACTCCGTGCAAAGTTATATAACTCCAGCCCTGGGTTTCGCCATTCTAAATAGATGGCTGGATGTATTCTAATTAAGGGTCAGGCTGTACTGGACAAGGTTTTATCAACAGGGCTGCCCATAAAAAAAAAAAAACAGATCCAGAATTTAGCCCTAAAAGCTCAAAGCCCATGCTCTATAAAAATATTTAGCATTCCAGTCTATTGCTTTATTATTTCTCCACACCACTTGGCCAATTCCAGCCTCGCCCTGCAGTCCTGATTCTGGCTCTGCCTCCTTGGTTATACACCATGGAATTTACATGCATAAAAATCACTGGTGTCACATTGAATGATTTTTTTGGCCCTGGCCAGGTAGCTCAGTTGGTTAGAGCGTTGCCCTGATATGCCAAGGTTGTGGGTTCAATTCCCAGTCAGGGCACCCAGTGAATAAAGAATCAACAATCATACAATGAATGCATCAATAGGTAGAACAATAAATTGATGTCTCTCTGTCTCTCTTTCTCTCTATCAAATCAATAAAAAATGTAAAATTAGTAAATTTACCAACTTGTGTAATTATGATCATAAACCACTTTAAAAACATATCTATCACCTCAGTAAATTTCCATGTGTGCATTCTTAGATAACCCCATCCGCCAAAAAGCCTCATTTCATGTTTTCGAGATCACCCATCCTATAGTACATTTCAATGCTCCAGTTTTTTCTCTCTCTATTTTTTTTTAATTTTCTTATTTATGGATTTTAAGACAAAGAGGAAGGGAGAGAGAGAAGGAGGGAAGGAGGTGGAGAAAGAGAGAGAGAGAGAGATTTATTTGTTGTCCTACTTATTTACGCATCATTGGTCGATTCCTGTATGTGCCCTGACCGGGGATCGAACCCCCAACCTCGGTGTATCAGGACAGCACTCCAGCTGACCGAACTAAGAGCCTCTCTTTCTCTTTGCTTTTTAAACAGAACTTAAGTTTTTAGAGCCGTTTTATGCTCCCAGCACAGTCGAGAGGAAGGTACAGAGATTCCCCCCGCCCCACCGCCTGCGCCCCTCACACGGCTGTGTCCACTATCCACCCCGCATCGTACGGGGCGTTTCGATGTAACAGATAACCCCACGCTGACATCCTTCTCGCCCAAAGTCCGCAGCTGACATCAGGGGTCCCTGCTGCTGCGGTGCGTGCATGGGTTTGAACATGTAAACTGATACGGGCCCCCAGTTTGGATGGCATGCCTTTGAGTTTTCTCCTCGTCTTTGTAGATCCTGGAAGCTCATTGGTTTTCATATGGAATAATGCTTCACCGTCTGCGTGGACCGCAGGTTACGGACCCACCCACCCCCTGAAGGACCCCTTGACACTCTAGGTCCTGCTTCGTCCTCGCCGAAGAGACTCCTGTTGTGTTTGCAGGCTGTGTTTCTCTGTCCGTCCCCCCAGCTCTGTTCCTTAGCGTGTGCTGCCGTAGCCCACGGCCCAGCATCCCCGGCCGGTTGGGGGACGAGCCCACACGTAGAATGTGGTTCTTTGTTACCTCTCTCGTGGTCGAAGTATGGCAGCAGGACCGGACGCACGGAAACCTGAGACCTCCTGCTTTCTTCCTCACTCCTCGTCAGCCGAGTCTGGCGACCACAAGCCACAGCAGAGCCCCCGGGGCCCGCAGAGAGCAGCCTCCTCTACCGCTTTCTATAAACCCTCTCCTCCTCCCCCGCCCCCGCCCTCTCCCACCCCTGTGTCCCGACTAAGTTCAGCTTCGTTGCTTTCCAAGGGCACAGAGCGGGCTGTCATCGCGCGCCTTGTCGGCGTGGGCTTGCGAGGCCCCTCGGGGAGGGCTGGTCACGCGTGTGGAATGTGGAGGCATGGCGCAGGAAAGCCACATTCTAAACAGACCGGAGGCCCGTAAATTCCAGGCCGTCGTATCAGCTCTCCGCGCCGGCGGCGGCGATGTTGCAATCGCCCGCGTTCAAAAGTGAGACGTGCCTGACATTGCCCGGGCTCTCCGAGGGAAAGTTTGTTTGCACAGGCGGAGACACAGAGCGATTGAACTCCTCCAGCCTCTCCTGTTCTTCTCCCTGAGGGGCAGAAGTGCCTTGTTTTCTCGGTGAAGCTGGGGTCAGGACAGGCCACGTGCTCTTGTCGCACTGCCTCCAGGAACAAGCTGGCTCGTTTCCCTTCGGTGCTGATCGACGGAAAAGCCGCCTCTTCCCCCTGGGTTCTGTATCATAGACCTTTTTCCGACGATGGTGATTAAGGCGGGCGAACACTCATAAGGAGAACAGCAATGTGGATGAGCCGGATTGGTCTTTCCAAGAAATGCGACTGTTTTAAGTGACGGACCACTCGGGCTATGAATCCTGTAGGACCACGACAGCGCTCTATTATGAGAATCGTAGCCCTCGGGAAAACACGAAGCAAGCAAGGGCATGTGGCGAACACCGGGAAGTAGGGAGGGGGGAACCCTGAAAGTGGTAGGCTGTGTGCAGAGGGTGGCTTTGACCGCAAGGTCGTTATGAAGCTGTTCAAAGGTTTGACCAGAGACTGTTCTCTGTCCTGTGCTGTCCCACGGCGTGGCCAACGGCCTTCCCCGGCTACTGAGCATGCGCATGGTGGTGAGGCTGGGTGGAAATGTGTTGTGTGTGTGAAATGCCGAGTATAGGATTGTGAAGACTTCGCATGAGCCTTGGTGGGTGTGGCTCAGTGGGTTGGGCGTCGTCCTGCAAAGTAAAGGGTTGTGGGTTCTATTCCTGGTCAGGGGCCATGACTGGGTTGTGGGTTCAGTCCCCAGCCGGGGCATGTATGAGAGGCAACGAGTGGATGATTCTCTCTCACATCGATATTTTTCTCTTTCTCCTCCCCTTCCCTTCCCACCTTAAAAATAAAAGAAAAAAATAAAAGGACATAAAAACATAACAGCATCTGATCTACTGAGACCCACCCTCTTGAAATAAATAAGAAACAAGTCACCATATGTTTGGGTATCTTTGAAGCGTCAGTTTTGCTGTGGGTTATATGGTCAAATGTTAAATTAAATGAGCAATGTGGAGTGACACATTGCATTCTCCGGTGAAGGGGTCTTCAGGACTCTCCACAGATCTCACCCACCAACTGTGGAGGTCCCCAAGGGCCTGCCTCCATTCCCCTTATCATCAAGGTCTGGTTTCAGACACACGAGCATTGCCCTGGATGGTCAGAGGGGCCGGGAGCTGGATTAAAAAGGTGGAGGGAATGAGAAGTGCAAGTTGCACATTATACAGGACACCACAGGGAACAGAGTCAACAATTCTGGCCTAACTACGTAGGCTGTCAGGTGGCTACCAGACTTATGGGGAGGGCGGGGATCACTTCCTATGTTACATAAAGGTCTAACCACTACGTTGTGATATACAAGCTGAAAATAACATAAATACTCTGTGTCAACGAGGATAGAAATCTGTTTTGAGTCTTTGAACTACGACCATGTAGTTCAAACGTGTGGTTTGAAGCAAAGGAAACGGAAATGCAAAGAGGTCAGGTGACCCGCCACAGTCGCCCCAGGAAAAGGAGGCCCAGCCCACCACAGGTGCTCTCCAGCCCGGGTCCGCCTCCTCTTACCTGACGGCTGCAGGTGGGTCTCCCACAGCGGCTTGCAGAGGGGACAGAGACAAGGTAGCGTTCAGTCTGTTCAAGCCTTTTCTAGAGTAACACATCCCTGTCTTTGTATTTCTGTGTTATTTGTATGAAATGTATTGGGGTGACATTGGTTCATAGGATTACGCAGGTTCCAGGTGTGTGGTTCTGACACATCACCTGTGTGCTGTATTGTGTGGCCACCACTCAACGCCAGATCATCTTCTGTCACCGTGTATTTGACCCCCTCTACCCTGTACTACTCTCCGCCCCCTTCCCTCCGGTGACCACCATAGTCTCGTCTATGCCTATGAGGTTTTCTTTGTCTGTTTGTCTGGTTTCCTTATTGCTTGCCGTATTCTATTTCACATATGAGTGAAATCAACTGATTTTTGACTTTTTCTGCCCTCCTCATGTCTCTGACCATGATAGTCTCCACATCCGGCCATACAGAGTTCGCCCCCAAAGACAGATAGATCAATGGCCAGCAAATAGATAAAAGAAAATGGTCAACCACACTGGCTAGTAGGGAAATGCACATTAAAACTATAAGGAGATACCACCTCTCGCTTGTTAGAGTGGCTGCTATCAACAAGAGCCAATCACGAGTGCTGGTGAGGAGCTGGAGAAAGGGGGACCCTTTCGCACTGTTGCTGGAGATGCAGGCGTCCAGCAACACTGTGGGAAGCAGTATGCAGTGTCCTCAGAAAATGAAGACTAGAGCTACCCACCCTACGACTAGAGCAACACGTACCTTTCTAAGTCCTCTCATGCTAATTGATCGGCTCTGTTTCCTTCTTTCTCTCACCTTGTTCTCTCCCATTTCCTTGAGGCAGAACAACGCAGAACAGGGAGATGAGGAGGGGCATTAGACCCCCTGACTTCTCTCTCGTGTGCTTCCCCATCGTGTCCTGTTGCTTCTTTTTGGCTGGATGTGACGGAAGCCCCCTGTGGAGGCAGCCTCCTGGCGCGTGGGACGTTTTGGAGGAGGGAGACAGGGGCGTGGGACCACGGGGAGCATGCAGCCCAATCCCGGCAGATTCCAGTTTATTCCGTTGTATTGTGTGCATGATAGGCTTATTCTGTTCACTCTGTTGTATTCTGTTACCATACATAGACTTAGCTCCTCTCAAACACAGGCAGAGTGCAACATTGAGAAAAATTTCACATTTTTCCCTCCAAAAATGTGGGCAAAACTAGTGTGTATTTTACACAACAAAATATGGAAGTTGGTTAGTAGCTTCCCAAAACCCTTTACTTCAGTAAGTTCTTCCAAGATATGCTGTTGCACGTTTAGTTATATAGCAAAGTGTAGACAAATATTCCCTCAACACCATCTCTGGGTCAGCCACCGTTTGCTCATAGCAGAGAGGTGGTCTGGACTGAGCAGTGTCTTCTCAGCCTTGAGACGTCACTCAAGGAGTTAAACGTGAGCCCAGATACTCTTTGAAGTTCTTTTCAGCTGGGTGATGTCACAACCTAACAAGAGAAGAAACCTAACATTGTAAAACAAATTCTAACCACAACGAGAGTTTAGGGGAGAAAGTTTCGTAAGCGTATTGCTTTTATTTAAAAAAAAAATCCTAGTGTTTTGTAGGCCTTCTTTGGAAATTCACCTCAAATTCACCGATTCAACATGGCATAAATCAAAGAGTGGAACAGTACCCCCACCCCACTTCTGCTGTCTCCCTCTGCATGGCCCTCAGGCTCATGACTTTTATAGGTATGAATAGTTGGGAGGAAAAATACAAGGCAAACCTATTATTTTGTAATGTGTGACAGATTATATAAAACTCAAATTTCAGTGTCTATAAAGTTTTATTGGAACACCACCGCTCATTTTGGCAGTGCCCACATAAATAGTTGCCCAAAGGAAATTGAAGCTCACGTGGCAATAATTTTAGCACGAGGCTTATGATTAGCTCTACAGTATAACCAGTTAAAAGAGCATGGGGGGAAAAATACATGTTTTTTAAAAAAAATCTGAATCATGCCTTCCACATGGCACGCCAACAGCAAACACACAAACTATGTATATTTATGGTCTTATGTATATTCAGGTGGCCAAAAAGCTCGTTTAGTTTTTTTCCATAAAATAAAGGACACATTTTTCATTGTCACCAGTAACTTTATTGACTGGGATACTTTGAGTACGTCGGCTCTGTCCTGCATGGTCTGTTGATTGTTCTTGATTAATGTCTCAATTTGATTGCTACCAACGTCAACTGGTCTACCCAGCTGGGGAGCATGGTCCAGCAAGAAATCTCCAGCACGAAACTTTGCAAAGCACCTTTGACACATTTGATCAGTCACAGCACCTTCTCCACACACTGCACCAATCTTTTTTTTTTTTTTGCATTTCAGTTGCATTTTTACCTTTTTTGAAACAATAAAGCATAATAGTCCGAAAACGTTGTGTTTTTTCTTCCATCTTCAGTATGCAAATGGCCACACAAAAATTCACCAATTTTGATCAAGTTTTTTAAACACACGCTGACAGGACAGCTGTCACCACACAATCTAACAAAATCATCTCGAATGAAGTTCAAGACAACTAAGTGCTACTGGAGCCATCATACAGAACAAACAAACGAACTTTTTGGACGACATAATACAATGTGCAGCAAACAGCAGCACTATGTGGGGAGGAGCAAGCTTTCCTCCACGGTGAAGGCCTTTCCAGGTGATGTCACAGACAGGAGACAGAAGAGCAGGAGAAAATAATCAAATTTGGTGCGTGCGTATGTATGGGAACCCCGTATGCTTCAGAGTCAGAGACCCCAGGGGCACAAGAGATTCCGCAATAGAAAAGGAACTGGTGCCCATAAGACACCCTGAGCTGGGGTTCAGAAGGTGTCCAGGGGGCAGGAGAGTGCGGTGGGGGGGGGTGCTTAAAACTCATTGTAGGATGCCACAGGAAAAGCTGTTACTCAGTCAGTGAAATTTGTTCTCTTCTGATGGGCAAGACTCATTCTGATGGGGGACTCAAGACTTGGAAAATTTTAGCTTGAGGTAAAAAGCCATAAGTCTAGCATGTCATGTGTATGTTAAGCTTTTGTTTCAGAAACTACAGATAAGGCCCATCCTGGCTCCTGGGAAAAGCAGCCGACCTCCTAGGGCACTGGGTAGGGATGACCGCCTGGGGACAAAGTTGGAGGCATCCGGGCCTTTTGTGTGACCACCCTCCCCCCCTTGGGAACAGCAAACTGCGGAAAACAGGAATGTTGCAGCTTCTGAATCTCAAAGCCCTCACCACACCTTGTGTGTCCTCCCCCACCCCCTTATAAAAGATCTGGCCAGGAAAGAGAAAGGAAGATACTCTGTTAGGATATGAACCCGCCATCTCCTCGGATCGCCGGCCATCTGAATAAAGCGCCGTAAAAGATTCAATCACTGTCATTGCTTATTGGATTTGGTCATGACAGGCAGCCCGAACGCCGGTCTCTTTTCCAGTTGCAATTCCAACTTCTCATGTCACTAAGGGGTGGGGAAGCAGAAGTTTCTCTGGACCTACAGGGTCTCCATTCCTTTTGGCTCAAAACGGGGTGGCTGGTTTTGAATCCTCAGCGTGCTAATGACATCAAAGTTTCCTTTGTTTGTTTGATTGTTTTCATGTCACGAAGGAAAGATAGTGCCTCCACCCTCCTGGTTCCGGAGCTGAGTCTGTGGTATCAACTGGCAAGGAGATTCAGAGAAGAAAAGGAACCCACGTGTATGAATTATTATGTGCTCTAGGGCACCATAGGAAAAAAAACCCACGAATGCCCTCATCCCCCCCCAAAACAATGTGGAGATCGAGAAGTGCTCCACCGTCTTCGCAGGAGAAAGGGAAGGAGGGTCGGTGATTTTAGGGAGAATGCCCAGGTCCTTGAAAGGTCACGTAAGAGGTGTGACTTTGGGTGACAAACCCAGCCTGGGTGTGAGGCCCACCCTCGCTCCCCTCACTCAGGACCAGAGTCGAGGTTCCTGTTCGGTGGCTCTCCCGGGGTGGGGGGGGACCATGACAGCTGGGTGCCTTCTGGAGACGCAGGAGGCCGACGGGTGCCCAGACCGCCTCCGCAGGAGTTGGGCTGGTTCTCAAGGGCTGGCTGCCTCCACGGGCTCTGCTCAAGCATGAAAGCTTGCGAAGTACTGGCGTGTTTTGGCCGTCGCAACACGCTGTTGTCTGTGTCCATGGGTTCTACGTACGTGTGCAAGACCTGATGCCCAGGGCGGGGGGGTGTAGGCAAAGGGCGGGGAAATGAGGACATCTGTAACGGTGTCCACAATAAAGATAAAGTAAAAAAAAATAAAAGAACATACACACTTATCGGGAACCATCCTGCCTGGTATCAGGAGCTGAAACCCCCACCTAGGCTAAGGCTGAGGGAGTGGCCCTTGGAACCGTAAGCCAGCAAGGAGACAAAAGCTTATCTGCCTGGCAGGAGCGCTGCTTCTGCTGCTTCATTCATAACTGAACCCCAAAAAGCTTGGTCGGTTAGCCAAAGACGGGTAAGATTCCCCAAGGGGGGGAAACGACCTAAGACAGGCACGATCACTTTGGGAGGCCCCCCAAAAGAAGGACTTTGGGGGCTGCAGCAAAAGGGGGTGATGGACCCTCGCTCCTCGGCTCTGACATAGCCTGAGTCCTCATTGTCTGCGAGAAAACCTCCTTGTCTCTCAGTTGCCTTAGTTCCCTCGCTCCACCTAAGCCTGAAACAATGACAGGGTGGTGCAGCTCTGTGCTGAAAAGGGCGGATTCCCCGGGTGATCAGGCCTAAGAAAGAATATGTAAATTCCTGTGAAACCTTCTTTGTTTAGAATGCTCTCAGTTGAATGAGAGGGGTCCATGGAGGAAGTTAGTTTGTTCCTCAAAGTCTTACAGCTCTTTGACCCCGACTCAAAATAGACCCTCAGAGTTCCTTGTTTTCTATGGTTCCTTACTTCCCCCTAATGAGTACTGTGCTTTACCTGAATTATTATGCAGAGTGAGCCCAATAAAAGCAGGTTTGGACGGTAAATCAGCGCGCTCCCCACTAGGGGGGGTGGCCATGTCGTCCCTACTTCCCCACAGAAACTGGTCTGTCTCTGTGCATGTGTGTTTTTTCTCGCGTGTTTATCGTCGAGCCATCTGCAGCGTTCCGTGGTCACTGCTGGCCGGGGACCCACGCATCACACAGTCAGAGATACAACAGTGTGAGATGACCACAGGGAAGGGCAAAGGAGGGGGAGGTAGAGGAGGGTGAAGGGGGGGTCAATGGTGACAGAGGGACACCTCCTTGGGGAGGTGTACAATACACAGGTGACGGCTGATAGAACTGCATGCCCGAACCCTTCCGAATTTTATCAACCAGCGTCGGCCCAGTAAGTTCAATGTCAAGAGGATGAAGAGAAAAAAAATGTTAGTAAGAGTCGAAGCCAGGTGGCGGAGGGGTGAGCATGCACTCTCTCCACTCGTATTTACTTTCCTGTAAAGTTAAAACATGTCTAAAAGTCAAGTCTGTTCTATTTTTTTTTAAAAAAACCCTCTCCATGTAGACTGGAATTTTTACTAGCAAGTTCAGAAATGCAGCTGACCTTGGACATCCAGACGCTCGTTTCCTTCGTTCCCAGACTCCAGTGTGTCTGTACCCTCTTCCCAGACACGGTCTCCCGGGCCTCCCGGCCCCCACGCTCCTGGGCCCACGGTAGCAACCCTGCTCCCCTTTCCCTGCGGGCTGTCGGGTTTCGTGGGGGCGTGGGCCCCAGGGTTCCCTTCTCCGTCCCCTCGGAGAAGGCCCATGACGTCCCTCTCCCCAGGAGGAAAAAATAAGGAGGAACCCGGCCCCGGGGAGTGACCACTTTCCTACCCTTCATGGGGACCCTTAGGTGCTCATCCGCCTGCACTGGGGTCATTGCTTTTGGGAAAACTAACTCACGTTTGCTTCTATAGAGACATTTTACCAAACAAGCTTTTTCTCCTTACGAAACAAACAAACAAACAAACAAAAACCATGCTTTTTTTTTTTTTGCATTTGCATTTCATTCCCAATTCATAAAAGCAAAGCAGCTGTGAGTCTCTTTCGGTTTGGGTTTGTCCAGGAGCAGTGATTGCTCTGTTTGCCCCACAGAAAGGAAACTACTCCTCGTAAAGTGGCCTGCGGGTGGGGGGCGGGGGAGAGCACAGACCTTCAAAGCATCAGCAGAGACCCTGACGAGTGCTACAGCAGCCTCCTGGGACTGCTGGCGGATCCCCAGGTGGGGGGCACATCCCTTAGCCAGGCGGCATTCTAATTGTTGCTTAGTCCTTTCGCTTGCAAAATGGGACTGATGGGATTGATAAGAAAGGGACTGGCCTCCCCCGGTGGGGGGGCGGCGGGCAGTTACTGAGCTATAAATCCTCCCTGAAAGAGTTCAGTCTGCTCACACCTACCTGTGTTTTGAATCAATACTCCTTCAGGGGGACCAGGACATTCTTGATAACGGACCACACACACCCACACCTACACCCACACCCACACCGACACCCACACCGACACCCACCCTGAATTCAACTTCCGCCTCTCACTTGTCTCCGTCGATCTTCCAGTGTATTCTCACGTGTGCTCACTGACATTTCTCCCTTCTGTTTCTGGGGCTGATCTCGGGCAGAGTCAGCCGCACAACCAGCCACTCTTGCCCGCCTGTAGACACGCGGACACACGGGGTCCGTGTCTCTTCCATTCTCTCGCCTCTGCGGCTCGTATTTCTGCCCTGTATCCCTTAAAAATGTGCCCTGGCCCCTCGCGAGCTGACAAGGCAGGCCTTTGTCCCGTGACGCCCAGTGCATGCAGCCCGAGACGCTCCTTCCCAATGAGCCGTGAGGGGTTCGCGACGGCCGGGGAGCTCCCCAAACCGTCCTCACGCCTGGTTTGCATCTGCAGGACGGACGAAACTCGTGCACAGGAGGTCAGCGTCTTTTAAAATTAATGAGGGCTCGGCCTCTTGGTGAAAAAAAATCCATGAATCGTCTGTTTTGCAGCAGACAGAGGTCTGACTTTCTCTCTTCTTTTTTTCTCCTGTCGTTTTCTAGTGAAGCAGATGGTTCGCGTCGAATAGGGTGCCTGCCGAAGGGAGTGGAGGTCTTTGGGGAGTTTCGTGAAATGCATGCACCCCAGGTCTGAGTGGGGGTGCCGAGGAGAACCCCGCCCAAAGCGCCAGGGGGACGTCTTTCTCTCCTGCATCGTCCCAGAGGACGCGACGCCCAAGGGTCCCCGAGAGGCAGCTGTTACCCCACACGAATTTGAACAACCACCCCGGAACCTGCTGGCCAGAGAAACTGCAACAGGCCTCTGGCTGCGGCCAGCGGAACTCCTCCATCCCGGGAACTGGAGCAGATGTGGAGAAATCCAGCATTCAGCAAAAGGATAACAGGAGATTCCCTGGGGTCTGCCCACTGTGGCTCAGCTGGTGGGAGCATCACCCGACGCACCAGAAGGGCACAGGTTCGATTCCCAGTCTAGGCACATAGCTGGGTCGCGGGTTCGATTCCCCAGTCAGGGCGAGAGTGAGAGGCAACCGATTGATGCTTCTCTTTCAAATCAATGTTTCTCTCTCTCTCTCTCTCTCTCTCTCGCTCCCCCTTCCTGTCTCTCTCACATCAATAAACATAACCTCGGGTAAGGTTTCAACGAAAAAAAAAAAAAACAACACAGGACTGAGCTCACTTTCTTGGAAGCCAGACTTCTCCTTCTTGGAGAGGACTTTTTTTTTTTTTTAAACTGAAAGAGGAATTTAAGGACATAGAGTGTAAACCGATACATCAAATATACAAACACACATGCTCAGCCGGGTCATCATCATGAACACGGCCTCACGATGGATACACATCTGTTTGCCTGAAAACAGTTGGAAACTTGCTCTGTTCTTGAGGCTGTTACAAACTAGCAACACGCGGGAGAAGAAGAGGTTTTTTTTCCTTCTTTTGCTAATACTGCATCTCTCATGTTTGGGGGGTACATTTTACATCAATAGGTTGAAACGCGTTAAAAATACTCATGTCCATGGAAGGTTAAAAAACAAAGCAGCCCCGGCTGGTGTAGCTCAGTGGCTGGAGCGCGGGCTGCGAACCAAAGCGTCGCAGGTTCGATTCCCAGTCAGGGCACATGCCTGGGTTGTGGGCCACGGCCCCCAGCAACCGCACATGGATGTTTCTCTCTCTCTCTCTCTCTTTCTCCCTCCCTTCCCTCTCTAAAAATAACTAAATAAAGTCTTTAAAAAAAGCAAAGTCCATATGTTTTCACAGAATTTAGCATGTATCCTGTAGCGTATAAAGTTTCGATTAACTTACGTACGTGTCATGTAGCAGAGAGGGGATTATGTCACAGGTACTCATCGTAACTTGCTTTTTTACTCAACCGCAATCATATAATATTCTATAAATAAGGTGTATAACTAGATGGTTGATCCTTTTTAAACAGCTGTATGCCATACCGTGAAGTATGTTTCTTCTAACAGATTTATCTCCTGTCCCACGGATTGACGTTTATGTTGCTTATCTGTATGATAATGTTCCACACACATCACCAAAGGTGTCAGAGCCCCTGCATTTAGAATATCTCCTTGCTTTGCATTCCTACGGGTGTGATGTGCTTTCTCCCAGAGACGGTACATTCGGGAAGTTGCTTTTCCTTTGCCAGCTGCAGAAAAAGCCGTGCGCAGGGTGCCCCTTTCATAGGAAGCCAGACCAGCGGCCCTGAGAGGAGATGCTTTAAATCGGTGGATATTGAAACAGGACACAGTCACCTGCACTCGGGGCCGAAAGCCACCGTGTGTCCCACAGAGCTGCCTGCAAAGGGGACGGGGAAGCAGACACGGTGACGCCTGGACGGAGGAGCCCAGGACGGAGCATGAAACACGCCGTGGAGAGTCAGCGTGACGATGCCGTGTCCTCTGCGCCCACAGCCACGCCCCCCTGCTGGGGGTGTCCCTGTCCCCTCCCTGTTCTCCTACATCAGTGCCACCCCTTTGTCTGCTCCTCGTGGGGACCCCGTGTGGGCTCCTGCCCGAGTCAGAGCTTCCCCAGGAGCGGTTCTTCATTAATCCCAATAAATGCGGCCACCTTTCACAATGAAAGCTTTTTGCTGTGTGGTTAGCACGATCTGTGGTATGCCACAGTGAGTATCTAAAACTACCTTTTTTCTCACAGGCGTCAGGAAAACAAGATTGGGGAAGAGGTGTCCCGGGTTCTGGAAGCGATGCTCGTGTATGAGCTACTACTGTAACTGCTGGGAATCTCTCCTTTTCCATTTTCCCCTGGTGTATGGTAAACATACACATAGATGGCCATACACTGAAAGAGACACACATTTTAGACCCTGAGGGGTTCAAGTCACGTCCAAGTCCACTTTGCTGTGGCTTTGGGATTCATTTGCAGCTAGGTAACCCGAGGTTGGCTTTAAAATTATCCTGAGGGTCCTGGCTGGGTAGCTTACTTGAATTAGAGCATCGCCCCGTAGGCCAAGGTTGCAGGTTCAATCCCCGGCCAGGGCACAGACAAGAATCATACGCATATCCAGGGCACAGCCAACACATGGGACAACAAATCAGTGTTTGTCTCTCCCATTCCCTCTCTCTAAAATAAATTAAAAAACGTCATGTGGAAGCTGCAAAAAATGTCCTGCAGGAACCAGAAGCCTGGTATTTAATGAGTGGGAGATATTGGTTGTGTACGTGGGAAGCATGCAGACCTGCAGAGAATTTTCGTGAGTTTATTTGGGCCACACGGGTGACAACTACCAAGAAAAAAAAAACTCAACAGATTGAGAAATGCTCCAGAGAACGGCAGTTTAGTGCCTTTTTTTTATGCATTAAAATGAAAGGAGGAGCTATCGGGGGGTTGCATGAAATCTGTGGGCGATCGATGAGGGAGAACAATTCTATAACAACATCCTCTGTGTGTTGTATTGTGTGTGACCCGTACAGGTTGTGGGCACACGGCATGCAGGAATAAATTATAACAGGTGTCCAGCAAGGCAACCGCATAAGGAAATTCTCTTTGAGTCTCAGGCGTGGGGTCCAGTGGAAGACGTCTTTTGATCCTTGTGCAGCATGAGGGCTCGGCCTCCCATTGTCCTCTGCCTTCATTCTTCATCTCCGAATCCTTGTGGGTTGTCTATTTTATGCTGCATTCTGTTGGTCACATCCACTGAGTACTGTCTATCCATCCTGTCTCTGCCCTCTGTCATCACCTATCACATATCCATAATCATCCGTCCATCCCCTACTCATGATTTATCTCTGTATCTATCAATTATCGAGCATGAACCATCTACTTATCTATCCATATCATCATCTACCTATGATGTATCATTGTTCTGTATCCACCATTCTCGTCTATCTATCTGTGATCAATGATATACCATCAATTATCTGTCTATTGTCAATGATATACCATCAATGATCTATCTATCTATCTATCTATCTATCTATCTATCTATCTATCCATCTATCTGCCTACCTACCTGTAAAGTTTCATCACTTTCCCTACTAATTATCTATCTATCTATCTATCTATCTATCTATCTATCTATCTATAAGGTTTCATCACTTTCCCTACTAATTATCTCTCTCCCCCACCACGTACCTACCTGTAAGGTGTCATCCCTTTCCCTCCTTCCTGCCCAGACATACTGATGGGAACCCCCCTGCTCCCCCAGAAGGACCTGTCCCCCAGAACAACCATCTGCAAAAAGCCCACGCTCCTCCCCCCTCAGGAAGGGACCGGAGCCCTTGGGTGCTGACTCAGCTGGGCTGCGATTCCCTGGGGACTTGGAAACCATTGCCACAGAGCTCTGCAAAAACAACAAGGCAGTCTAGATGTCACCCACGGGGCCACGCCAGCCGGGGTATGTGTTCACCAGAGGCAACAATTGGCCCGCCATTTGTCTGGCATCAATAAAGTGTGTCCTAGCTCTTCCGTGTGTGTGTGTGTGTGTGTGTGTGTGAGAGAGAGAGAGAGAGAGAGAGAGACAGAGAGACAGAGGGAGAGAGAGGGAGAGAGAGAGACAGAGAGAGAGAGAGAAAGAGAGAGAGAAATCGTAGCATGGTCTCACCATCCGTTTTCCAAACGACTCCCACATTGTTTTCGTACGGGTCACTGACACCCGGCGGATGATGGCATGGCCATCTGCTGGGAATGCTTTCAGCATGTGAACCACTTCCCCGAATATTTTCACGGCCCAGCAGACCGGTCCTCAGCGTCAGAGAGTTTACAGCCTGGATTGTCTCCCCTGTTTTCCGCAGCGCCGGTCGCCTGACGGCCCTCGAAGAGGAAGAATGTTGATCATGGGAGTGGAATTTCCGCATGGCTTTGTTGCTGTAGGTGGCTGGCTGTTTATATATATATATATATATATATATATATATATATATATATATATACACACACACACACACACACACACACACACATATGTATACACACACACACACACACACACACACACACACACACACACACAGAGTGAGCGAAGGGAATTAGACATTGACCTTAACAAACTGGGGAGCACCAGCCTGCCTGCTCCACCAGCAAGCCACAGCCTCACCCTCCAGGGGCCCACAGCATTGCCTGTCCACGGGGGTTCACACTCTGCACCCCTCCCTTCCCCCTCTGGTCCTGGGCGGCTGGGGGCGCAGAGGCAGGGGCTCGAGCCTAGAGGCCCGTCAGTCTAGCCACAGGGTGCGAACCCACGCAAAGCCCGGACGAGCTTGGGAAATTGATTGGTTCCGTAGAAAAGGCTCCTGGCTTGCCTCAGGCACAAGCTAGTATGGTGCCAGGAACACAAGGAATCTCTCTCTCTCTCTCCCTCTGTCTCTCTCTCTCCCTCTGTCTCTCTCTCTCCCTCTCTCTCCGCCCCCCTCTCTCTCCCTCTTCCTCTCCCTCTCTCTCTCTCTCCCCCTGTCTCTCTCTCTCTCCCTCTTCCTCTCCCTCTCTCTCCCTGTCTCTCTCTTTCTCCCTGTCTCTCTCTCTCTCCCTCCCTCTCTCTCTCTCTCTCTCTCTCTCTCCCTGTCTCTCTCTCTCCCTGTCTCTACCTCTTTCTCTCTCTCTCCCTCTCTCTCTTTCCCTCCCTCCCTCTGTCTCTCTCTCATTAATGTGCTTCAGCCCCCACATTTGTACTAAGACGGCACTTTCACACACCCGGCCCTTCTTGTGCGCTGCCAACATCCCCGGGCTCGCTCCAAATCGCAGAATTCCTTCCATGACCCAACCGTCCACGGGCACCGCCTCACTTTATCTCCGCAACAGCACGTGTTCTGCGGAAGGAAATGCGATCTTGACAACGACCCTCTGTGCATTCTCTTAGGTTTCTTTTTTTCCGCCCAGCTACATTTTCCACTGACGTAGGTGTGCGCAGGGAGCTGGGGTCTCTCGGAAACGACGCGGCTCGGGCCGCTCCTGACGCGCCAGAGGTGTCTTGCGCGTTGGCAGGGAGGTAGGGAGGTCGTAACGGCTTTTAACTCTTCCCCCCTAATGGATCCAAGACTCAGCTCAAATCGGTCACCGCTGATGTCTCGTTCTCTCTCGTGAAGATTCAGGAGGCAGAGCCAGGGAATATTTATTTCGCTGAAATACCAAGTGGTATGTCGGGAGTAAAACTGCTTCTTTAAAAGATTTTATTTATTTATTTTTAGAGGGGGAAGGGAGGGAGGGAGAGAGAGAGAAGAGAGAGAGAAACATCCATGTGCGGTTGCTGGGGGCCGTGGCCTGCAACCCAGGCCTGTGCCCTGACTGGGAATCGAACCTGCGACACTTTGGTGCGCAGCCCGCGCTCACTCCACTGAGCTACGCCAGCCACGGCATAAAAAAGCTTCTCTTATTGTTTCTGTCCCAGGCGTTACAACACGCAGAAACCCAGTTTAGCATTGGCTGCCGGGCAAATATCGAACGTGGACGCTGTCGTGATTTGCTGCGTGGTCAGTGCTAAAAGATAGGTCCACGTCCCAACCCAAGAATACGTACGTCAAAGGGATTTCCTTGGGAAAATTATTTTTGCAGATGTAATTGTAGACACGAAGGATCCAAGAGGAGGTCGTCCTGGGTCAGGGTGGCCCTGCGTCCAGTGACCGTGTCCTGAGAAGGGACAGAAGAGGAGACGCAGACCCGGAGGAGAAGCCACGTGGAGATGGAGGCAGAGGCGGGAGGGACACGGCCACCAGCCCAGGGGCACCTGGAGCCCCCGGAGCTGGAAGAGGCAAAAAAAAAGACCCTCCCTGGAGCCTGTGGAAGGATCGTGGCCTTGGGACCCCTGGTTCTCAACTGCCCGGTCTCCGAGACGTGGGAGTGTGCATGTCTGTTTTTTAAGCCCCGAGTTGCTTGCAGAACCCACAGGAAACTTCCACAAAGACATGGTCACAAGTCCTGGCTTCTCATTTTTGGCCTCGCCCGTCTCCCGGAGTCCTTGATGAGACACCCTGTTTCTCGGGGAAGCTGGGCACCTGTGTGCGTGTGCGGAAGTGTGGCTGAGGGGGCCCGGGTGAGCACGCATCCTAAAGGTGTGTCTCTAAGAAGGTGCTGGGTGTCCACCTGCGTCCTGTGCTTGCGTCCTGACAGAACCGGTCCCTGTCGCTGCTTCCTTATCCCACAAGGAAAAGCCGTGCAGGTGCCCGCAGGGCAGGATGCACTCGGTGCACCTGAGCCCCAACGCTGACTCTCAGAGGTGCTTCCTGCAGGGAATTAACCAAAAGTGTCAGAACGATTTCCCTTTCCCAGAAAGTACGGGAAGAAAAGACATACACGAAAAAAAAAAATTGTCACATTTAGAAATAGTACGTGTGATGTGTCCGGTGTAAGAATTTTTCTACCCAATGTGGCAGAACATTCTCCCTTTCCCAGAAAGGAGGGGAAGAAAGACACAAATGAAAAAAAAATGTATCATGTGTAGAAATAGTACGTGTGACGTGTTCCGTGTAAGAATTTTTTTCCCCAGGGAACGTGGTGTTGGGGGAACGTATTGACGTGATTTGCCGTCCCAGGATGAGGAGAAAAGTCTGGCCTCCCAGGCAGGGGCCTGCGTGCCTTGGGAATGATTTGCTGCACGGGGCTCTGCCCTGTGTTCTGCGCCTGTGCCCCGTGGCTGCTGTGGGGCCACGCGACCAGTCTGCAACATGTTCCCGGTGGGGCGGGTCTCCAAGCCGTGTCTCCGCGCTGGCCTGCAAAACACGCACGCCTGTGCGACGTGGGAGGAGAGCGTGTCTCTCTCCCGGTCTTGTTCGCTCTGTGACGGGACGAGAAAAGCGTAGCCACACCCAAAGTGTTGTAGCGATGGTAATAAAACAGCCTTCTCCCTGGCTGGCGTGGCTCAGTGGATGGAGCGCGGGCTGAGAACCAAAGTGTCGCAGGTTCGATTCCCAGCCAGGGCACATGCCTGGGTTGCAGGCCACGGCCCCCAGCAACTGCACATGGATGTGTGTGTGTCTCTCTCTCTCTCTTTCTCCCTCCCTTCCCTCTCTGAAAAATAAATAAATAAAATATCTTTTTTAAAAAGCTTATAAATGTTACAATTTAAAAAAAAAACTGTACTTGAACAATGATTAAAATAAAATCAGGAAAAAAAAAGAAATGAGGAGGTACAGATTGGTGGAAATAAAACAGTCACAGAAACGGAAAGCACAGCGTAGGGACCACAGTCCGCGACCCTGCAGTAACCACGGAGGGTGCCAGGGAGGGACCGGCAATGTCAGGGGGTCGTTTTGCGGACTGTAGGATTGTGCAAGCACTGCGCGTGCACCTGAGACTAACACGAAGGAACATCCACTGGAAACCGTCATTGAACAAAATACTCCAAGCCACGCCATGGAAAACCGAGTTGGGCCGTGGCAGCGAGCGTTCTAAATCAAAAATTCCTGCTTTCTGCCCCGATGCCTGGGCTGCCGAGTTCCACTGGAAAATGCCCGTGGCCTCACTGCCGCCCCCGAAAGTTGTCCTATCCATGGCTCGTCGCCGAGTGCCCTGCACCCGGAGGTGCTCCGTGACCCCACGCACCCAGGACTTCTTGGTCCCACGGGCTGCCTGTCTCTCCCACTGGCTTCTGGGCCCGCGTTCAGGACCCCCGCCCGGCCGGAAGCTGGGTCTCGGGGGCCACCTGCTGACCCACGGGGCAGAGCTCCCACATGACCTTATCACCTCACAGCTCTCCACCGCCTGCCAGCCCCTCCCCACCCGAGGGAGCACGTGGTCCCGCATCCCCCTTGCGTGGAAAGTGGCATGTCCTAACGCATTTGGATTTCGCCATGCCGCCTCAGCGAGAGGCGTGGTTTCCTTGGATAAGGGATATCGGAGAGCCAAAGAGTGGGTATTGATGGCTATGCAGCTTATTGTGGGGACTTGCCTCTGATTACACTTGAGTGTGTAGCTCACCTTCAACTCTCTCTTCCTTCCCTCTCCCTCTCTCTCCCCCCCGCTTGTCTGTCTCTCTCCCTCTCTTTCTTTCTCTCTCTCTCTCTTTCCCTCTCTCTCCCTCCCTCTCTCTCTCTCCCTCTCTCTCTCCCCCCTCCTCTCTCTCTCTCTCTTTCTGTCTCCCCTTCTCTCTCTCCTTCTCCCTACCTCCCTCCCTCTCTCTCTCTCTCTCTCTCTCTCTCTCTCCTCTCCCTCTCTCTCTCTCTCCCCCCCTCTCTCCCTCTCTCTCTCTCTCCCCCCTCTCTCCCTCTCTCTCTCTCTCACTCTCTCCCCCCTCCTCTCTCTCCCTTCCTCTCTCTCCCTCTCTCTCTTTCTCTCTCTCTCCCTCCCTCTCTCTCTCTCCCCCTCCTCTCTCTCTCCCTCTCTCTCTCTCTTTCTCTCTCTCTCCCTCTGTCTCCCTCCCTCTCTCTATCCCTTCCTCTCTCTCCCCGCTCTCTCTCCCTCTCTCTCTGTCCCTCTCTCCCCCCTCCTCTCTCTCTCTCTCATCTCTCTCTCTCTCCCTCTCTCTCTCCTCTCTTTTTCTCATATCTCTCCCCCCCATCTCTCTTTCTCTCTCCCCCCCCCGCCTCTCTCCCACCTGGAACAAGAGAATCTCAGGACAAAGGAAAGCCTCCATCTTCGCTCCACACTCACCCGAGTCCCTGAATTATTCGAGGTGCCCAGCGGATGCTGGCCGGGTGCAGAACGGGTGCCCTCGTGACATCGCGAAGGCACTGTGACCCGTGGGTGCCGGCCTAGGGAAATGCAGGTGATGACTTACGGACTCTCGGTGTCCCCTGCTCTGCCGGCCTGACCTCCTCGAGCGCCTGCACCCAGCAACTCCTGCCGGAAAAGTATTGTCCCGGCAAAGTCAGTGCCGTCGGAGCGGCGCCTCTGAATTCAAACCACCCCGTGAGGCCGATGAGGCTGGAGTACTGAGCCGGTCGAGGGAACAGGTGGGGAAAAAGTGTGTGTGCCCCTCGCCAAGTTCTCGTCCGGGCTGCAGTTCCCACATGAGAGCCCTTCGGTAGACAGGTCCAAACACTTAAAAAGTTCTTTTTGGTAGGAGTGGCCCGTCAGCTGCGCAGCCAGCGATATTAGTGTGCCCCCTAGTGGTTGCGTGGGTCTCAGGATGAAACGCATCTAAGGTTGAATAAGGCTTAGATTACGTATGACAGGTCACTGATGGGCCACGGAAAGAATTTTTGCGTATAAGGACCCGTTCGGGGTAGTTCTGTGTTCACAGCCACATGCAGAAAAGATCCATAAACAGATTTCCCATACGCTCCCTGCCTCCCCGCACACACGTAACTTTCCCAACATCAACACAGAACAGAATTGTAACTCACTCTGTTATGTAGACTGAGTTTTTTTTTAAAGATTGCATTTATTTATTTTTAGAGAAGGAAGGGAGGGAGGGAGAGAGAGAGAGAGAGAGAAACATCCATGTGCTGTTGCTGGAGGCCGTGGCCTGCAACCCAGGCATGTGCCCTGACTGGGAATCGAACCTGCGACACTTTGGTTCGCAGCCCGTGCTCCATCCACTGAGCTATGCCAGCCAGGGCGTAGACTGAGTTTTACCATTGATAGCTTCATTTGGGTCCATGGCTCATTAATGATCCCGGTGATGGTTCCTGCTCAAAGAACAAAGGTCTCAAACGTTTTCATGCATCATAGACAGACGTACTTTGTGTATCATACATTGCTTTCTTGTGCTTCACGCGTATTGCATTTTTTATACAAATGGAAGGTAGGACCCTTCACAGGCGAAAACATTAGGAGTCCCTGAAGGCTTGGGTGGTGGCTGGAATTGTTTATAAATAACGTGTGTTGTCATGAAGTTTGCACATTGTTTTTACAGACCACAGTACAATGTAGATATAAATAGCTTTATAGGCACTGGAAAATGAAAAAAAAATTGTGCGACTTGTTTTATTGCCATGTTCTAGAGCAGAACACACACACAGTTGCCCAGGTCTCCCTGTACCTAAACTTTTGTTGTCAGGCCTTTTTTCAAAACAGCTAACCAAACAGGCAAATGTGCTGATGGGTGCTCTGCGTGGCACTGGGGGTGAAATCTTTCCCCGGGCACTTCCTCCGCGAGTCTGAATGGAAATCTCAGGAGGCGTGCACCATTATGCGTTGGCGTTCTGCGGAGGAAACAATGGCAGCAGAGATACGCCAGGCAGGGGCCCCCGAACCCCCAGCGACCGGAAGCCCGACGGCTGAAGAAGTCACACTGTCCAACTCGGGATTGTGTTGGTTTTTGTCGCTGCAGACGCTGCCGTGCAAAAAAAGTGCTTCTTTTTTTTTTAATTTTTAAAGTGTTTTTTTAAGATTTTTTATTTACTTATTTTTATTTTTAGACAGGGAAGGGAGGGAGAAAGAGAGAGAGCGAGAGAGAGAAACATCCATGTGCGGTTGCTGGGGGTCGTGGCCTGCAACCCAGGCATGTGCCCTGACTGGGAATCGAACCTGCGATGCTTTGGTTTGCAGCCCGCGCTCCATCCACTGAGCTACGCCAGCCAGGGCCCTTTTCTACAGCCATGCAGTATTTTAGGTGTAAATGCCCCCCAGCGTTCTAATCCACTCGTCTACCCATGGGCACTTGCACTGTCTGCACATCGCGGTGACTGTCCATAATGCTGCTCTGAACATAGGGGAGCCCATGTTCGTTTGAAGTAACGTGTCGGGGTTCTTTTAGGGTGTGTTCCCAGCAGTGGGCTCCTATGTGAAATAGGTCAGAAAGAGGAAAATACCATCTGCTCTTGCTTACACAGGTGGACTCTGATGGGCCGAAGGCACCGAGGAACAGAAACACAGGGGTGGACACATGGACAGACGGACAGCTGTTGTTGGGAACCACCCTGCCTACTTTCAGAAGCTGTAACCCCCCAAGGCTAAGGTCGAGGGAGTGACCTTCGGAGCAGAAGTCACCAAGGAGTCAAAGCTTATCTCCCTGGCAGGAGCACCACTTCTGCCCCCTTTACTTCACCCTTCCTGGCCCCCAGTGCCTGATCAGTTAGCCAATGATGGGTGAGATTCCTCAAGGGGGGACGACCTAAGACAGGCACGATCACAGGGAGGCCCCAGGGAAGGTCTTGGGGGGCTGCAGCAAAAGGGGGTGATGGACCCTCACCCTTCGGCTCTGACACAGCCTGAGTCCTCATTCTGTCTGCGAGGAAATCTCCTAATCTCTCGGCTGCCTACCTTCCCCTGTGTGATGTAAGCCCGAAGCAACGACAGAGGGCGGTGGGACCCTGGGCTGGGATGGGCAGGTTCCCCGAGGGCCATCAGGCCTGAGAAGGAATACACCAACTCCTGTGAAACCTGGTTTGCTAAGAGTGCTCTCGGTTTTCTGATCAAGGTCCAAGCAGGAAATGAGTTCATCTCCCAACGTTGTGTAGCCCTTTAGCCAATAGACTCTGACTCACAAAATAGGCCCTCAATGTTCTTTGTTATCTATCTTTCGATCCTGACTGCCCAACGATGATTGATGAGCTTTGCCTGTGTTCTTGTGCAAAACAAACCCAAGAAAAGCCCACTGAGGAACAGGCTCCTGGCCCTTCCCCTTGGAGAGACCCGCCACCTCTCCTCCCCAAGCAGCTCATGTCTTGTTAGATTTATTCTCACCCGTGGCAGTCAGGCAGGGGGGCCTGTGGGCGGGGCCCCCCCCACAACCTGTCGGGGGGAGGGGGCTGGGGGAAAGCAGAGAAAGGCAGCAGCCAAAGAACACGCAGGCCTGAGCCGTGCACACGGCCAGTGGTGTGGTGTGGACCCAGAGAAAGGGGGCGGGCACTGGGGGAGGCAGGGCCCAGGGGGGGAAGGGGGGCATTGGCACTAGTGTCCTCTAGATCCGTAGAGGGGAAATAAAATAAAATAAAATGAAATGAAATAAAGCACGAACACTTCACCAAGGCTACAGTTGGGCATGAAGAGGGAGGGGCCGGGAGCAGACCACTTACTGACCAGGAGAGGTCAGCTTGTTCAGCACCACCGCCTGCTTGCACGAGTCTCTTCCTCCTTGGGGGGCCGCATCGCGTCCCCAAGGAGGCCTCATTCGGCTGCAGCCCACACGCCTGGGGGTGGTGGGGCAGGCCCCCTGAGCTGCATTTACGAGGTGGAAATGTCCCCGCTCCAAGGCAACCTGGTACCCAGCGTTCAGAAGGACCACCCTCACGAAAGGCCTGTGTCCGAGGGTTTTCCTCCCTTGGGACCCGGCTGATGCCAGGGGTGCCCGGGGAAGAAGAGACCCCCGTTACAAAAACCATCTGCCAACAGCGTCACGTATGCCGAAGCCCCAGAACTTCCGGAGAAGCGAGACATTTCCGAGGGCGAGGACCGGAGGATGTCTTCTTTTGATAGGGGCTTAAGACTTGGGAAAATTTAACTGAAGGTAAATAGTCATCAATCGAGCAAGTCACGTGTATGTTGAGTTTTTGTTTCAGTAACCACAGATAAGGCCCCTCCTGGCGCCTGGGATTAAGCAGTTGACCTCCTGGGTCGCTGGCTGGAGATGACCTCATCTGGAGACATCTGTACCAGGAAGAAGCAAGCGAACATCCCTCCCCCCTTGGAGGCAACTGTTGAATTTCAAAGGCTTTCGCTGACACCTTGTGTGCCCGCTCCCAACCCCCTTAGAAAAGATCTGGCCGGGGAAAGAAAGAGGGAAGATGGTCTGTGAGGGTATGAACCCGCCATCTCCTCGGATCGCCGGCCACCTGAATCAAGAGCCCATCAACGATTCCATCACTGTCATTGCTGATTGGACTTGGTCGTGACAGGCAGCCCGAACGCCGGTGTCTTTCCCGGCTACACTTTCCCTGCACTTGCCTGCGCCGTTCTCCACAGATACTGCGCCTTTCCCAAGTGGCAGGTTGAAGGCATGCTGTGCCCAGCAAGCCCACCGCCCCCACGGTGCCAGCGGGCGTGGAGGAGAGCTCGACTCTTGGGACAGCAAAGTGTTTTATGACACAGTGCGGGTGATCCCCTCTATCCCACCTGTGTGCTCAGAAACGGTAACAGCGTGTTCTCTTGAGGGGCTGACGACTATTTCCTTGTCTGCTCTGTAAACAGCAAAGTGTTTTGTGATACAGTGCTCTCGTGATCCCGCCTAGGTCCACCCCGTGTGCTCAGAAATGGTAACAGCGTGTTCTCTTGAGGGGCTGAGGACTATTTCATTGTTGACTCTGTAAACTGTAAAGCATTTTGTGATACAGTGCCCTCCTGATCCCGCCTAGGGCCACCCCAGGTGCTCAGAAACGGTAACATGGTGTCCTCTTTCACGGCTGAGGACTGTTTCAATGTATATCAGCAGCACGCCCTGAGTTCAAGTTTCGTGCAACCCCAGGTACGCATCCAGCGATTTAGACAACGAACAGGACGCCCCTCTGTGAGGTTTACACTTTGCGTCTGGCACAGGCGTGGCGGGAGATTCAGCAGGGTCTGAATTTCTCCGCGTCCGTAAACATCGGAGGGGGACCCCAGCGGTCTAGGTTCCCGCGTCTGACCTTTCAGCCTGCAGGTGCCTGTCATTTGGGCGGGGGGGGAACTGATTGCAGACCCCTTATCCACTCACCTGGCAGGAAATTTTACTCCGTTTTTGTTTTTTTTTTGCAGTGTCCTTGGAAGAAATGTACAGCTCCTGGACACAGAAGCCTGCAGAACCGACAGAGGCACTGGGCGTGGAGAAGTTCAGGGAGGGAGGGCTGGAAGGCCGGGTCCCGGGGGGCGTCCTGCTCCCCTGGGACCCCCACCGTCTCCTGACGTCTCCACGGGTTTCCACACAGAAGCCGCTCAGGAGCTGACATCTGGTCCTCGGGTCACGCTCCACGACAGAGAACGTGCCCGCTAAGGAGAGGCACGGTAGCCTGGGCTTTCAAAGCCGGCCTTGGGGAGGGAGGGGGCTCCGGTTCAGACTTGGAGCTCTGCCCCATGGCCGGCTGGATGGGGCCCCTGTGGGCTGAGTTACTACTCCCCGGGAGCCCCACTTTTCCCAGTTATGACGGCTTGCAGGGGGGAGAAAGAGGGTGCTGAAAAGTATCTCCCTGGGCGTGGTGGCAGTCTCTGCAACAGGGTTTGCCCTGCGGTATCTGGGTGCCTGGGGCGGGGAGGGAGGGAGGGAAGGAGGGAGGGAGGGAAACGGCATAAAAGGCCAACACACACCTCTAGCCCCTGACTCCGTCTGGCTCCAGAGACAGACACAAGGAATTAAAATGCCAACGATATCAGCCCAGGCACCCCCTCCCCCGGTCCGATAAGACAGGGCCGCTGTTGACATAAGACCCGCCTGTCTGTAAACAGATGCTTGAGAGTTGAGATTAAAAACGGCCTTTGCAGAGTTTTGGAGAAAAAAAAAAAATAGGCCACCAACATAGAAGGTGTTCTCTCATGCGACCTAAGAACCTAAATATTCCTTTTAGACGGACAGGAATGTTTTTCTCTCTTTTGATGACATCCGGGGTCTGGCGACTGGTAGAACGGCATGTCTAGTCTACGGGAAGGGGGTCCCTTTGGAACCCTTCCCAGGGAGACGGAGGAGTCGGATGCAGGATAAAGCAGCTCTCAGAGGAAAAGGGGGAGGAAGAGGGGGAGGTAGCTTGAACTGAAGACGACCTGGGAATTTTTAATGAAGACCCCAGAGACACCTTTCAGTTTTTCTTTTTCTTTTTTTTTTTTTAATTTTTGCTTGAAGTCGCGGCGAAAGAATTCCAAGTATGTGGAGAGTCTTTTTTCAACTGTCACTTAGTCAGCGTGGGTAGGCATTCCTCAGCCCCTAGTCTGTGAGGTTTGTCCTGTTGATTGGTTACAGCCGTACGCGATTATTCCAGGGCCGGCCGGTGTGGCTCAGTGGGTTGGAGCGTCGCCCCCGGGGACACCGGAAGGTTGCAGGTTCAATTCCCAGTCAGGACACACGCCTGGGTTGCGGGGACGGTCACTTCTCCGGGCGCATGTGAGAGGCAGCTGATCTGTGTTTCTCTCTCACGGCGATGTTTCTCTTCACCTCTCTCTGGAATCCACCATCACCTCCTCCGGTGAGGACCCCGTTAAAAGGGAACTGTCTCAGGGCAGCAGCAGCTGGCTAGGAGATGGTTCTCTGGCCACACGAGTCTCACATGAAAACCGCACAATGCCCAAGCCGCTGAGTATTAAAAATGAAAAAAAAAAATGCACGTAGGGCTTTGAAAAAAAACATGCTGTCTGTGATTCAACACCTGAAGGTGGGCAAAAAGTTCTTATCTGGTAACACCTTTGAAAAGAATCATTTCTACTTCCAATGTTGCAGAAAAAAAGATGCCCTATAATGATATGGGAAAAAAACCCAGAAACGCTTCTTTTTTTATTTTTTAAAGATTTTATTTATTTATTTTTAGAGAGGGAAGGGAGGGAGAAAGAGAGAGAGAGAGAGAAACATCCATGTGCGGTTGCTGGGGGCCGTGGCCTGCAACCCAGGCATGTGCCCTGACTGGGAATCGAACCTGCGACACTTTGGTTCGCAGCCCGAGCTCCATCCACTGAGCTACGCCAGCCAGGGCTTATGACTGCTAGTTTTACATTGAGCATATTTGGTGAAAATCTCCACGAGTCCAAACTAGATTGCCAATGGACTTCTGCCATGCTGGGCCGTATTTTCTGCGGCAAATAAAACCACCAATGAATTGAAAAAAGTTGGTGAGAACACTTATTTATTTATTTTTTTTGGTATGGGAAGGTCAACTGTAAAAAGAGAATGAAATCAAAAAGAAAGACTTAAAAAAATGGTGTTACGATTTCATCAACGTCTTGATACGGTCTAGTGGTTTCCAAACGTGTCGGCACTTTGGAATCGTTTGGGAATCTCCAAGGACTCTCACGCCTGGGTGTGATTTTATCGAGTCGTTGACCCGGCGTGGAATTGGTGATTTGGAGTGACGGAAAGATCCTCTCCGAGTGATTCTAATGCGTTGACAAGGTCGTCCACGCTCAAAGGGCCGGGGAAAATTCGAACCCCAGAAGTACATTTCGCAACGTGTCGAGTGGGATGGGGTTCACCTTTCAGCGTTCATAAAGAAAGTCTCAGTGTCGCAGGTTCGATTCCCAGCCAGGGCACATGCCTGGGTTGCGGGCCATGACCCCCAGCAACTGCACATGGATGTTTCTCTCTCTCCCCCTCTCTCCCTCTCTCTCTCTCTCTCTCTCTGTCTTTCTCCCTCCCTTCCCTCTCTAAAAATAAATAAATAACATCTTTAAAAAAATTAATTATAAAAAAAAAAGAAAGTCTCCCTGGAAGACCGACCATGCCCACTGATGTTCCATTGTGTCTGGACATGCTTTCTCCCTACGACAGAGTCGAGCCCTCGCAGGGCTGAAATGCTTCTTAATGAAAAATATATATATATATATACATGGGCACAGAGCCCAAAATAAGTACACCTGCACGGCTGTCATCTATCAGCACGGAGCGAAACAGTTACTTGCAGGCTGTGGCTTTTCTCTCTCCTTTGATTTTCTCAGGCCCCTGTCCGAGGGGAGGGGAAGACCAGTAAGTCCAGAATCTGCCAGGCCACTGCGTTCCCGGCTGGGAGGAGCGCCAGGCCAGGCCTTCCGTGGGGTTGCGAGGAGGCCACAAGGCGCCCGGCGGCGCACAAAGCAGTGCCTGTTTCAGGGAGTTCTGTCCGGCCCGGCCCGGCGACCCGGTGCGCACGGGAGAGCAGGCGTTGCGGGCGGCGGAGGCAGCCAGGGGTCAGACGCCTCCTTTCCTCCCCTAAGTCCCAGCTGGTTTGTCTGCAATCTTTGTTTGTTTGAAGGGTGAATCAGGCGGCGCACAGGCTTGCCTCGGTCGCACAGGGGACGCCTCGGAGCCGGCAGCCGCCTGGGTCCCGCCGGGAAGAGAGAGGTCCCTCCGACGAGCCTCCGCCGCGTCCTGACCGCCGCCGCCCGGCCCAGCGCGCCGCCGCCGCCGCCGCCGCCGGTATCCAAGGAATTCGCTTCTGTCGTAGGTGCTGTCCGCCGGCTTGGGGAGGAGACGCCGGGGGTTGGGGGCCGGGCCAGGGCGAAGAAGAAATCGCCTTCCAAGCGACACGGGAACCTAGGCCGAGGGGATTCTCCCCGAGGAGGGGCGGGGGATGCGTAGGCAAATGCACCAGCAAAGGCGCCCAGGAGGGATAGAAAAGGGGCTCGCCTCCACGTATACAGTTGGCACGGCATGGCGGGCTGGATTGCAGAGAGATGCTGGAGGCTGCAGGCCGGAACGCAGCCTGGGTTTGGGGACTCGGAACCCACAGCTGTGGTGACGCCGGGCTGGCTGGCCCCGGGGCGCTGGAGGACAGCGGGACCCGGAGAGATCGATCCCTCTGCCCTTGCAACACAACCCAGGGCTACATTACCCGTGCCGCTCCCTGGATATATCTTGTTGTTGCTCTTTTTAGAAAACTTTTCTTCACGCGGAGGCGTCACGGGCTCCAGGATAAAACCTGGAGTCACCTTCGTCACACCGCAGGGTCTTAGGACACGGGGGATTTTTGCAAGATTTTGGTAACAATGTCGTGAGCAAAGGCCTCCCGGTGTTGCACAACTGCCCTGAACTGTTTCTGTGTGGAGAGCAATTAACATGTAGTCTGTGCGTCCGTCCGTGACACAGTGTTGCTGAGCCTAATGCCGGAGTTCGTCGGTGAGGTCTGCAGACCTGAGTGGCTGCCGCTTGCAACTTTGTATCCTTAAGCCCCCTGCCGGCGCCCCCTCCCGCCCAGCCCCCTGTGGGGGTGGTGGTTTCTGTTCTTTAGCTCTGGGTTTTTTATGGAAAGTTTTCTCTGGCTCATAGGAGCGCACATGGAACCAAGTCTGAGGCCTAGGTCACGGCTGGAACCCTGACCTCGGTGCCAGGGTGTGGGGGTCTCATCGTCCTGGACTGTGTCAGGCCAGTGTCGCTACAAAGTTTCGCCGTGACCTCCAAGCCGCTAGGGGAGCAGCCTAGACCCACACCCTCCACTCTCCCCGGCCAGGAGCTGCACGCACCACCGGCCCGTGGTCCCTGGGGAAGTCAGACGCAGCTCGCAGCTCCCAGCTCGGACAATGCTTTTTGTGTCTTTTGGTGATGTCTTGATTGTTGACACTCGGGCAGACGCCTCTCGTTTTCCTCCCCCTTGCCTCCCTTGACCCAGCCCCCGCCCTGCTCCCCTGTCCCCCCACCACACCCTCCGTGTCAGGGGGTCAGGCTTGCGCGTTCTTTGCCTCTCTGCCCCTCCCCCCTGCTTCCGCCCAGTGCCCCTGCCGCGCCGGCAGCTGTCAGTCCGTCCGTGTGTCCGTGGCTCTGTCTCTGCGGTCTCCCTCCATTTACTGGGTTGACTGCATTCCCCACAGGAGTGAAATCCCCCCGGGGCACTTGTCTTTTTCCCAGCCTGGATTATTTCACGGAGCACAATGCTCTCCCAGGCGCAGGAGACAACATTTGTTTCATTGTTTACGGCCACGTAGTATTCCATTCTGGACACATCCCACAGGCGTTTCATCCAGTCCTCTCCTCTGCGTTTTCTGGGGGCGAACGAAGAAACAGTGAAAATAGATCGAAAGGAAAAATCTTCTCTCCCTTAGAGTATAGGATATAATAAGAGTATCTTCTTTAAAAAAAAATTGTTTTAAAGATTTTATTTATTTTTAGAGAGGGAAGGGAGGGGGGGAGAGAGAGAGAGAGAGAGAGAAACATCCATGTGCGGTTGCTGGGGGCCGTGGCCTGCAACCCAGGCACGTGCCCTGACTGGGAATCGAACCTGCGATGCTTTGGTTTGCAGCCCGAGCTCCATCCACTGAGCTACGCCGGCCAGGGCTAGGAATATCTTCTTTAACACGCCTGTCCTGTGTGTCACACGATGTGTATTTTATATGATGCATATGTAAATGTGTAAACATTCACGTAGCCTACCTAAGAGGGAGTGATTGGAGGCCTGTGGGCCCCAGCCACCGCCACAGGGGAGGGCGTGAGAGCCAGGACTCAAGTCGATGGGGCGGAAACGCCCGTGCAGATGGGCGCAGACTCGGGGCTGTGCCCACATGGGCGTGGGCCGTGCCAACCGTCCCCTCGTAGGACATGACCCCGGGGGGCAGCACCTTCCTCATCCTGTTCCTGCCTCCAGCCCCCCCCCCATGGCGGCACAGTCCCCGCCGCGAATTCCAACTCGAGGGCAGGAAGTCGTGAGGCTCAGGGACCGCCACTCCCAGGGGGACAGGGACTGTGTCGTCCCACTTCTCGGGGGGGTCCCCAGAGGGGTCTGAGGCGCAGAGACAGAGGGGACAGTGGTGCCAGGGGCTGGGGGCGGCCGGAGGTCTGGCTATTTAGTACGGACTTTCAGTGTCCCGAGAGGAAACCCCCCGTGCAGTGCGCGAGGGTGACCACGCAGTTTCCCACGGGGCCCCTCTCCACCAGGGGCCAGAAACGAACACGAGTTCCCGAGAACAAGGTCAGACCGGCAGACGCCCAGGCCCCACCCCTGGCGCGGGCGCCAGCGCGGGTCTCCACCCACGACAGCTCACAGGGCGCGGCAGGGCCCTGCCCGTAGGGAAAAAACCCCGAAATGCGCAGCCCGTCCTGGCCCTCGACGCGCCCATGCTGCTGGGCATGTGCACAGCCTCCCGGGGGAGAAGACGCGGCGGAGGCTTTGCTGGCTGCTCTCGGCCTTTCCCGGGCCGCGGCAGAGAGGGCCCAAGCCCCCCGTTCAGGGTGGGCTTCTCTTTTCCATTTATTCAGCGATCTCCTCTGCGGCTGCCTCCGACCGCCGACCTCTCTCTCTCCCTCCCTCTCCGGAACTAGAAATCGGGAGAGGACATGGCACCTCTGGGACGTGCTTGGTAAGGCCGCGGGCGGCGGGCGGGGGGGACCCTGTGCGGCGGCCAATCTCCCACCGCGGCGTGCACGCGCCGTCCGGGGGGCCGTCTGGGAGTGCGCCCGGCACCACGGGCCTGCCTGCGCCGGCCGCCGGCCGCGGGTCTCCGAACGGGGCGTGAGACTCGCGATCCGTGGGGACGCGCATGGGGCCCGTTCCCCGGGGGTGTCCAGGGCGCGGTCAGCAGGAGCTCGGCACCCCCGCCTCTCCCATCCCAGCAGGCACGCGGGTCTCGGGGGGGCTCCCACGGTGTGGGGTGGCGGTGAGCGGGCCTCCAGGTCTCAGGCCGTCCTGTGATGTGTCCACTCTCTCCTCTTCCCGGGGGGTGCTGGCCGGGCCCCTGCTTTCTCCAAGGGGCCCATGGGGCTCCTTCATTGCATGACCCTGGAGGCATGGCAGGTCCATCACCTCAGTGTGCCTGGGCAAATGCTGGGTCACAAACCTAAGAGTATCTGTCGTTTACCCCTGAAAGAGAGACAGAGAGAGAGAGGGATGTATCCCAGGTCTGCGGCCACGGGGTGGTGACCTCAGGGCCCCCTAAACCAGAGACGCCCGCGCCCCGCCCCCACACAAGTCCCGCGGACGGGGCAGAAAGCGGCGTCGTCCGGCACGATTTTGTGCAGCTTGCTTTTCAGGAGCTGGCTGGCCGTGGGCCTCAGCATGCTGGGCTGCGGGCTGCCTGCCGTCGTCCTCACCGTCGCCGGCGCTGGGAAGGACGTCTCCGGCTCCCGCCCCAACATCCTGCTCCTCCTGGCGGACGACCTGGGCATCGGGGACATCGGCTGCTACGGCAACGACACGATCAGGCGAGCAGGGGAGGAGTGTGCGTGGCAGTGGGTGGGGCAGGGCCTCGCCACCTGCACGTGGGCGACGGGAACGTCCAGTTCTTTTTTTTTTTTTAAAGATTCTATTTATTTACTTTTAGGGAGGGAAGGGAGGGAGGGAGAGAGAGACGGAAAGAGAGACAGAGAGACAGAGAAACTTCCATGTGCGGTTGCTGGGGGCCGTGGTCTGCAACCCAGGCATGTGCCCTGACTGGGAATCGAACCTGCGACACTTTGGTTCGCAGCCCGTGCTCCATCTGCTGAGCTACGCCAGCCAGGGCTTGTGTGATCTTTTTTAATCCCCACCCAAGGGCGTGCTGAGAGAGGATGGGAGGGAGAGAAACATCCGTGCGAGAGCAACATCGGCCGGTTGCCTCCCGCACGCCAGGGGACCAAACCCACACCGCCCAGGCGACACCACCCACAGTGTCCTTGCGGTTTACGGGACGGCGTGCAGCCCGTGGAACCTCCCAGCCAGCCAGGGCGTCTGGATGCGTGTCCCCCACGCTCCGGAAGACAGAGAGGGCTCTCGCCGCGGCCTCTGGTCATCCCCAGGAGCCCCCGGGGGAACCCAGCCATGACCGGCCGGCAGGCGTGCAGCAGAGAAGCTGTCTTACCGTCGCTTGAAGAGTAAAAAGGAGGCGCGTGTTTTTTTTCTCCGCAGGACTCCCAACATCGACCGGCTGGCGGCGGACGGCGTGCGGCTCACCCAGCATCTGGCCGCCGCGTCCCTGTGCACCCCGAGCCGGGCCGCCTTCCTCACGGGCAGGTACCCTCTGCGATCAGGTGGGTCCCCTCTCGCGGCGTCCACTCCCAGGCCCGGGCCGCCGGTAGCTCCCGTGGTTCCCTCGTTGAAGCATGGGCCCTCCGGGACAGGGGGCACAGCACGGTCCTGGCCCCCATGTTTGCTGGAATTGTCACGGAAAGGTGTATCTTGCTGATTTTAGAGAGAGGGGAAAGGGGAGGGGGGCGGGCAGAGACACAGACAGAGACAGACAGACAGGAGGAGAAAGAAACATCCATCGGCTGCCTTTCCCAGACACACCCCAACTGGGCATCGCACCCACAACCCAGGTCTGTGCCCTGACCAGGGATCAAATCGGTGACTTTTTTGGCATTGGGGGTGACGCTCCAATCCGCTGAGCCCCCCACCCCTGGCCAAGGCCATGGGTTGATTCCTGTCTGTGCCCAGACCCACAACCTTCTCGTATCAAGATGCCACTGTAGCTTACCGAGCCACCTGGCCAGGACAAGTGTCCCCTATTTTTATCATGATATTTTTGTTAAGATTTTATTTATTTATTTTTACAGAGGGGGGAAGGAAAGGGGAAAGAGAGGGAGAGAGGGAAGGGGAAAGAGAGGGAGAGAAACATCCATGTGTGGTTGCCTCTTATGCGCCCCCTCCTGGGGACCTGGCCTGCAACGCAGGCGTGTGCCCTGACTGGGAATCGAACCGGCGACCGTTTGGTTCGCAGGCCCATGCTCAGTCCACTGAGCCACAGCAGCCGGGGCTTCATGATAGCAAACTGGCTAACTGATAGAGCTCCACAGCTAACCAGGGACATGGGCAGGGACTGGCCCATTCGGTGGCTTCCTGTGCTGTCGGGGACCCAATAGGGAAGGAAGTGACGAACGTCTTCTGTGAAGGGCTAGATGGTCAATACTTTTGGTTTTCAGGGCTGCGAGGGCTCGACTCTGTTGTAGGGAGAAAGCATGTCCAGACACAATGGAACATCAGTGGGCATGGTCGGTCTTCCAGGGAGACTTTCTCTTTCTTTTATAATTAATTTTTTTAAAGATGTTATTTATTTATTTTTAGAGAGGGAAGGGAGGGAGAAAGACAGAGAGAGAGAGAGAGAGAGAGAGAGAGGTAGAGAAACATCCATGTGCAGTTGCTGGGGGTCATGGCCTGCTACCCAGGCATGTGCCCTGACTGGGAATCGAACCTGCGACACTGAGACTTTCTTTATGAACGCTGAAAGGTGAACCCCATCCCACTCGACACGTTGCGAAATGTACTTCTGGGGTTTGAATTTTCCCCGGCCCTTTGAGCGTGGACGACCTTGTCAGCGCATTAGAATCACTCGGAGAGGATCTTTCCGTCACTCCAAATCACCAATTCCACGCCGGGTCAACGACTTGATAAAATCACACCCAGGCGTGACAGTCCTTGGAGATTCCCAAACGATTCCAAAGTGCCGACACGTTTGGAAACCACTAGACCGTATCAAGACGTTGATGAAATCGTAACACCATTTTTTTAAGTCTTTCTTTTTGATTTCATTCTCTTTTTACAGTTGACCTTCCCATACCAAAAAGTGTTCTCACCAACTTTTTTTCAATTCATTGGTGGTTTTATTTGCCGCAGAAAATACGGCCCAGCATGGCAGAAGTCCATTGGCAATCTAGTTTGGACTCGTGGAGATTTTCACCAAATATGCTCAATGTAAAACTAGCAGTCATAAGTCCTGGCTGGCGTAGCTCAGTGGATGGAGCACGGGCTGCGAACCAAAGTGTCGCAGGTTCGATTCCCAGTCAGGGCACATGCCTGGGTTGCAGGCCATGACCCCCAGCAACCGCACATGGATGTGTCTCTCTCTCTCTCTTTCTCCCTCCCTTCCCTCTCTAAAAATAAATAAGTAAAATCTAAAAAAAAAGTAGGCATTTACCTGTTTTCACATTTAAAAAACAAACCAACCAACTAGCAGTCAGGATGAAAAACTGCCCACCCAGAAATGACGGGATAAAGGAGGTGTGGCCCCTACGGGCGTCAGGATAGATTTCAGCCAGAGAGAGAATGCAGCCTTGCCCGTTGGGACAGCACAGGTGGACTCTGAAGGTGTTAATCTCACCCAGCGAACAGAGAAAGGCAAATCCCACATAATTCCGCATAACCTGTGGAACCAAAAGAGCGACTTCGACAGGCTCACACACGAGACAGACCGGTGGTCGCCGGAGGGCAGGGGCGTGGGGAGGGCTGGGTGCACGGGGGGACGGGATTGAGAAGGGGCAGTCATGGGGGCATGAATTCCAGGGAACCGAGTCCATCCTACTGTCCTGTGTGCGGTGCCTGGTGGGTCCTGGGAACGCCAGGCGGATCCCTCGGTCAGCGGCACGCGACTAATGCGTACCTACTGTACGCTACACCTGAAACGAATCTAAGATTGAGCGTCCCCTGTCATGGGGTTAGAGACAATGACTTTTTAGGAGTAGAAATGAACAGGACAAGGATCATAACCCACGCTTGCTGATGACCTTTCCCTGACCACCGCTGACAGGCATGGTCTCCAGCCACGGCAACCGCGTCCTGCAGTGGGCCGGGGTCGCGGGGGGCCTGCCCACCAACGAGACCACCTTCGCGAAGATCCTGCAAGGCCAAGGCTACGCCACGGGGCTCGTAGGTATGTACCTCGGCCAGCGCCCACGACCTGACTTCTGTTACACGGAGGGCATATTCACGCTGAGGGCTTGAAGGGAGGGAGGGGGCCTTTCCCGGTGGGCAGAAGGTTTCGTGCGGGCCGCGGTGAGGTGGTGGCTCGGGGTACTGGGTGTGGAGGGGGATGGGGAGAAAATAGCAGCCCGGGGGGGGGGGCGGGGGGGAAAAAGAGCAGCCCGACTGGGCGTGCCAATGGGCTGACTCACCGTCCTCCCAGACCTTGGCTGTTCTTCTCCTGTCCCCCGTTTTCCGACTCCTGCCGTAATGCCGTTTGCTTTCTTTTCCGACTACGAGAAATGTGGCGGCGTCCTGCTTCTCTCTCTGCCGCCACGAATAGCATTCTTATCTCTCTTTTTATTTGCCGCAGAAAACACGGCCCAGCCATGGCAGAAGTCCATTGGCAATCTAGTGTGGACTCGTGGAGATTTTCACCAAATATGCTCAATGTAAAACCAGCAGTCATAAGCCCTGGCTGGCGTAGTAGTTATTTATTTATTTTTAGAGAGAGGGGAAGGGAGGGAGAAAGAGAAGGAGAGAAACATCCAGGTATGGTCCCCCCCCGCTCTGGAGCACCCCCCTGCTGGGGGTCATGGCCTGCAACCCGGGCCCCTGCCGTGACTGGGAATCGAACCGGCGACCCTTTTGGTCTGCAGGCCCACGCTCCATCCACTGAGCCACACCAGCGAGGGCCCATTCTTACCTCTTGATAGGCCGACAGACCATGTCGCCTAATGCAATGAAATAGAATGAAGGGCGACAGGCACAGCCCACGTGCCTCCCACGGGGGCGGCGCGAGAACCCTGACGGCCGCTCCACCCATCCCCTCCGCCCTTCAGGGAAATGGCACCTGGGCGTCAGCTGCGAGTCCTCCGGGGACCACTGCCACCACCCGCTCAACCACGGGTTCGACCACTACTACGGCATGCCGTTCACCATGATGGGAGACTGCGCGCAGTGGGCGCTCTCGGAGAAGCGCGCGGCGCTGCAGCGCCGGCTCAACGTCTACGCGCTGTGCATGGCCCTCGTGGCCCTGACGCTCGCCGCGGGGAAGTACGCCGGCCTCTTCCCGGTGTCCTGGGCGCCGGTCCTCTGCGCCGCCGCCGCGGCCCTCTTGTGCTTCGCCCTCTCCCATTTCCTCGGCCCGCTGATCGTGCTCGCCGACTGCTTCCTGATGAGGAACCACGGCGTCACCGAGCAGCCCATGAACTTCGGGACGTCGGCGTCTCTCTTCCTCCGGGAGGTGTGGTCCTTTGTGGGCAGGTGAGCGCGCGCGCGCGCACGCCAGAGGGTCCGCTGGGTCTCGGCGGTCCGTCTCGGCGCATAAGGGCGCGTTCCGAGGTCTTCCTCTGCCCTGGGCGCTCAGCCGGCGGCGAGAGGGCTTGGGGGTCTGGGGAGGCGTTCTGGCTCGCGCGAGCCCTGGGGGGCGCGGCCTTTGGCTGACCTCCGCGGCGTCCTTGCAAACAGGGGACACTCCCGTTGACATAAGTGCTGTCCCCTTTCACCCAGGAAAGGCCCCCATCCCGCTGGCCCCTAATCCCCACGGGCCGCGTAGAACGCACGTAGCAGGATGCGTCACCTCACCCCTCTCGACAGAAAATTCCAAATCCGCCCTGGCTGGCGTAGCTCCGTGGATGGAGCGCTGGGGGCTGCGAACCAAAGCGTCGCAGGTTCGATTCCCAGTCAGGGCATATGCCTGGGTTGCAGGCCACGGGCCCCAGCAACCGCACACAGATATTCCTCTGTCTCTCTCTCTATCTCCCTCCCTTCCCTCTCTAAAAATAAATAAATATAATCTCAAAAAACTAAAAATGTTTAAAAAAAATAACCATCATATCGGAGATGCATAAACCCAGTGTCGCTGTTTCCGCCAACGTTGACGGGGAGAAGCCCCCCCCGTGAAAGACACTCGGACACCAGAACGGTCTCCCGCCTGGTGGGCTGCGTCACAAAGACAAATCCATGAGTCAGGACGTCATCCTTGCAAGGGCCCTTTCGCAGCGCTAGGATGTCAACCTCAGTTTTCTCCAAAAAAAAAAAAAGAAAGAAAGAAAGAATGAGCTCTGGTCGTGTCGTGCTCACTCGCAGAAACAAGCAAAGGCCTTTCCTCCTGTTCGTGTCCTTCCTACACACCCACATCCCGCTCGTCACCACCGAGGACTTCCTGGGGAGCAGTGTGCACGGGCTGTACGGGGACAACGTGCAGGAGATGGACTGGATGGTGGGTGAGTGCCTCCTTCCGGGGACAAGGCACAGCCTCCTCGGCCAGCGGCCAGGGGCCGGGGGGGGGCCGGGGGGTGGGGAGACCCAGGATGAGGGCAGGGGGAGGCTCAGGAAGGGCGCAGACAGGGGACGAGGGCATTCGGTGGCGGTCTCGCGGACGGGTCGGAGGCACCACACGTCACGGCCTCTGTGGTTGTCTGGCTGACTCGTCTCCTCGTGATGCCCCGGAGCTCCCTCCGGGCTGTCGGATTCGGCTGGCCTGTCCTCCTTTTCCTGGCTGAGTACTCGTCCGCGGTGTGGGTGCAGCTCCTCTTCTGCACCCCGTGACCCACCGACGGGCACTTAGGTCGCCCGGTGGCTCGGGTATCGTGCGCAAGGCGGCAATGAACGTGGGGGCGAAGACATCTTTCTTTTTTTAAGATTTTATTTATTTATTTTTTAGAGAGGGAAGGGAGGGAGATAGAGAGAGAGAGAGGGAAACATCCACGTGCGGCTGCTGGGGGCCGTGGCCTGCAACCCAAGCACGTGCCCTGACTGGGAATCGAACCTGTGACGCTTTGGTTCACAGCCCGCGCTCCACCCACTGAGCTATGCCAGCCACTGAAGACATCTTCTTTTGTCTCAACTTCAAGTCAGGACCCTCTCTGTCCTCAGCAACCTATCTGTGTGCGGCGTGCCTAGGAGTTTCTAGACTCGGAATGGGGACTGTAGAGACAGGTGTCGACCTGAAGTCCACGATGCTAAGGAGAGGGCGGCTGGACCACGGCTCGCTCCCATGATGCTTCACCGAGGAAGACTCATTCGGGGGCGGTCCAGGAAGGCAGAACAGTCGGGTGTGAGACAGTCTTCTGTGTCACCCGGCTCAAACGCACCAACCCTTTGCAGGGCAGATCCTTGACACTTTGGAGAGAGAAGGTCTGGCCAACAACACTCTGGTTTATTTTGCTTCGGACCACGGGGGATCGTTGGAGTCTCAGCAGGGGGGCCACCAGTACGGGGGCTGGAACGGCATCTATAAAGGTGAGGCTGGCGGGCGCCCCCACCCCCGATCCCCGTCTGGGGTCCTCGCTGTCATCCCCACCCCTTTCCGCGGCCGTGGGGCCTGGGCACCTTGAAGAGACGCAACAAATACGGCTGAGAACTTTGCATCCCTGCCTTTGTGGGCGGAAGCGACCACCTGCCCTGTTCAGATTCGATTTTTTTTACTGGCACTGTTCCCTGGGTTTCAGCCCATTCTCGGACCTGGACAGCCGCCACCGCTGCTCCGTGGCTGAGTGTTTTCGCCGCCTGAGATAGAAACTGAGGTGCCCGTATGCCATTGCTCCTGCTTTTCCCTGGGGCCCCCGGCTCTGCCAGCTACGAACTTATTCCTGTCTCTCTCTGTGTTCGCATTCTAGTCATCTTATGCCAGTGACATGATTCAGTATATCGTCCTTTGCAGCTGAGTGCTTTGACTCAGCATGATGTTTCCTGGGTCCACCCATATGGCCGTCGTGCATGTCGGGGTTTTTTCCTTTTTCATGGCCACGTAATATTCCACTGTGCAAATAGAGCACAGTGTGTGTGTGTGTGTGTGTGTGTGTGTGTGTCCATCCACTTGGGAACAGACTCAGGTTCGAGTTTCCTATCCAGGTCACGCGTTCAGGGAGTGTGGGCCGGATTCCATTGACATTTGGGATCTATGGATTGATTATAAAGACCACATTATTGGATGGGGGATTGCTCGCTGTTCGTGGCTGACACAGATCGACGGGCAGAATAGAAGACCTGTAAAATCGAAGGTCTGGCGGGGAGCCATTTCCTCAGCCAGACAGAGAGACACAGAGAGAGACAGGGAGGGAGAGCACTCGCTTAAAGAGCAGCCGGGTGGTTCCATCGCGCACAGGAAGCGGCAGCCACACCTGATCTCAACGACCCTCTCTTCTCTCCCTCTGGGACCACAGGCGGCAAAGGCATGGCGGGCTGGGAAGGCGGGATCCGGGTGCCCGGCATTTTCCGCTGGCCCGGGGTGCTGCCCGCCGGCCGGGTGGTCTCCGAGCCCACCAGCCTCATGGATGTCTTCCCGACGGTGGTCCGGCTCGGGGGCGGCGAGGTGCCCCGGGACAGGTAGGCAGCCGCCCGAGGAAATCCATTCACACTAGCCTGGACACGGCATCGGTGTGCGGTGTGGCCTGTGTGGGCGGGGGGTCAGGTATGGTGTGACGCCAGTGCCTGCAGAGAGAGAGGCCAGGCCTCTCCCTTTCTCTGGCCACGAGTCCCCTTCGCAGCCCGCGCTCCATCCACGGAGCCGCGCCAGCCAGGGCGAGCAAGTTATGTTGCCTAAACGTGTAGCACAGAGGGGGTCCTTCCTCAAGCCACGGAACACAGAGACAGGCGTTCCGCCCTGCAGCGAGGGGCCGCCTCCGTGGGAAGGGACAGGCGCGGGGCTCCGCCCCCTCCCCCACCCCCACCCCCCGCCGCCGCCGCCGCGGGGTCCCTGAGTCCCCGTGCCGCCTCCCGCAGGGTGATCGACGGCCGGGACCTGCTGCCACTCCTGCTGGGCACCGCCCCGCACTCGGAGCACGAGTTCCTGCTGCATTACTGCGAGACCTTCCTGCACGCCGCGCGCTGGCACCAACGGGACCGTGAGTACGCGCGGCGTCCCGCCTCCTGTCCTCCGCCGCCCGCGTCTGCGCCCGCTCCTCTTTCCAGCCGTGCCTTCCGGGAAGGCGGTCCGTGACCCGGGGCAGACCCGTTAACCAGGGGATTCTGTATACTCGCTCACACGCTTGCACACGGGCTGCCAGCATGCTTGCTCACGCGCTCTGCCTCCACGCCGCCGCCTGAGCCAGAGCCTCGCTCCTGTTCACGGCTGCGTAATATTCCACAGCCAGTCTCCGGGGGAGCGTCACAGCGTGGTCTCGCTCTGGCCACGGTGCGGGACGCTGCGGCCCAGCTCCATGCCCCCCTTTTCCTACAACACCCTCTGCCGTTCTCGTCTCTGCGCAGGCGGAGCCGTCTGGAAGGTGCACTACGTGACTCCCATCTTCCACCCCGAAGGAGCGGGAGCCTGCTACGGCACACTGGCCTGCCCGTGCTCGGGGCAAGGGGTGGCCCGCCACGACCCACCCCTGCTGTTTGACCTCTCGAGAGACCCCTCGGAGGCCCACGCCCTCACGCCGGACACGGAGCCCGCGTTCCATCAGGTGCTGGAGCGAGTGGCTTGGGCCGTGGAGGACCACCGCCGGACGCTCAGCCCCGTGGCCCTGCAGCTGGACGGCTACCGCAACCGCTGGAGCGCGTGGCTGCAGCCGTGCTGCGGGCCGTTCCCGCTGTGCTGGTGTGACCGGGAAAAGGGCGGGGGCCGGCAGACACCGCCCGACCGCGACCTCTGAGTCCCTGCGCGTGGATTCCTCCGCCGGGGACAGGGCAAAATGCACCCTCCCCGGGGGTGGGGGGTGGGTTCAGTCACGTGTTTTCTGTGGGGCTGAACAGGAGGGCCAACGCGAAGAAGAAAGAGACCAGACACCAAATTCTACTAAATAAAATGCACCCTGGGGAGCTGTCCACCCGGACAACAGGCAGTGACCCGTGAAGTCCCTCTTGCTGCAGGGTTTCTGGACAAAGGACCCCAGCCCTCCCCGACGGGGAAAGCCTGTCCCATGCCCATGGGGAGCCCAAGTCCCGCACCAGCACATGCCTTTGTCCTAGGGCTGTGCAGACCCCCCCGGGGTGACAGGGGGCCGCTTTAAAGAGCGTGGCCTTGCGGCTGGAACTGTGCTTCTGGGCGGAGGTTCCTTGGTGAGCAGGCAGCCCGAGCGAGTCAGGGAAGCCCAGAATTCAGAAAGTGTGCCGGGTACTCAAGGTGGGTCTTGCGTCTGCCTGCGTCGGGAGGTCCCTGCCCGGCGTCTCGCACTGGCTTTGCAGTGGACACACACAGTGCAGGACAGTGGCCAGAGGAGAGGGGTGCAGGGGTTCTAGTCCGGACGTCCTGCCACCCAGCCACCTCTCGCTGCACTCACACCCCCCCCCCATGCACATCCCAACCTGCATCGGTCAGCGTGGGCCGTGTAACAAAGGACCCGAGACTGGGCGCCTAACACCACAGACATTTCTCCCTCCCCGTCCTGGAGGCTGGAGGCCGGGACCCAGGGACGTGCAGGGCTGGCTTCCTCTGAGGCCTCTCTCTCTCCTGGACGTGTGGACGCCGTCTTTCCCCTGTGTCCTCCCACGGGCATCCCTCTGGCTGTGTCTGTGTCCCCAGGTCCTCTTCTTACAAGGCCCCCAGTCCTGTGGCATCAGGGCCACCCTAGGGACCCCATGTCACCTAAATCACCCCTATAAAGACCCGTCTCCAAATCCAGCCCCGTTCTGAGGTCCCGCGGCTGAGACTCCTCCGTGTCAATCAGGGGAACACCGGGCGGCCCCTAACGCATGCTCTGCTGGAGCGCGCATTGCGGTGACACCACGTAGCTCTTCAAACAAACCCAGGCTGCCAGGAGGCGCCCCACCCTCAGGCGCCCTCCCCTCACACGCCCCAACCCCAGCGGTCGGACAGACCAACCCCAGCCCGCAGGAAACCAGACGCTCAGCGAGAATTAGCCACGGGAGCCGCCACCTGGGCCTCTGGCTCATTCTACCCAGAGCGGATTCCTCTTTGGGGTCTAAAGACAGACCTGACCGTCCAGCAAGCAGCCTGGTGCCCCCAGCCCCGTGCCCACCCCTAGGTATCATCGGGCACGGAGCCAGCCCTTCCGGCCACCTCTGGCCTGTCCACTGCCAGCCATGCCCTGTCCCTACCCCTGCCCCTGTCCAGACCCATCTCCGCCCCTGGCGTCCCTACACCCTTTTAAACTAGTGAATCCAGACCCACAGGATGCAAATCATCCTTCCTCCCCCCCTCCACAGAACCCCAACCCCCCAAACAGGACTTTCGGGGGTTCCAGCTCCCGCCACCACCCCCTCTCTGCTCGCCACTCCTCAACCCTCGCGACAACCCCAAGCGTCCCCAAGCTGCCTCTCTGCACAGCTTAGGAGAACCCTGACCCCTTCCAGTGTAGAATTTCACCAGTGGGTCCGAGCGGCCTCAGTCCCTGCCAACCTCCCTTCCCAGCTGCATCGGACTCCCCGGCCTCCCACACCCTCCTTAGGGGTCTCAGTGTTTTCCCCGTCCACGTGGTATCGGCGGAAAAAAAAAACAGAAATCCCGGCGGCGAAGTCCCACAAGGATGGGGGCAGCCAGTAAGAACGCACAGAGAGGCCATAAAGAGTGCCCGAGAGTGCACCTAGCTGCACCGTCACCCCAATAACCCCCTCGGCGAACTCAGTCTGCCGGCCCCCCCCCCCCCAGGCAAAGATCTTTCCTCCCACCAGCATCTCTGGCCGCGACGCCGGACATGCCAGCGCGCCGTGCATTTAGGGCTCACTCCGGGCGGGACACGGCGTTTCCCATAAACCCTCCCGGGGTCCTGAGGGCGGCGGAGTGCCCCGCCCCACACCCCCGCTTTCGGGGAAACAGCGGTACTCGAATGCACAACTGAGTGGGAGAGGTAAACCACCTCACTCGTGAGGTGAGTGCAGCTCCTAGGGCCCAGGACCTGAATCAGGGCCCCGGGCAGACCCCGGTGGGCAACGGTGGTCCGACTGGGCCAGACGACAGTGAACACACACACACACACCCCCCTTGGTCACAGAGTAGAAAAATCTGGGGGCCGGGACCTACCTGAGGAAAGGGATTTTTGCATCCTGGGTGCTTGACTTCTCCGGGGAAACTTCTAATACCCTGCCGCAGACGGAGAGAAGGGGGCGGTCACCACGCGCAAGCCCAGCCTGGAATGGTCCGCGCCCCCTTTGTCCCAGTGTCCCCCCGGGGGTGACCAGTGGGTCCGGCAGGACCAGGGAAACCTGTTTCGCAGATTAGTTACGGGGAGGCCCACGAGGAGATTAAGCAGATTAGGGAAGCAGGAGTCACACCCCCCCCCCCACGCAGCCCCGGGGGCGGGACTAGGGCGCGGAGCGCTCGGGGCAAGGTCCGGGGCGCCTCGCTCGCGCTCCGCCATGGGACGGAGGGTGCAGAGGGGACGAGCCACAGCCGCCGCCAGGTGCGCGGGACCCGGGGACGCAGCCCCTGCTGGGGCCTGGGGCTGGGGGCGCGGGGTGGAGGGGCGTCCATGGTGAGCGTGGGTTCCGGGGAAAAGCAGCTGTGTTTGTGCCTAAAAGTCATCAAGACACCATTAGAGGCGTGTTTTGACCCGGACCCGGCACAAAAAAAAAAAAAAATTAAAAAAAAACGCGGGGCGGCGACGAAGCCCCGCCCCACGGGGTTAGGCGGAGAGCAGGCAAAGTGGAGAGAGAGAAAGGCCGGGATCGGCCCTCCCCCACTTTCTAAGACACGCCCTGGCGGCCCCCTCCTGGCTGCCCCCCTCCTGGCGCCGCTGAGTGCGGTTCAACCTCCGTTCCCCGCCCCCCGCCCCACCCCGTAACATGGAGACGCGCGCGGCCCCCCTACCCGCAGCCCAGGAGACTCCCCAAGACACCCAACCGTCAGGCCACGCCTCGTCCCGCCCCGGGCCCGCCCCTGTCCGGGTCCCTCCGGAGCTCGGCCGTCTCTCCCCCGAGTCTGCGAATGGCTGTGGCGCCCGGGCGCCACCGTGGAGCTCGGACAGCACCGGAGGGTCCCAGGTGCTCGGGGCCACCGGACACGCAGGAGCTTACAGCCCAGACCCGGGAATCACGACCGTGGCCACACTGTCCCCAAGTCCCTCCGGGTTACAGGGCGGGGAGAGCCCGGGATCCGCCCCGTGCGCGCCAGGTTCTTGTACGCAGGGTCGCCTGTGCGCTCCGGGAGCGCGCGTTTACGCACGTTTCAAGGCCGCGCGGTAACAGCAGTCCGAACGGCCGAGCCGTATCTCCCGGTCTTGTCTGGGGTGCTTTTAATCTCCCATGTATCGTTTTAATATGCAAGTGTCCCTCCGCCACGACCCTTCGGGGCCGCCTGCATCATGGCGCACCCGGAACTCTGGGGACGCCAGGGGCCTCTCGGCACGGACGAAGGGAGGCGCCAGCCCTGAAGGCGTGCGCTCAGCCTCCCAGCCCGCCCTTCACTGAGGCGCAGTTACACACGGTGGCGGGAAGGAGCGGTCCGGATTCAAACCCAAACCTAAGTTTGGCACAGCGGTTTCTTCGAGTTCCCTGCGGTGCATTCTGCAAGCCATTACGACAAAAGGAGACCCACCGTACACGCAATCCCTGGTTACATCCTAAGTTAGTGGAGAAGCACTCGCCTGCCCAGCGAGCCGGTTTGTGAAAAGGGCGACTTTTCCTTGGGAAGCGGAGACGTTCACGCCGGCCGTTTGCGTTTCTGTCCAGGGCCTCCTGGCCGGCTCTGGTCACTGCGTGCCTGCTTCTGAGGACTTGCGAGTTCAAAACCGCCCATGCCTCGAAACCCAACATTCTACTGATCATGGCGGACGACCTCGGCATCGGGGACCTCGGTTGCTATGGGAACCGCACACTGAGGTACCGCGTTGCTGGTGGTCTCGGTGGAGGGCGGGGGGGTCAGTGGGTGCGCATCTGGCCGATGACGCTTTTAACATCCTCCTGCAAGAGTGGGAAATTCCTGAGTGCATCTGATCTCGACGCTGAAAGAGTGATTCTTCCAAAGGGAAATACAGTACCCCTTTCCAACACTACGGAACAGCGGTGGGTGGGTGTATGATTCCTTTGGCGGCCTTAGCCACCAGCCGCGCAGCGGGTGCATTAAAACCACAAGAATTCGTCCATTGTCCTGGAGACCAGGCGTCTGAGGTCGCCCAGGGGTCCCGGGGCTGTGCTCCCTCCACAGGCTCCAGGGAGGGTCCCTCCCCCCTCTCCCAGCTCCCTGGGCCGCAGGCGTCCATGCGCTGGTGGCCGCTTCCCTCCGGTCTCTGCCTCCATCTCCACGTGGCTTCTCCTCCGGGTCTGCGTCTCCTCTTGTGTCCCTTCTCAGGACACCGTCACTGGACGCAGGGCCACCCTGACCCAGGACACCACCTCCTCTCAGACCCTTCCCTCAATCCCATCAGCAAAGACCCCCGTTTCCGAGGAAGGGTCCCGTCCAAATGCTTTCCAGCTGGGAGCCCAGCCCCTTCCCGACGGTGACGGGGGGATGTGGTTTGCTCAGGACGCCCCACATCGACCGGCTGGCGGAGGAAGGCGTGCGCCTCACCCAGCACCTGGCGGCCGCCCCGCTGTGCACCCCGAGCCGGGCCGCGTTCCTGACCGGGAGACACGCTTTCCGATCAGGTGGGTGGTCAGCGCGGGTGGGGGGGGGTGACCAGAGAGAGGTGCGTCTGTGTCCACTCCTTTTATCTTCTGTTTTTATTTCTCGAAGAGTGTATGTATTGATTTTCAGAGATGGGGGAAGGGAGGAAGACAGGGAGGTTTCCGTTGGTGGCTGAAACATTGACCAGTTGCCTGCCTGACGCGCCCCTACCAGCAACTGAACCCCCCCCCACCAACCCAGCCATGTGCCCTGACTGGGAATCGAACCTGCAACCTTTTGCTTTAAGGGACGATGCCCGAACGACTGATTTATTTGTTGATTGATTGGTTTTCACAATCAGGCCGCGATGGCTGAGACCCAAGGAAAATGGTGAGGACATAATCTGCCGTTTATCGTGTCGTGATTTACCTAATGACTGTGTTTTGCGCAGTCATGAAGGAAGTCTGGATACGTGGAAATAGGGAAAAAAAAAGGCTGAAAGTTTCGTAGTGGCTGACCGGGACGTGTTCTGTATTTAAACATGGGCATCGAGCCCTGGTCGGGCGGCTGGGTGGGTTGGAGTGTCATCCTGTACCCAAAAAAATAGATGGATGATGATGGATGGATGGATGGATGATAGAAGGATAGATAGATAAAACAGTAGATGTTGGATGGATAGGTGGATAGATTGGTAAGTACATGGATGGATAGATGGATGGGTGGATAGATAAAAAAGATAGATGATGGATGGATGGATGGATGGAATGATTGATAAATACATGGGTGGGTGGAGAGATAAAAAGATAGATGATGCATAGATGGATAGATGATAGATGATGGATGGATGGATGGGTGGATGATGGATGGATAGACAGATAAAACAGTAGGTGTTGGATGGGTGGGTGGATAGATTGATAAATACATGGATGGATGGATGGATGGATAGATAGATAAAAAGATAGATGATGGATGGATGGATGGATGGATGATAGAAGGATAGATAGTTAAAACAGTAGATGTTGGATGGTTGGGTGGATAGATTGATAAATACATGGATGGGTGGAGAGATAAAAAGATAGATGATGGATGGATGGATAGATGATAGATAGATAGATGTTGGATGAGTGGGTGGATAGATTGGTAAATACATGGATGGGTGGAGAGATAAAAAGATAGATGATGGATGGATGGATAGATGATAGATAGATAGATGTTGGATGAGTGGGTGGATAGATTGGTAAATACATGGATGGATGGATAGATAAAAAGATAGATGATGGATGGATGGATAGATGGATGGATGGATGGATGGGTAGATGATGGATGGATGGTGGATGGATGGATGGATGGATGGATGATGGATGGATGGATGGATGGATAGATGATAGAAGGGTAGATAAATCGGTACATGTTGGATGGTTGGGTGGATAGATTGATAAATACATGGATGGGCAGAGAGATAAAAAGATAGATGAAGGATGGATAGATGGATAAGTAGGTGATTGATAGATAGACAGATAGATAAACAGACTCATGTGGAGACTCGGAGTCTCCACCTCAGCACTCCCGATTTTGGGGCCGGGGGGTTCCCTTGGTAGGCCTGCCCCCATGCGCTCCAGGGTGCGTCCACGCACAAGAGGGTATTTGTACGCCCTCCCCCGCCGTGACAACCAAACACAACTCCAGACCCCGCAGAGTGTCCCCTGGCGGGGCACACACCCCCACCCCCACCCCCAGCGGAGGGCGCCCCCAGCTGCCGACAGGCACCCAGTGCGTCCCCTCTGCTCCGGCCCGCAGGCATGGACGCCAGCGACGGGTACCGGGCCCTCCAGTGGAACGGGGGCTCGGGCGGACTCCCCCAGAACGAAACCACGTTTGCGAGGATCCTGCAGCGGGCGGGCTACGCCACGGGCCTCATAGGTACGCGCGGTGGCCTTGAAGAGCGCCCCGTTACCGGGACCCCCGGCCTTGCGAGGGGAAAGGGTCACGGGTCGGAACCACACGGGCACGGGCCAGAACCCCACGTTGGCGCCGGAGCTGTCCAAGTTCTCCTGGGTTGCTTCCGGGGCTGGGATTCCTCCCGGGCAAGGAGTTTTTACTTCAGAATCTTGGTGGGTGGGCCTGTGCTTCCCCCCGGACTTACCAATCTCCTTGTCTCCTGGCGTTCCCTTTCCAATCTTTATCCTTCTCTTTCTCTTTCAGATTTCTTTTTTTTTAAAGATCTTATTTATTTATTTTCAGAGAGGGAATGGAGGGGAAAAAGAGAGAGAGAGAGAGAGAGACATCCATGTGCGGTTGCTGGGGGCCGTGGTCTGCAACCCAGGCGTGTGCCCTGACTGGGAATCGAACCTGCGACGCTTTGGTTCGCACAGCCCAGCTCCATCCACTGAGCTACGCCAGCCAGGGCCCTTTCAGATTTCTCATCACACCCCTGTCCAGTTTCAGACGTGGCCGCTTTGTACCTACGTTGTCACGGGAACGTCCAAATAGAACTGAGCAGGGGCTGTCTTTCTGACACGGGACCTGACACGTTCAGTCTTTTCCGCCGAACTTTTTGGCTTCCCTCCTCAGGCAAATGGCACCAGGGTGTCAACTGTGCCACCCGCGGGGACCACTGCCACCACCCCCTGCGCCACGGCTTCGACTACTTCTACGGCATGCCCTTCACGCTCGTGAATGACTGCCAGCCCGGCCGGCCGCCCGAGGTGGACGCGGCCCTGAGGGCGCGACTGGGGCGTCTCACCCAGTGGGCGGCCTGGGGCATCCTGACGGCGGCGGCGGGCCGGGCCTGCGGGCTGGTGTCCGTGCCCTGGAGAGCCGTCCTGGGGGCCGCCGGCCTCCTCCTCGTCTTCTTCGCCTCCTGGTTCGCCAGCTTCGGCTTCGTGCGGCGGTGGAACTGCATCCTGATGAGGAACCACGAGGTCACGGAGCAGCCCATGGGCCTGGAAAGGGCGACCGGACTCCTGCTGAAGGAGGCCGTGTCCTACATGGACAGGTGATGGGAGCCCCCAGGGTTTTCTGTTTCCAGCGAGAGTTGAGACGTGAGTTTCAGGGGTGCAGCACGGTGGTCAGACTTTTATGGAACTTACCAAGGGGTCCCCCCCGCCCCGATCCTTGCAGTCCCCACCTGGCCCCACGTACCGTCATGACAACAGTATTGACTGTGTTCCCCGGGGTGGACGTTACATCCTGTGTGCATTGTGTAACCACGTGTCTGTTTTTATTTATTTATTTTTAGAGAGGGAAGGGAGGGAGGGAGAAAGGGAGAGAGAGAAACATCCATGTGCGGTTGCTGGGGGCCGTGGCCTGCCACCCAGGCATGTGCCCTGACTGGGAATCGAACCTGCGACACTTTGGTTTGCAGCCCGCGCTCCATCCACGGAGCTACGCCAGCCAGGTGTTTAATTCTTTTCTTTTTTCGATTCCGCATGTAAGTGCCATCATAGGGTATTTGTGTCTCTCTGTTGGCCTGCTTTCACGGAGCCTCATGCCCTGTGGGTCTCCCCAGGCTGTCTCAAAGGGTTAAGAAGCTGCCCTTTTTCATGGCTGTGTAATATTCCATTTGTGCGTAGGAAGCATGTCTCCCTTATTCAGTCATCTGTCAATGGGAAACTGCATTGTTTCCAGATCTTGGCGACTCGTTGTCACGGACGCGGCAGTGATGATCAGGGCACGTACATCTTTCTGAATTAGTGTTTCAAGTATCTTCAGATAAACACCCAAGGTAGAATTGGCAGTGCTATGAGGCAGTTCCGTGTATAATTTTTTTAGGACATTCCAGACTGCTTTCCACAGCTGGCCACCCCAGTCTGCCTTCCCACCCCTGGTGCACGAGGGTGCACCCCCTTCCTCCACAACCTCGCCGGCCCCGGTTGTTTGCGGGTTTGTGGACGACGGCCACGCGGACCGGTGTGAGGGGGCACCTCACGGTGGTTTTCCGTGAGAGTATTTCCACGCACCCGCCACCCATCCTAACCCACCACGTTGCAAAGATGAGAGGGCTTCTCAGAGCATCCGCCTCTCTTTACCTCCTCTTTGGGGTTTTGTAAGCCCGCCGTGGGTGCAGGCGGAGTTGAGGAACCCCACCTTTCCCGCGGACCGCGTCCCCCACACTGCACTCTCCGCCGTGGCCTCCCGGGTCCCCTAGGCGTGCAGAACCAGAGGCCGTTGTCCTTGAAGGGTGTCTTTTCCGCCTCCCCCCAGAAACAAGCACCGGCCCTTCCTCCTGTTCGTGTCCCTGCTGCATGTACACATCCCCCTGGTGTCCACCGGGTCGTTTGCCGGGAGGAGCCGGCACGGCCCGTACGGCGACAACGTGGAAGAGATGGACTGGCTCGTGGGTAAGGCTGGGGGCGGCGGGACGCGCTCCGGGCCTCAAGCGAGAAGCCTCTCCCCCATGGTCACTCACGCGCCACTCTGGTGTCTGGGGGGTTTCTGGGTGTCCCTGGGAGCAGGGGTCCCCCTCCCACAGGGCCCATGCCTTCATGCCCGCAAGAGACACCTGGGAACAGGAAGGGTCAGGACATCTTTCGGGGTCACGGGCCACAATCGCTTTCCTCCCGTGGCCTCAAGAGGCCAACGACGTTGCAGACCCTTAATGAGTTTTAGGCGTTGAAATCATCGCCGCACATGACACGGTCCAACCTCAGAATGGAAAGCGTTCGATGTGGGTGGGGCGACCACCGGAGCCCCCACAGTGTCCTGTGATATCCTGGGGACCGTGGTCCCTCTCGGGGTCCCTTTCTAGCCAGCGGCAGCTTCTACCGAAGGGAGGGGGAACCACGTTCCATTGGCCGATGCCCTTTTATTTCCCTTTCCCCCAAAACGCCCCCTTTCTTTTTTCTTCGTCAAGGCCAACTCCTCCAGGCGCTGGAAGAGCATGGCTTGAGAAACAAGACGTTCACGTACTTTACCTCGGACCATGGCGGGCACCTGGAGGCGAGGGACGAGACCCTCGGTCAGCTGGGGGGGTGGAACGGCATCTACAGAGGTGAGACCGGGGTGGGGGGGGCGTGAGGGTTCCAGCGCGGGTGCAGGCAGGCGGGCTGCCGGGGGGCCACGAGGGCAGTGGCGTCACAGTGGAGACACCCCCGTGGGGAAGCCCTCACCCATCGGGGGCCCCGGTTAAAGTTCTCCCACCGCCCCGTGCTCGCTGGAGTTCGCGCACCTGGAGTTAGTTCCCCGAAACTGGGAGCGCCTGGTGAATCGTTGTGGGCGTGGGACAAAGATGTGGCCGTCATCAGGGGCTTCCTCATTATTTGGGGCTCACCGAGAGGGAGACGGGGCCCCCACTCTTGACCAGAGGGTCCCTGTAAGGGGTTCGACTTTGAAACGAAGGACCGGGACAGGGCGGGTACGAGGGCAGGGTGGCGGGTGTGCTGAGGCGTTCAGAGAGGAGGAGAACGTGGGGTCCCAGGTCCCACGCCCCCCCCCCCAATCCAGGAAAATAAAAAATAGGGACAATAAGAGGAAGACCCACTGACGTTGCGTTTGTATGGCATCCCACTACCGGTGCTGAAGGAATGCATCCCGTGCCCTGTTCGCTGAGGGGGTCACCAAGGCCCCCCACGTTTCGGGGGGGAAGGGATGTGTGGACCCCAGCTGCGGGGGAAGGGGCATCCCAAGGTTCTGGAACAGCCACTGCGGCCCGTGTTGGGCAACAGAATTGCTCCCCCCCTCGGGCAGCTAGGTACTACAGGGGTGTCTGTGGAGACAGACACACAGACGCCTGCGTGCAGGGCTGTGTCCAGACGGGACAGTCTCCCTGCCCGGGGGGGCGGGGGGCAGTCCTCACGCGGTGTGTCCTCTGCTCACAGGCGGCAAAGGCATGGCGGGCTGGGAAGGCGGGATCCGGGTGCCCGGCATTTTCCGCTGGCCCGGGGTGCTGCCCGCCGGCCGGGTGGTCTCCGAGCCCACCAGCCTCATGGATGTCTTCCCGACGGTGGTCCGGCTGGGGGGCGGCGAGGTGCCCCGGGACAGGTGAGTGAGAGGACGTCCTGCTCCCTCCTCCCCGGAGATCGCCCACATTTGGGGGAGAGGGACACCCAGCCACGTGAGAACCCTCCAGACATTCTCACGTCCTCCCGTTAGGGGACAGCTTCACGGAAAACAACCAAACTCCGTCAAGCTTAGGATTAACGTGAGATACTGGGTCAAGCCACCTGATCTGCAGTTTCGGTAAAACTTTAGAGCCCCCGCTTAAGCAGGGGGAGGTGAGTGACCTTGTCAGAACGTGAGCCCCCGAGACATGGCCCTGTCATTGCCTGAAACGCCGTTTCGCCCACCTGCCGATGAAGCTAATGATAACATGACGGAACCATGAGTTCTCGCCTCCATCCGAGCACTTTGGCCAAGAGGCACTGTCACACAAGAGGAAAAAGCAGACGTCCATGTCTGTCTTCTTCCCCGGCTGGCGTAGCTCCGTGGATGGAGCGCGGGCTGCGAGCCCAAGCGTCGCAGGTTCGATTCCCAGTCAGGGCACATGCCTGGGTTGCAGGCCACGGCCCCCAGCAACCGCACATGGATGTTTCTCTCTCTCTCTCTCTTTCTCCCTCCCTTCCCTCTCTAAAACTAAATCAATAAGATCTTTAAAAAAAATCTGTCTTCTTAATCCTCACCCAAGATTAGGCTTAGAGAGGGAAAGAGAGAGAGACAGAGAAAGAGGAGGAGACATTGATTAGTCGCCTCCTGTGTGCGCCCAGACTGGGGATCGGACCAACAACTTAGGTGTGTGCCCCGACCGGGAATCGAACCCACAACCTTTTGGGGGGCACAGGACAACAATCCAATCCACTGACACCTGGCCCAGGCTCAGGCTGGAAGTCAACATTTTGATCATAGTTTTATGTGATTCCCATGAAAGGGTCAAAGGAATACTCTTGTGGCTAATGTGAGGTGGCCTTTCCCCAAGTTCCCATCCCCCAAAAAAGCATTTTTTTTAGTCGCTTTATTAGTTGAGAGAAAGAAGCAATGCCCTAGATGGGTGACTAGAGTGTGTGTGTGTGTGTGTGTGCGTGTGTGTGTGTGTGTCTAAAATAAGACGTCTCTTAAGGAACCCACTCATGCCGTCGTAGAAGCGGACAGACTGAAATCGAGTATCAGGTCAGCGGGCTGGAAACTCAGGCGGGACTTCTATGTTCAGGGGGAGGCCGGATGCCCCCTTTGCCCAGAAACCTCAGTGTTGGTTCTGGGCGGCCTTCGCCTGATCAGACGCGGCCCACCCTCCTCCTCCAGGCGGCTCCGCCCCCTTCAGGGCCCACGGGTTGCAGACATTGGCCACGGCCACAAAACACCTTTGTCATAACTCGCAAACGAAGGCTTCCCCAAACGCCTGTGTACCCCAACAGGCACACAAAGAGAACCCCCCAACCCCCCGCCCCGCAATCTGTGTGCAGTGAAAAGTCAAACAGTAGTTCCCAGGGCTTTTCCGGGGTCCGAAAAAGCCCCACCGTTCTGCGTTCCATCCAGGAGGTGCAGGGGTCTTGGTGATGACACCGTGTATCTAAGGCAGGACGCAGAGGTCCCCGGTCCATCCCGTTGTGCAGACGACGACAATATATCTCGGCATCTGTCGTGATTGCAAAGGTTCCTGCACCCTCAGCGCTCGCGCTGGGGGGCCTGGGCGAGGTCTCCGGACTTGGAGGAGGCTTAGGGTTCACATCCAAAGTCAAATAGTGTGTGTGTGCGTGTGTGTGAGCTCACAGTGCTGCGTCACAAGCGGCCCTGAAACCTGGCGACTTTGAGTCTCCACAGGCCAGCATGTGTCTTGCTGGGACGCTGGCAAAATGGCCACAGCTCGGGGAGACAGCTGGAACCCGACCCCAGCCCGCGGCCAGCTGGGGCGCGCGCAGCCTTGGGGGTCTGTACCCAGGGGCAAGGCGCACCCCCCGCTGGCCTGGCGGGCAGCTGACTCCTCCCTCCGGTCTCTCCGCCCCCGCGGACGCAGGGTGATCGACGGCCGCAGCCTGCTGGCCTTGCTGCGGGGAGCCGCGGAGCACTCGGCGCACGAGTTCCTCTTCCACTACTGCGGGGAGCATCTCCACGCGGCGCGCTGGCACGAGAAGGAGCGTGAGTGCCCGCCCGCCTGACCCCGTGGGCGCTGCCTGACCCCGTGGGTTCTCCGGGGGCGGAGGGGGGGGGGTGCGCTCTCCATGGGTCCCCGCCGCCCTGACCGCGGCCCCCGTGCGCCTCCAGGGGGCCGGCTGTGGAAGGTCCACTACGTGACGCCGCGGTTCCACCCAGAGGGGGCCGGCGCCTGCTACGGCCAGGGCGTGTGCCCCTGCTCCGGCGCCGGCGTGACGCGCCACAGCCCGCCGCTGCTCTTCGACCTGTCCGGCGACCCTGCGGAGGCGCGGCCCCTGGCGCCGGGCTCCGAGCCGCGGTTCCACGAGGTGGTGTCGCGGGTGGGCGAGGCGGTGCGGAGGCACAGGGAGACGCTGAGCCCGGCGCCCCCCCAGTTCTCCCGGACCCACATTCTCTGGAAGCCGTGGCTGCAGCCCTGCTGCGGGACCTTCCCTTTCTGCTCCTGCAGCCGGGACGGAGACCAGGGGGACACGTGACCTCCCGGGGTCACGGGGCGGGGTGGGGGGAGAGGCTGCCCTCGGGAATGTGGCCCCCAGCCCGTGCTGGCAGGACGTGGAGAAAGGGGACCCTAGTGCACCGTTGCTGGGAATGTAGACAGTGCATGCACCGTGGAAGGCAGAGTCTGGAGTTCGCTCAGAAACCAAAAAGTGGACCTGCCTTTTGACCCAGGATTCTGGAAATAAATCCTCGGACTCCCAACACACCCGTGAGAACGCGTATGTGCGTCCTTACATGTTCATGGCGGCGGTCCTTACAGCCGCCAGCCAGGCCGTGGGAACAAGCTAGGGCTGCATCAGCGGGCGCGTGGGTAGAGACGGCGTCATTTATATATATACACACCCATGTAGGCAGTGGGGTGCTCTTCACCCGCGAGAGTGAAGGGATCTAAAGAGCAAAATAGATGATGGCAGCGCTGGCTGGCGTAGCTCAGTGGATGGAGCGCGGGCTGGGAACCAAAGCGTCCCAGGTTCGATTCCCAGTCAGGGCACACGCCTGGGTTGCAGGCCACGGCCCCCAGCAACCGCACATGGATGTTTCTCTCTCTCTCTCTCTCTCTCTCTCTCTCTCTCTTTTCCTCCCTTCCCTCTCTAAAAATAAATAAATAAATTTTTAAAAAGAAAAGAAATGATGACGTGAAGGAAGCGTAGAGTATAAAACTATAATAAATGCATCCCCTTTAACATGCAGCCAGAGCTGCTGACCTGGGTGAGCTGTCTTGTGTATCTTGTGGGTACTCCGCCCCGTGGGTGTTAAACCAGGACAAAGCCACCCTGTGTCCCACAGAGCTGTCTGCAAAGAAGACGGGGAAGCAGACACGGTGACGCCTGGACGGAGGAGCCCAGGAATGAGCATGAAACACGCCGTGGAGAACCAGCGTCACAATCCTCTGTGCCCACGGCCACGCCCCCCTGCTGGGGGTGTCCCTGTCCCCTCCCCTTTCTCCTACATCAGTGCCACCCCTTTGTCTGCTCCTCGTGGGGACCCCGTGTGGGCTCCTGCCCGAGTCAGCGCTTCCCCAGGAGCTGTGATCGATCTCAGTAAATGCAGCCACCTCTCCCTTAGGAAGTCCCTTTATTCTCAGGTCGCCTGTGAACCTGCAGGTCTGTGAGGGTCAGCAACATGACGTTCCGTAGCCTTGCAGAAACCGCAATCCCACCAGTTAGACTCCCGGGTGACAATCCCTTCGGCAACACCACACTGTGTCTGGTCTGATTTCTTTCTTTCTTTATCCTATTTCTTTACTTTCCCCACCGCCACTGAGAAATGACAGACACGCAAGCCTGTGTGTCCGGTCAAGGGGCGGGAGACACGGACGTTGGGACGTGGCCGCCCCAGGACGTTAACATCCGTCTGCTCATCGAGAGGCAACCAGCGCTTTGGTGCAACGGAATAGCATTCTCGTCGCATTCTCGTCGCGGTGCACGAACAGTGCTTTTCCCCTGGTGAGGACGACGCCCAGCAGGGACTCTCTTCCCCACTGTGAAACGTGCCGGCCGCCCACAGGGGCCCGCTATAGCAGGGGCTCAGGACCCTGCATCCGCGGGACCCCCGGATCTGGCGACGGCCACTCTGCGACGTTCGACCCCTTTTCTCCAATTCTCGAGTCCCCCCGGCCCTGGCTGCTGCTGCTAACCACCCATCTGATCTTTTTTTCACCTGTGCATTTTACTATTTTTGTATTTGTCTTTTTTTATGTAAAGATTTTATTTATTTATTTCTAGAAAGGAAGGGAGGGAGAAAGAGAGGGAGACAAACATCCATGTGTGGTTGCCTCTCACGCGCCCCCTACTGGGGACCTGGCCTGCAACCCAGGCCTGTGCCCTGACTGGGAATCGAACCAGCGACCCTTTGCTTCACAGCCCACACTCAATCCACTGAGCCACACCAGTCAGGGCATTGTTTTTGTCTTTTTTTTCTTTTTAAAGATTCTGCCTGTACGTGAAATCGGACAGTATTTGTGTTTCTTTGTCTGACTGACGTCACTGAGCATCATACTCTCCAGGTTCCTCTGTGTTGTCACAAGTCGTAAGATTTCTTTTTTTTTCCTTTTTCATGGCTGACTGATATTCCACTGTGGGGGTGTGCCACCGCTTCCTTATTTCCCTACTGATGGACAAAGACACGACAGTCGGTGGTGCCTCGTAACGACCAGCAGCCACACGGCCCAGGCCCCAGGCTGAGGGCAGGGGGACTACAGACAGCCCAAAAGTCCGGGACGTGTCCCCAGCCCCGCACTGAACGCTCTGCCGGTCAGCACCCTCTTCTCCTCCCCGCACGGGCGGGTGCTGAGTGAGTCCGCACCTCCGGGCCTCGTGGAGCCGGCGTGGCCGTGGATGGATGGGAGACGCAGTCACACACAGAGCCTCCTCGTCTGGTTCAAGGGCAGGGACGGGGTTGGGGGGGGAGAGGCCATGGGCTTTGTTCCTCCCCCTCCTGCTCTGCAGTCCTTCCCTGCACTTGGGCTCCCACCGATTTGGGGGTTCCTCAACCCCCCCTACGGGGAACAAGGTGCGACCGCAGGTGCCGCTGTGCCTTCCACGGCCGAGGGCAGCCAAGGCGCACCCAGGCGAGGCGCCCCCGGGCCGCCGCTTGGGCTGCCGACAGCGCCCTCTGCTGGCTCCCGCCGACGGCGGTCGGCCTCGCCCCTCCCCCACGCTCTGCAGCCTTCCGACGACGCCGCGCGCTCCCTCTACCGTCACTCCGTGGAAGCGATGCAGGTGCCCTGTGGTCGCTCGCCAACACCTTCCCAACGGGGAAGTCGCCTTTCGTCGCGGGGGACAGAGCCCCAGGTGTCCCATCACGGCACAGAAAACACCAGCTATTTCCCTCAGTTCCTATCAGAGCTCAGCTGAGTGTCCGAGTCTAGGGGCGAGCCTGGGGATGCTTCCAGGCAGGGGGGCTGGGGGGGGCAGGGTATCCTTCACGCGAGGAGAGAAGCTCAGTGGACATCCACGTAGAGGTCAAAGTGGCAGCTGTTGGGGCGGGTGACAACGAGGGGCAGCGGACCCAACGCAGGTGAGCCGTTGGGGGGGGGGGCCTCGGACCGCAGCCACTCCACACGGAACCCGCCACACCGCTCCGCAGCCACACTGCCGGAGCCCTCTGCAGCCCCCCACACCCACACCGCGCATGCACAATGTGGTCTTTCTTGATTCCCTGCAGGGTCTACCGCTGGGCACGGTGCAGAGGCGGGGCACGTGGGCAGCTGCCAATACACACCCCCCCCCACCCGTCCCCAAGAGGCACAAGCGAGATTCGCCCTTCCCGGGTGCTCTAGCTCTAAATTTCGGTGGCCCTGGTTTCTTCATCCCACCCCCCGAACGGCCCACGTGCGTGGAAAATGAGGAAGCGGCGTGCAACACGACCGGTTCCACCTCTGCGTTCTTGGAGAGGCCGGGCCGCTAAGGCCCGTGGGCTGCGTAGGGCCAGGAGCAGCCGGAGACGGAAGGTTCTCGGGGACCGAGGTGAGGGCGGACGCCCGGGCGGGTCAAGGACCGCCCGCCAGGGAGATGGCTCTTAAACGTCTCGAGGGCAGTGACCTCCTGTGCGACCTTGAAACGTGGGAAGAAGACTCAACTGTTTCAGTGGGTTCTGTGCTTGTTGAATTTTGAATTTATTACAAAAACTTTCCTGGGCACGGTGTGCATTCACCAGTATTTCGTATTGGTGTTCACGCGCCTAGTGTGCTATTCAGACGATCGTATCTGTTACAGCCCGATCCAGTATTTGCAGCACCCATGGGGGCACCCAGCGTGGCTCTGACCATATCATGGACGCTATTCCCCGGGCCGGACGTTACTTCAGCGAGGCCACTTCTGGCGATACGTCTAAAGAAACCCCACTCTCTGGAAGGAATCTATGCACCCCTACGTTCATTGCAGCATTACTGACGATAGCTAAAATGGGGGAGCAGCTCAGGTGCCCACCAGTAAGGCAGATACAACAGCTTGGGTCCATCGATACAATGGAATATGGCTCAACCACAAAAAGGAAATCTTACCAATGGAACAGCAGACAGGGACCCAGAGGGTATTATGCTCAGTGAAATACCTCAAAGACAAATACATAGGATTTCAGTTATACGCGGAATCTACAGAACCACGTAAATGAGCAAACAAAGGAGAAAACGAACTTAGATTTTTCACGGGCAGCACTGCACAGGTCTCGGTGCTACAGTTCACTCAGAGGTGCGCAGGCACACCCGCCAGCTCCCTGCGTGGCGCCCTTTTTAGTTTTCCCCTGACCTTGTGAGTCCTGAGTTTCACCTCCCGGTTTCGCTGCTCCTTATGTTGGTTAAGAACTGGAGTTTTCCTGAACGACGGCTCTTCCTTTATTATTATTATTATTTGGCTACTGAACTTAAACTGTGTCTTTTCTGCCAAGGTCCTTCACACTTCACACGCTGGGTGCTTTTGGAGCCGCACCACTGTGTTTCGACAGGTGTGCACTCTCTGCCACGAACTGTGGTCCCGCGTTCGTTTCTTGGGATGGCGGGAAGAGCTGGCATAGACGCTGTTCAGGCTCTAACCACCCGGAAGTCACTGTTGTGCCTGACTCTCCTTTGCTGCTCTGAAGGTAAACACATCACACATCCTAGCCCACCTGGCCAAATCAATATACCTAGAAATCCTTTTCCTGCCCACGCGACTTCTTGGTGCGCCCCCCCACCACCCCAAATTAAATATTTCTTGAGCAATATGGCATTTTTTAAAATCCTTTCTCTGTGCCAGAGCGTTAGGGATACTGCAGGGTGAATCCCATTTCCTCGGGACTGAGCTTGTATCAATTCCGTCGTCCCGACACTGAGCAGTGCGGACTCTGGCCCTGGTGTGATTCAGAACAGGGTTCTCTGTGTGTTCCGTGGATGTCATTCGGAAGTCGTCCAGATGTTCTTGGACTCCTCCTGCCCTGTGTTAGAACATGCCACAGTGCCTGCCATGTTGGAGAGCTCAATAAGTATGGGATGGATGGATAGGTGGGTGAACGGATGGATGGGTGGATGGTCTGATGGTAAAAGCATGGATGGATGCATGGGTGGACGGATTAGTAGACGGCTAAATGGTTGGACGGTTGGATGGAGGGATGGGTGGATGGATAGATGGATGGAGAGTCCAATGTATGAATGAATGAATGAATAAATGAGTGAATGAATGGATAGACTGGTGGGCGAGTAGGTTGGTGGATGGATGGATGGGTGGGTGGGTGAATGCTTGGATGGATGAATAATGGACGGATAAATGGAAGGTGGGTGGATGGATGGATGGTAGATGAAGCCAAATGCTAAAAGAAAAAAAAAGAAAAGGGTGGCTTCCCTCGTCTGTGCCAGTTACTTGTCAGGGATTTGAGAAAACGCCCGTGGTCATTTAAACGCGCTGCAGAACGAAGGCAGGCAGGCAGGCACAGCCCGGCACTCTGTGCAACGCCAGCTTCCCTCCTGATCTCTCCGGACGCACGCAAGCCGGCTCCGGAAGGAAGACCAGGGCGTCACTGCTGCAACATTTTAATCGCCTGCGTGAGCGTCGGCCTGACCCCACGCGCAGGCAAGACCAGACCTGAGTGCTGAGCACGGTTTCCCAGCCAGCGCGGGGCGGCGCCACGGCCCCCCCACACACACGAAGCCTCCTCCCCGGAGTCGCGGACCCGGGGCTCCGAGGTCCCTCCCGGGCGCTGCTTCCCTCTCCCACGGGCCCCGGCGGCTCAGGCTTCCGTTCCTCTCGCCCCCACGCCGTAGTGCGCACCCAGGGCAGCCACCCTCTCTCCGTGGGACACGGGTCGGGCATTATTCCGAGGGCTGATCACCACCCTCCCGACACACTCAAGGCTGTGCCCCCGGGGCTGTTTTCAAAGCCACCATCCGTGACTTCAGAGCAGAAGCCACCGCTCCGCTTCCACGGGCTGCCGCCACAGCTCAGCGTGGAGGGGCGGCCCTCGGAGATGTGCGGCCGCGCTGCGGGAGCTCACAAAGTCAGCGCACGGCTGACGAGGACGCTGGCTTGTGACATGAAAGGTCTGGGCTCCCAAGACTTGGGGGGGTGGGTGGGGGGATTCTCCAGAAAGAACGGAGTCGAGATGGACTGCAGGGCAGCGAGGTGACTGGCTGTCTGGAACTGAAACTGAGGTAGCAGCGCCCAGCACCCAGCCGTCAAGGGACACAGGCGGCCCAGGCCATGCATCGCCTCCCCGGACGCCGGGGTCGCCAGCAAGTTGTCCGCAGACCTCCCTCCCGCACCGTAGGCATGCGGGCCCTTGGTTCCTGGAAAGCAGCCGGGGGACCGGTTCGGAGGGCGTCCCGGCCGTCTCGCCAGCTGGAGCCCGTCTCCCGAACGTGTCTGGCGTGGCCCAGGTCAGGGGTCCGTCGGGGGCGCTCGGAGAGGCCCCGCCGGGTGTCACACCACGGCGATGCCAGCTGCCCCCACGCTTGGCACAGTCGAAAGGGGACTCAGGCTCCCGACGCTGAACGTTTACTGACCGAGTCCCCCAAGAGACGAGGGTGGTCGCGTCTGAGCCGGCGCGCAGGACGAATCCCCGCTGTTACTCGCTCAGGAGCTGGAGAAAGCGTGTCGGCGTGGGATCCGACGTGGGACAAACTCGGTGGCCCCTGGGTGCCGCTCCGCGGGGCGGGACGGCGGGCCAGGGCCCCCGCGCCCCACCACGAGTTTCTTCCTGCGGCTCCTGCCCACGACGCGGCGAGAACACCTGGTCTCTGAAGGCAGCCAGGTACGGACGGCTGGGCGGCTTGGCTCAGCCAGGCGCTTCGATCTGGGCTTGGTTTGGGTTTTGTTTTTTCTTTTTTTTTTATCTTGGAGAGGCACTCAGGTTGGGCGACCGAGCCTCGATCCCCCTAAACAGAGGCAGCGGGTGGGACGGCAGCGCCCCCCTGCGGAGGGGCAAGAGGAAGCTTTCCCGCCGCCGCGGCGGGATCTCCCAAAGCCCAAGCTACTGCAGGAACCGGTCCAGCTTCTCCTGGATGCGCGCAAAGGCGTCCCGGCCCAGGTAGTCGATGTGGCCTTCCTCCCACTTGCGCCTCTCCTCCTCCGGGCTCGGCTCCCGGGCCTTCTCCTCGATGGAGATCTCGGACAGCGAGACGGCCACGCCCACCTGCGGGACACAGGGCGACAGGGGGCCGCGGGTTGGGGGCTGCCCGCGCGCGCGCAGGCCCTTTCCACCCACGCAGCTCGGTGCTCGGGGGCGCGCGCGGAGCACCTCCGGCTTTCTCTCCAACAGAGCGTGCGTTTTAATCTCACAAAAATAAAATGGAAAAGGAGAAATCGATTTTGTTTCTGTTCAAGTCGTGTGGTTATTAGATGACTCTGGCCTACGTTTTTTTAAAAATGTTATGAAATCTCATTGCATGCGTGTTTGCTTTTTCTTAAGAATTGTTTTTCAGCCCTGGCTGGTGTGGCTCAGTGGATGGAGCGCGGGCTGCGAAGCACAGCATCGCAGGTTCGATTCCCAGTCAGGGCACATGCCTGGGTTGCAGGCCACGGCCCCCCAGCAACCGCACATGGGATATTTCTCTCTCTCTCTCTCCCCCCCTCTCTTCCCTCTCTAAAAATAAATAAATAAAATCTTAAAAAAAAGAAAAAAAGATTATGCCCTGGGTGGTATAGCTCAGTGGATTGAGTGCTGGGGGCTGCGAACCAAAGCGTCGCAGGTTCGATTCCCAGTCAGGGCACATGCCTGGGTTGCAGGCCATGACCCCCAGCAACCGCACATGGATGTTTCTCTGTCTCTCTCTCTCTCTCTCTTTCTCCCTCCCTTCCCTCTCTAAAAACAAATAAATAAAATCATTTTTAAAAGTTAAAAAAGGAAGAATTGTTTTCATTGTTTTGCACCCTGGCTGGTGTGGCTCAGCGGGCTGAACGCCGGCCTGCGAACCACAGGGTCGCGGGTTCCGAAACATCTAGTCTTCACCAGCCACCCCCTCCCCCCGGCTCCGCCGTTTCTGACACGGCCGCGCGAACACAGGGAGACACACATTCAGCGCAGACTCCCGCCACCACCCCGACCCCCAGCGACAAAGCCAGAGCCCCTGTGACTCCAAGGCCAGGCTGTGTCAGTGCATCGTCGTTGAACATAACATCGGCCGTGGCTCCCGTCAAACGCAGGCGCAGAGAGAAGGAAGTTTAGGAAGACAGTTTGGGAAGACTTCCACACGTGTGAGGAAGGGCGAGGAAGGACTCTTAGTCATCCCGAAAGAAGAAACCGCCGCGTGCTTGGTTTGCACCCAAGAGGCACCCCTGATTCTCCAGCTTCTAGACGAAGAAGCACTTTGGACCACGGATCGGCGGGCATTCCTTTGCAAGCTTGCTCTGTCTATGAGAAACTCAACATGAATGGACTTTTGCCAGACAGCTCTGAAAGGGAGAAAGGGCGTGATTACTGAGGACAGGCGAGGAAGAGAACCAGCCAGCAGCCCAGCGCCGGAGAGGAGAGGAGACACGTGGACCAGAGGCCCCAGGGGAGGCGGGCGGACTCTAGGTTTCGACACGGCGCGGCCGGAAATCGAGGTCACGCAGCAGACAGCACCCAGCAGGAGCCCCGGGCAAGCAAAGCACTGGACTGTCACCTCCAAGGCATCCTGAGGGCTGGGGTCCCCGGGGGCATCCGCGGGGGGCTCCGGGCTGAGTCCTGCAGGTGCGTGCGCCGGGCCGCCTCCCGCGTGGTCCGCCGGATGCTAGAAGCACAAGGGGACTCTCATTAGTCGGGGGTGGGCTTTGGAGAGTCTAAGCCAAAACAGCAGCCGGCTCTTCCTGGTGAGAGGAAGAGACAGTGAGTGAGGGGGTCCCACGGGTGGCGTCTCTGCCGCGCCTACGAGGGCTGAGATCCCGGAGCTCTCCTGACGCAGGAGGAGATGCTACGAGTCTGGATGAGCGGGACGGACAGGAACTTTCAGAGACAGATTCCGCTTGTCCCTACCACACGCCAACTACAGGGCATTTTCCTAAGACGGCCTGTCCGCCAGAGGAAAGAGGTCTCTCTCTCCTTGTGATCTTCCGCAGACAGCTGCCGACAGGTCACGTTACTGACAACGGTCTGCCTGCGTCCCACCCTCTGAGGACGCAGGTCAAGGAAGGCAGATTTAAACAAGGTTTTTGTTTCTGCTTTAAGATTGTATTGATTTATTTTTAGACGGAAGGGAAGGGAAAGACAAAGGGGGTAAGAAACAGCCATGGGTAGTTGTGTTTCATGCGCCCCCTACTGGGGGCCGTGGCCTGCAACCCGGGCATGTGCCCTGGCTGGGAATCGAACCTGCGGCCCTTTGGTTCACAGGCCGGTGCTCAGGCCGCGGAGCCATACCAGCCAGGGTGGAAGGCAGATTTAGAAAGACAAAAAGGGACATCGATCCTTGGGAAATGCCGGCATGAAACCTGGTGCCAGAGTCGCACTGATTTTTTGTCTAAGGAAGGGACTGGTAACTGCTCATTTTCTTTTCTAATTCTTCCCAAGAAGAATTAAGGGGAAGGGGAGGGCCCAACGGCCCGGGACACGTGACCAGGGTGCAGTGGACATGTGAGAAGAAAACCAGGTGGCCTCTGCAACCAGACAGCGAGGAGACTCATCCCCGTACCACGTTGCCCTGGCTGGGAAAACCGTGAAAAAAGTCACAGCTGTGACCGGTGTGGCTCAGGGCACTGAGCACGGGCTGTGAACCAAAGGGCCACCGGTTCGATTCCCAGTCAGGGCCACATGCCTGGGTTGTGGGCCAGGTCCCCAGTAGGGGGCGCTGGAGAGGCAAGCACATGGTGACGTTTCTTTCCCTCTCTTTCTCCTTCCCTTCCCCTCTCTCTAAAAATGAAAAACCAATTTAGAAAGAAAGAAAGAAAGAGAAAAAGAGAGAAAGAAAGAAAGAAAGAAAGATAGAAAAAGAAAGAAAGAAAGAAAAAGAAAGGAAGGAAGGAAGGAAGAGAGAGAGAAACAAAGAAAGAAAGAGAGAGAGAGAGAGAGAGAGAGAGAGAGAGAGAGAGAGAAAGAAAGAGAGAAAGAAAGAAAGAAAGAAAGAAAGAAAGAAAGAGAAAGAAAAGAAAAGTCACGGGGTAAAGATGACAACCATGGGGGGTTTTCCTTCACAGCCCGTGGACACACACAGGCTGAGATCTGCCCCCCCCCCAGAGAGGCGCCCGTAAGTGTTGAAAGCAGGGGTACCCAGCTGCCCGGGGTCTGTGTGACATCTGCGGGTCGGGGGCAAGGAGCTGAGACCGGGTCGGCCGTCACTGCCACGGAAGCCTCAATGTCGGACCCCCCTATCACCTGTTGTAAAAAAAAAATAATAATAACAAAAGCACGTTAGCCAACCCTGTATGCAAAGAGGCGCAGCCTCCCCGAAGACACCCCACTCTTTCCTCCTCCTGCGGGAGGAAAATCGGGGTGGACACGGACGATGGGCAGGCCAGACTGCCGGGGTCACAGCGCCTGTGCCGGCTCCCGCGTTCGGGTCGCACGCGGGACACCACCGCTTCCCCGTGTCCTGGCGGCGGCGGCGGCGACAGGGCGCAGGGGACGAGTTATCACCCACGGCCCCGACGGCACACACCCACCCCCTCGCCGAAAGCACAGGGGGGACCCTGCGGCGGCCGTTTGCCCTGGAAGCATGAGGAGAAGAGGAAAATGTGGGCAGCAGACACGCTTTAAGTGCGGGCGCATCTGACGGGCAGGGCATCGCAGCGATGTCGACCTTGCCTGCTTTGTGTCGGCGTCGGAGGGTGCCCTTGTGGCTGATGGATTCAGGGTGTGGCTTCCCTCGAAGCGGCCTTTGAAGGGATCCAGAGAAGTGTGTGTGTGTGTGTGTGTGTGTGTGACAGACCAGGCCAAGGAGCAAAAACGTCAACACCTATCCGAGGCAGGTAAAGGATAGACAGCGTCCAGCCGTCTGTTGCACTATTTTCCCACCGTCTCGTCGGGCAGTTTTCCAAACAGAAAGGTATGAAAAGGGGAAAAAAAGTTTCACCGCCGTGGGGGGCAGACTCAGCCCACCCGGGGTGAGTGTGGGCAGCTCCGGCAGGCAGCCCCTCTGTAGGACGAGGGGACTTTTGCAGACTGCCCTAGTTGTTATCTTCAGGGAATCAGGGGGTCCCCAGTGATTCGTCCCCGTACGTAGTGGCCATAGGTTCACTGAGGTATAATCTGCACGCTGTAAGTTGGAACACAGCTGAACTGCACCATTCAGCAAATTGTGACATGCCCAAGGAGTAAATATCTGTTTGTCCCCTAACTCTATACTGTGACCCTCTTTCCTCCACCATCCCCCCCAAAAAAAAAGCACTCATCGGTCTGTCACTGAAGGTGACGTTGCATTTCCTATAATTTTACAGGCACGGAGTCCTACCAGATGTACTGTCTGTTGCTCAGCGCCATGGACTCAGTTGGCAGAGCGGGCAAAGTCCGTGAGCCGTCTCGGTCACGCAGATTAAACCCACACACACAGGGAGACGTCCCCCACGCTCCCTGGGTCACGCACGCCCTCTGAGAAAACCCTCCGCACGATCTGCTCACGTTTCATTATTAACTGCCTATTGTTAAGGCGACGCGTGGACACGCACGGACCCAGCAACCCCGCCGTGGGGACCCGCCCTGCAGAAATAGCCTGCACAGGGCAAGGACATGCCCGCAAGGTGGCCCCTGGTGGAGATGTCGGGGTCGGCCAGCACCCCAGAGCGTCCACCAACGGAAGCACCCGTCCACAAATGGTGCCTGTGCGCGATTCGATGACGCGTGGCCCGAGAGAGAGAACGCACAAACGGCCGGTTCACTCGGCAACGGGGAGGCACGTCGCCAATACGTCCGTTGAAAGGGACCAGGCTGGCCCTGGCCGGTGTGGCTCCGTGGATGGAGCGCCGGCCTCGGATCGTAAGGGGTCGCCAGTTCGATTCCCAGGCAGGGCACGGGCCTGGGTTGCGGGCCACGGCCCCCAGCAGGGGGCGCGCGAGAGGCAACCACCCATGGACGTTTCTCTCCCTCCCTTCCTCCCTCCCTTCCCCTCTGTCTAAAAATAAATATGAAGAAGAAGAGAAAGGAAACAGACCACACTCACAACTGTCCGCTGAAGGATTTCGTTTGTGGGGAGTAGGGGTGCACCCTCGTCCGTGATACCGGTGTCCGGCCCGGTTTTCCCAGAACTGGCGGGATCCCGTAAGGTACCAGCGAATAGATGCTGATTGCTTTAGGGGCCTCCTCCGTCCGCAAGACTAGAGAGTCAGTGGGCGTGGCCGGAAGGCTCCGCGGCTGCAAGTCCTTGCACAACAGGACAGGCCAGACCACCCCCCGCGGCACCGCACCCTGCACCCACAGATAACATCGCGGCAGGCTGCAGCCTGTTCAGACCCAGCCGCAACGCCCTGCCCCACAACTGCCCCCACCGCCTCGACGAAGCTCCGCGCCCCCCAGCCCTCAGGGCCGGTGCATCTGGGCGCCCCCAGCCCCTCCCCCCCCTCGCAGGGAGAACCCACACTTTCCCCTCTGCCCCTTCTCCTCCTGGGGAACCTTCCCCAGCCCACGTGCCGACCACTCGGACACCAGCCCAGCTCCCCACAGCCGTTCCGGGTGCCTGCGGTGGGGCGAGGGGTCCTCTGGGTGACTCCCTGGGCCTGCCCGCATTCTGGCAATTTCGGTTCCCTCTGAAAATCATTAACAGGGATGCTTCTTACGGCTGCCCCCTTTCCTCGCACATGGAATTCTCCAACAAGAAGCTTTATTAAAAATAAGATGGACCTGGCTGGCGTGGCTCAGTGGATTGAGCGCGGGCTGGGAACCAAAGCGTCGCAGGTTCGATTCCCAGTCAGGGCACATGCCTGGGTTGCAGGCCACGGCCCTCCCAGCAACTGCACATGGATGTTTCCACATTGATGTTTCTCTCTCTCTCTCTCTCTCTCCCCCTCACTTCCCTCTATAAACAATAAATAAATAAAATCTTTGGGAAAAAAATGAACCACTTAACCACCCCCCCAACCCTGGGTTAAAAAAAATTTTTTCCCCCAGGAGGCGGCAGCGAGAGCCGTAATGCAACACGTGGCCAGTAGGGGGCAGCAGCGCCGCACCGTGAATTCCCAAGACGCCCCGGAGCCGAAGTAAAAGCGTGAATGTGTAGCAGACACTGTAACAGCGTCTGGACTTCGTCGCTTTCACAGGCTCCTCGTGAAACCTTCGCGGGTGAAGCAGGCGGTGTTCACGTAGTTTTTTGTTCATATTTTGGGTTTTTTTTTTCATGCAGGTTTTGAGTGTCTCTGCCACGCCTGCACACGCGCGGGGGCTCTCGGCCGGAGTCTCCGTGTCCTGCTCTGCAAGCGGGGGCGTCACAGCCCGCCTTTCCCTACCCCAGGTCCCCGGTAGGGGGCGCGCCAGACGCAACCGCCCGTGGACGTTTCCCTCCCTCTCTTCCTCCCTCCCTCCCTTCCTCTCCAACGAACAATAAATATGCAAAACGAGAGAAAAGAAATAGGCCACACTCACAACTGCCCGCTGCAGGATTTCGTTTGTGGAGTGTAGAGGTGCACCCTCCTAAGGGATACCAGGGAATAGGACACCAGCCCCCTTTTTGGGCCCGGTTTCCCACAACTGGCTGGATCCCATAATGTCTGGGTTCCGTGGGGTGGGGGGGGCGGGGAGCAGGGTCCGTATCCTCCCCGTTGACTGTGATTGGTTGTGAGTACTCTGTCCCCTCCCCTCCCCACCCCACCCCATCCCCCCAGCACCCTCAGGGGCCAGACACCCACCTTCCCCCCCCCACCCACGGGGACCCCCTTCCCCAATCCCTCCAGCGGTCACCGAACATTTCACGTCAAGACAAGACCGAGCCGGCTTGCTTTTCAGGACGAAAAGGGGCAGGAACGGACACCTGGGAGGCTCAGGCTGGCCTGCGAGGGGGGCCCTGACACACTCAGAGACCACCCTCCCCGCCCATGGGAGGGTCCGAAATGGAAGGTTAGGAGGTCAACGCCGGCCGCCACGACGGCGGGCAGGCACTGGCCTTTAGGGCAGAATCTTCCCTGACAAACATTTGTCCGTCGTTAGCGTGACTGGGTCTGTGTCTTGCCTTTTTGCATCTGTGATGACAACACCCCTTTGGGACGACAGGTAATGCATGTCCCTTTCCCCCACACGGCGGGGCAGCACAAGCCGAGACCACGGACCCCCTCACTGTTGTTGGTTGTCGTGTTAGTTTTCTACCGTTAACTACCCCGGGCCCACCTGCGTGGGTAAGACGAGTGTCTATCATTTTACCTCTCGTCCAATCCCAGAGGTTTCCTGCTTTGCTTCCTCCCGCCTCCCTGACGGACCCCCCATGGGTTTCTCGGAACCCCCTTACGCCTCCTCCCCGGGTGTAACGTATAAAATACGGTGCAAAACTGTCATGTTCTGGAGCATTTTCTCACTCCATGCAGGTTTCTGGCTTCCCAGCCACGGGCGTCCGATGGGCTCCGGTAAACTCGCAAACATTCCTCAGAGACGTCTGGACGTTTCTTTTTCTTTTTTCTTTCTTTTTTTTTTATCCATGTGCAGTTGCTGGGGGCCGTGGCCTGCAACCCAGGCATATGCCCTGACGGGGAATCGAACCTGCGACACTTTGGTTCGCAGCCCGCACTCCATCCACTGAGCTATGCCAGCCAGGGCTTGGAAGTTTCTTAAAGGGACCCTTTTCTGCCTTCTGATTTCCGCCGAGGGGCTCAGGCCTGCGAGACCTGCTCTCCCCGGAGCATGGAGCACTCGTCGGAGTCTTGTCTCGTACTGCAGACGGTTTTCTGAGGGGCCGCGAGTGAGGACTCCGGTGGCCTGCTGCGCAGGGGCTGCGTCCCCTTCCGTGTGCCCCTGGCCATGCTGGTTTTTCTGCGTGTTCCTGCGGGCGCGGCTGCCCATGGGGGAAGAGAGGGCAGCTCCATACATAACACCGCATTCCTCACATTCCTGCCGCGGGGTGGGGGTGGGGGGGTGCTGGCCCTATATTTAACTCCCAGCCGGCATTCCTGGGGCCAGGCCCACCCAGGGGGCCGGGCCCGGGCGGTGGAGAGAAGACATGAAAAACTTGAAGGAAAAAAAAAAAAGCGCATTTCCTACCACCTCCGTCTTCTTCCCTGTGCAAACCGGAGGGTCCTTTCCAACGGTGCAGGTTGGGGGGGGGCTGACACCACCACTCACAACGGATTCCTGTGCAAAGTGGATTCCATAGAATTGTCCGATAAAACCGGGTGCCTTCCACAGAGCCAATCGCGACAGTGTCAACACCGGCTGTTCGCAGGCAGCGAGGAACAGAGCTGGGAAAAGTGTGTGAAACACGGAGGCACAGAGGACTTCCCTTCCACACACCCCCAGACACCCCCCCCCCACACACACACCCCCCACCACTGTGAGTGAGTTCCCGACAGTGTCAGTAAGAATCTCAGGGACTTCGCCCGTGAGGATGTATCACGAGAAACCCGTCAACACGGCACACGCACCCCAATGTGCATGCTCAGAGATGGGCATGGAGAGCCAGCCGCCTCACGCACGGGAGGCTGTGCTCAGGTGTGCAAGTCGGGCGGGGGCGCCTCTCCTGGTCCCCGGACGGAAAGCTCCAGCCTCGGCCGGGGAAACGACAGGCGGGAGGAGGTGAACCTGCAGGTGTCCTGCTCCAGGTGGGGCTCTGGGCCAGGCCTTCCCTCACGCAGGGTCCCGTGCCCTGGCCCTGGCTGAGCTGCCAGGAGCCCTAAGCGCACCCCACTCTGAACTGCAAAGTTTCGGGGCTCCCCCGAGTATTGAGGTCAGAAGCAACACCTGTCCTCAGGTGCGTGTATGTATGAGTTTCCTGCAACAAGGGGCCACACAGCAGGGGCCTGAGAGCTGGCCTGAGACCAGCTCCGCAGGTGAGAAGCCCCTCGCGGGTCTCCCCGGGGTCACGTCCAGGTGTCGGCAGCACTGGGTTGCTTCCGGAGGCTCCCGCAGGGGACCGGGCACCTCACCTGTTCCAGCTTCCAGAGAGCATGGCGCCACCCTCAGCTTCCCTGGTCCCACCCCCTTCCTCCGCCCTCACATCCCCCTGTTCCCAGGTGCCCTGGGATGATACTGACCCCCTTCCTCCCCCTCTGCCCGGGCCATCCGGGACCACCTCCCCAGGCCCCTGACCCTTTGCGTCTTGCAGCTGTAGATTTCGGTGACAGGTGACCTGCGATGTGCTACACCTGCCTTTCAGGTGTGCACGGCAGAGACCTGAGGCCTCTGTCCGCCCCTGCGAGCGATGCACCCACCCAGGGCACTGCCGGGTCCCTGTCCCCACGCAGGGGAGTGCCTTTGGGGTGGCGGATCGGGGCGCAGACCCCTTGGGGCCCCCACTGTGGGGTCCACCACCACCTGCACCCGCCCAGGGACCTGCGGAGATGCCGGACCGCGTGCGGCAGAGCGGGCTGGAGATGGGGTGCCCCCCGGCCCGGCCCCTCCCAGGACCCCGGAGGGGGGGTCCCTGCTCTGTCCCCGCGGGGACCCCATGTCGGACGGCCCACCACCACACCCGCATGGGTGGCGTGCAGGTACTCACGAGTTCCGAACGGCTTTTTAAAGGGGAGGGTGGGGCCTCTTTCACAACTGGTGTCAGCTCCACAGGGTCCTCAGGGGGCCAAGGCTGGTGGGCCCCTGCCACGGAGTCCGCCCACGGCCCTTGGGCGGGGGGAGCTGCCTTGGCACAGGGCACCTCAGTGCCGCCGACTCCGGCCTGCAGCGAAAATGGGACACGCTCAGGAAGTTGCCCTGAGCTGGTTTCAACGCTCGGGCTGCCGACACCCACCCATTCTCCGCGTGGCCCACGAGCCCCAACCCTGCCACCTGTATTTGCTCGACGTAAGTTCCCCCCGCCCCAGTGAATGCCGTGCCCCTGGAAGGCACCCCCAGCACCTCCACGTGACCCACACCCGTGCTGAGCTGGCCGAGCCCACAGCCGGGAGCTCGGGAATCAAGAGCGTGAGATGCCACAGCCCCCGGCCGACCACACGGCTGAAGGACTCCTGGTGATGAGAGCGCTCGCCGAGTCGCCCGTGTGGAAGCACACAGGTGGCAGGTGGCCTCTGACGAAGCCGCTGCCTCCTAGGTGAGAAGGACCCCCCATGCACCCCCCACACACACCTGTGGGCGGAGCTAGACTCTACCTCGGCCCGCAGTGCCCAGCCGAAAACACCGACACAAGTACGTTCCTATCCGCCCGAGTTGAAAAATGAGGGAAAGGGTCAGCTCCCAAGCCCGATATTTATTTTCTGATACTTGTGTTAAAGAAGCAAATTTACAATCAAACAAACCCCACTCTCCCGGGGAAGTCTACTGGTTAAAAACTCATCACACAATATATTCCGGAGACCGAATCTCAAAAGGCCTTTGGCCGGGCACATGACTTCACATCCAATCCACGGGACACACTTCATGATCTGGAGCATGAAAGGTTGTCATTACATATATATTTTTTTAAAGATTTTTTAAAGATGTTATTTATTTATTTTTTTAGAGAGGGAAGGTGGGGAGAAAGAGAGGGAGAAACATCCATGTGCAGTTGCTGGGGGCCATGGCCTGCAACCCAGGCATGTGCCCCGACTGGGAATCGAACCTGTGATGCTTTGGTTGGCAGCCCGCGCTCCATCCACTGAGCTACGGCAGCCAGGGCTTGTATATATATTTTTTACCAGCAACTAGCTGCCAGCGATTTTTTAAAATCCTCTCCACGCGCTCCCTCCGATTGCCACGTGAGTGAGAGACAGAGGGAGGTGTCTCCTCGCACGAAAAGGTCATCAGTCATCTGCAGGCACTCATGAGACAGGCTCTCTCCTTGATGAAGCAGCTAATTTACATAATTCATTTTCCCTGCATTATTTATGGGTCGGTCCTGGACTAGGGCAGCAGCAGCCTTTCTGCTCGTCAGAGTCCCTGTTCGGAGTCCCCGAAAGGTCACCTTTGTCCTGATGACCTTTCCGCCCGAAACAGACTCTGGGGAGAGGCAAGGGACCCCTTTGGGGGCCACAGACGAGGGGTCCATTGTGGAGAGCTTCTCTCCGCTCTCGACTCTTGCTTTATTTTCCAAAATATGTCGTTTAATTTTATTTTTTTCCCTCACCCAAGGATGCACTTATCGTTTTAAGACAAAGGGGAGGGGAGGCAGAGAGGGAAGGAGAAAAAAATATGGATCTGTCGCCTCCTGCGTGCGTCCAGACTGGGGATCGAACCCGCGACCTTTTGGTGTCCGGGACAATGCTCCAACCTATGGAGCCACACCGGCCAGGGCTCAATTTTGTTTTAATAAAATTAAAGGACCTCTGGCTGGCGTAGCTCAGTGGATGGAGCGCGGGCTGCGAACCAAAGTGTCGCAGGTTCGATTCCCAGTCAGGGCACATGCCTGGGTTGCAGGCCATGGCCCCCAGCAACCGCACATTGATGTTTCTCTCTCTCTCTCTCTTTCTCCCTCCCTTCCCTCTCTAGAAATAAAGAAATAAAATCTTTAAAAAAATAATTAAAAAAAAATTAAAGGACAGTCGGCATACAACGTGAGATTACCTTTAGGCGTGCCACAGAGTGCTTCAACACTGCGGCACCTTACACTGTAACCATCCTCTGTCCCCCCCCGTGCAAAATGATGACAATATTCGCAGCGGCCACAGGCCAAGGCGCGAGCCGCCGCCCTTACCGTGTGTGCGGCCGGCGCGTGGCCCTCGGCGTCCCGGACGCGCCCGTACAGAGGCAGCACGCCGCGGTGGAAGATGTCCCACCAGAGGCTGAGGAAGGACAGCTGGTGCGGGGGGGCCAGCCCGGGCCCCTCCTGCGACACGGAGCCGGTCTGCGGGTTGTACTTGCAGTGCCAGGGCTTGGCCGCCCCCAGGAAGTGCACCACCTTGGCGCCGGAGCCGAACCTGCGGGGCAGAGGACACCGCGGAGGTTCTCCGACGGCGGCCGGGCGGACACACGCGTGACGAGGCGTGTCCAGGGCGTGTCTTACGGCTTTACCGACACGGTGAGATCACCTCAGCTTTCCCACACAGTTGTTTAAGCGAAAACTTCAAGGGATTGCTTAAAGATGATAGTGTGGGGGTATGGCTTTATTATTACTATTATTATTATTATTTTTAATTTTTAAAACATGATCTATGCGGGCGGCATTGCAGTTTGAGAATCCCGGGAATGAAACGTCACCATAACCCACGGGGAACAGCCCCCCAAACTGGGAACGATCAATGAAGGGTTTGCTAAAGACTGACGCCGTAGGAGGCGAGGTCATCACCATCTTGTTACAACCACAGGGACACAGTCCAGGGCGGGTTTTGCGGCACAGGAGGTGACCTGCCCCACCCCCCCCCCGCCCCCCAAAAGGCTGGCTTCTCAGACAAGGTGAAGAGTTTTTCCCGGTCAACCTTTTCGGTGTTTTCCGTTATCGCCCACAGCCCACACCCAGGGACGTTTTTGTTTATTTATTTTTCCTTCGGTTAGTTATTTTTTATGGGGTTTTTTTTTCATTCCATTGCCTCCAGCTCTTCCCCTGTGACAGGCGTGAGCTTGCTCTCCGTGTCTGCATCTGTTTCTGCTTTTTAGTGTGTTTGTTTGTTTCTTTTTTGAGATCCCGCATACAAGTGGGATCATACGCTATTTGTCTTTCTCTCTCTGACTCATTTCACAATACCCTCCAGGTCCAACCACGTTGGGACAAAGGGTAAGACTTCCTCCCTTTTCATGGCTCAGTAATATTCCACTGGGTGTATACACTGCATCTTCCTTATCCACTTGTCTTATGGGTGGACAGCCAGGTAGCTTTCGTATCTTAGCTACTTTAAGTAATAGGGTAATGAGCACAGGGGTGCACACATGTTTTCAAAATAGTGTTTTTGTTTTCGGCAGAGAAGCATGCAGGAGTGGGAAGGCTAGGTTGTATGGCGGCCCTACTTTTACATGTCTGAGGGGCCTCCATGTGGTTTCCCACCGTGGCTGCCCCAGGCTGCATTCCCACCCCAGGCCCCGCCCCTCCCCGGACACCTGAATAGACATTTCCCCCCTCCCGCCCCGGTAATTGCCTTCTGATGAAATGGCAACACTGCGGTAGCTCTGCATCCATGTGCATCCCACACGGGCTTTGTACGTTAGAAAGGATTCGATGTTTTCACGCCCAAAGCACCGGTGCCTGCCTCCTGGTGGGGACTATGGCTCTTGTGACAGATACATGCTTGAGACTTATTTATTCCCTTTCTAGGTTCTTCTCAGATGCTCCATGTCCCTTTAGAACCGGTGGGGCGGGGGGGTGGGGGGGGGACCTGCAGCAGCAGCCGAGGGCACCCGCTTTGGCCCCAGGGCCGGCTGGCATTCTGAAAAGTCACTGAGGACCGACAGCGTCGTCCTGGAGGAGTCTCTCCAGACACATTTCACCGCGCCAGAAAGGGGAACTAGACATTGCAGAGTGTCTTTTGCAATGCGTTAAAAAAAAAAAACAAAAAAAACCAGTGCCTAATATGGCAACACCAATGTATTCAAGTTATCCCATAACATCGCTGCCCACTACTAATTACAGGCATTAAAATTATTTTGGAAATATCTGTTCCCCTCCCTCCAGAAAAAAAAAATTGTCAAAAGGTGGCACTGATCATTGTAAGCTGTTTCCTTCTGTGTCCCCCATTCCATGCATACACGGCTCCATCACATCCTACAGTCCCTGGGAAGTGCCGCTGTCGGCTGATGAAAAAAAGTGAGAGTGGAAAAACGAAGCGAAACACCACTGTGGAATTCGTTTTTTCAACCTGTCCCATGCAGGCGCGCGCGGGGGCAGCGCGCGGAACCCCCCAGGGGTTCCCTGGGCAACACTTTGGGAACCGCCCTCGCAGCAAGGGGCGGGGCCTCGGGGGGACTCACTGTTGGAACGCGGGGCTGTAGGTGTACGCCGCGTTGCTGCTGAGGTTATAGACGAACGGCAGGTGCTTGCGGATGTCCGCCGTCGGCCAGCTGCCGAAGAAACTGTTCAGCAAGCCCTGGTCGGCCCCTGCCGGACACCCGAAGTCGTGTTAGCGGCGCGGGACTCGGGATGGCCGCGCGCGCGCGCGCCGCGCGGGGCGGGGCGGAGCGGGGCTGAAGGGCGTTCAAGGTCGGCGCCTCCCAGGCTGCGCTCTGCCCCAGGCTGGAACGTGCCCCAGGCTGGAACCTCCGTGGTTCTCCAGGGAGGATTCGGGTCCGCGGCATTCATTTTTTATGAGTTACCACTTAGTGCATGCCATGAATAATTGACCATTTACGGTAAAACTAGGCATTACTCTGAATATCCATCCCATGCACCGTGGTGCCAGGACTTAATACCAGTCACACGCTGAAAAAAATAATACCATGAGCTCATACCGTTAATAGCAAACCATTATTTTAAAAATGCACATTGTCTCCAAAATTCTCCACTGATCGGCCAGAACACTAATAATAAAATTGCTTGCCCTGGCTGGCGTAGCTCAGTGGATTGAGCACGGGCCTGTGAACCAAAGGGTCACGGGTTCGATTCCCAGTCAGGGCATATGCCTGGGTTGCAGGCCAGGCCTCCAGCAGGGGGCGTGCAAGAGGCAACCACACATGGATGTTTCTCTCCCTGTCTCTCTCTCTCCCTGCCCCTCTCTCTACAACTTTATAAATAAAATCTTAAAAAGAAATGCCAACTGTCTTCAAAATCCTCCACCCCACCCACAACGAATTCCACCTTACAGTGACCATGCTTTTTCCACCCTGTTCATGAACTCCTCCTTAGCGAGAGATGATCCATGTCCAGTATTTGTTTTTACAGGACCAAAACTCTAGCCATTTTGCCGTCGGTTAATGCCCATTCAGCCAAACCGTGGGCTTCTGGTCGGGTCAGCTGAATTCTTCCCTTTCATTCCGTAGCAAAGGCTGGCCACCTAAAGTCTGCACCGGCTTTGATAAATAAAGTTTTATTGAGACCCAGCCACGCTCATCTGGGGAAGCCTCGTCAGTGGCTACTTCCCCTGTGCAAGGGTGGAGTTGAATATTTCCCACAGATGTCGCCACAATGTGGGTCACCTGGCCCCTGTAGATGGAGAAAGGTGTGCCGACCTGCTCTGTGCGATCAGGATTGGGGGCCAGTCCTGATACTGGTACAAGATATTCCCAGGGGACTTTTGCTGCATATTGGCTGACTCTATCGCTTCGTTTCTTCCTGTCACCCTGCTGGCTGTTTCCTTCCATCCAGGTCTTTAACTCATGTCCCCTTGTCATTCGGAGACCCGGGAGGGCGGGGAGGGGGCTGGGGGGGGACTGGGGGGCGGGGTTCACGCACCGTCAAAGCTGCCGTGTTCCGTGGCGTGCCTCAGCAGCTGCCGGTGGGTGTCCAGGGACGGCTGGAAGACGAAGACCCCGCTGTTGAAGCAGTCCGGCCAGCCGGGGTCGGGGGCCGCCGACAGCTCCCCCCTCTCGAAGAGCTCGTCCACGTTGCACAGCACCTGGCGGAACCGAAGGTGGGGACCTGCAGCCAGGCACCTGGTTCCCAGGTCACACAGGTGCAGGAGAGGCTGGCGGACGGGCCAGGCGGCGTTGGGTGATGGGAAAAAAAAAAACCCTGTGCCCGATTTGTGTCAGTAGCTTTTTTCTCTCAACCCTGTCCAGTCCTGTGTGCCTAACATTTTGGCCGCTGAGGGACGGAGTACCTGGCAGTGGTCACACAGCACTGGAAACTCCCTGTCATGTAGTGACATTGTGCACACGGCAGAGTCATACAATGTAACATGCCGCACAACCTATGACATACGTGTTGGGGATGACGCTGTGTTCACCAACCCAGCACCAGGGGGATAAAAAAACAAAACCCCAAAAACAAAAACCCGGCGGGACATAAGTATATAAGTGCCTAACACTTGATCCATGCAACAATGTTTACTGGTTTCCGTGTTTACTGTGCTACATTCTGATTGTTAGTTTAAAGGACATTGTTTCTGCTTCTATAAAAACGAATTTGCTGGGAAATAGTGTGCCCTGTCACGCTGGCAGCAGCCTCACACACGGCACACTGACTGTGTCCACCTCCAAACCGTGTAAGGACGCAGACTTCGGAGCGCGTCCCGGCCACGAAGGGCTGGAGAGGCCTGCGGGACTCGGACGGCTCCTGTTTATCTCAAGCAACGGGAGCCCCAACGTGTGTAAAAACAAATTATTTTCTCGGGCTTCCGCATGGCGTGCACGGCACTTCACTGCGCGGCCTCTCACCGAGCAAAGAAAACGGCACAGACTCAGCAACGCAGAGGCGTGTGCGTGAATATAACGCAATCCACCGCGTTTGGGAGCTTGGCGACCTCATGGTGGTCCCGTAAAGCACCTCTCCACAATCATTACTCTGATTGTGCCTTGCTCTCATTTCCCTTTGGGTCTCTGTGTGTGTGTGTGTGTGTGCGCAAAAAAGCTACTTCTGTCTGTGCAAAACCGCCCCAAGAGTGGGCACGCCACGCGCCAACTTCCGTTAGCATTGCGCCTTGGCAAGGGGTGTTTTGGAGAGCGCCCTCCCCGCAATGCCACCGCGCAGGTGCAGTCCCCGAAATGACCGCTGGGGGCGCCAGAGCGCAAGAGTCCAGGCGTTTTCCCGTCCAATCAGGGAGACAACGCAAGGTGGATTTTTAATGGGTTTTTTTTTTTTTGGAATTATTCTGGTTTGCGCAAGTGGAATGATGTCATTGTAAACGGCTCCAGGGGAAGGAGACGAGATGGCACTCCAGCGCAGGTGGGGATGCGGTGCTGGGCGCGGGCAGAACAAAGGAACGCCCGTGCTGCGGACAGGGGCCTGTGGCCGTCGGGGCGCACGGGCGCCCCGCCCCCCACCCCGCGAGTGGCGCTCCTCACCAGCGTGTCCGCGTCCAGGAACACGCACTTGCTGTAGTGCGTCAGCGTCCAGCAGTGCAGCTTGGTGAGGGTGACCCCGAGCTCGGGCCGCCTCAGGAAAGCCAGGTGCACGTAGTCGGCGCTGTCTATCAGGTCCACGGTGACCACCTCGTCGAACACCTCGGACAGGACGAGCCTGGGGAAGACATTGGTGGGATAGCAGGAGGGCGGGCCGGCCTCGAACCCGGGATCGGTGCCTGCCTTCGGCGGGACGCGCCGGCTGCGGCTCACGGCCAGGGAACAGGAGTCTGGGTCCCTCCCTCCACATTCTCTGCAGCCTTACAGATCCTGGCTTTCTTTGTATTTTTTTTTTAATCCTCACCCAAGGAGACGCTCACTCATTTCAGAAAGAGAGACAGGGAGAGAGAGAGAGAGAGAAGCATGGATGTGAGAAGCATCCACCCGCTGCCTCCCGCGTGCCTCTCGACTGGGGATCGAACCTGCCCTCACCGGGGATCGAACTTCTCTCTCTTGGTGCCCAGGACAGGCTCCAACCCACCGAGCCACCAGCCCAGGGCCTGGCTTTGTTTGTCTTCCATGCATGCCTTAGAGCTTCGCACACTTTTTCCGCTCATGCTCGAAAAGGATGCAGACTCAGACAACCTGACAAGACTGCTCAGAAATGACTTAAGAGAGACCGAGTCAGGTGGGCGCTTAGGAAGGCACCTGTGTTTGCAAAGTGGGTGGCAGTGAGCAGGGAAGGTTCAGCAGGTAGCAACCCACCGACGTTTGTGGCCATGTCTACCGGGGTTTGCTTTCCGTGTTGAGAACACAGGTTGTTCGTTGCGTACAAGTTGGAGAGGGAAATGGTGAAACACCCGTTACCCTCTATCCGAATGAAATGTGCCTGTCTTCTATGTACTGGTTTTTGCTTGCATATTATTTCAACACAGCCTACGAGATCTTGTGAGGATAAAAAAAAAAACAAAGGAAGAGGGAGGAAAAGGCTAACAGCACATGAAAAGGAAATAAGGAGCCAGACAGGAGAAGCTCCCAGTGGCCACAGCTGAAAGAATTGGACCAACAACATCCATAAGAAACCCGAAAGGTAAAATGCATATTCACGGGCATGGACCGATATCAAAATGAAATGAATACATAAATGGGCACCAAGGGTAGCTATTCTTCACAGAAAAATCCCAAGTAATAAATGTGGAAGGAAGGAGGGAAACAGAAAATTACCATTACTGCGGAAAACTGCACAGGAACAATTTTGGGGGGTCAAGATTCTGCTACAGGCACTAAAAACCCAACTGGTAAAGATTTTGAGGAGAAACAGCATGTTTAAAAGGGGATTGTAATCTGTCTCCCTTGATTAGAATCGTGGATACGTGTGAATTAAGTCCTACCAGTTTATTTACTTTTTCCTTTTAAAATGTATGATGCTTTTTTGCCCTGGCTGGTGTGGCTCAGTGGATTGAGCACCCGGTTCAATTCCCAGTCAGGGCACGTGCCTGGGTGGCAAGCCAGGTCCCCAGTAGGGGGCGCACAAGAGGCAACCACACATGGATGTTTCTCTCCCTCTCTTTCTCCCTCCCTTCCCCTCTCTCTAAAAATAAACAAATAAAATCTTACAAAAAAATTGATCATACTTTCTTCTTCTCTGTAATCCTTCCCCACCTTTCACTGCAAGACTTGTATTTTTATTTCTTCCTTTCCATGCATTTTATGCCTTGAAAGTTGTCAGTTACACCCTTCAGTGGCTCCTTCAGAGCTCCCCCAAATCTCCTGGACCGTTCCGGCCGGGAAACCCTGCCACTTCCGAGTAGGGTGCTGGCCACCCGCCCTCGCCTCCTCCGCCACTCAGTGGGGGGAGCAAAATGTACATACTCCTACCCGCCCCATGGCCCCAGGGGGCATCAAAGCCTCCCCACAGGTGCTACTCTCAGTTGTAGCACATACCTGGAGGGAGTTCCCTCCCTGAATAAGAGTTGAGGGTCCTCTAAGAGAGTCTTGATATCTATCGACCATATCTGTCCATCATGCGTGCCTCCATCCAGCATCCATCCATCTATCCCTTCCCTGCCCGTGGTCCAGGACGATGGACAACGCCTAGGCGACCTTCCTCCTGCCAGAGCCGCCCACTGGGCACAGGCGTGTCCCCAGGTGTGCTTACCTGAGCAGCCTGGACACCTGAGGCGTGACCAACACCACCAGCTTCCGCGTGGCCCTGTGGTTCCTCAGGGACTGGCCGAGGACCAGCGCCCCCTGGCAGTAGACGTCGTTGGTGGCCAGCGTGACGAACGCCTGGTCGGACACTGTGGGCACAGAGGGACGAACAGCGGTCACTCTCCTGTGACATCTCGTGGGACGGCGCCGGCGACGGGAGCACCCCTTGCTCTCCTAAGCCTCACGACGCACACAGCGTGGCCGGTCGACATTCTAAAACGTTTGCCAGCAACAGTTCACATGTGTGCTTTCATGTACACACACACACACACACACACACACACACACACACACAGAGGAAATTCCAAGGAACCCTAGACGTGAAGATAAGCCACCCAGAGCACAATGCACATTTCCTAGCTCCGGCCAAGGAGCCCGGTGGCTTGGAGTGTCGTCTGGATACCCCGAGGCTGGGGGTTCGATCCCTGATCGGGGCACAGGGAACGATCAACCAGCAAATGCGTACATGGGCCAATCCTGCACGAGTCAGCAAAACAACAGACTGATCTCTCTCTCTCTCTTCCTCTCTCTCGAATCAGTATATAAAAATAAACAAACTAAGTTTCCTGGTGCTAAGAAGCTAAGAGGCTGTGGGTGCACAAGGCTACAGCCTTTTCTTTCCTTCTGCGCGGAAGTCTCCAAAGTTCACCTCACGTATTGGAACCGTCCAAGGAATCAAAGCAGAAGAGGCAGCAACAATCGGATTATCTGCTTTCCAATGAAGATGCCCCACCCCCACACCCCCACACCCCCCACCACCCGCCCAACTCAGAAAGAATGCTGCTCAGGGGCGGTTCCATCCTGCACAAACCGGTGCTTGCAAAGGCCGCAGCTCCAGGGTCTAGGAGGCCGAGGCGAGGGGAGGGAGGAAAACATATCATTTCATTCAACCTCACGTTCTCCGTGTCCCGTCTCCCCAGGAGGGGCAGGCAGGCCAACGGCACGAGAAGCAGTCTACGGCAGCATGCTAAGTCCGAGTGCACACTCAGGGCGCTAGCCAGTGCAGGGACTCTCAAACTCCAGATTCTGGGCCCCCGGGAGCTGGTTGCCGGGACAGAGGTGACGGCGGGGAGAGAGATCTGTGGCTGGCGCAAGCGGCCGGGCGGCCGGTGGAAATTACAATGCGCCGCGGGCAGCGCTTGCCGGGGCACACAGAACTCCGTTCCTGAAGACCCAAGGGTCCCCGCCGCAGGCCCCACGGCGCCCGGGGCCGGGCAGCCCTCGGAGCAGGTGGAGCACAGACGCACAGACGCACAGACGGGCGGAACGTGACAAGCCGAGACAGTCTCCGAGCTCCGTTTCCCCCGGAGGTGACGCCCTGACAGGGACAGCGCATCCGAATTAACTCCCCAGCGAGCCTGTCCCCGCTGGAGCCTGTCTGTACCGTGCTGGCGGGGGGCGTGTTTTGTTTGTTTGGGGGCTTTATTTATTTATTTTTTTTTGGCTCGAATTAAGAAGTTGTCAGGATCTCTGACATCTCTGCCGTGAGTGACACAGCTAGCTCCAGGAGTGAAAGTCTGCAACTCCAAAGATACTTCTCATCTCTCTGTGTATGGTCCATCATTTATCTATTGTTCATGTGTATATCTATCTACCATCTATCTATCTACCTCTATATGGTATTTATCATCTATATCGATCTATCATGGCTCTTCCTACCTATCTACCACCTATTTGTGGATTGAGCATCTATTTCTCTAACACATACCATCCACCTCCGCCTCTTTCTAGCCATTTACCTGTCCGCCCCCGAACTATCCAGCTGTCTAGCTTTTTCAACAACCGGCGGAAGACAGCACCGCGTCGCCTTTCGAGGTGCGCGGGGACCCGAGGTGGCCGAGGCGCCGGGGCAAAGGCAAGGCCCAAGGGCGGCGGGACGCGGCCGTGGGGCAGGACGGGGCGCCACACCCACGGGGAAGCAGAGAGAGACAGGGCCGGGCGGAGGCGGCAGCTGGGCTGTCTCCGCGCCCACGAGGGACAGCGACTGCCCGTGTGGCGGAGGAGGCGCTGACGAGACCGCAGACGCAAGCCGCGGAGGCACACTGTGCGGCGCGGCTCCCCCGGGCGCAGACGCAACGCGGCAGACCCGCGCGCGCGGGAGCTCCATCCAAAACGCACAGACGGGCCAGAGGAGTCTCCTCGCACGGAGGAGGAGGAGGAGGAGAAGTATCCAGGTGGCTTTGCACGGAAGAAGCGGCCAGCGACAGGCCGATGGATTACCTACTTGTCCGAGGTCGCCGCTTTCGAGGGGGGCGCCTTTGCACGGGACCTGGCAGCGGGGCGCAGAGGGGAAAGAAAGAAACACCCTTTGTCCTTGTTTCTGCAAACCCAGGCGAAAAGGAAGAAAGAAGAGAGAGAGACAGAGAGTCTGGCGACACCCCGGCTCGCGGAGCCTCAAGGTCCAGGCGGCTGTGCGTCTGGTCACACAAACCCGGGAGGCGTGTTTAGGGCGGCCCTGCCCGGCCTGGGCCGCGCTCCAGCCGTCGCCCCGCAGCCGGCCCCTGACATAGCAACGGGCTGGCGGGCCCTGCCTCCCCGCCGCTGCCCGCTCTGCTCAAAGGTGGTGTTGTGCCCCTTGCCACGGGCCGGGAACCCACACGGAGGCGTGTGCACCGCACGTCCTGGGGCTGACGGAGAGGTGTCCGCAGGTCCGGGGCTGAATGCGGCCATTCTGTGGGCCCCGCCAGCCTCCCGCGGGGGTGGGGGGGGGCAGCGTGGTCTTGCACCGCGGAGAGCTCTAGCCGTGAGGGGGTTGGGGGGGGGGACAGAACAGCCTTTCTGCCCCGCGCTCCCCGGGAAACAGCCCTTCTTCTTCCTCTGCCCCCCACACGGCCACTTCTAAGGCCGGACCGGAGGGACGCCACCACGCAGAAGCCGCTTGGGCACGGATCGCATTGCTGCCCAGAATCCAAACTTTGTAAAAACAAACAAACAAACAAACAAACTGCCTGTGCACAATCAGGTCTCACCCCGGAGCGGGGCTGTTTTAAGGATGCCAACCCGATCCACAGCACTCGCACGAGTCCAAGGGCAGACACACACATGAAAATGAACGCGGGCCCCTGGGGACCAGACTGGGCCGCCGACGCAAGAGCCACGCGCCCTCTGTCTGGACTTGGCGGCCTGCGGAGGGTTTAACCGCGGACCTTTACGGGAATCACGACACAGGCGCGGGGTCTGAGCTCACGAGAACCCCAAGGCACTGCTTTCCCGGAGTTTGGGGCCCGGGGGCGCTGCGCCCTTCGCATCTGTTTCCACTCACCGGGAATCCGAGATACCTCAGCGCTGTGGCCGAGGAACTTGCCCACTGAAACCCCAGAGCTGCCTTTTTTTTTTTCCGCAGAAGGAGAATGGTGAACTCTGAATGCCCCCACCAGGCTGTGAGCCGCTCCTCCCCACCGCTGCAACATCCCCACCTCCCACTTCGGCGGGCGCCGCCAGCTTCCCCACGCTCGGACACGTTGGTCACGCAGGCGCTGGGAGACCAGGGGTTTGGGCTGACCGTGGCGCGCGGCGGGGCTGTGCCCAGTGCACACTACTCCCGCGCGTGCCAGGAGGCACAGAGACAGGCTGAATGGAAGGGGCTTCGGCTCCCCGACTCACCCGGCATGGTCCGAGGCTCCGCGCGCCGTGGGCGCGCTGGGTGGACTCTCCTGCTTGTAGCCCGGCCTAGCAGCAGCGAAGTCTCCCGGGAACCGGCGCCGACGTCCAGGCCTGCGAGACACACCCGCGGTGCAGCTCCAGCCCGGTGCCCACTTCTCGCTCCGAGTCACCTGGGCCCCGCGGAACCCCGGCCACCTCCGAGACCCCTGCGCCCCACCCCTCTTCCCCCCACCCGGCGCTTGGGGGCAGCCTTTGTCTGCCGGCCAGGCTCCCCTCGTACCCCTGGTCCGTCCCGGAGCCATCCCGGTCCCCGCCTCGCGCCGCCCTTCCTCCGGGCTCCTCAGGCCCGTGCGGCCCGCTGCGGCCCGCCCCTCCGGTCCGCTCGGCGCGCGGCGTCCCTCGGTTACCTCTTCCCGCTGAGGTCCACCTCCGCGCTCCCCGCCCCCGCACCTCACCGCCTCTCCGCACTCCGGCAGCCTGGCGCGCTCGCCCCCTCCGCGCCCACGAGGCTTCCACGCTCCCGAACCGCTGGGTCTCCGGCTCCTTCTGCGCGCTCCGGCAGGCTGTGTCTCCGGGACCCTTCTGTCCCCACCCCCAACACCTCCCCAGCTCTCAGGCAGAGCGGCTCCACCGGTCCCGGGAGGCCCCGCGGACAGGGCCCAGCGATTGGTCGCTCTCCGGAAGCCCAGTCCCGCCTCTGGCCGGCCCCTCGGGCGCGGGTCTCCACCGCCCCGGCTCCCCCGCGCTCGCCCGGGCGACTCCTGCGGCCCCGGGGGTGCCCCGCCCCAGCCCCGTCGCAGCCCCCTCCCCGCTGCAGGCAGGAGTCCGCGATCTCGCGGTTCGGACACTTGACCTTTAACCAGCCGGCCCTAAAGTAAATGTTTGCCATGGCCTCAAGGGCCTGGGCGCCAGGCCAGCGCGCAGTCCGCGTGGATGCCACGGTGGAAAGGCGCCAGCCCGGGATCTGCATTCCAGGATCTCGTGGAGGGAAGGGAAGAGTAACTGGAGCACGCAGGCGCGCAGGGCTGCGAGAGTGGCTACATGAATGAGCAACAACGGCTATTTCACGGAGTGAGGGAGTGAGTGAGTGATTCAGCGCTGCCAGGAGTCAGGGAACGAATGCGCGCGCGGGCGCGTGTGACCGGTGAGTTGAATGCACCGACGAGGCGCTGGGTGACCGAACGAGTGAGTGAATAAACGCGTGGATGAAGGAGGAACTAGGAGAAGAAACCCTGAATGCAGACTCCAGGGACAGAGTCTATGACCTCGTGCGCTGGTGAGAGGAACGCACGAACGCGTCAATGAACTCAGGGGTTTACGCACGCACGCACCGGAGAGCGGAGGAATGCGCGAGAGCGGTCCTATACGCCCGAGGGAATGAATGAAGTGAGTGAATTCATGAGTGCAGGCGTGTGTGAGCGAGCGAGTGAGGTGGGCGAACAAATGGATGGGTGAACGCCTGTGCGCTTCAGACAGAAAGTGCATTCGGATGAAAATCAGTGCCCCCCCCCCAGCCTCTTGCATTCCTCCTCCCTCGGATTCTGCAAAGCCCGGGAGCTGGAGATAAGGGCCCGATCAGTGTCTCCTTGGTGACGGCGGATTAACATCAGGCCCCCAACACCCGAGCCGACAGGGGACTGTCTGGGCGCGCCTCAGGCCCAGCCATTCCTGGGGCAATACGTGCAGGGGCACGGAGGAGGCCCTCGCTGGGCTGTAGGGTGCCGTGGAGGGCGTGGGCCATGGCAGCCAGCCACGAAGGGTTGCCCCGAGAAGTCCAGGCTGGGGCATGGACCGTCCTGATGTCCACGTGTTGGCGAGGAGGAGTTCGAGGCAACCGTCCAGAACTGGACAGACCAGGGTCTGCAGCTCAGGTGCGGTTCCGCGCACCGCCCCCCCAGCTTGAAACCTCTGGGGGACCCCAGGGGAAACCTCTAGTGAGATGCAGCACCTATCCCCTCGCATGGACAGGTGGAGAGGACGGAGACCAGGGAGGTGGGTGCCCAAGGGTGCTGCCTGGAGGGCTGGTCATCCGGGACACTGCCTTGGCCCGGACAGAAGAAAACGGTGGGATCGGAGTTGATGCCGCCCCCCGGGCAGGGACACGGGGGCTTCAGAGAGTCTCAGAAGGAAGAGAGGACAGCCCAAGATGGATGGAGAGCCCCTCAGGGAGGGGGCAGAAAAAACCCCAGCGGTTATTTCAGAAACTCTTTGATCTCGGAAGACTGCCCGCCCCAGGCTCCAGGGGACAACACTCAGCAGAGGGACCTGACATTCCTGCGGGACAGGACAGGAGACCTGGGCTTCCCGCTCTGCCAGGGTCACCGGGGGAGGGACACGGGGTCGGGGGGGGGTCTCATCCCCATGAAAACCAGCCAACGGGCCCCAGGAGGGCCACCCTGGGCCCCTTCTGGAGCACCGACATCGTTTCCAAAGACTGAAGAGGTCTTTGCATTGTTATGAAAGTGGATTTGGAAATGAAGAAAGAGGAGAAGATAGATAATAGGTAGGCTGATAGATAGATAATGATAGATAGATAATGATAGATAATGATAGATAGATGATAGGCAATGGGTGGAGGAAGGGTTGGATACACAGACAGAGGGTGGACGCATGAAGGGTCAGACAGACACGGAGAAAGGGAGAGAAAGAGGGAGGATAAAAGCCGTCTCCCACTGGGTCAGCATCGCCCAGCCTCGCCCCCTGACGGGGGGCCTGGAGGACTCGCTGGTGCCCGGAGGGTGTCGAGCAGCCGCCTCCCCGGCCCCCACCCACCAGAGGCCGGGAGCAAGACCTCCGTCCCAGTTGCAGCACGCTGAAATGTCTCCCGACATGGCCCGGGGGCCTCTGGGGACACGATCAGGCCGCCTTGAGAAACCGCCGTGTAGCAAGAGAGGCCCCGGGGAGGAGCCAGCCCGGGCTGACCCCAGGACAGGCGGGAGGGACGAGAGGGGGGCGTCCCACCGTCCACAGCCGCCCGTGGCTTCCTCCTTCAGGGTGTGTCTCAGGGCTGTCTGCGCGGAACCATCAGAGGTGACAGAACACGATTGGAGCTGCATTCTCATGGTGGCGTCTCTCGCTCGAGTGCTTCCTGTGCCGGCTACATGGGCACAGGGCCGCCTCCTGCTTTCCAGCCCCTCGAGCCAGCTCCCTCTGCGCCACTTGGGGGACACTCCTCCGTCTGCACGCTGAGAGGAAGCTTCTGGGCTCTTTCTCGCTGGTCACGTCTCACCAGGAGCAGACGACGGGTCCCGAGAGGCACGTCCCCGGGACGCGCTTGTCCAGAGAGCTGAAGTCTTTGCTGCGCACTGCAGGGTGTCGGCAGCATCTCGGGTGGCCACCTGCCAAGTGGATGGATGGGTGGGTGGGTGGGTGGATATCGGGTGGGTGCATGAACAAGCAACTGGATACATGGATAGATGCATGGGTGGGCGGGTGGGTGGGTGGAAGGATAGATAGATGGATGTAGGGATAGGTGAATGGGTGGGTGGATGGATGGGTGGATGGGTGGAGGGATGGGTGGATGGATGGGTGGATGGATGGATGGGTGGATGGGTGGGTGGAGGGATGGGTGGGTGGATGGATGGATGGGTGGATGGATGGGTGGGTGGAGGGATGGGTGGGTGGATGGAAGGATGGATAGATGGATGGACAGTTGGATGTAGGGATAGATGGACAGATGAATGGATGGTTGGATGGATGGATGGAGGGATGGATGGATGGGTGGATGGATGGACACATGGACAGATGGATGAATGGGTGGGTGGATGGGTGGACAGATGGATAGATTCTCAGAGAGATGGACAGATGGATAGGCAGGTGGACAGACAGACAGACAGTCCCTCAGGTGAAGACGGAATCTGTCGCCCTCAGCAGCACTGATGTTTGTGGCCGGGTTCCTCTGTGTGGAGCGGTCCTGTGCTCTCCCCCAGCCAGGTGCCAGGAGCACCCCCCTCCCCCAGTGCTGACAGGGGGTCTGCAAACCAGAGCTGTCTGCTGAGGACAAGGGGACTCCCGGATCCCAGAGAGGATGGAGTGTTAAGCACCCATACTCCGGGCTTGCGGACCAGCGGCGTGCCCTCGCTGGGTGGGGAGGGACACGTCACCTGAGATGCCAGCTCAGAGACCCAGGCAGCCCCACCGCCTGTCCCATCCGCCCCGCCGAGAAACCAGCTCCCCATGGTTCCCCAGGAACCAGAAGCCCTGTGAACGCCTGGATTTCCACGGAACCCCAACAGTCCCTTCAGCTCTCTGGAGAACAGGAGGTAACACCAGGTGGCTTGTGGGGTTGCAAGACGGAACCTGTGTCCCCTGTCCCCCCACCCATGCCCTTGCCTCCCACGCACCCTAGCCGATCTGGCCAGCCAGTCACCCCAAGCTGCGTGTGGGCTCTGAGCTGTCCCCCATCTCCCGTCTTCCGAGGGAGCCCCAGGTCAGCCGGGAAGTGGCTGCATCCAGCTCCCCTCGGACGTTCTGACAAATGCACCTGTCCGTTCCCCTCCACCCCGAATCGGGAAACTGAGCCTGGGGGGGTGGGGCTGGTCCCATGGGTGAGCCATTCTCCCCGAGGCAAAGTCACGCTGGAGGAGCCCTGCTTGGATTGCGGACATTTGGGGAAAGCGAGCAGCGGATGGCGGACCTGGGGCACCGGACAGGATGGCATGTGGACGGCAGCCAGAGGGAGGGGTTGGCAGACACAGCAGAATGCTTCGGCAGGAGGTGTAGCATGGGCGACCCGCGGCCTCTGTCTCCCAACACGAGAATCAGAGACACCCAGCGTCTGCTTCACCCCACCTTCCCACCCGCTCCGAACCCCTGCTCGGAAAGCAGAGCATGAAGCGGTTCCCCACAGGGCGCCCCTGGACACAGGGTAGTAGGTGCATTTATAAAGGTAGCGAGCGTCCTGCTAGGGGCATTGCGGGGGTGTCCAGGAAGCGTGGACACGGGCCACCTGGTGAGCTCCGCCGGGCGCGGGGTAAGCAGAGGGCGCCTCTCCTGTGGGTTCCCGACAAACTCTAGGACAAAGTGAGTCTGCTTCTTCCCGAAGACCCATTCCGAGGAACTTGGTTCACGCGCCAGAAACGATATACTTGCAAAGTTACGGGACCTGTCCGGGGACGGGTCTGAAACCCGGAATCCACAAAAGAGATCCCAACCCACTTGGTTGTGTGAGGTCCGTGTCGGCAACAGACGCCCTGGGAATGAGCTTGCAAGACAAGCAAAGGAGGAGAGAACATGCGGGCAATGTCTGCAGACACATGTGTGTGGGTATGATTGAAAATTTGTAGCCATGTTGGAGGCATCGAAAAATATTAAACTCGTGATGTATAAAGCACTACCATGGGGAGCCGCTTGACAACAAAAACAAGCAAAGGATTTCTAGCACACGCTATCAGTTCCCATGCGACCTCCGTTTTTCTGTTGCACATTTCTGACAGATGTAGGATTTCCCCTGAGGATTCACGGGTTCTTACCTGATCAATTTTCACCAATTTTATATGGTCCCTTGTGTATTGATGAGGACCAAGAGCTCACTCAGCTGGTGACTGGTGGAAAGAACTCTTTAGTCTCAGAAGAAGACATCCAAGGGGAAGTAATCCCAGTCTGGCCTCTGGATACTGGGAGGTGGGCTGTGATGGCTGGAGCTACAGCAGCCATTTTTTTACCGTGAGTAACACCCATGCATGCCCTGAGAAAAGAAGGGTCACAGGATGCTGAGGACCTACCCACTGGAAGACACCTGTGGACCCTTCAATTACCTCACCCCAGGCACCCCAATCTCCAGGAGGTCTCCTTGTGTAATACACAGGCTGTCTTCACATTGCTGAAATCCCTCCTCAGTGCCGGACGTGAGACACGCAGTTCTGTTCTAAGATCTCTCTACACGATCGTCGGCTTTGTTTCCTTTTTACCATAAATTATTTCATAGAAGGGGCCTCGGAGACTTCCCCACACAAACCGTGAGCTCAGCACCAACCCCGCGAGAGAGCCATCGCCGCGGACCATTCCCATTCCTCGTCAGTGCCGCGGTTGACTTTGATGATGCAGAGACGCAGATTGAGCACAAGGTTTGCCCCTGGGGGTTTTTGTAATGTTTATTGAACTTACTGGGGTGACACCGGCGAATATAATCGTGTCAGTTCAACCTGTGCGATTGTATGATACCCGCCCCGGAAAATTGTATTTGTTGTGCTCACCACCCCAAGTCCTGTCTCCGTCCGTCACCCTTGACCCCCCTTCCACCCCAGAGATGAGTTTCCAGTTCTTTTTTCCAAACACCTTTCACTTTCAACTCTCTCTCTTTGTGTGGAGACCCAGGCCCCGACCCGGCTGCAAGCCCCCACATGTGGGACTTTAGGGGGTGTCCTGTGTGACTCCCACACTGCCACGTGCTGGTCCCCACTTCTCAGGTTCACGGCCACGTCCGGAAGTCCTGTAAACATTCATCTGCGTGGAAGCCAACGATAGCCATAGACCCGAATCTCCCCCTTCCCTCTCCCCGGGCGTGTCTCTAAAATGCAAGCCGACAGCTGATAGGAGGTCTTGATGCTAAAGGACGCAAGGGTTTCTACCGGAGCCCAAAGCAAAAAGGATCAGTGAAGCGAAGCCAGTGTGGTCCCCGAAGGCTGAAAAGGCTGAAAATCACACGGCAAGTCCCAGCACCTGAATGTCGCTACTTATGTCCATCCCACGGTCTCCAGACAGACCCTGAAACCGTGGGGTGTCCCAGGACCAGGTACCCCGAGGCGGTTTCCCCACGAGCGAGTTCGCAGGTACAAACCCCGCCCCCCATCCACGCTTGCTGCAGAGAATGCCAGTGCCGTGTGCCCAGGAGCGGGAGGGGACCGGGGGCGGGGGGGGGTTTCTGCCCTGCGCCCTGCGTGTCCCTCCTGCCCACCTGCCCTGTGAAGCTCAGCGCTGAGGGAGCATCAGTAGTATCCTTGCCACCGCCTGGCGGAAACCCCCATTCTCCCAGAAGCCCCGTCGCCACCCCGCCCAAGACCCTGAGCCATTTTGCCGACGACACCGAGTTTTACAGCCAAGCCCCCGGGCGCGAACGTGAGGTGTGTGTCTGTGGCACCAGGAGGGTCGTGCAAGAGCTCAGTGCAAACGCAGACATCTCTGCGTCCAAGCGCATGTGGCCGCGCAGACGCGGGGCGCATCGGCACCCCCAGGCCCGGCGGTCAGAGGTATCCGGAGAAGCAGCACCATGCCACAGTCAGCGATGGGGGGCGGGGGAGGGCACCGTTTTCTCAGCGGGAGAGGGGACACGGGCACGGAGGCCGGGGACACGGGCACGGAGGCCGGGGACACGAAGGAGACTTTCGACAGGAGCAGGGGGAGCGGGGCTCTGGTCCACACGGCGGTTTCCCCCTCGGGGCACCTCCAAGTCCTCAGACGTTCTGTGGGCCTGCAGGGCGAGACGGCGACAGGGAAGTCTCAGCTGAGGAAGCAAAGCTCACCCGCCGGGATCTGCACGCACGACCCTCTCCCTCCCCGTTGTGCCGTCTGCTGTGTGCCAAGAAGGGTCTGCGCACACCCTGGGCGAGCTGAACACGTCCATGCCTTTCGTTCGAGCTCATTATTGGCACGGGCTGCTCTCGTTCCTGTTTTTATTTCCTTCCCCAGGTTTAGGAAAACTGTATTGGCGTGCACAGGTGGCAAGCCGGCCCGATGACGTTTTTATTATTATTATTATTATTATTATTATTTATTATTATATTGGCATGGCACTCCATGCCGTTTCCCCCCAGGACTGAGCTGGTTGGTTGCTCTGCCGTTTGCATCACGAGTCTGAGATGAATAAGTCCCTGTGTTTGCCCTGTTTCCGCCCTGTCCTCACGGGCCCCCTGGTGAGGGGGAGATCGGCGTGGCAGACGCCCTCCGAACGAACAGGCAGTGCTCTGTCTCGTGCTGAGGCAGCTACCCAGCAAGTCGGACCTTTTTTACTAAATTCTGTTTCTCCCCTGCACTTTTCCAGGTTGGGCGACGTGGAGACCAGGGCTGGCCTTGCAGGGATGGGGCAGTACCTCCCGTCCGCCAGCAGAGGGCAGCCACGGGCGGGTTTTAGGATTTGGAAATGGCACAAATGGTAAGGGGGGGGAAGAAAAAAAAAAAACCCCAAACCAGAAAACCATCGGGATAGGTTTCTGCCGATAGCTTCTACTTCTCACCCAGAAGTTGTGGGGTGGAGGCGCCCCCCACACACACACACAAGCCCCAGACAGCTTCACACATGGCTGGTCTCAGAGCCAAACTTTCAGAGACCTCCAGCTAAAATCTGACCTGTTATTTGTGCAGTTAAACTTCCTTTGCCCGCCCCCGCCGCCCCCGCCCCCGCCATGTCCGTCTCCTAGGGACACCGTCAGAGCCTTCAGAGAGCAGCAGCTGGCTGACCAGAGCCGCTTCTCCAAACCAGGGAGCCTGGACCAGTCAGTGCTGGCGGGTGGGACTCAGTGGCCTGCAAACCAAAGGGTCGCGGGTTCGATTCCCAGTCAGGGCCCAGGCCTGGGGTGCGGGCCAGGTCCCCCAGCAGGGGGCGCGTGAGAGGCCACCACACATGGATGTTTCTCTCCTTTTCTCTTTCCCTTTCCTTTGTCTAATAAATATATACATATATACATCTTTTAAAAAAAAAAGACTGAGCATCTTCTGTGAAAACGCATGCACTGAGTTTCTCGCACGTTGCTCCGTGTTCGTGACAAAGTTCCCGCTTGAAACCCCTTCGCTGGGCAAGAGGCTCTCTTTGCACTGAACCAGAGATAACAGCGCTGGCTGAAGGCGCCAGAAGGTGTGTTTACCAGACTTCAAAAATCGGTGTTTGCGGGCAGGGGGGGAGGGAAGAAATGGGAGCGGATCTTACCGTTGGTTCGAAAGCAATTTCTCCCGCGGTTGCGCTGGAAGTAGGTGGCCGCGGCGCCCACCAGCGTCACCACCACCACGGAGACGATGGGAGACACGATTTTCGCCACCAAGTTGCCTGCCAAAGTCAAGAACAGCGAGCGCCGCGCGGTGAGAAAAGAAGTCCGCGGAAACGCGGCTCGGTTGGAATCCCTGCGTGGTCCCCCCGTTTCCCCTCCGGTCCTCACACCCACGGGGGGAAAAAAAGAGCCACTCAGAGCAAGAAGCTTCGGCAAGGGGCTCTTCTTCGCCCCGAGTGGAGCTAAGGAACCGTGGGGTACCCACCCAGGACCCCCAAAGCTGCGCGCACAAGGCGCCCTTACTATGTCTCTCACAAAGGTTTCTGATGGGATTTGTACCTTGGGCGGTGCAGAGTGTGACGTCATGAAAAAGCAACATTTCACCCAAAAGGGGAGCAGAGCACCCTGCCCCAGAGCCTGCTGGGGGTCTGCACAGCACACAGCGAGGCCTTGAAATGACCACGTTTCACGCAAAGCTTGGGGTTCCTGCACAGAGCGCCAAGGTGGGAGGGGGGCGCCTTGGAGAGACAGACAACAGCCCCCACAACGGCCGTCTCTGTTTCCTTCATTTAAAAATAATTTCTGTAAGTAAAGCCCCTTTGCAAAGGAGCTGGAGCCACCGGCCCCTAGGAGCTGCCTCAAACGTCAGCTGCCTCCGCCCTGTGGGCGTTAACACGGGACAAAGTGACCTCCACTCGGGGCCAGAAGCCACCGTGTGTCCCACAGAGCTGCCTGCAAAGGGGACGGGGAAGCAGACACGGTGACGCCTGGACGGAGGAGCCCAGGACGGAGCATGAAACACGCCGTGGAGAACCAGCGTCCCGATGCCGTGTCCTCTGCGCCCACCGCCATGCCTCCCTGCTGGGGGTGTCCCTGTCCCCTCCCCTTTCTCCTACATCAGTGCCACCCCTTTGTCTGCTCATCGTGGGGACCCCGTGTGGGCTCCTGCCCGAGTCAGAGCTTCCCCAGGAGCTGTGATTGACCTCAAATAGACACCGTCACCTCTCCCTTAGAAAGCCCCTTTATTGTTAGGGGAGCAGCATCTAACATAACCACACATGTGTCACCTCTGACTGGGTCAAGCCCCCGGCGTGTCGTGGGGGACAGATGCATGGCCACAGCCTGGCGGGAGTCCCCAGACCTGTCCCTCCTCTGATGACCACGCCACACCCTGCCTCTCGTGGTTCAGTCCCCCCCGCTCCCTGCCTCCGCACCCTCTACGACATGACAAGGGGTGGAAGCTGGGCTTCAGGCTCCCAAGATGGACTTTGGCCAACTAAACACACAGACATGTAGCTGTGTCCACTCAAAGTCCAGACACGCTCCCCTCCATCCTCCTTGTGAGTAAGTGTGGCCTGCTCAGCCGGAGGGACCTGGGCGGACTTTGTAGCCAAACACCCTGACCCCTATAATCCTGCTCCTAACAAATGGTTGTGTTTTCAGCCACTATATTTTGGGATATTTTGTTACACAGCAGAGCTCACTGATACAGGTTTTGGGACCTTTTGTTACACAGCAGAGCTCACTGATACAGGTTTTGGGACCTTTTGTTACACAGCAGAGCTCACTGATACAGGTTTTGGGACCTTTTGTGGCACAGCAGAGCTCACTGATACATGCGTTGGGACCTTTTGTGACACAGCAGAGCTCACTGATACACGTCTTGGGACCTTTTGTTACACAGCAGAGCTCACTGATACATGTTTTTTTCTCCGCTGTCCCATACAGAACAATCACGTCAGCACTCATTACCAAATATACCTAAAAGCTGACCTCTTCTCTCCATCTCTGCTGGCACCTCCCATCTGGGAGCCACATGGGTCTTGTAATCGGTCTCCCAGACACTTAGACAGCCCTGTGTGCTCCACCCCTCACAGGAGGGCCGGCTCTACCTCATCTGCACTCCTGGCCATTCTGTAGACCCATCTGCCCGTGACTCTCTTCTGCAGCCTGGCCACACAAATCCCTGGTGTGCCAGGAGCGGAGCCAGCCTGACCTCGCTCCCCGTGGTCCCTACCACCTTGCTGTCCCGTCCTGGCCACTGCCAACTCATCCTTTAGACCATGGCTTCGATATGGTTTTCCCCAAGAGCTCTTACCCCCCACCCAACCCCCCAATGGGGCATAGAGTTGGCCCCCGTGTTGCTACAGGGCTGCACGCATCTCGTCCGACTTCGTGTCCGACCTGGATTTCTGTCTCAGCCCTTACGCCTCCCCCTTTCTCCCTTAGGAACCTTCTAGGATCACCAAACACCCAACCAACAGGGACCCAGAGGCTCTGCAGGCAGGCACGTCACGACTTCTGGTTGCAAAATCCCGTCAGTCCCTTTTCCCCTTTAGGACGGACACGTCACCACCGCCTCCTCCTTGGGCGGGAAACTACCTTCTCGCCTTCCAAGTAAACAGGTCGTGGCTGAGGGGCTGGGATGCATCTCCCAGCTGCCCATGACAGATGTCCCTCTGGGACCTCCGTGCCTTCACCTTGGACCTGCAGGGGGGCTGGCTGAGCCCTTTACGGGGGAGGGAGGGCTGCTTGGGCAGAATGACCACAGCCCCCCAAGAAAGCCCGTCTCTGCTGTCACAGCGATGGAGCGCCGTGCCACAGGTGACCACTAGTGTCCATCTCTGCTTCTCTGAGCCCCACACACCTGGCCCCACGCAGAAGGTTTTGAGCAGGAGCTCCCCGACAAAGAAAGCCACCAGGTGCTTGTGAGTGTCGCTGGGTTGGAACAAGGACGCACGCCCATGGGTGGGCGAGGGTGGGTGCTTATTAAATATCGGGGGAGGGGGGGCGTGCACCGATGTGTTACCTTGCGGGTTGCCATAGGTATTGTAGCTGTCTCCACCTGCAACGGCAAAAGCACAGGGTCACGCGTGCATCCGGCAGCCCTCACGGGGGCCCTGTACCGCCGGCACCGTGCACATGCTTGCGGGGGGGGGGGCGGCTGCCGCCGTGAGCAAGCAGGCACGAACGAACGTTCTCTCACGGGGCTCCCCATGCGGCGGGGAAGGAGACACACAGTCCACGGTGGGACCGCAGGGTGCAGATGCACCACGTCACAGTGACGACGAGGGTGGGGCACGGGGGGGCAGGGAAGACAGCGCTCCGTTCAGGGGCCAGGGGTATGTGCCCATGGGCACAGGTGTCCGTGCACACACAAGCACACACCCGCACGAACACAGGGGCACATGCATGAAGACACATGATGCTGCTGACATGCATGACCCCATGTGTGTGGCGCATGTGAGCATATATGCGCCCCATGCGTGTGCACAGACATACGAAAGCCGCATGCACGCTTTGTGCAAAAACACATGTGTGTGCAAATCTATGCGCAGAAGCATGTACACAACACACACGTGTGTGCAGCCCAAGCATGCTATTCGTGTGTGCAAATCTATGCTCACAAGCATGTGCGTGACACACCCACATGCATGCAGCCCAAGCATGTTGTTCACATGTGCAAATCTATGCTCACAAGCATGTGCATGACACACACGTATTCGTGCATCCCAAGCGTGTTGTTCACACATGCAAATCTATGCTCACAAGCATGTACATGACACACATATGTGCATGCGGCCCAAGCATGTGGCTCACGTCCCATCAAGAAACTATGGCCCGGCCCCACGCAAACCGTCTCGGCTAGCGGTGGGGACAGGCCGGGGACGCGGATGACAAAGCCAGGCAGTGGGTTAGGTGGCAGGAAGGACCCCCCGCGCACAAGCGAGCTGCCCACCAGGCATGTGTCCCTGCACCGCTCAGAAGAGAGAGAGAGAGAAAGAGAGAGAGAGAGAGAGAGAGCTCCATTACCATAGTTATATCCACCGGAGTTGGGTCTAGAGCGCCTTCCTGTGGCAGGGGCAGAGAGACGGCGTGACGAGGGAGACCGCACCCAGGAAGGCTGCACGGGGTCCCGCAAGGCAGCCCCAGGACAGAGCCAGCAGCCCGGGGGGCCAGAGGCCGCGAAAGGCCACCAAGACGCAGAAGGGAAAGGACAGGCCCTCGGGTGGGCTGGCCGCTCAGCAGACACAGAGACGGCGGCTGCGACGGCCCCCCAAGGGAGACAGCATCCTCGAGACCATGTGGCACGTCCCCCCCTCCCGCCCCCCAGGAGACCATGACTGAGCTGGGTGCCTATTACCTGGGGGGTCGGGGCAAGACCAGGGGGGCAAACGCTCCCTGAATCGCAGTCTCGGCCGGTGACAGCGAAGACAGAGCTTCCTGCTTCTTACGTCTGCACAGCAACGCCGGAAGCGGGATTGCAGACGTCTGGAAACGGACGCCACGCTCACTTTGCCGGTTTTAAACTGGACTTGCCTGCCTGCTGATTTCTACATGTCACGGGGAGTTCAATACACTGGCTGTTGGAAGCGCCCGCCGCTGGGGTGCTCTGGGGCTGAATTGTGTCCAAATCCAAAATCCGTAGGTTGGTGGCTGTAACCCCAGAACCTCGGAATATGGGTGAGCTTGGACATGGGTGTTTACAGAGCTGATGAAGTTGAAATGGGGTCCCTAGGGTGGCCCTGATTCCACAGGACTGGGGTTCTTATAAGAGGAGGAGATGGGGACACAGACACACCCAGAGGGACGCCCGTGGGAGGACACAGGGGGAGGACGGCCATCCACACACCCAGGAGAGAGAGAGGCCTCAGGGGGAGCCAGCCCTGCCCTCCCCGTGGGTGTCAGCCTCCAGCCTCCAGCACCAGGAGGGAGAAATGTCTGTTGTTCAAGCCGTGCCATGTGGGCAGCCAGAGGTCCCCAAGACAGTTCCTAGTGGAGAACCCTGGCCATTCAAAGAGCCAGCTCCTCAAAAAAGGAGGGAAACATTGACCTCAGGAGGCTGGGCGGACTCAGGGCACGCCCTCCTGGGCTGGTCAGCCCTGGCCCCTCCAGGGTCGTACAGGAGGACAGCACGTGGCCAACGGTTGAGGCCACCTGCAGCAAACAGCTGGGTGACTCGGTGCGCTTGGTGCAAAGCAGACCGGTGACTCCCAGCCGCGCGCAGCTCGGGGACCCAGAACAGCCCCCGGGCCTGCAAGATCACCCGGATGAGTGCGCTTTGCCCCCCCCCCCGCCCACCCCCGCAAATGGCACTGCGTAATGAGAGACCGGACCCGTCTCCTGGGAAAACGCGCAGAAACGCAGCACTCTGGGCCCCCTACCGGGCGACTCATTCCTCTCTAATCTATCAAAGCGATCGATCAAAGAACTGGTGCAAGGATCTAACCAAAGAACGCAGAGCGCGCGCGTGCGCACAGCGCCGGCGCGGAGGCGGACCCCTCGGAGCGCGTGCGCGCACAGGGGAGTGGAACGCAGGTATGGCTCAAGGCAACCGCGACCTTTCTTCCACCTCGTGACGGCACAGTCTTGAGCGCGGGGCCACCTCGATGGTGACAAATGCCTGGCCCGTCAAGTGTAGATTGTTTGGGCATCACGCTTGCCTTTCTTTCGTAAAATCTCGCCATGGCTCCCAGTAAAGAAGATGAAGGTGACCAAAATCCAAAGTGCGCTTGCTTGCTCTGTGAAATCTTTATAGGAACATGAGCGTCTACCCGCAATACTTCCTCGATTACTTTTAGATGTTCAAAATGCTTAACAAATGGGACACAGCAAATAATAATAATAATAATAATAATAATAATAGTTTAAAATTCATCCATAGATTGATAGGTGCGTGGAGGGTGTCCAAAGGTACCAATTTGCGATTATAAAAGAAATAAGACCCAGGCTGTAACGTAGGGAGTGGTAACTAGAGTTAATTCCATATTATATTATATTAATTACATCATATGAATATTATATTATTATATTAGCTAACCATGGTATTATATGATATTTATTATCACGATCCCGCATTATGTATGTCAAAGCCAGTAAGAGAGTAGATTCTGAGAGCCCTCATCACGCAGCAAAGACTGCCACTATGTGAGGGGTTGGCTATGAACTTGGCGGAGGGTGCTGATCGTGTTGCCGTCTATATGAATACGGAATCATCGCGCCGTACACTGGACACTAGAGAATGCGTGTGTCCGTTCCACGGGTATAAAAAGGCCACCCCGTGGCGTTTTCCTTTCCCGGCTGTGGCGTTTCGCCGCCATTCTTGCCCCGGGGAACCAAGAGCATGGGGACCCCGAGGCGCCCTGCGCGCTCCGACACCAAGCCGTGCGCACGAGCGCCTGTGCACCGCTTCTGAGCAAGGCGCCCTCGGCCCTGGGCGTCTTCCCCCGGGGCACCCTGAGGTGCCCTTTTGCGCTCTGAGATACATGACCCGCCTAACGAGCCACCCCCCGGGTACTGCCTGCGCTCTCTCCATGCCTCTCCACCTGGACGCAGGTGGGTGGGCGGCCCGAGCTCAGGTGCAGGAGGAACCTCGGGTCGGAGTCCTCGCACAGAAGGCTGCGAAGACGCGCCCAGCAGGGACAGACCCAGATGGAAGGTGGGGGCCCCAGCTGGGAGCCCTGGATACCCTCCCCCCTCTGCCGCCCCGCGCCCTGTGCCCACCAGGGCCTCGGCGCCAAGCGTACCGTGCGATCCGTAGCCGTCGTGACCCGGGCGGTAGCCACCTCCACCGCCGCCTCCGTAGCCACCGCCGCCTCCGTAGCCACCGCCGCCTCCGTAGCCGCCGCCGCCTCCGCCTCCGTAGCTGTCGTGACTGGGGTTGTAGCCGCCACCGCCTCCGCCGCCCCCTGCAGAGAGAAGGTGGGGTGGGGGGCGGTTTCAGCACGTGTCCTCGGCGACCGGCGGGAACAGCGAAGGCGTCCCCAAGAGCCCCCCCAGAGCGCGCTCTGCAGCGGGGCCAGGAGCCCCAGTTACTGGGGGACTTTCAAAGGGGCATGTGTATATATATATATATATAAAATATATACACTAATATCAAAGAATATACATCCATAGAAAGATATATAACAACAGATATATATATAGTAATATTTGCACACACCGATATATGTACATGGATATATACAAAGGTAAGTGACTATATATCAATATACAGGGTCCCCCCAGAAGTGTAACACCCGCTTGTGTGTGTTTGGTACGGTAATGACATGCGTGTTGTAATGTACAGTTTTACCTTGAACAGGTCACCTAAAACGCCCCAGGGTGTGCTTGAGTGTGACATGGTCATGGGACAGAATCGCCTGCCTGTGATTTTGTCATAAGTTATTTTGTCATTAAAAGGGTGTTTTTGGTAGCAGAGTCTGTGTATTATTGTACATGCACATATGTACATAAGTCACATGTTTTGCTTAAGGTTGCTTACGTTATTTACTATGTGTGCACACGTGTATATACCTTGCATGTTACTCGTGTTACTATGCACATGTGATGCTGACACATGTATGCATGTGTATTAAACAAAGATGTCTGTGTGTGCACATGTGATGTGCACACATGTGTGTGCAGGCATGTGTGTATAGAGCATGTTCTTGCATGCTTGCCTACACACGTGCATCAGGACTTCATAGAGGTGCACGCACATAGGTAGGGACAGAGAGAATAGATCTCAAGTGTTCAGCACACGGACACCGTCGGCCATTCTGGGAGGCGACAGAGGGTCAGCCAGCCCCATGTGGTGTCACACGCGGGGCCCCCGGCCACGGTCACCCCGGAGAAGCTGCACCGACCTGCTGGTGGCCTGGGCCTGGGCCTGGGCGGGTAGCGGCCGTCGTCCAGGTCCCCGTCAATGAGGTGACCTGAGGGACAAAAGACACAGCCACTGCCAGACCGCTCTGCAGACCGCCTGCGCGCCCGGAACCCAGGGTCGTGGGAGGGTCACGCGGGCGGGTGCTGGGACCCTGTGGGGGGCCCACTCCTGAGCCCCACACTTAGGGTAGGCGCTTGGCTCTTGGAGACGGAGAGGGTGCTGACCGAGGCCTGCAGGACCGGGCGGCGGTGTCCCGGGGGCACTTGTGAACGCCACGCAGCTGGACGTCACAGACTCCTTGGGGCAGTAGGAAGCTGACGTCCAAACAGGGTCCCGAGACACTCAAGGGACACTCCCTGTCGCCCCAGCCGGCGGATACGACGCCCAGCCCATCTGAGCTGTCCCAGTGCCTGGGACCAACACACATGTGCCCTCGCCCTACAGTGACTGCGCCTCGTCCGTGGTTACGGGCGGGGTTCTCCCTGGTGGGGGTTCACCAGCGTCTCCGGAGGAACACGGCAGGGGCTCGGGCCACGGGACCCCCCAGGGCGTGTGCGGAGAGAGAAGGGGAACCCCACAGAACGCCGATGGACCTAGCGGGCGTCGGGCTCAGGGGAAATCATACGTCAGGCAGAGAAGGACAAGCACCGTGGGATCTCACCTGCTCAGGGAATCTGAAGGACAACACTGATGAGCCCACACTGGACAGAGGGAGACTCAGAGGCACAGAGAACAGACCGGGGGGCTGCTGGATCCCCCCAGGGGTCGGGGGTGGGTGGAGAGGGGGAAGGGGATTGAGAAGCACCATCGGCAGTTACAGAAGACTCGCAGGAGGGAAAGTCCAGGCCACGGAGTCCAGTCGGTAATATTGCCACACCTCTGGGTGGTGCCACGGAAATATTTAGGGGGGGGGGTCACTCTGTCAATAATCGACTGTCTAACCACTCTGCTGTGCGCTGACACTAATATAATATTAGATATCAGTGAGACTTTAATTAAAAAAAAAACTCAGCAAAATACCCAAACACACAATGAAAGACAAAGAAAGAATTGCTTTCCTCAGCCCCGGCTGGTGTGGCTCAGTGGATTGAGCGCCGGCCTGCAAACCAAAGGGTCTCTGGTTCGATTCCCGGCCAGGGCACATGCTTGGACTGCAGGCCAGGTCCCCAGTAGGGGGTGCTCGAGAGACAACCACGCATCGATGTTTCTCTCTCTCTTCCTCCCTTCCCCTCTCTCTAAAAATAAATAAGTAAAGTATTTTCTTTTTAAAAAAATAGCCTTCCTCAATAAGAACATGAAGTGTCTTTGGAGCATGTTGCATTTTTTCAGTCCGTTAATGCAAAAGAAAATAAAATGTGTTTGCTGCCGGTGCCCCCCCAGGTCTGGTGGGGAGCAGGTGGGACCCCTTGCAGAAGCATGCCTGAGTGTTTCAAAGCAATGGGCTTTTCACCATCCCAGAGAGAACACAAAATGCTATGTTGTGTCCAATGCTTGTATAATGCACCCCAATAAATCGCCCCCTCTTACCTCCACCGTCGGGGTAGCCAGGCTGTGGGCGAGGTGGTGGGGGCTTCGGCCTTGGGTAAATATCTGTTGGAAAGCAGCAAGGTGATTTTAGGGAAGTAATGATGAAGTTCCGCAACAAACATCCTACACAATATGAGGATGGCCAGCCTCCCGCCCCCCAAAATGGAATTATTTTCTGGAGGTCGGGCTCCTTATAGTCCAGGTTTCCCCTGCTGGGTGAGTGTTCTAGGAATACCACTGTGCCAGCTGGTGTTGTTGTGAGAGGCTGGGTTTGGCTTCAGGGGGGGTTTTTTAAGACTTTTTCAACACGCTTGCCCATTTCACGATGGGGGATTTATGAGCGCACCTGCCCACACCACGCTGAGGGTTCAGCAGTTTTTGACCAAAGGTGAGTCTTCACCTGATCGGAGCCTGTCTTGTCTTTTTCTATCTGTGAGAACCTACCAGGCAAACATATCTTGGCAAGAACAAAATAAGTTCTCTTTTTCCCGGACCCCCTCAAATCAGAGGCACCACATGGGGGGGGCGCACAAATCCCCCGGTGTTAATTATTATCGTGTGCAGTGTTCCCTGTCTATCATTTCACTTTTTCTGCAATCGCAGAGATTTCCCTGTTCTCCTTTCTCCCACCTCCCTCATCGATCACCGATGGATTTCTCCCAACCCACGCAGGCGCCCTGTTCTGATGCTAATCTGTAAAATAAGGTGCCGATTTCTGGGGCATTTTCTCCGTCCCTTGAGATTTTGTTTGCCCGCAGTTCTTGTCGCCTGGGCTCCGATAAACTCAGAAAAGTTTTCAGAAGAACATACAGTTCGGAACGCTCTTACGTCAACTGCTACGTGGGAGGACAGAAAATAAACGCAAAAAAAAAAAAAAAGTGCTTGCTGGCGTAGCTCAGTGGATTGAGCACGGGCTGTGAACCAAAGTGTCACAGGTTCGATTCCCAGTCAGGGCACATGCCTGGGTTGCAGGCCACGGCCCCCAGCAACCGCACATGGATGTTTCTCTCTCTCTGTCTTTCTCCCTCCCTTCCCTCTCTAAAAATAAATAAGTAAAATCTTTTAAAAAAAAATAAAAAGAAAATAAACGCGAAGACAAAAGGGCGAGAGGAGCGCCCCTCGGCGAATCTGTCCGTGTCCGCGGCTGGTTTTCCCCGGGACAGCGGCTCCGATGCACCTGGGTCCCCGCCTTCGGTGATGGACCCCTCCCAGGGCCAGACGGACTTCCGTCCATCACAACGCCCCCACCGGCCCTCAGGGAGCTTTGCACAGCTGCACGCGGCTCTACCCGGGGAAGGTTTTGCTTTTTACGGTTGGTGCATCGCTGTGGAATTCGTGGACAGCCAGGCCCATGTCCCTCCTCGTCTTATTTGTTTATTTTTCTAAACAATCTACGAGAGCCGTATATGCCGAGTGTCTGCAACACGATGGAAGCTGGGGACCGGTGCTTGAAAGCACAGGACGCAGGTGGGGGAGCTCTTCGAAGAAAAACCCACTTTTTTTCCAACGGCTCAGGCAAGCTACAAAAAGGGTGACCAACCTCCCGAGAAACCCATCCCGATGCAGCGATCGGGCAGCAGAGGAAAATAAGATGATCGGAGTGGATTCCACCTCCTGGGGAAGAGGAGATTCGAGAGAGGGCCTGCCCCCTCCCCCCATTGCCCACCCACTCAGCCAGAGATCCAGGACGGACTCGGTTTGGGGAGTGGCCCCAGGGGGACCCCCCCGAGAAACTCAAGGCCAGGTTCACGGAGCCCGAGCCGAAATGAGTCCGCATGAACGCTGAGCATCCTTACTTCCGCCGGAGTCAGGATTCCCGGGCTGCGGGCGGTACGGGGGCTTCGGCCTGGGGTAGATGTCTGGCGGGGGGGGCGGGGGGAGACAGAGTGTGGTTAGAAGACGAGAGAGAGATCTCCGTGCGCTTGAAGCAGCCGGGGCAAGCAGGACATGCGGGTGGACTTAGATGGTTACGTTCTGTTCGCATCTGCCGCTCACGGGTGACCCATGACCACCGACCGGCTGAAAATCACTAAGCTCCCGGCACAGGAGGCTCACCCCTCAGTCTTCAGGAAAACACACACACACACACACACACACACACACACCCCAAACTCTCTGTGTTCCTGTGCAGAGATGTGCCTGATGGTTGTACGGTCTTCTTGTATGCAGCCACGTTGTTGAACTGTGTTCCTAGGTCTTCCCCTGTGTTTGCAGCTGCTCTCCAGGATGAAGACAGTTTAATAATAACAATACTAAGACTAATAACAGCAACACTCATAACACCAGGAATGCTTGAGTCCAACCACACCCAGAACCTAAAACGCACTCCATGCAAAATGCAAAACTCGAGGAGGCATTTTCTAGAAAAAAAAAAAATCGGTAATAAGATGACATTGTTGAGATCGCCCCCAAAGCAGGCAGCATGAAACGGAAGGGAGCTAAATTTACTTGTCTTCAGTTCCTCGTCTCAAAATTTAAAAATAGCATGGCTGAATGACCCAGCAGTCCCGCTTCTGAGTGTTTATCTGAAGGAAACAAAGTCACTCATTTGAAAAGCTATATGCGAGCCCTGGCGGGCGTAGCTCAGTGGATTGAGCGCGGGCTGGGAACCAAAGTGGCGCAGGTTCGATTCCCAGTCAGGGCACATGCCTGGGTTGCAGGCCATGACCCCCAGCAACCGCACATGGATGTTTCTCTCTCTCCCTCTTTCTCCCTCCCTTCCCTCTCTAAAAATAAATAAATAAATCTTTTAAAAAAAAAAGCTGCATGCGCCCCTGTGTCCATCGCAGCATTATTTACAAAATGCGCGATGTGGAACCCACCCAACTGTCCGTCAGTCGACAAATGCATAAAGAAGTTACTGCATGGAGATGACGCATTCGGCAACTGTGCCCCTGAAACCTGTATCATTTTGTGAACCAGTGCCCCCTCCCCCGCAAAAAAAAAAAATTCAGTGTAAAAAATGATCATGGCGGTAAAAGAAATAAATAGATGTTTCAAAGGAGCTGCGGTACATGTGTTCAATGGCATATTACTCAGCCATAAAAAAGGCATGTGGCAGTTTGAGATGGAGGGTGTTTTGCCGGGTCGGGTAACTCGGGCGGAGAAAGGCAAACACCGTGTCATCTCTGGCGCCTTCTCACCGGACTGGCAGCTGCTACTTCTGTCACGAAGGCACATGAGGAGCCCAGGCTGACTCCACGCAAAGTCAGGGTCCCAAACAGACAGGACCACGATTTAAAGTTTCCTGGCAGGAAAGGCCCGTTCTGGACATTGTCTATTAATGTAAGCCTACAGGATGTGTCCTTCTGTGTCTGGCGTATGTCCATCTGCCTAACGTCCTCATGGTTCGTGCATGCTGTCGCCTGGGCCTGGGTTTTACCCCCTTTTTCATGGCTGCGTAATATTCCACCACGTGGCTATGTTCATCTATGCACTCATTGATGGGGAGCTGGGTTGCCCCTACTTGGGGGCTGTGGTGCATGATGCTGGTATGCCTGCACCCTTGTACACATTCTTGTCCGAGTCCCTGTCTCATACCTAGACGGTAAAGTTGCTGGCACCCAGAGTAACTCTAGATGGAAATTGTTTAAGAACTCTTAAACTATTTTTTTTCCCCCGGTGGTGGCTGCCCCAGCCTGCATTCCCACCGGCCGTCCACACGGGCGCCCCTTGGCCCACCTGCCGCCCCATGCGAGAATGCGGTGACGTCTCTCACGGTGAGTCTTCACACGCCGGTGCCCCGTGACCCAGGGTTCGCTCCTAACACCTGCTGGCCGGCCCTCCATTACCCACCGCCCCCCCCACCTGCCACACAGCACGCCACACCTCTGCAAACACCCTCCCACATCCCTCCAAACCCAGCCACGCGAGGGCGGAGCCTCCGGCCCACCCGGCCCCAGTCCCCTCTCACCTGAGTGGGGCTTCTTGGTGGGCTCTGCGAAGAGAGAGAGAGAGAACGCACTCGGTGAGCATCAGGACAGACACACACGGCTCCCGCGTAAGACGCGATCGCGGAAGGCGCTACACGTAAGGGAACTGAACACAATTCCCACGTCTTGTTCGGGGGGGGTGGAAAAAAGACCCCAGAAGGCACCCCCAAAGCCAGGCACACCTGTCTTGGCCGCAGCTGCCAGGGAGGGGGGGTGAGGGCGATGCATTGTGCTTTAAGGAGGGGTCAGCTCCGGGGGTTAGGAAGTATGTTTTCGCAAAAACTATCAGCAGGTGAGGGAGCAGGACCTAAGACAGGTGCCGGAGGGACAGCCCAGCCAAGAGTGTGGGGGGGGGGCAGGTTGGGGGGAGCCCTAGTATCTCAAGCCGCACAGGTGGAAGGGGCAACAATAAAACATGAACCCAGCGTTCCGGCTTCCGGAACGATGCTTCTCTCCTCACTTTGTTTTTTTTTTTGCAAACATGTATTCACTCAACAAACACCGATGGAGAGCTTGTTGGCCCCTGGGCGTCAGTCAGGGAGACCCCCAGAGTCTTGGGAGGGGCGGGGATGCTTCCTGCTCAGTACTCGTGGGGGTGGACGCCACGTGGACCGTGCTCGGGCTGCAGCGCGCGCCCCCCTGGCTGCGGGAGCCCGGCTGTGCCGAGCCGTGCACGCACAGGCACGGCCAGGGAAACAGGTTTGGGCAAGTCATTCAGAGGAATGAGACGCCGCTCAGCAGCTGAGGGTTCCGCAAGCCGACGACACTGCGTCTTTGGAATCCCTCTGCGCGCGCGTGCGCGGCGTCCCGTGTTTTCCAGATCCATCCGCGCCGCAGCCCGAGTCAGAGCCTCGCTCCTGTTCGCGGCTGCGTAATATTCCACGGCGTGGATTCCGTGTATCCGTTCATCGGCTCACAGAGACTTGCGTTGTTTCCGCCTGTGGCCACCGCGAACGAGACGGCCCACGTGGCTGTCACAGCCTTTGTTTGAGTCCCTCCGGCGATACGGTCCCTAAGCCCAGGTCCTCGCCTTTGTCCTCGATGCACCCGATCGCCCGCCGCTGGCCGCACAGCCTGAACCTCGGAGGACATCGCTCAGTGGTTCCTTTTCCTTCAACCTGGCCGCGCCCGGCCGCCCAGACTGCGTCGCGCGCCACCTCTGGGGGCGCAGTCTCTCCGCAGCGCCGGGCAAAGCAGCACCGTCCCACGCCGAAGACGCGTGGGCGGGACCCGGCGGTGATCTGGTGGGAAGTGCAGGGACCTCCCCAGCCCCGGGGATTCCGCAGCCCAGCCCCCACCCGGCCTCCCGGAGGGAGCTGGGGGTGACCGGCACTCACCCGCGTTGTCGTCCAGAGCGTCTTCCAAGTTGAAGTCGCCTTGCCCTGCGGGGAACACGCAGAGCGTCAGCCCCACTGAGAAGCGCGGCCTGGGTCCCTGGTTCCTTCTCCAGGAACCACAGACACCCCCCCACCCCCCACCTTGGAGCAAAGGCCAGCCCCACCCCGAGCTAATCGGATGTACAGCGTCCCCTTGTGCAGACCCGTGCGGTATTTTCCCTGCAGGCTGGGGCCCCCTCCCGGGAATATAATTCCATCGCTGTCTTTCTTTTTCTGCTTTCTTAAAGCGTTTATTTGTTAGAGAGCGGGGATGGGAGGGAGGAAGAGAGGGAGAGAGGGAGAGAAACATCCATGTGTGGTTGCCTGTCACATGCGCCTCCTACTGGAGAACCTGGCCCACAACCCAGGCACGTGCCCTGACTGGGAATCGAACTGGCGACCCTTTGGTTCGCAGGCCCGCGCTCCATCCACTGAGCCACACCAGCCAGGGCTGCGTGACTGTCTTAACACAGAGGACACACGTGGTCTCAGCTGCCTCTGAGTACCAAGCAAAACACGGGGGCATTTAGGCAAAGCACAGAATCTGTGCATTTTGCCAATGTTATAAAGCGTAAAGACATGCCAGCAGGCGCACCGTTGCACGCTGGGGTGCAGAGGGTGAACCCCACAAGCCCACCCTCCTGCCCTGCCGCGGGAAGACACGCACGAAGCCATGGCTGAAAAAACCCAGCAGGGGCCAAAACACAGCCGGCCATGCTGATGCTGCTTTGGGTGAGCAGCCCTGGAGGTCTTCCTGCAGGAGGTGCCACAGCGAGCTGCTGTGAAGGTGCTGGTTAAGTCAGCGGGAGAGTTTCTCGCCCCATTGTTAGCTCACGGGAAACGGGGTACACAGCCGGCCGGGACCAGAGTCTGGGGTGTCTACGTTTATGGCTAAGACAGGACAGAGTCTGACCTGAGGCCCAACCCCACGCGGTGACTCACGCCCCAGGACTTCCTGGCCAGCCCGCCGAAACCCCGCACCACCCCAGGCCCTCCCCCCAGTGCGTGAGGGCTCTGAAATTCTGCTTACGCACGTGGGTTTCTGACTTGGGGAAAATACCACGAGAAAGTGTGCCATGTGGGAAGGCCACAGAACCACGTACTGACTTTTTTTTTTTTTAAAGATTTTACTTATTTATTTTTAGAGAGGGAAGGGAGGGAGAAAGAAAGAGAGAGAGAAACATCCATGTGCGGTTGCTGGGGGCCGTGGCCTGCAACCCAGGCATGTGCCCTGACTGGGAATCGAACCTGCAACGCTTTGGTTCGCAGCCCGCGCTCCATCCACTGAGCTACGCCAGCCAGGACGTGCTGACTTTCTAACTGCCTGGAGTCCGAGAAGGTCGATGGGTCAACTGTTGGGTGGGATATGGGGGTGGGGGGCACCGGGGACAAGTTTGGGGTTACTTTCAGGGGGAAACGTTCTGGAACTGGGTGGTGCCGGTGGTGGTCCGACATTGGGAATTGATCTTGAAATGATGAGCCTGGCGACCTTCCCGCAGGTGGATTTTTATCTCAGTTTCAAATATGTGTATTTTTCGTGGATGTTTTTAGAGAGAGAAGAAGTGGGGGAGGGGGTGGAGAGAGAGAGAAACATCGATTTGTTGTTCCACTTACTCCTGCATCCATCAGTTGCGCCCTGACCGGGGATCGAACCCACCACCTTGGCCTACAGGGACGATGCTCCAACCACGTGAGATCACCAGCCAGGGCTGAGATACGTACATTCTCCAGGAGCCCAGGGTCGCGGGCTGCACCGGCCTCTTTGCCTGCCCTTCCCCTCCCCCACCGTGCAGGCCCCCAAATTACAGAGCCCAGGTCCGAGCGCCCCGGGGACGCCCACCGGCTTGCATTCCCTCTTTCGCCCGCGACCTTTGCAAACGCGGCCTTGCTGGGGCGCCGTGTGCGGGTCCTCCCGCACACTCCACACTGTGGACTAGGGAACACGTCCGCGGGTTCGAGCCCCGGCACCGTGCTGTGTCACGGCCGCGTGTGTCTGGTTCCAGAACATCCCGTGCTCATGAACAGTCCGCCCATCTGCCCCCTCCCCCAGCCCCTGATGACCACTGACCACCCCTCTCTGTCCCTGCGGATGGGCTGGCTCTGGGACATGACCCACCCGTGGAGTCCCACACTACGGGACCCTGCTGTGTGTCGGGCATCTGTCCCCTCCGACCTGTGTGACGCTGCAGCCGGTGTCCCTAAGGAATCCTCCGCGCACCGGGGCAGGGTTACCGCCCACCCACGGGACGCCGGTGTCGCTGTGATGGCGCGCCTGCCCCAGCCTGGGACCCTGCATTTCCCGGGGCGCAAGGGAGGCATCAGAATGCGCCCCTGGGCTCCCCCCCCCCGCCCCGGGGCAGCCTCAGTCTCACCCGGGAGCCTGGAAGGAGGCCCCTCCACGTGGGCGCGGGGTCCCCAGGAACCTGCCTGCGCTGCGTGCACCCCCTGAAGGGAGCTCCGCTGGGCGCAGCCGGGGGTCTGGTCAGCCTCTGCCCGCGACCCAGCCGGGATGCCCGGGACCCCTGCCTTCAGGGGCAGCCCCCAGGGTGCGGCGGACCCGCTCCATCTGCCGGTCCAGCTGCAAGGGGCCAATGCCTGGGCGAGGTCCCCAGCCGGCCCAGCTGGACGGACGGCGTTCTGACGGCTCTCCACCGCCTTCGGACGCCGGACCTCCCTCGGTAGCCCAGGGGCCGGCCACGCCCCGACTCCCAGAGCCGCCGAGGCCTCCCTCCGCGGCGTCTGTCCCGCCCGGGGCCTCTCTGAAATGCCCTTCGCTGCCCGGTGGGAGATACTGGCGCGTTACCCCCAAGGGCTGTTTGGGGAGGGAGGTCCATGCATCCGTGGGGATGGGGGACCCCTGACCGCCAGGCCCCCGGGTGCCCACCCCCGTCTCTGCAAACAGTGGTCCCTCTGGGTCCCCTTTCTCAGCGGCCTGCTGGGCCTTGGAGGCGCTGGGGATGCCTCAGGGCGGGGGAGGGGGCGGGGAACAGGGCGAAGGAGGGCCCTGGACGGACCTGCACCACCTGCACTGGGTGGGTGTGCGTGAGCGTGACTCACGCCCTTGGGGCGGGCGGCGACCCCACCCACCTCTTGGGTAACACGGGCCACTGCAGCCGCGCGCGCGAGCAGCAGGCAAGTGGCACGAAGTTGACCGGCCGGTTCTGCCGCCGGCGGGCCAGTCAGGTCTTTGCAAGATGCTGCCTGTACCTGGGTGGGCATGGGGTGGGGGTCCCCGGTCTCGATCTCGGGGGGCGCTAGCTCACGAGCGGTAGCTCTCATGATGAGGACTTTCCACTGAGCGCATGAGACTGCCCGTGGAACGTAACATCTGCTTCTCATTCGTTTTGGGTTGGGTTTTTTTTTTTTCGTTTTTTTTTTTCCTTTTTTTTGCTTCCTAGCTCCATGGTGAGTCCAAGGCACGCGGCCTGGGCTCTGGAAACACCGGGGAGGAAGCAGGCCCCGGTGCCGGGATCACGGCACGGGCCTCCCCTCCCCCCACCCCACCCCCGCCCCCGCCGCCAGAGCACATGACCACGGAAACTTGGCACGATTTCTAACAAGCAGTTCTTTAGGATACGATCACCATGCGGACATTCTGTGCCAGGTGACACACTGGAGCTCACTTGTGACTAACCATCTGGCCGCTGGCATGCGAAAAACACCAGAGAGCACCCTAAAAACACCCGAGCAGATGACCTTCCTGTCCAGAAAGGGGATCTCCCACCGGCCCAGTGCAGCACTGTGTTAAAGGTCCCAGAGGCCGGCGGCCATCTGAGGCTCACTCACGGTCACAGACATGCCCAGGGTTATCGCGGAGCACCCTCCCAGTGTAACTGCACCCATGAAAGATGCAACCAACCCACCCAGCGAGCAACCAAAAAAAACCACTTTGGTCATTCACCCCGGGGACAGTCCGCCCGCGTGGGCTGGAAGGGGCGCAGCTGGGGGCGGGAGGCCGGTGATACAGGCCACACCCTCTCGCTAGCTCCCCCGGGGGGAATGCGGATCCTGGGGACGTTTGAGAGAAAACCGTCTGCCAGGGTGAATACCCGGACACATTCTCTCCTTTTCCGGACTTGCGCTCACACCCCTCAGGGAGTAGGACCCGTGGGCATGGTCCAGAGCACAGCCCAGGCCTGTTCTTCCACTAATAATAATGATAATAACAATAATAACCACCGTCCAACACGGAGGTTTGTCTCACAGCGGCTCGGTGACCCGCAGACCAGGCAAACCAGCCCCAGCTCCCTCCCAGCTCCCGGAGAGTCCTCAGTGCACGACTCTGGGTCTGAAGGACTCAGGCAGCCCCAGCCCAACTCTGGGGAGGGAGCACCCCAGCTCCGTCACCACTCAGAGGCCTGAGCCCCGGCCCGCCACTGACAGTGGAATCCCCACCCCGCTGAGCAAGTCCCGTCCCCCCGGGGGCATGCCACATTCCTGGGGACACAGACAGGCTCTCCGAGTCTGTCAGCCCTTCGGTGACACCTGTCCTGTATGACAACCGTCTTTTGTCCCTCCCCCCGCCCAGAGTTCAACTTCCCTTTTTTTTTTAAAGATTTTATTTATTTATTTTTAGAGAGGGAAGGGAGGCAGAAAGAGAGAGAGAGAGAGAGAGAGAGAGAGAGAGAGAGAGAAACATCCATGTGCGGTTGCTGGGGGTCATGGCCTGCAACCCAGGCATGTGCCCTGACTGGGAATCGAACCTGCGACACTTTGGTTCGCAGCCCGCGCTCCATCCACTGAGCCACGCCAGCCAGGGCTTTTTTTTTTTTTTTTCAGCAGGTCGCAAAAGAGATTTACTCAACAAGTGCAAAGCCCTGCTCCTCGTCCTGTCCCTAAGGAGGATTTCCGTTCTTTCCCCAAAAGGGCGGCTACATGGAAACCCCGGCTGAGGCGCCGCTGAGGCATCCGGGTCGTGCGCGTCCACCACGGGGACTCGCGGGCTCCTGAGCTTGTCCGCAGAGGACGCCGGGGCTTCCTCGGAGACATGTCGGGACTGTTTCTAGGGCAGATCTTCATGTTCCCTCTGGAGTGTGACTCAAGAATTAAAAAGACAATGCCCAGCACGCATGCACAGTAGCTTCCTGCCAGCACAGCGCGACCCCCAAGGGCCGGGAAAACCAGCCGCCCGCCTTAGGTGCCGGAGAGTGTGAGCGGGAGGCCAGCGGGGGGACTCGGCGCCTGGCGGGGTGGGTGGGTGCGCCCTCCTCGCCACTGCGGCCTCACTAAACCCCCCCACCCCACGCGGAGCGGCCTTGGGACTAACCCCCTCAGCCCTGGGGTCTACCAGGGGGTTTTCCTCTTCGGGAGGATGGGGAAGGATCCTCAGCAGAGACCTGGGTTCACCCCTGGGGCCCACGCTTCCTTCCTGCCTCCAGCGACCTCCTCCCCGCGGGCGGGCGGGCGGGCGGGCGGGCAGGCGGGCAGGCGGGCGGCACCCCAGAAGGCCCGCCTAGTTGTCCCCCGCCCTGGGGTCCCGCCCCACACAGCCTGGTCGCGGCGTTTCAGATCTAAACCCTCTGCACCAGCAGCCTCTCCAGGAAGACAAGGACGCACTCAAACGGCGCAGTGAGAAGCCATCACTCGTCGTGAAGGGCAAAGACGTCTGTCGTGAAGGGCACACAGGAGAGGAACTCGGCTGAGTGCCCCCCCCACCCCCCGTGAAGTGTGATGGGACGGTGTATCCTAAAGCCGCCTCCCCCGAAAGGGCCCGGGCCCAGGGGTCCCCGGGCCTGTGGCTGACCCTCGGTCGCTGACATGCACAGTCTCCTGGGGCCCAAGGGGCGGCCCTTCTCACAGCATCTACGAGACGCACGCACCCACGTCACTTGGAGGGACAAGGACTTGGGCTGCATTTGCTCGGTCCACCGTGACACGGCCCCACAGACCGGGGCAGCTCACGGGACGTTTCTCCCTCCCCGTCCTGGAGGCTGGAGGCTGACACCCAGGGGCGGGCAGGGCTGGCTCCCCCTGAGACCTCTCTCTGTCCTGGGCGTGTGGACGGCCATCTTCCCCCTGTGTCCTCCCACGGGCGTCCCTCTGGGGGGTGTCTGTGTCCCCAGCTCCTCTTTTTATAAGGACCCCAGTCCTGCGGGATCACAGCCACCCTAGGGACCTCAGGTCACCATCATCGCCTCCTCCAAGGCCTTATCTCCTTACACAGCCCCATCCTGAGGTCCTCAGGGTTACGGTATCAGATATCAGCCTAGGAGCGGGGGCGGCAGCTCCAGTGATAACAGACTTAGACATCAGCAGGTTGCTGGCCTTCCCCCAAGGAAGACCGAGTTAGACACCCGGGTGGAGTTGGGGAGGCAGTGCCAGCCCCAGAGTGGGGGCTGGGAAGGAAAGAAGCAGCTCTTTGAGGACAGCTCACCGCCCCCTCCCCGCACCCACACACAGTCCCACCAGCCCCAGGGCTCCAGCCTGGGCGCCTGTCAAACCCTCCAAGGCCGCCCCGACCTGCCAATCATCCTGGAATGCGGCCACCGGGAGGATTCGGGCGGAACAGGTCTGGGCGGGGCCGCCTGCCTGTGCTCCCAGCTGCCCGGGGTGTGGGTGCTGCTGGCCTGGGACCCCGCTCTGGAAGTTCACAGTGGGGGGGGGTGCGGAATTCTACCCGGCTGCCCGAGCCGTCCAGGGTCCGGGAGGTTCTCACCCCCGTAAGAATGGGAGCATGGCAGGGAAGACCCCCAGACTGCTTCTCCCCACCCCTCCCCGAAACAGGAGGGGAGGCGGCCTTGGGTAGCATGCCCTAGGGGACCTGCCTGCATGGGGTCTGAGAATGTTCGGTGAGTGCCCATGGGGTTCCTTCGGAGCACCCCGCCACACGACCCCAGGACGCACGGAGAGAAGGGGCTTCCACTCCCGGCCACGGCCGGGAGAACCCCACGGGGCTGTGGACAGAGCGTGGATGGGGCTGGAGCAGGGCGACTCCTTTGCCCTCTTGCCAACAGAAATGCCCTGCAGGTCGGACTCGGGCGGGCGGCGTGAGGCAGCACAGTGAGAAGAGGGGGTCCAGCCTGGGCGGGTGGCTCGGGCGGTCAGAGGAGCACTGTCCTGTGACCCAGAAGGCCGCAGGTTCGATTCCCGGTCAGGGCACCTATGGCAAGCGACCAATCAATGTTCCCGTTTCATATCACTATTCCTCCCTCTCCCTGTCTCCCTCCCTTTTTTTCCTCTAAAATCCATAAGCACTTAAAAAGAGAGAGAGAAAAAAAAAAGACCAACTTGGGACAGCTGCCACGGCAGGATCCTCCATCTTTCCCTCGGTAAACGCCTGCTAAGGACGCACAAAGTCCCCCCAGGTTTAAGGTGAAGGCGTAGCCCTGGCTGGCGTAGCTCAGTGGGTGGAGCGCGGGCTGCGAACCAAAGCGTCGCAGGTTCAATTCCCAGCCAGGGCACATGCCTGGGTTGCAGGCCACAACCCCCAGCAACCGCACATGGATGTTCCTCTCTCTCTCTCTTTCTCTCTCCCTTCCCTCTCTAAAAATAAATAAATAAAATCTTTTAAAAAAATGAAGCTGTGCAGACCTCCAAGAACCCGCCGCCCAAAGGGTCCCAAAGGGTGGAACACACTGTGCATTGTGGGGGTGCCCCTGCCTGTGGGGTGCAGGAAACCCCCGGGGTCTCGTGGCAACACGCAGGCGGCGGGGGTGACACTCTGGCACGTGCTATTGTGTGGCTGGGTGTGCCGGCATCCTGCTTTCTCTGGGCGAGTCCCCAAGCCACCTTCTCGCTTCTGCTTTTGTACATTTAGGGACTAGCGCGTGCCCGCAGAGACGTGCATGCTAAGGGGGGTGGGGGGAGGGTCTGGGCGGAGAGGGGGTGGGGGTCTGTGGCCCCTGCCCGTCACACCCCCTACTGCCACCTCTGTCCCTGAACCAGCAACTCCTTACCCCTCAGCACGGGGTAAACAGGAAATGACCCAATCCTTTGGAGGTGTGGATGCCGTGTTTCAGTCCCTAACCAACCGCCCTCTCTGAAGTCCCCCCCCCACCCCCCCTTGACCGCCTTTGCCGGCGTTGGAATAGCGAGAGAACCAGCAACAGCAGCAACAGAGCGCTTGCGGGATAGCTGCTCCACTCCCACCCAAGTACGTGAGAGTGCCTAAACTAGCTCCCCGCCGTCCTCCAGCCATCCGACGTCCTGCCAGACCCACGGCCCGGCCCGGCGTGGCCCATGCATGGGTGTGGCCTGGGGCGCGTAAACAGCTCAGAAGTTTTACACGGACAACCAGGAGCCGTGACTCTGCTGAAAAAGCTTCCACACGTAAGCAGACCGCCTTTTGGACCAACCCTGTCTCCGGGGAGCTGTCCGCTGCAAAAGCGAGTTGTGTTTCCACTGCACTTTTTTTTTCTTTTTTCTTTTAATTATTTTTTTTTTTTTTGGCCTCCACGACAACCATCAGCTCTAGCGTGTTTAATCAGCCCAAGGGAATGTAGACAACCCCGAACACACAGTGCATCCTGCCCACAGGGCCTCTCGCAGGAAACGCCCTTTGCAAAGGGGGGGAGGGGGCACGCCCTCCTCTAAGCCAGAAAACAGTGCTTGGCTTCCAGGGTCCTCGGGGAGACAGCAGCCCACATCCTGCGTCTCCAGTTTCAGTTTCTGCGGGCCCCCACGCTGCTGCTGCTGCTGCCGCCGCTGGGGTGGCTGTCCCCTGCGCCCTGCGCCCTGCGCCCTGCCCCCTGCCCCCTGCCAGCCGCCCCTCTGGGGTCTGCTTCGTAAACCTGGCTCCTGTCCCAGGAGTTTTTCGAGCCACCCGCAGGCAGGCACCCCCACCCGCACACCGCTCTCGGTGGGCACGACGCGCCTCTTACTTACCTCGGGCGTGCACCAGCAAGCACACCGCGCTGACCCAGAAGAGGCCCCACTGCGTTTCCATGGCTCGCCGCCTCCGGAGGGCGGACGCGCCGGTGCGCCCCCACCGACACGGCCAAGGGACTTGTGGAACGAGCGCCCCCCTGCTCCGCCGCCGCCGGCACGTGCCGCTGTCTGCTGTCTTTTGGCTCCCCCGTGAGGAAGGAAGGAAGCGAGGGAGGGTTTCCTCACACGGAGAGGATGAGGCCCGCTAGAGTCCTGGGGTCCGCATCCCACGGGCTTGCCCCTCTGAGGCCGGAACCCCGGACCCGGGAGCCGCGGGACCACAGCGAGCACGCTCCACCTCTCTCTCTCTCTCTCCCGTCGGGCCTCCCGGAGCCTCGACGGCCCACCCTCGGGATGATGCACAAGCAGGCGTTCCCCTCTCGAGCGCCCGTGGGCCCGCCCTCTCGCTGGCTGGGCTCCCCGTGGGCGCGGGAGGAGGTGCAGGAGCGAAGGTCTCCACCCTGAGCTCGGCGTGCACCGCCCTCGGAGCTTCCCCGGAGTCCCGCTAGGGGGCGACACCCGGGCGTCCTGTGGGGTCCGCGCAAGGGCGCCACCCAGACCCAGCGTGACCCTGGCCTTCTGCAAACGGCCAGACGCCGGCCCTTTCAGAACGTCACCCTGGCCCCTGGGGGCCTCGGGGATCTGGGGAGACGTCCGCACCCCGCTCCGATGGAAATCCGGGCACCCGGAATCCGGGCTCACCGCCTGGCCGCTGCGCTGGTGCAGGTGGGTCACCCGCAGGCGGCTCTCAGAATCCGTTGCTGCGTTCCACGGGGCAGAAAAGGGGAAGGAGGTCACTGAGAAAAAGAGGAAGGGAGGAAGCCAGCAGCCCAGGGACACCTGGACCCCCAGAGTGGGTGCAGGCAGTGGAGACGACCAGGGGCGTGCGGGCTTGGGGCCAAGAGGGCTGCAGGGGTGGGGGAGGGGTGAAGACGGGAAACGGGAAGGCCGGAGTGTGGGCCAGCGTTTGGCACCAGGACCCGGTCCAGGGGCCTCAAGGGGGCGCCTGCTTGGAAAACACTCCAGTTCCTTTCCTCGAGAACCGTGGGGCGGGTACGGATCTGTGGGAGGCCCCAGGGTTGCGGGTGCTACCAAGCTCACTCCCAGGTGCTATGCAACTTGGCCGTTTGGGGGTGGGTGGGTCCCCTCTACAAAGAGAGGGCGCGGTCCTAACGTCCAGGACCTCAGAACGGGGCGTTATTTGCAAACGGGGGTTGAGTGCAGGGTCTGAGAGGAGGCCGTCCTGGGTCAGGGTGGCCCTGCGTGCAGTGACAGTGTCCTGAAAAGGGACAGAAGGGGATATGCAGACACGGGGGAGAAGCCACGTGGAGACGGAGGCAGAGGCGGGAGGGATGTGGCCACCAGCCCGGGGACGCCTGGAGCCCCAGGAGCTGGAAGGGGCAGGAAGGACCCTCCCTGCAGCCTGTGGGGGGAGCACAGCCCTGGGACCCCCTGGGTGACCTCAGAAACCTAGACCTCAGACACCTGGGGACAGGATGTTACACACATTTGCAGTTTGAAGCTACCTACCTGGTTTGTGGCCATTTGTTACTGTGGCAACAAGAGCCTATTAGAGCTCTTTTTTATTATTATTATTTTGAAACAAGAATAACCAAAAAAAAACAAAAAACAAACAAACAAACAAGGACATCAAGACACCAAACACATTTCTCTTCCATCACAGAAGTAAGCCTTCCCCACCGCAGCCCCCACATGCCGAGACATAAAAGCTACAGCGTGTTAATCAGTACACTTGCACAGAATTACACACACACACAGAAACTTTTACGAGTTTTTCTTTTCCCCGTGCAAACAAGAGTAGCTTGAGGACGAAACTGTGTATTTGGACAAGGGTAGGAGCCGCCCGGAATTCCTCCCGGATGCGTCAACCACTCCTCCCCCACACGCGGGCCTGCACGAAAATTGTAGCCCGTGTCCTGGCCGCACCGCCCCCCGCCCCCCCAACCCCTCGGCTGCGGGGCAGGCGACCCCAGCGGTCATTTGGAATAAAGAACCGGCGCAGCGCTCACAAAACAGCGCCACCGCTCGGCCGGACCTGGCAACACTCTTTGCTGTGTGGTTTCACTTGGGTTCCGTCCCACGGGAAAAAAATTAAAAAATAAAAAAAAAAAATAAAAAGCCCTGAGCCTGCAAGATCGAAATCGCAAGCATGGCGTGTAACGAGCACACCGTTTGTATCTTCCTTTGGAAGTCTCCCTGGAGATGCCGTCCAGCCTGGGGACTGAGTCCAAGTTTCTTCCTTTCCTTTTTTTCCTTTTTTTCTTTTGCCTTCACGTATCTGATGCATCTTGCGCCCGATTAATCCAAATACGCTCATCGATCCACCCTCCCCAACGCCCTGCCTCGAAGCCATGGGGAAGGCTGGAAGGTCCCGCCTTTGTCAAAGGCTGTGAAACCTTCTGAGAAAGGGGGTCCCTGCCCGGGGAAAGAGGAAAAAAAAATAGCTCCCAGTTGAGAAAGAGTTTCTGACTCCCCAGAAAAGCGGCACAGAGGCCAGGGGGAGCCGGAAGGAGAAATGAGTCACAGTGGCTTCTGACTTTTTCTGGCACCTAGAGTGTCTTGTGTTGGCTGATATACCGTATTTGACCGTGTACGATGTGGTTCCTCCTAGAGTGATGGATATGGATGGAATGCGAGTTTATTTCTGTGCCCGTCACACGCAGGATTATTTACGCTCACGATACCCGTGGTATCTAATCATTATACCCACGGACGAGGCTCATCCTTAGTTTTTCCCTCAAAACTTTGGGCAAAAGGGTGCACATTATACACGGCAAAATACGGTAAGTTGCAGTTTGTGCCAGTGGGGAGAACCTGGATTATTCAAGGAGTGGTTTGGGAATAATGGGATTATCCCAGTCAGGGAGTGGTGGGGAGAATTATACATTCAGGGGAATCTCTTCCTCAGCGCCTGGGCAAATACGAGTGCCTGTGGCATCACATGTCTTAATGTAAAAGAATAAAACCATGAGCAATAGGAGTTTCTTTAAAAATAACAATGGTAGTGTGTTTATTTTTGCTTTTTTAGATTCCACACGTCAGTGAGATTATATGGTGTTTGCTTTCTCTGGCTCATTTCCCTGAGCATAATGCCCTCTAGGTACAGCCATGCTATTGCAAATGGTGAGGGTTTTGTTCTTTTTTATGAGTGAGTAATATTCCTTTATGTGTGTGTATATATATTATTTATACACTCAGAATGCAGCTTTTTTATTCACTGTGTATATATACAGTGTGTACATATAAAAATATATAAGTTAATACTATATAATTATTAATATATTGTATACCAATAATTAATAAATATATCATCTAATGCAATATAATTATTGCTATGTTATTTCTATGTGAATAAATATATAACTTAATATGATAATAGTTATATACACACACAGCTTTTTCATTCACTTGTCTATGCCATACACCCAAAACTAATACCACACTAATTTGGGATGTAAACTGTCACTGAAACGCGAAATTTAAAAAATGGAGAGGAAAGGAAAATGTCTTCATGTTTCAAATAGAATCATATCCAAAAAGGGCACATTATAAACTACAATTTACACTCAGAAGTGCTCATGTTCAATAAAGGGACATTTTTTATGTAAAACAATAATGTCAGAATGATCGATGGTTTTTCTCAGTAGGACAGTAACTGATTTCACGACATAAAAATACCAAAGACCAGAATGGGCAAAACACCCGTTCAAAACCCCAGAGACTAAGGAAAAAGCATGCTTGCTCCCTAGTTCACAGTCTCGTGGCACTACCCTTCATATGTAAATTGTTCCAACACATCAATAAGAAAAGGAGCGATGACACAGCTACAAATGGGCAAAGGGCCCTACTCTGAGAACTTCTCCAGGAAAAAAGAACACCAATAGATTTTGCCCACGGAGATTCTCCGTCTCACTCCTGGTAAGACAAATGCGATGTAAAATAATCCATCGAACACGGCATTTCAACACACAGATTGGCAACGACCAGAAAACTTGCAGGGGTCCCAGGAAACAGATCAGCATATAATTGGGGCTGCTGAAAATTAAACACCCACACACCCTTTTGCGTAACAAATACGACGTGAGGCATTGCTGGGACGCAGGCGTTTACTGGCAAAGTTCCATGCGTACAAAGATATACGTTGTAGCATTTTCTTGAGAGCAAAAAGCCGTGACCACAGCTCACGGGGGTTGGTTCAGGACATTAGGACCCAGACTTGTAACAAAACTTGTGCTATTAGCCCTGGCTGGCGTAGCTCAGTGGATTCAGCATGGGCTGCGAACCAAAGTATCGCAGGTTTGATTCCCAGCCAGGGCACATGCCTGGCTTGCAGGCCACGGCCCCCAGCAACCGCACATGGGTGTTTCTCTCTCTCTCTTTCTCCCTCCCTTCCCTCTCTAAAAATAAAATAAAATAAATCTTTAAAAAAAAACTTCTGCTATGTCACTCTCACCCCTCCACGCTTACATAACTTTTTTATCCTGATTACAAAATCCACTGCTCTGGGATTTCTTTGCCAAGAGCGCAAAGGGATGAAACCAAACATTCTTTTTTTTTTTGCGCCAAACTATTCAATGATGCAACAAACCACTTAATTGAAACAGCATTTTACAGAAGGTCCATGTTTGATAAAGTCATGTGTATTTTTACATAATGTGAAATTACAATGACTCAAGGAAAATGGACATAACACACTCCACAAAAAGCTAGCCTAGCAGACATGTTTCTTAAATGTACGGAGTTATTTAGGAGGCATAATTCCACACACTGTTATTTTGCCATGGACAATGTGCACCCACGTTTTTGGCCCAAACTTTCAGGGAAAAAAAAAACAACAACATACGTTTCAACCTTTGAATTCAATTTTTTTATTGATTTATATTTGGAAACAAAACCAATGCTCATATTCCAAGGTATTGTTTTGCACACAGAGATATCATTATTGCTTTCCACAGTTACACTTTTAACGCCTAAACATACATAAAAGAATTAAAAACATGGATATCGATACAGAATGAGTAACACCCGTGTATCACGTGCATCGTCATTTTTCTCTCGAAAATTTGGGCAAACCCAGTGCGTATGATATATGGCAAAAATGCAAGTCCTTTTTAAAAAAAATACCCACCCTTCCACAATCACCTTCTCTCCACGAGACACGTACACTCACTGCATACCATTAATGCGCTTACAAAAGTCAGTGTTATTCCGGGCAACAAAAACACGCAGGTGTAAGTACCATGGACAAAGCCCGTCGGCGCGCACAGTGGGACCGCAAAGGCCGTCGATGGCTGATCGGGGAGGCAGGTGCATGGTCTTTGCCGCCTTTATAAGGCAGGTGGTAACCGGTCCCTCGGCAAAGGGTCCTGGGCTCCTCAGCTAACCTGAGCTCTGGGGGACGGGTTGGCCCGGCCTCTGGCTCACTGAGAATGCATATGGGTGATGCAGGTGTCCCCTCCCTGGGCATCCAGAAGAAGGTCCCAGCGCCAGCTGCACACACCTGAACCCAGGGGCACCGAGCAGGTATCTGCATGGCCGCAGAAGATCCCCGGGCGGGGGGGGTGCTTGATCACTTTTTTACACCCTACTTTTGATGCCGAGAAGTTATCTCGGTGTCAGAGGCAGAAAAGGGACTGAGATTCCCCGTAGCCAGACACCAGTCCTGACAAGGAAGCTCTCGGAGGTTTTAGACCAGGAAGAGGGGAGCAGGGGCTGGGGGGGGCTACAGGGGGGGCGGGGCACGGGGCATCCTCAGCAGGAGGGCGGGTGGCCGCCTCAGGAGCCCGCTCCGCAGGCCACCAGGGGCAGAGTTGACAAGTTCCAACGTGGGCAAGACCCTCACGCAACGGTGGCCCGGCCCTTTCCCCACCTCTGGCTGCGGACGGTGGCTGCTCCAACACCGAACCCTCGGACAGGGACACAGGCGCCTGAGGCTTGGCTCTGATGACCAGCAGTGGCCCTGACGGGTTTAGGAAGACGCCCTCACTCTCCAGGGGACAAAAACAGGTCAAGGACGTCCACACCTTTCCAGACACTGGGGCTCCCACACTTCAGGAGATACGCACAAAACATCACGCACAGTCCCCTCCACGCAGTCCTGTAGAGTAAGCCCGTGCCAGGCCCTGTGGGTGCAGGTGGCCTCACACGGGGAAATGTCTCCGGCCGTGGCAACATCATTGTTCACAGCGAGGAGAAAGTGAGTGCCTGGGGTTCCTCCCACGGCATCGGGGCGTGGACAAGGGGGTGTTTCTGGCATAAAGCTGTTTTGCCCCTCACTCAGAATGAGATCTCTGGCACCAACGCACTCACAGCATTTCGTAAAGCTGGTGCCGACCTTGGCCCTCCTAGGAGGAGGGGTGTATCTCAATGCTGGGGGGAGGGGGTACCTGCATGCAGGGGGAGTATCTGAATGCAGGTGGAGTATCTGGGTGCAGGGAGTACCTCAGTGCAAGAAGGTAGCGGAATGCAGAAGGAATCTCTGAATGCAGAGGAGTATCTGCATGGAGTATCTGCACGCAGGGGGAGCATCTCAATGCAGAGAAGTAGCTCCATGCCCGGGGGTACCTGCATGCAGGTGGAGTGTCTGAGTGCAGGGAGTGTCTGGGTGCAGGAGGTATCTCAGTGCAAGAAGGTAGCGGAATGCAGAAGGAATATCGGAATGCAGAGGACTGTCTGCATGGAGTATCTGCACGCGGGTGGAGTATCTGGATGCCATGGAGTATCTGGGTGCAGGGAGTACCTCAGTGCAAGAAGGTAGCGGAATGCAGAAGGAATATCGGAATGCAGAGGAGTGTCTGCATGGAGTATTGGCATGCGGGGGAGTATCTCAATGCAGGGGAGTATCTGGGTGCAGGGGATATGTGCATATCGGGGAGTATCTGAGAACAGGGCAAAGAGAAAAACCTCGCGATTGTGAGCCAGGACTCAGGCTGACCCCTCGTCTCACAGCCCCAGCCGTCACTCACCTCGGGGTCCATCCCCCTGGGTTCTGGAGCCTTCTTTACAAGTCGCCCCCGGGGGGGGGGCAAAATTATTTCAGGAAAAAGTACGTGGTTTCTAATTCCTTTTTATTCGCCTGCCGTGAAAAAAAAAAAATCCCCAGACACGAAATTTTGAGGAAGCGGACTGCAGGGTCCTCTCACGGTGTATGAAAGGCCAGTTGCTGGGGAAGTTTCCCGCGTGTCCGGTGAACATTCAGTGCGTCCGTGGCGCGGGGCTTCCGAAACCGGAATGGCGCCCGGGGGGGCGGGGGGGCTTCTCGGTGGACAGTCGGTCCCATCCCGTGGGGACCCTGGAGGGCCTTGGGAGAAGGCGTGGGAAATTTTCCCCTCCCGGATGTCGGACTCCTGGTGGGTCCCCGGCATTGAGCCAGCACAGCGACAGGCGAGCCACTTCTGAGATGTGGACCCCAGGATCCAAGGTGAGCAGGGGGCGGGGCGAGACGAGGCTGGTGCAGGTGGGGCCCTGCAGGGGGCGCTGGTGCAGGGGGCGCTGGTTCCCGGCAGGCTGCCCGGGCCGGCGCCGCCCCGCCCCGCCCCGCCCCATCGTTGGAGGCGCCGCATCCAAACCCCCCTAGTCCCGGTGCGACCTCCAAGTTCAGTGCGCTGGCCGCCTCCTACTTCCCGATGACCGTCTCTTGAACTGCCGAGGACAAAGAGACGAGAAAAGACACGTCAACACGGCGTTCCCAGCCCCCCCCCCGCCCCCCGCCCCGCCCCACCCACGAGGATCTGCTGCTTCCAAGCTGGAGACTCTGCCCGTCTGAGATAAAGGGGCTCATAACCGCTCACGGGCAGCGACAAGCATCCGTGACCTCTGTGGCTGGGTACTAGGTTGATACAATTGTAGCCAAAGACACAATAACCCCTTCAGGGAAAGGACAAGGAAAGGGAGAGAAAGCATGCTGTCCTCGCCACTTCTCTCAGACAGTGGGACACCTTTGTAAGCTCCCCAATTTCAGGCTCGATAATTGCCGGACAAGGGTCCCTGATTTTTGCTGTTGCTGTTATTTTCACAGTAATTTGTGGCTGCACGTTTCTCATCAGCTCCTTGGAGAGGGAGAAGTCTCTGTTGCATTTGTGGTGCTTTCCAGACCACAGCACCCAGAGTTCCTTTTAAATATTCCCCCCCCCCACACCCCGGGGGGTTGGAAGTAGCCCTGAAGTAAACACGAACTTCCTCAAGGTCTCTATTTTTAGAAGGCGGACTACTTTAAAATTTCATTCGACACAGTTGTCGTCCTACTATAGGTGGACGCACGCTTTCTTTCTCTTTGCCGTTTTCAAAAGGGGTCCGAATCTCCAAACACGGGCCTTTCGCCCCAAGAGGTTCCCACCATTGAAACCATCTCCTCGTGACCCCACTCTGCACCCCCCGAGAGAGAGACAATTCCGTCCAAGGGGCCTCGGCAAGGGGGCGCAATGCGGTATCTCAGAAGACGCCCTTGGCTGCTGGCTGGCTCCCCGGCCGTGTCGCCAGGGGGCGCCACTGGGAATATGATCGCCACCCCGGGGTATTTTTTTTTTTCAAGTGTCTGCAGCCTCAAGCGCAGGGAAGTTGAAACGTCACCTCCCTCCCGAGCACATCCCCGCAAAAGGAGTGACAGAGAAAGTGTCACACAGGGGGGTTGGAACAGGGTGGGGGGGGGGGGGCAAGACAGCACGACCGGACGCCGCTTGGAGAGGTACAGCGACACCCCGAACCGGCCGCGGGCCAGCGCAGCGCCCCCCTTCTCACCGAGCGGCTCTGTGTTCATGGTCGGATTGGTCTCCATTTGGATGTCGGTCTGGTCCGCTGCAAAGCAGAGCACAACAGCCCCCCGGTGAGCACGCAGAAGACCCCCCCTCATACCGTCCCCGCGCTCGGCGGGCCCCGCCCCTTCCCCCCAACCCCCCAACCCCAGCGGGAGGCGGCATGCGGCTCCGGGGGCTGCCTGCCTGCGCCTGACTTTTTTTTTTTTTTTTAAAGAAAACAGCACAGGCCTTTATTTCCGTAATGATTAGGACGACATGTTTTGCTGATATGAAAAGTATCTTTGTGCAGCCCTGGCTGGTGTAGCTCAGTGGATTGAGCGTGGGCTGCGAACCAAAGCGTCGCAGGTTCGATTCCCAGTCAGGGCACATGCCTGGGTTGCAGGCCACGGCCCCCAGCAACCGACCGCACATGGATGTTTCTCTCTCTCTCTTTCTCCCTCCCTTCCCTCTCTAAAAATAAATAAATAAAATCTTTTTTTAAAAAAGTATCTTTGTGCCATGAACAGGTATAGAATACCTGTGTATTGTATATAATCAGGGAAACATGAAAAGTTACAGAAAAGAAAATGGAACTAACTGCCCTTAACATTCTGACAGAGATCATTCCAGTCTCTTTTCTAGGAATGTGCTTATTTTTTTTTACAAAAAAAAAAATTATGCTGCCTGTATTTTGTATCTTGCTTCTTTAACCTGACATTTCTAATAGTTGAATGTTATTCTATGACAGGCAAGTGCCATAGTGTGTTAACACATTTTTGCTTCGTTCTGCATGTTTGGATTGTTCCTAACAGTGTGTCGTGGAAATTATGGCGACATGAAGACCTCTACCAACACATCTTTTGTGAGAATGAGTGTTTCCCTAACGTGCATTTCTAAAATGGGGATTCTTGCCCACAAGGTCTGAAGTCTTTGCATGTTTTGACTCTTGACTAGGAAACATTTTCAACCAACAGAAACGTAGAAAGAATGGTAAAACAAACTTCTATTCCAACCGCCTAGATTTTGTGGTTCCTTACATTTTGCCACATTTCCTTCACGTATCTTTAAAACCGTTTTTTAAAAATGCAGAACAAACAAGTTCTCTGGCAGGGCTGCTTAAACATCAGAACGGTATCACGGCGTTCCACACGTAAGAAAACAAACCCCAATTCCTTACTATCACGTATGACTGGAATCTATTTTTTTTTTATTTCCAGAATTTTGCAAACACACAGCAACACAGCCACGACCTTGCGCCCCCACGTGGTCCCCAAGGTGCACAGCCTGAGGTCATCAACCCGACGGCAAGGAGACGTTCGCAGTTCTTTTGTGCACGGGACGACACAACAAGCAAGGCACTTCCCACGGGAAGAGAGACCCGGACAAAGGCATTGGATCCGTGAGAATCCGTGAGAATCCGTGTCCCGGGCACCAAACCGCAAGCTCACGGAAACAGGGACATCGGCGCTGAGAACACCTCCGCCAACAGACACGCAACTTTGCATCCAAGTCACCGAAGAACACGCCATGGCGTGTCGGAAAGGAGGCCGGGACACAGGCACCCTCCCCCAGCCACCAGCGACCCCCGTGTCAGACACCGGACGCCTGCGATTCTCACAAGGAGGAAGCGGACCCAAAGCGGAGGGGACGCCGAGGACCGCGGGGCCCCGGCGTTGTCTGGTGGGGCGGGCGGCCAGCGGGCGGCCAGCGGGCGGCCAGCACCCGCCGGGTTTCACAACACACTGCCTGGAGTCTGGAATGTTTCGTGTTCAAAACGTGTTTATTGGACTTCCTGGGGTGGCATGGGTTCATAAGGTTACATCGATTTCAGGGGTACAGTTCCGTAACACTGCATCTGTACGTTCAACTCCCCAAGCCAAGTCTCCTTTTCACCCCCTTCTTCCTCCCCACCCCTCCCCTCCGGCCGTCACCACACTGTCGTCTGTGTCTACGCGTTTATTATTACTTTTTCTTACTCCATCCCCTCATCTTTGTCACCCAGCCCCCGTAACCCCCTCCCCTCTGACAGCTGGCAGTCTCTTCTCCGTCCCTATGAATCAGCCTGTATTTTATTTCTCACTTTATCTTATTCATTGCATTCCTTACAGGAGGGAAATCGCGTGGCACTTGTCTTGGTCTGAGCGCCTCATGCCACTGAGCACCATGCCCCCCAGGTGCATCCCTACTGTCGCAAACGGTGGGATTCCTTTCCTTTTTCGGGGCTGCGTAGTATTCCACCTCGCCAATGTCGCACAGCTTTTCCATCCACTCATCCACCGATGGGCTTTCGTCACACAGCACACCACTGGTGTCTACCAAAATAAAACGTGAGTGGCTACACAGCCCAGAGATTCTGACAGGACGGTCAATCAGATCTGGACACGTTTTAGACGACAAAAGGAAAAAAATCCCGTAGGATCTAGTACGGCAAGAGCAACATTGCATGCATTGTGGGTGAACGTTCATTTGCAGCAAGCAAAAGCGCTGTGTCCTGCGCTGGCCTCTGAATAACCACTAGGGGGCAGCATGGTGAAAGGACGTGGGTGTCACAGCCGCCAGCACCGGGGTGGGGTAGGGGGGTGGAGGCACCTTCCGAAGAATCAGGTTTAGCGGATGCATCTTGTCGGTGAACAAGCTGGAGGCTTCCTGGGGTCTCCACCCTCCAGGTGAGCCAGAGATAAACCTACGCCCCCCAGACTCAGCCCGTTTCGGGGAACAAAGCAATCACGGGGCACCCCTGGCTCGGGTCGCAATGTGTCTCCATCCCCAGAGTCATTTGGCGAGACCCCCGGACTCTGAGCTGTGGGGGCGAGGTTCAGCTGCAGCTCGTGGGACCGCTCTGGACGGGGGCCTTGTGCTCGGAGCAGGAGACCCCCCCCCCGACGCCGAGCACCTGCCCCCACCGAGAGACAGCAGGGTCCCAGGGGGCCGCCCTCCACGACACCCGCCGCAGCCCCCAGAACCGGCGAGGCCCAGCCCACACGTGAAAAGAAACCCAAGCAATTCCTGCGCTTCTGCGGGGGGTGTGGGCGTGGGCAGGGACGGTGGGTGGCGGCCACAGCCAAGAGCCGCAGGCGTGGGGACAGCGTGTCTCTAACTCATGTGCATGCCCACCACGCGTGGGGACTCGGAGACCACACACCAGCGTGGGTCCGCCTGTAGGCTACGTCAAACACTGTGGGCTTCTGGGAGACCCACAGACACTCCACACAGACGTGGCCCCCTGCTGAATGGGGCGTGGGTGTCATGCCCCCAGAACCGGGCTGTAAACACCTAGCAGGCTGTCAGGGTCACCCAGGGGACTGCTGAAGGGGACCACACCCACTCGGGAGCCTACAGGGTCCCCGCTATAGGGGTCTCCACCCACCAGCCCCCTCCACAACCCCCACCCGAACCCCAAAACCTCCGCCCCAAGTCACCAGCAAGGCACGCCGGCCCCCCGCCCCAGATGCAAACAGGAAAAGGCGTTTCGACACCCAAGAAGCACACGGCCGAGGGTGAGGAGGGAGCGAATACCCAGGGATGCTTTCTTGCTTATGGGGGCACACACGGACCCGAAAATTCTCTGAGGCCAGCAAGAGTAGGCTGCCTTAAAAGGACAACGCCGTGACATCGTCAGGACGCCCCTAAACACATGGACTTCCCCTCCCCCCAGCATGGAGACATCCCCACGTCTGGACAAGCTGATTACAGAGAGAGACGGAGTTAGGGACGGCTTGGCGGGAAACGGAGTGATACATGCACCATCATCAAAGTCTACAGGCTGCGACGCATCCAAGTGTCCGAATGGCATCCGTGGTGTGAAAGGTCAGCCCCGATGACCCCGGTCAGCGTGGCCCCAGGACGACGCAGGGACCACAGTGGCTGTCCCCTGCCCTCCGGCCAAATGCACGGCCAAGGACGACTGTGGCGACGAACTTGGTTCATGCCTGGAAGCCATCCACCTTCCTTCTGTCTGTGGGGTTTCACGCGGAAAGGAAATACCGGCGTGGATCTTCACGTCCAGCAGGGACCCGTGCATTAATACCTGGAAGCGTCCAGGTATGACAAAGGGACAAAGCAAGGGACACCACGGGACGGCGGGGCGTCCGGCAGCAGGTGACCGCCGAGACGTTCACCAGCACGGGAGGGGAGGAGGGTTGGGCGCGCTTTGGCCCTGCGTCTCAGGAGACAGACACCCTGACCAGACAGGAAGGGTGGTCTGCCGGCCCTCCCAGCGGGTGCCGCTCCTCCCTACATCTCCGGTTCCTCCGGAAGGGAAGGTTGGGGAGGAGAGAGAACGGAAGTAAACTGTCTGAGAGGTCGGCTCCCGCTGTGGGCCAACACCCCGGGCGGCAGACAGGAGCGGTTGGAAGGGTTAGGGTTAGAAACACGGGAGCTTGTCTCCGAGGTAGAGCAAGAGAGGGCTAAAGACCAAAGAGCCACAGGAGATAGAGTCAGAGTGGAGACCAAAATTGAGGAGATAAAAAAGGGGGAGGGAGGGAAGAAGGAGGGAAGGATTTGATGGAAGGATTGGAGGGATGATGGATGGATGGATGGATGTATAGATGGATGGAAAAACTGGTAGATGGATGAATGGTTAGATGGGTGGATGGTGGATGGATGATGGTTGGATGGATGGACGGATGGACAGATGGTAGATGGATGGGTGGTGGTGAATGGATAAATGACAGATCAATGGATAGATGGATGGATGGTAGATGGATGGGTGGTGAATGGATAAATGATGGATGGATAGATACATGGATGGACGGACAGATGGTAGATAGATGGATGGCCGATGGATGGATGATGATGGATGGATATAAGGAAACATGAATTGAAGAATGGATGGATAGGAGTAATGTACAGATGGAGGGAAGGAAGGAAGGAAGGAAGGGAGGGAGGAAGGAAGGGAAGGAGGAAAGGAGGGAGGGAGGAAGGAAGGAAGGGAGGGAGGGAGGAAGGAAGGAAGGAGGAAGGAAGGGAGGAAGGAAGGGAGGGAGGGAGGGAGGAAGGAAGGAAGGAAGGAAGGAGGGAAGGGAGGAAGGACGGAAGGAAGGAAGGAAGGGAGGGAGGGAGGAAAGGAGGGAGAAAGGAAGGAAGGAAGGAAGGGAGGGAGGGAGGAAAGGAGGGAGAAAGGAAGGAAGGAAGGAAGGGAGGGAGGGAGGAAGGGAAGAAGGAAGGAAGGTAGTTCTAGTAGCCCATTCCACCCAAGCCTCAAGAGACCACTCCCAAGCAGACGCCGGAGGGAAGCCGGTGGTGGACGCGCCCCGAGCGGCAGGAACCAGCTGCAGATGCAGGGAGCGGCATCACTCACACCCAGCGACGGCAGCCAGGAGCTGGGCCCGGTCAGCGTGCACGTGAGGAGCCCCGTCGGCGGGCGCTGGGACCGGTGACCCGAAGCCAACACGCCAAACCACAGAGGCCCACGGCAACCTCACGCCTGTATCCGAGACCGCGTCAGCTCCGCGAGCCCCGGATCCAAGTTTCGGGTGTGTGAATTCACGTCTTTATGAATCAAGAACAGAGCGACCAACGCTCGCGGGCTGGAGACACACACACTTTTCTGTACTTGACCTCAACACATCCTGACAGAAAGGCTCCCACGCAGACACTGGCCAAGACGGGCGGCGTCCGATCCGCGGGTCTCCGCGGTGAGAAAACAGCTCTGTTCCCGCCCACTTGCCCCAGGCTCATCTTGATGCAAACTCAGCAGACACCACACACTTCAACACAGCGACCGGGTCCTGGGAAACCGCGCCCCGTGTAAAATAACGGCCTCCCCAAACTCACGGGCTGTTTAAACACCAGGGCACGCAGTACTCGTGTCCTTCGTAGGAGATCTCCAAGGTCACGGTCACCCAGGGGTTTGTTCTTCACGTGGCCATCGCAGAACAAAGACCCCCCGAAGCGGTCCTGCACACACAGCCTGCAGACCCTGGGATTGCTCCGTGCCCAGCACCTGGATTCCGCATTTTACTTCCCTCCCTGTCCGTAAAAGCGTGTCCCTGATACTAAACGCTAAATTGGTTGTATAAGGTGAGTGGGAAAGCCTGAATGTCCATTCACGGAGTCAAGAGAGAGAGAGAGAGTCACTCTTCTACATTAGGCAGCGTCGAGGAGAATAGCACCTAATTTTCTTTGTGTTAACGGCATCACCACCTCTTGTAGCGGGAGACAGGCGTGAGTAATCGCCGACATCGCGAGGCGCGGCCTCCTTCTCTCCTTGACCTTGCCTTTTTCTTCTCTGCATCTTCGACAAGCCCCAGGTCATGAGTCTTACAGAAACTACAAAGAACTAAGTACCAAAGTTGCGCCTGATGCTCACTGAGCCTCAGAACAAGAGACTGTAGAGAGAACATTTTCTAGGGGAATAAACTTGGCTTGCTTTCTTACTGCCATAAGTGGACTCCCAAACTTTCCTAAGCCAATTCTTCGGAAAAGAGGCTTTCGTTTTTGCAAAATTACAAGGGCAACTCTTTCTACCTGGGGAGCTGTCCATTTTCAACACCATCCACCCCCTCCCCAAAACAATGGACCAAATGCTTCCCCATCCAAACCAATACCCAGGGACGGGGTGGGTGGGACAGACAACCGTTGGTTTTCCCCAATTTCTGAATCCCGTCTCCAAATCGTGGATGACATCAAATCTATTCAGACCTTTTGGGGGGCTTCTCAAATCCCTGTGCCTTGGTATATACATACCCCCACTAGTGCCACGGTATCCCAAGGCTCCATACATCCAGTAGGCCAGGTAGCAGAAATGCTTCGTAACTCCAGGATCTGCCTGGGTTTCACCCAAAGATTTTGGAAAATCTTCCCGCACCTCCTTCCCTAGCGAGCCCGCCTGACCCTCTGCCGGCCGGACATCGTGCTCTGAGCTGAGCATCGCCAGAGAGGATGGAACATGTAATTGATAAAGAAACACGCCCTGGCTGGTGTGGCTCAGTGGATGGAGTGTGGGCTGCGAATCAAAGCATCGCAGGTTCGATTCCCAGTCAGGGCACATGCCTGGGTTGCAGGCCATGGCCCCCAGCAACCGCACATGGATGTTTCTCTTTCTCTCTCTCTCTTTCTAACCTCCCTTCCCTCTCTAAAAATAAATTTAAAAAATCTTTTAAAAAGTACTGGAAATGGAAAAGGTTTCCTTTAAAAAAAAACCAGAACGTTCAGACACCAGGTCAAGTCGAAAGTCACGCAGGAACTTTTTGCACAGAAGGCATGAAAACACCCAATGACGGAGTTCCGGTCACGGAGCCGGTCACGGCGGCATTGTGCCCCTCCCCCTTGATGCTTTTCTCTTCCACCTGAGGACGCCCCCCAGGGCCTGCTCGTGCCGGGTTACAGCGGAAAGGGACCCACTCGCTCTGTGTTTCGATCTTAATTCCATTAGGTGCAGAAGAAACGCAGTAGCCCCTTGGGGATGACGGCGATGTTCAGTATTAAGTAAAGATGACTACCTCCTCAGAGCTAAGAGTTCTTCCGTGCTCACTCGGTGCTGGGCCACCGACCGAGGCGCTCACGCACCATCTCATCGACCCCCCACGGAAATTCTGTGGAGGAAGGACTACCACCTCCTCCTTTTACAGGTGGACAACCAGGGACTGCAGTAGTTAGTAACACGTACGAGTGGACACAGCTGACCACCGGGGGTGCGGGGGATCAGAGACCATTTGATTCTAGTATTCTACTGATCAGCCAACCTCCTCAGGTTCGGTCTCACGTGAGTACTGCGTCTCTAAGTGTTTTTTTGTTTTGTTTTGTATTGTTTAGAGAAAGAACGTTTTTTACACGCGCAACACACAAGACAGAAGGAAGCAGGCGTGGACGTCTTACTGTTTTCCTTGAAGCACAGCTTCTTCTTCTGGTAGGCAATAAAGCTGGAAATGGCCCCGGCCACAGCCACCACCACGGCCCCTATGATGCCAGGGACCACGCCCTGGGGCTCGCCTGGGGGAAGAAGGCAGGGCACAGTTACCCGACCGCATCCACTGCGGGACGGCAGGGCCGCTCCAGCTGGCCGCTCAGGGCCTTGCTGAACACCCAAGGCCGAGGTGTCAGACACCAGGCAGACGTACCTTGTCCCTCCCCGTCATGCCGCTGGTTTCCTCCGCCACCGCCTGTGCCAGCACCACCGCCTCCACCGCCTCCGCCACCTCCTGCTCAAGAGAAGGACAAACCGGTCGACCGATGACACCACAAAGATTTTTGGTGGAGAGAAACTGACACCGAGGAGCAGGTCCTGCGACCTTGAGTGGTGAAGGGACCTTAGGAGAAGAGGCCACGGTAGGGACAGGGCACTGAAGAGCAGGGAGTCACTTTCCATCGTCAGGCAGGTTGTCCCTGCTCTGCTGAAGGTGTCATCTGTCTCACTCACTTTTATCAAAAAGGAAAAAATATGGACTCAAAGCATCCTGGCATGGAGGGGAGCTTCAGGAGAGCCACCATCTAGCGAGACCTGAAGGTCCCTCAGGGATTCTGTCCCCTTATATTGGGTCCAGAGACAATCGAGAACAAGGTCTTAGACCCCACCTGAGACCCTGCCCCTTGTGATTGTGGAGGTGGGAATGCAAGACATATTTCTGGGGACCCTCAGGAAATATAGAAAATATATTAAGGCAGTCTATAAATATAGCAAATGCCTATAAGTACATTCTAATAATGATAAACAGATGGTATCATTCCTTATTGGTTGGCTGATAACTTTATACACTGTCTGAACCGTAACATGACCTAAGATTTCAAGGACAGAAGCAGAAAACAGCTTTTCTAGCTGCAGTCGGGGTGGTGAGGGTCCCTTGGGAAGGTCACGTCACTCCGTTTCTGGAGTCACGATTTCCACACTCGTTCGTGACAGGAAAGAACACAGGAGCAACCTGAGATAATCACAGAGGACACGGGGGCATGGGTCAGTTGGGACACGTCTTGGTAGATCCCAGGGAGCTCCATCCGGCTGGGAAAGGAGGAAAGGTCCCCTAACCATCAACAGAACAGCCAGGCACCAGCTTGTACAAGGAAGGACGTGGGGTCCCCACCCTTGATCCGTTCAGAAGGACGCATCCAGGGGCTCAGCCTTTGCACCCTTGGCGATGCTGCACAGCCCTGAGCCATGGGCTCTGACAGAGCAAAGACAGAGGAGAAGCAACTAACCCTACCTCCACCGGACGTCTGGTCGCCCAGGTCGCTGTCTGAAAACCCACCTAGGAGAGAAAAACAGTGTCACCGGTCAGACGGAAACAACTGGCAGGGTCTCGGTGTCTCGGACCGAAGGAGACACACCCTGAGAACCCACCAAGGGGACCCCACAAAGGTCCTGCCCCACGGAAGCCATCTTCCAAAGAGGCAACGACAATTGAATTCCGTGTCTGTGGCGAGACTCCTAAAGCCAGTCTCGGCCCAAAGAGCGCTAAGAAACCAGAAAAAGAACCCCCTCAAGAAATGGAGAGTGGTTCCCCGTGTGTTTTGATGGATATAAACGTAACAGCCGGAAAGGGCTTGATCTCATGGAGGTGCCTTTCAGTTACGACTGGTGGTTTCCACGCTCTGCATCGTGGGTTCTTCCCACGCCTTCCACTCTGGACCCAGACGGGAGACTCACTGGGCTGGCCAAAAAGTCCGTTTGGGTTTTTTCCATTTGATAAAAGATGCGTTTTCCATGTCCTCCAATAACTTGATTGATCTGGGTGTTCTGAGTAGGTTGGCTTCTCCCACGTGGTAGAACATTGACTGTTCTCAGTGAATGTCTTGATTGGATCACTATCTATTTCTCGTCCGGCGAGACATCTCCCACACAAAACGTCCTGACTCACTTCTGACGCGTTCGATCCATCCCAGCACCTGCTGCACACACCGCACAAACCTTTTCTTTGCATTTCACTTGTTTACCTTTCTTGAGATAATAAACCCTGATATGCCAACAATGTTGCATATTTTCTTCCACCTTCAGTATTAGAATGGCTGCCCCCAAATTCACCAGTTTTGATGTGTGTTTTCTTTTTTGAAACATTGCACACACTGATAAGACAGCTGTCACAATACAATCTAACGAAATTGTTCAGAATAAAGTTGAAGACAACTAAGCCCTACTAGAGCCATCGAATGGAAAAAAAAAAACAAAGGAAGTGTTTGGCCAGCCCAGTATTTTGGGCAACAAGATGGTAGCAACAGGAGACACCAAGCAATGTTTTTAAACAGCCTCTGTGGGTTCGTTGCTCCTGCCCCATAAGAATGAGCTCACGTAAAGGTGGTATCAGGGTGTGACAGACACACAAGGAAGGGACCCACCAGCCCAGCCGAGGCCACCCCAGACAAGGTGACCCCACCGGAGACAAACTAACCTCAGCCCAGCCCAGCCCAGGCTGATTAAACACCATACCTTTTTTTTAAAGATTTTATTTATTTATTTTTTCGAGAGGGAAGGGAGGGAGAAAAAGAGAGAGAGAGAGAGAGAAACATCGATGTGAGGTTGCTGGGGGTCGTGACCCACAACCCAGGCATGTGCCCTGACTAGGAATCGAACCTGTGACACTTTGGTTCGCAGCTCGTGCTCAAACCGCTGAGCTACGCCAGCCAGGGCCTAAACACCATAACTTTTTAAAAGCTTTCAGCCTCTGCATTTAGGAATGGTTTCTCAGCCCACAACACCTAGTCGACACCCACCACATGTAACCCATCCGCTTCACAAAACCTATCACGATTCACCAGAGTTTAATCCATGAATTCAAACGTAGATGTTCTATAAAAACATCCTTCTGCATAACTCATCACATTCGTGGGTTCAAAGGAAAAAAAAAGACCATCTTTGCGGACCACACACATTTGCTAGCATGTACTATTATTACTCCTTTTTTAGGAAGCAAAAGTGAAGAGGACTGGGAAAGACACTTCTGTGAAAGAGTATCGGTCTTTCCAAAAATATTTCTTTAGCTGTCAGCTAAAGTCAGGCGTGACCGATGTCTGCACTCTCAGATGGTGAACCTGTCTTGGGTTTTCTAGCAAACATGTAAAGATACAAATACAAGTAAATGGTAAAAAGAAAATATACATATAAGAAAGGGAAACATTTCAAATCAATCATTGGGCAATGATGTGACCGTGTTAGGAAAACTAAGAAATGAGAGAGAAATTATTACACATTAAAAGGCTGTTCATCGTTAAGCATCTAGTTTTAAAAATCTACCAGACAGAAATAAACAGAAAAACAATGCACACAAAAGGTATTCACAGAAATACAGAAAAACTGGGAGAGACAGCGTGGCTCGGTTGTCTAAGCATCGTCCAGCAAACCAAAAGGTCGCTGGTTCAACTCCCGGTCAGAGAACGTGCCTGGGTTGGGGGCATGTGAGGGGCAGCTAATACATGTGTCTCTCTCACATTGATGTTTCTCTCCCTCTCTTTCTCCTTCCCTTCCTCTCTCTCTAAACATGAATAAATAAAATCTTAAAAAAAAAAAACCTACAGGGGTAATTCACACATACTGACCTAAACACAGCTACACTTCTAGAATCTTTTTTAAGAAAAAAAGTTTTCAATGCATGAAGATGGCTTAAATTTGCTTTTGTACTTCGTAATTCCAAAATTTCAGAAGAAACAAAATAGAATGTTTTCAAACTTGGAGATTAGTTATAATAGCATAGAGCTGCTATTAAAAAGCTATAGGATAAAAACTATTAAAGGATATGAAAAAATGTTTATAGATTATTAATAAGCAAAAAATATTTTATGACCCAAAATACATAAGATTAACATTTTTACTTAATTCATTTTATCTAATACCCACATAAAATACTGAAGAGAATAACCATCACAATGTTAACAGTGGTAGACAAACAGTATTTGTTTTTTTTCTATGTTAAAAAATTAAACAAATATATAAAGAAAAAAACACTTGAAATCTGAAATTTGAACAGGCATTCAATTAAAAAAAAAAAAAACTGTGTTAGCCAGGTTACTCGGAGTATATTGTGATGTGCCAAAAAAGGCAAAAAGGATTAAAAAAAGCAAGCTGACATTTTTTCTTGTACCAAGTCTGCATATTTAAAATGTTGCTGCACACGTACACAGTGGGCTCCTACTTGGCCGTGAAAAAAAAAAAAAAGAAGAAAATTTTACCCTTTGCAACAGCACGGATGGATCTGGAGAGCATTATGGTAAGAGAAATAAGGCAGGCAGAGAAAGACAAATACCGTATGACCTCACCCATATGTGGGGTCTAACGAACAAAGTGAACGAACAAGCAAAATAGAGACACACATACATGGAAAACAGATGACACCTAGTGGGGTGGGGGGGCTGAGGGGTGGAGGGATGGAGCGAAAAGGGAAAAGAACTCACAGACATGGACCACAGGGTGGTGATTGCTGGGGGGAGGGGTGTAGGAGGGTAACGGGAAAAAAATAATGAAGATTAAACAAACAAACAAACAAACAAACAAACAAAAGTCTTGCATGCAGTTCTTTAGAAGGCCCATAAACGCTCAGAAGTAAAATAAGCAACTGCCCCGTAAAAACCACACGCAAACCCAAAATACCTTTTCCGAGCCCGCCCTCCAGACGGGGAAGACTGGAGTTCCCCTGCACAGAACCTCCGCGGGTTCTGAATCTAAAATTACCCCAGGGATCGGGGCAGTGGTGCCCAGGGATGCGCAGGGACCACCAGTGAGGGGACAAGGTTATACTCTGAAAACCACGCAGGGCCACCCGCAGAGCTCTGGGGTCTTACCCGACGTTCCGGGGTGCTGGGGGTTTGGATTCGGTTTTGGTTTCGGCGGCCCGGGATACATGGGATCATCTGTCGGCAAAAGACGGGGAGAGTTGCAAGAATGAGCGATTTTCGGCAAAGACGGCGAAGCATCCAAAGAGGGGTCTGCTCAGCGTGCCCTCGGCCTGGCCCCCCGCCCCATTTCTTTCCATTGCCTTCCAGCCGCCATAGTTTCATTCACGTGCCTCCAATAGAAACTCAGTGCCCCCGTCGGGACCGGCGCCCGTAGGTGTGGGTCCCCAGGGCGCCGTGGAGAAGCGGGGTCCCCAGGCCGTGCGATCGGTATCAATCCCACCAGAGTTGCCCAAAGTGAAAGCGAGCACTCGGGTAAAACTCCACAGTGAACCACACCGCCGCCCGCATTCCCTATAGGTCTTCCTGCTTTTCAAAAGCAACGACGACCCTATGTACCCCCTTTGAAAAGGATGAAGGTCTCTGAGGGCACACCCACTGGGCGACCCTGATCCACGGGGCAGAATGACCGGAGGGACTCACCGTGGCCTCCACCGGGCAACGCGTCTTCTAAGGTGAAGTCGTCGCCTGAAGAAGGGGCGGGAGTGGTTAATACCCGCGTGGTGGGGCAGAGAGCAAAGGGAAAGGCATCCTTCGGATACACGGGTGTCCCCAGCTCGCTGAATATTTCTCTCACTATCAGTCCGAGCAGGACGGCAGTGGAAAAACACATTCCCCGCCCCCAACCAGTTTTCCCATCGTCTATCTCTCAGAGGAACAGCACTTGATGCCACAAAAACGGGAGTTACGTATCGGTCCGCAGCACCACACGGGCCTAGGTGGATTTCCATCCCCGCCTCCAGGAAGCCCTCTCTGGTTCATTCCCCGTCCTCGGGTCACTGCCCTACAGCTGGCCAGCCACGGCTTCGGGGTGGGATGGCACAGACACAGGGTCAGACACGGGGGACCAGGTTTGTGGGACGAGGTCCCTCAACAACAGCGGCCCTGACCCGGGTATCCCTGATGAACCGGCATGACGATTCCGGACAGCTCCCCCCAGACGCCTTCTTGGTTTTAGGAACCGTTTCCCAGGGCCAGTTCACGTGTAGGCACCGGCACGTCCGCCCCCGCACAACACACCGGACGAGGGTGACACGCACGGGTAGGGTCTGACGTGGCGCCTGCCACGAGGAGCTGGTGGTGGCGCAAAGACGCGTGTCCAACCACAGCACGCCCCGCAAGGTGCGTGAGGCGTCCCGACCCCTGGGTGCCAACCAAGGCACGTGCAAACCCTTCCCTCAAGGGACAACCTTCTACAAAGGAGCCCAAGAACTAAGCGGGTGTATTATTCCCGCAAATAAAAACTCAGAAGCTCGGTTGAACTTGAGGCATCGATTTTTACTCTGAGTAGCTAACCACCACTGAATCAGAGCCTTGACCAATTTCAGTGTTTGTCCCTGAATGCTGCGTGTTATTTGAAAGCAGCAGTGAGCATGAATGCAGGGACACTGAAGTCCCGGAGCCTGCAGTATGAATTTTGTTATGGTGTCTATGGGGGGTCCCAGCCCCTAAAATTATTTCTCCCAAGAGTCAGGCACTCGGGGTAAAGACACCGAGAAATACTTAGTGTCCAAATGACCCAAGAGTGTCTCACAGGGGAGATTCCCCATCCTCTCCTGCAGGAATCACTGGGCATCACAGACAGTGCACATCTCAGCCAGACCATACACAGAGACCCCGGATTCTGAGTTTTCTATTTGTCCATGTGTCACCCCAGTTTTCTGGGAAACTGGGGTGCAAGACGGTAACTCGTCCCCTCTCCTTGCTCACAAAGCACACTTGCTTCTTACCAGAAGTGGGTTTTTTTGGGGTTGGTGTGGGTTTCTTCTCCGTGTCTAAAAAAAAAAAAAAAAAATACATTTTTTTGTCAGTGCAACTTGCAGCTTGGAAACAAAGTCAACTCCCTAGAATGTTCCGTGTTCAAAAGAAGAGTCAAATTATGTGGGTTTTTTAAAAAATTTTTTTCAACCTTTCCCTTTTATGAAGTCTACCCATAAGCATGAGAAACCCAAAAGGCTGAAACTGGGGATCAGGAAGGGTACTTAACACCCTTCAGATCTGCCTCATCATCTAGTGTATTGTCCCCGACAACGCCATTTCCCACACAAACACGTTCGGTGAAATGGCAACCGTTGTCTATCTAAAAAATATTATCGTAACAACATGTCCAATGTCTGAAGACACTCTTCCAAGGTCTTCACAAAAGCAAGGCACCCTGAGTGGAGAACTAGAGACATCGGTGGACTTTGTAAGGTTTTTAAAAATTTTTATGTATTGATTGGAGACAGAGAAAGAGAGAGAGAGAGAGAGAGAGAGACATTGATTTGTGGTGTGTGTTACTGATGCATCACTGGGTGCTTCTTGCATGCGCCCTGCTGGGGATCGAACCCATGACCTTCATGTATCGGGACGGCGCCCTAACAACTGAATGACCTGGCTGGGGCTACATCGAGGCACGTTCATCCACAGAATTTTAAAGGACATCATTTGTTGTTCCCGAGATCCTTCACATCCAATAGAAATGCACTTTAAAATAAAATTCCCAGCCCTGGCTGGCGTAGCTGAGTGGATTTCTCCCTCCCTTCCCTCTCTAAAAATAAATCAATAAAATCTTTTAAAAATTAAAAAAAAAAGAAATATCACTCGCTACCCTGGTTGGTGTAGCTCAGTGAATTGAGTGCTTGCCTGTGAACCAAAGGGTCGCCGGTTCTATTCCCAGTCATGGCACATGCCTGGGCTACAGGCCAGGTCCTCAGTAGGGGGCACCAGAGAGGCAACCACACATGGATGTTTCTCTCCCTCTCTTTCTCCCTCCCTTCCCCACTCTCTAAAAATAAACATATAAAATCTTTAAAAAAAAAAGTTACTCACCATCCAGGGCATCCGATAAATCAAGATCACCTAAGAGAGAGAAAGAGGCAGGTTAGAACTCAGGAAAACCCAAGTAAACTTGAAACTTAAGAAAAGGATACACCTGGCTGGCGTAGCTCAGTGGATGGAGCGAGGGCTGCGAACCAAAGTGTTGCAGGTTCGATTCCCAGTCAGGGCACATGCCTGGGTTGCAGGCCACGGCCCCCAGCAACCGCACATGGATGTTTCTCTCTCTCTCTCTCTCTCTCTTTCCCCCTCCCTTCCCTCTCTAAAAATAAATACATAAATCTTTTTTTAAAAAAAGAAAAGAAAAGGACACGAAGAACGGGGCCGGGTTGGGCCGTGTCTGGGGTATCTGGCAGCTCTGGAGAACGTGCGGATGCGCCGCGATGCGTCTTCTCAGTCTAAACCCTCAGTTCCACGCCTGCGACGGATGCGTCCCCTTACCCTTCAAACAGCTGCTGCGAAACACGGTCATTGCGCCCCGCGCCCTGCTCTCCAAAAGGCCGTCCCTTGGAAATAGCCGCGGAAGGATTTCCAACCCCTGGAGACCGAAAGCCTCCCCGCGCGCGTTCGCGGGTGCGCTCTCCCACGGACACGCACCCACGCACGTTTACGCTTCCTGCCCCCTCCCCCCCCTCAAAAAACGCTCTCCCCCCCCCAACCCGCCTGAAGCTACGCGCCGGGAACTTTCTCCCACGCTCGCCTTCCCTCACCACGGGGGTGGGGCGGTGACTTCCGAATCGGAGGGGCTCCCCGGGGAGCGTGGGCAAGGCGCCCACGCAAGACAGTGGGAGAGGGCACGGAGGGGCGTTTGCGGGCGTAAACAGGCCAGGCTCTTGGGCATCTGAAATTCAGAGGAAGGGGCGGAGGCCGGTTTGGGTGCCCAGCCAGGGAAGGACCCCTTGAACTCCAACCGCCCCTGAAACGTTTCACGCCAGCACCCCCCCGCGGCGTGGTGAGGTCCCCGGGCAGGCGGGCGGGCGGGGAGTCTGCTGCTGGGGGACCTGCGGGGCCCCAGTGTCGGGGCAGACCGCAAGCCGTGGGCCCCTCAGTGGAAACCCCGGGTGCCCGCGGTCTCCAGCCGGCCCCTCACAGCTCCCCGCACGGGGCACGCAGGCGGTGAGTCACCCTGGGCGAGGCCCCCGGCCCCAGGGGGCAGGGCTGAGTCACCCCGACTGACCCCTCCTTTCTGACTCCTGTCTGATTCTTGTGCTTTCCCCTGGGGCCAGCCATCCCGGGGAAGCACACAGGGGGAACCTGGACGAGTCCCCAAGAGCCTGGTATTTGGGCTGCCTGGCCGGGGGTGTGGACACGGTCACCTGAGACAGATGCTCCCCAGGTAGTTGAGGTCAGACTCCCCTAAATTCTGTCACCATGGCCAAGTGCTTGGGGAAGGGGGGGGCATGGAAATGCTCACCACAGGGACCTCTCAAAATTCTACAACTCATCTACACAGCACGTCTGAGTAAACACAGATAGAACACAAATCGTCACGGCAAAAGCAGAACAGAAATAAAATATCTATAAAGTACCAACGTGTATGACTCATGCACTGTGTACAGGGGACGTACACAGTATAGAAAGAAAGGTGTACGATTAAAACTGAAATAAATTATAGAAATACAACTGGCGCCCTGGCTGGCATAGCTCAGTGGATGGAGCGCGGGCTGCGAACCAAAGCGTCGCAGATTCGATTCCCAGTCAGGGCACATGCCTGGGTTGCAGGCCACGGCCCCCAGCAACCACAGATGGATGTTTCTCTCTCTCTTTCTCCCTCCCTTCTCTCTCTAAAAAAAATAATAAGTAAGTAAGTAAATAAATAAATAAATAAAATACAACTGGGTTAGATAATAGCTCCAATAATAAATTATAAAAATTAAAAATTATGCAATTTACATATAGGATGTGGTGTGTAAATTATATAAATCTACAAAACTAAAATGGAAATAAATTGGAATAGAAATCAAACCTACTCAGTAATAAATTATAGTGATTACCAAATATATAACTTGTTTATATATAAAATTTAAATATAAATATAAGACAAAAATATAACTATATAAAATTTATGCATATAAACAAACATAAAGTATAATGGTAAAAATAAAATATGAATGCTTATAACAATAAATGATATATAATTACAAATCACATCATTTATAAGGTATTCACAGAACTTATACATCCTATAAGTAAATATATAAATGAAAATAAATAAATTTGAGGCATAAAATTAGAACAGAAATGACTGGCAATGTATAATCATCATAAGTTGTGGAAGAGATAAGCGATATCACTTCAAAACAGAACTTAAAAATTATATAAGAAATCGAGGTAAAAATACAGGAGAAACCACTTGTGGAGATAGAATCAGGAGCGCAGGAAACCTCGGGCAGTGGCAGGGTGCCCCAGACTTTCCGGCTGTGCCCCGAAGAGCATGAAAAACACACTAATGACATAATTACAGCACGAGGCGGCGGGGATGAATTTCCTCAGGGCCTGCTCCGTTCCTGGAGCTTTCTCGATAGGACGGCGGAATTCCACCGCGCTGCACTCAGGACCGGAGAGAAGGAAACCCCACCCCCACTTCCCACCCCCGACCCCCTACCCTCACTTCTGGGCTGCAGCCCCCACGCCCTGCACCCACCCGCCCTGCACCCGGTGGGGCGGCCACACCTGCTCCCAGATTCTGCAGCCCTGCCCACGCCCCGCACCCCCATCTCTCCGAGCCCAAGAACCTCAGTTGCACAACAGCCCACAAAGCCAGGAGGACGAGACACAGAGGCCAGGCATGCACCCCACCACACCCGTGTCTGCTCACCCCAGGCAAAGGTTTTCCGGGACAAAACACCAGACTTAGGGCCGAACCCCTGAACACTTGGGCCTCCAGGTGTGTGCGTGCGCATGGCGCTGGAAGCAGGGTAGCCTGAACATACAGAACATTCTAGTACCGAGTTCAGGCTGGGAGCCCAGAGCACAGGTACAGATGGAACCCGAAATCCCCCTCTGACCAGGGACACAAGAAGAAGAAGAGATCAGGGCAGTTGGCTGCATTTTAGCTTCTTTTATTTTTAAACATTTGACACACCCCGATGTTTCCGGACAGCTTCTAAAAATCTATCTTTCCACGTCCACGTGATGCCACGTTCTGGCTGCCTCAGCCTGACAGTCACGCTGGTTTTGGGAGCTGTGTCGTCCCGGGCGCCTAGACGAATTCGTGTCAGGAACGAATGTTCTAGCGGAAAAAAACCGCAGTGCACAGCTCTGTGAAGCCCAAGCTAGCCATGTGTTAAATGCTGACACTGTGCTCCGTGGCTGAACCCCACGGGGACCGGGAGCCCCGGAAGGCGGAGCTAGCGTGGCCGCCGTAACCGGAGTGGCCCTCCCCGGGTCCCCAGAACATTCTCTGCTGGCCCGGCGTGAAAAAGAATGAACCTCGGGGACACAGCAAGTTTGAGATGCGACTCCGTGGTTTTCGGTTGTAAAGCCGCACGCAGTTGCGGACTTGACCCTGGTCTACGGTGACTTCAGGAGGACAGGGGCAAAAGCCTGTTTCCTCCTCACGGGGACGTGAGCACCAGGGTGCAGAGAGGGCCGGGCGGGGTCCTGCAGGTCATTCTACAATAGACTTGACGATAGCAGGTGAACTTGCATACTTGCCTGGGGGACCCTGACCCCACTGGCCAGGGGAGCCGTCCTTAGGGACATGCCTTGTGAGGCTCAAAGGGAAGCAGAGACCACCATGCAGAGTGCAGCCCCCAGGACCCTGCCGAGTCCAGTCTCTGCTGCCCGGAACTGACTCCTAACAGTTCCTGCGGTGTCCCATAGATGTCACCGTGTGGTGCTAGGCAATGTACCATCGTCCCCAGCATCTTGGGAATGAGTGGTGAGACCCTCAAAGTCACGGAGTTTGGGCACCTGCCCCCTCCCCGGGTCTTCACTTGCATGCTCCACTGGGTCATCAATGTCAAACCCTTCTTCTCATACCAGAAAAACTCTTATGGATGCCTCAAAGCCCTGAGAAGATGACACCTCCTCTGGGAAACCTCTACCATTTCTCATGGATGCAGGGGTGCATGGATAAGTAAGTGGATGGATGGATAAGTGGAAGAATATGAATGGATGATGGATGGATAGATGGATGGGGGATGGATAAATGGATGGATGGATGGATAAGTGGATGGACAGTTGATGGATGGATGGAGGGAGGGATGGACAGTGGATAGATGGATGATGGATGGATGGAAGGAAGGAAGGAAGGAAGGATACATGGATGGATGATGGATGGATGGATAGAAGGAAGGAAGGATGGGTGGATGGTGGATGGATGGATGAGTGGATGAATAGATGGATGGATAGAAGGATGGTGGAGAGATGGATGGATGGATGGTGGATGGGTGGATGGATGATGGATGGATGGATGGGTGATGGATGGATGGGTGATGGATGGATGGATAAATGAGTGGACAGATGGATAAAGAGCTCCATCTGTATATCTCTATCTTCCATCTATCCTGTACCATATAGCTATCATCTATCATGTATATCTATCCACCCATCCACCTATAATCTATAATATCTATCCCTCCATCCTTCCATCCATCCATCCATCCCTCCAACTACACATCCATCCATCCATCCACCCACCACCCATCCACACATATATACATCACCTGTGATGTCCATCCATCCATCTGTCCACCGTCCATCACGCCCAGTGTGTGCTATGTTCCTCCAGCCAGGCCACGGTCCTTAGGTAACGTTCTCAGCAGGCAGAGGCCCCCCCTTCGTCACCCATGCCGCAGCCACCCATCCCTGCGAGCGCTCTGATCCTAACTGTCTTTGCTCTCTCCGAGACCCAGCCTAACCCCCGCTCCCTTGCCTGCCTGCACGGCTGTGTCACAGCCCCAACTAAGCTCCTCACCACACACATCCCCCCCGTGGGTGGCGGGGGGGAGTCCATGTTCTGCTGAGCACGTGGCAAACGGCACCCCTTTCTTGCACATCTTGGACCGAGCCCACGCCCTTCTGGACGGGAAGGGCGCTAAGGAAAGCAGAAGTGGACCGCCCGCCACATTCTGGCTTCTGGACGTATTTAGATCATCCCCATGCCCGCAAGGCCGTCTGCCCCGCAAGACGGCAGGAGCTATTTCCGCTCCGTGCACAGGTTTCTCGGGCACGCTGCGGTCCCGCGGAGATGCAGGCCTTCCCGGGTCTGCATCCCTCCCTGACCCGACACCCCGTGGGCGGCGAGTGGCGGGCCCTGGTGTCGCCGAGTGACACAGAGAAAGCTGGAACTCCGACGGGGCGCCAGCTCCAGCCCTTCAGAAAGGCATCCCCTCAACAAATGAACACGAACACTTTTATTTTTTATTTTTCCAAAAGCAGCCTTGGAGCAATTACTTCGCTCTTTGGGGACGAGCAATTTTAAGCTCTTCCCCAAGAACTGAGGGATTGTATCCAAACCATCAAGTGACGGCGGCAGGTTATGTTCTGTATCGGGGTTCAGGGCGCCCAGACGCAACTGGAACAAGGCCCCGCCGATGCTGACGGGGCAGGGCTGTGCGAAGCATGCTGGCTGGTGTTTTTTTCCACTGTATTTGCTTTTCTTTTCTCAATGCCGCCGACCCCACACCACACCCACGGCCCCTCCGTGGGCCTCCCCTTGCTGTTAGAGAATCACCGGTTGGAGGGCTTGCCCCTGCCTGTGGGCTGAGTAAAAAGGAAGTCTCTAGCTTCCTGTTGAGGAGATTTAAAAAAAAAATAGAATGACTAGCAAGAGAATGCACGAGGGAAGGCGGCAACTGTGAGTCATTCTAAGAGAAAGCTGAAACACACCCAGGTGTTACGCTCCCAAAACCGGTCAAGTAAAAAAAAAAAAAAAAAGTAGGCAAAGAGCAAGAACAGGAATTTCAAGAAAGGGAAGCCCGGGGCAGGGCTATCTACAGAAGGGAGAGATACTGTCAATCAGGTGCATACAAAGAGGAATTTGATGAGTTAGCACCTTTTCAGCCAACAGATGGGCAGAGGCCAGAGAGACCAGCCTGGTGGCTGGTTGACCAGTTGTCTGTACGACAATGACACTGCACTCAGAACCAGCGGTGATTTTTCCAGAAGGAGCAAATTATAACAAAATATTCTCAGAAATGTGTGTGTGTGTTATAGGCATCTTGGTACGGCTTAAGGACAACATGTAGACTACACCTAACAGTCCCTGTGGAAAATCAAGAAAGACAGTTGTCTTTCACCCCCTTCCCTTCCAGAATTTCTTCCTCTGTCCATTTCCGATGCATGCACCTCTTGCAAGGGCTGCAGGAGCCTCTGTTAAAACATACAGCGTTGGGTTCCATCCTTTCTCTTTCTAAAAGCCAACAAGAAAGAGGTCTCTCTCTCTCTTCCTTGGCGACCTGGCTGGCCTGTCTGTTGTTCTGTGTATGTCCCATTCTTGGAGTCTTAGGAAATCCCTGTGTCTGTAGGAAATATTTTCCAAAGTATTCTATCCGCCCCCCCACACAAAAAAATTTGGGAGGTTCCTCTGTGTGCGCACACACCAGAGGATTTGGGAAGGGGGATCACAGGACAGTGTCTATGGAACCCCCGGGGACAGGCCCCCCCAGTGTGAGGACAGAAGGAGACCTTCAGGGGGGACCAGGCATTGCCTGAGGCGTCCTGCAACTATCTGGGCGTCTGAACAATTCAACGTGGGCCCAGAATCCTGAGCTGTTGTCTCCAGCCTGAGAGACACGTCAGACTCATCTGCAATCCAGGCCTCCAAACAGGTGACCCTCTTCCCTAAACCAGACCCTCATGATGGGAAAGTATGAGTGGAAAGGGACACCAGGAAGTCTCCCGTGGAGGACGCATCGCCTGGAAAAAAAAATCTACATTGTCTTCTGTTGGGAACCGCCCTGGCTGGTTTCAGAAGCTGTAACCCACCCACCCCCCACCCCACCTCATGGCTAAGGCTGGGAGAGTGAACTTCAGGCCGGCCGCCAGTAAGGAGACAAAGCTTATCTCCCTGGCACTGGCACCGCCTCTGCTCCTTTTACTTCACCCCGCCGGGCCCCCAGTGGTTGACCAGTTAGCCAATGACGGGTAAGATTCCCCAAGGGGGGAACAATCTAAGACAGGCAGGATCACAGGGGGCCTTAAGGGAAGGACTTGGGGGGCTATAGAAAAGGGGATGATAGACCCTCACCCCTCGGCTTTGACATAGCCTGAGTCCTCATTCTGTCTGCAAGGAAATCTCCTAATCTCTCGACTGCCTTACTTCCCCTGTGTGATGTAAGCCCGAAACAATGACACAGGGCGGTGCAGCCCAGTGCTGGAAAGGGCAGGTTCCCCGAGGGCCATCAGGCCTGAGAAAGAATGCATAAAATCCTGTGCAACCTGCTTTGTTTAGAGTGCTCTCCATTCGATGATAAGCGTCCGAGCGGGAAATGAGTTTGCCTCCCAAAGTTTTGTAGCCCTTTAGCTAACAGACCGTGGCTCAGAATAGGCCCTCGTAGTTCTTTGTTATCTATTGTTTGATCGTTACTGCCTGACAATGATTGATGAGCTTTACCTGTGTTCTTGTGCAAAATGAACCTGATAAAAGCCCACTGAGGAACAGGTTCTTGGCCCTTCTCCTCTGAGAGATCGGCCACCTTTCCTCCCCAAGCAAGTCATGTCTTTGTAGACTCATTCTCATCGGCAGTGGACAGGGGCCTCTGCTGGCAAAGCCCCCCCACAATCCTACACACAGTCCTGCCAGGACCCCTGTGCTGTCTTCTTTCCTACGTGACAGTCTGCCCCCCGCCCCCGGGCCCAATGGAAAAAAGGGCTCCTCCTTTTCCATGAACCAGTCTCATATCACGAGATGCAGACAACACATCTGGAAGCATCCTAAAGGCAGGACACGGTGAGGTGGTCCGTGATGAAGAGCAAGTCAACCGTATCAGGGCCCAGCGCGCAGGTGGGACAATGGGTGGCTTTTCTCGGCGGGGAAGGCAGAAATGAGCACCCTGGGGGGGCAAGGCCCCCACGAAAGTCTGTGCTTGTTGGGTGGGGACGGCGGGGAATCCTGACACCAGCCATGAGACATCGGCTCGGGTGGGAGCTGCAGCTTGCAAAGAGGGGAGACACAGACCTGAGTTTGGGATGAGGGTGTGTGCGGACCCGTCGCACCCATCCTCCCTGAGGTCACCCCGTTGACCAGCGGCGGACAACCTATGGTGCAGACACCAGAGTCACTCGCCCTGTGCCCTGCGGTCCTCTGGGGCTGCAGGACTCTCTGGTGTGACGCATCCTGGGCCCTGGAGGCTGTTGATCAGAATCCCCGGCCCCCACCCGGGGGCAGATACCAGGGCCGCGCCCGCCCCAGGGACCACACCCAACAACACTCCCAGACAGGAAGTGCCTTCTCCGGGGGGGAAGTCTGTGTCCTCCTCGAGTTGAAGTCCCCTCTTGTGTCCCATGGTCTGTCTCATCTGCACCCCTCAGGGTCCCCCAGGAATGGCGGGCGGAACCTGGGAACCCAGGGGCCCGGGGGGCCCAAGGACTCTGGGGTCAGGCCAGTGTCACTAGCTCCAGAGGGGACACCTGTCTCCAGCCTCACAGGACACTTGTTGCAGCGGGAACGGACACCGAGGCAAGCAGCATACGTCTGTAACCAACTGTTTTCTGAGTGTCACCGGCCACAGAAGAGACTTTGCTGCAGATACAACCCATCTGCGTCTTCAGAACAGCCTGTTCTTAGCCCCAGCCCCAGGACGGGGGTGGGGAGGGGGCTCCTGGAGGAGGCCAACGGCTACTAAACCTCCGATTTCTCTGCATTCTTTTTTTTGGGGGGGGGGCAGGCTGGCTCCGTGTCCCCACACCCACGGCTGCCACCAAGCCAGCACCCGGCATCTAAAACACATCAACCAACTTTAAGTTGCTAAGCACCATCCTCATCAGAATTAGGCCATCCCTGGCGAACAGTGCTGTGGGGAGGATTTTTTTTTTCTTCCATAATTTCTCCGCTCTCCTTCCCCTAAACACTTTCAAAATGAGTTGCCTGGGGGCTGCCCTGAGGCGCAACCGCAGGCTGACCAGAACACCTCCACCACAGAGCCGGTCACACTGGCCCACTGGGACCACTTCCCCTCGGGGCCCTGTCCTGTTCACCTGTTTGGGTATTTCTCTCTACCACCACCCCCCACCATAGATGGCTCCTGCTGGGGCAACTAGAACCCCCCCACCCTGGCTCACCCATTTCCCTGGAGGCGGGCACACAGTAGGTGCTCAGAAAAACAAACAAAATCCATCAGGAGACAATCACCAAGTTGCAGACACGGATCAGAGAGAACCTTTGGGGGGGGTGGATGTAGTTGCACCAAACGCAGCATAACACGGACAATGAAACAAAACAAAGCAAAATCCTATCAAGAAACGGGAGACCACGCAGGGATATATTCCAGAAGGAAACACAGAGGTGGCGAGACGTCTCTCCCCCACCTCCCCCAACCCAACACCGCCCCCCCCGCCCCCCCCAAAGACCCCACAGCTCAGGCTTAATTTGCTCCCAAGTGCAGCCAGGCCTTGCCTGTCTCCTCGGCCCTATTTCTGGCTCCAAAAACACACCCCGCGCCCAGCAGACCAGCCCCGAAACTCCCTCGCCCGCCTCCCCGGCCCCTGAGAAACGCGGCCGCGCTCACGAGGGCGCAGAACGAGCACCGTTCGGTCTCACGCGGCTCGGCCTGCCTGCGGGGGAGGGACCGACGAAATCCCGACTTTCCTTTCTCTGCCGAGGGGGGGCGGGAAGAGGGGAGGGGGGCAGAGCAGCCCCTCACCTCCCCCTTGTTAAACCCCCACACCAGAGCCCACCGCGGGATACAGGCCGGGCGAGCTGCGTGGGATCGCGGGACCGGGTTCTGGCCACGGTTCCTGCTGCGCAAACTTTTTTTCTCTCTGTCTCCGGAACGGACTCGCCGGCCACGCTCTCCGCTGAGAACACGTTTCGTATCTTCGCGCGGCCGATCCCCCCCCCACCCCCCACCGCGGGCCCGTGCTGTGGGGCGCGCCGCAGCCCCCGAGGCCTGAACACTTAGGCGGGTTTTCGGACTCCTCCAGCGCCCTGATTCCTTGGTCTAACGTTTCCCTCCCCTCCCCCCACCGCGGGTGTCAGGCTCCCCGGCGGCGGCGTCCAAATTTAGGCCCGGGACACAGGGCGTGGCTCGGAGCTCCCACCGCACCCCAGAACAAAGGCGTGCGCTGCGGCGCCCAGCCCCCGGTGGGGGCGCCGAGGCGGGCCCCCGGGAGCGAAGGTGGCCCCTCGGGTGGGCATGGCGACTGTCCCCGGTCCCTCCAGACCCCCCGCGACTTTTCACAGGCGGTGGTTTGGCTTTTTTTTTTTTTTTTTTCCCAACCACAGCTGACGTTCCTCCTCTGGGCTGAGCCCAAAATGGCCCGGGAAAAAAGTTGGAGGAAACGCAGCGCCGGCTGCCTCTCTCTGGGGCGTTGGCCACCCGCGGACACCATGCATCCCGCCCGGCGTGGAGACACTCCCCAGGGGGGCCCGGGGCACCCCCTCCCTGCGCCCCGTCCCAACACCGGACACCCGCGGGACTCCGGGGGGGGGGACACCCGCGCCCTCCCCCAGCCGCACGCTCACCCTGGTCGGACACCAGAGTGTTCAGCAGGCCGAAGAGCAGCAGCGCGAGGACAGCCCGGCGCGCCATGGTGCGCCCGGTGCGGCGCAGGCAAGATCCCCGGAGTGGCGCTCGCGGGCGGAGGCTACACTCAAACCCCCCCCCCCCCCCCCCACCCCCCACCCCCCACCCCGGGGCGGAGCCCGCGCGGGACCCGGAGAAGGGGCGCGGCGCTATCACCCCGCCCCGGCCCGCGCTCGCCCCGCCCGTGACCACCGGGCCCTGCTGCCCCACAAGCAGCCCCGGGTGGCGCACACCGAGCTGACCGCGGACCGCACGGCTCCCCACTGGGGGGCCTAGGCTGGGGAAAAGAGCCCCGTCCCCACTGCGGAAAGGATGGGGATACCCCCCTACCCGCCCCTAACGGGAACCCCAGGGCCGCATGGGAAAGAAACAAATAAAACCCGCTTGTACCTCCGTTTAACGGGGATCCCCCAGCGTGGTGTCTCTGAGGAGCACAGCGCAACCGCCTCCCTCGTCTGGAAACGGTAGGGACCCTCCTTGTCTGTACAGACTGTCACGGGACACCCCCCCCCCCCCAAGAGAGACTCCTTAGGAAAACAAAGTGAACTGCTCTAGCTTTGGGGGGCGGGGGGAGTGGGGGCGCACCGCCTCCCAAAGTTCTCTGGAGACATTCAGAGGCCCCTCGGCCGCCTTTCCCTGCGCCAGGCTTACAGTGCGTTTCTTTAATGAAGACGTGAGCTTAAAATTCTGTCCGTGTGGCCGCCGCCGCCGCCGCCGGGGCCTGGGCGAAAAGGATTCCTGAGTCACAGTGCGGCCATCCGCCCGCCAAACCCGACCGAGGTCTTGGGAGCCCAGCTGTCCCCTCCGCCCAGCGAGAGTCAAGGCCTCTGGCTCCAGCTCCAGGCCCTGCCCCCCGAGGAGCGCGTCTGCTGCCGCCGGTTCTTCACGCCAGCCCCCACCCCCCCCCGCCCCCACCCGGGTCAGACACAGCCACGCGCCAGGGCCCACCTTGCGCCTGTGGGAGGGCTCAGCTTACACCCTGACGACTCCTGCAGCCAGGCTGCGGTTTCCTTCGCCAACGGAATCTCGAAGACACGCAGACAATGTTTCCTTTTCGGGGAGTGAAAAAACAAAGCCACAAAACGCCCAGCCTTTAAAGCGTTACTTCTTCTGAACAAGCCTGCGTTGACCCCCTTAGCAGCAGAGCCCCGCCCCCTGTGCCTGGGTCAGGCCTCCTGAGCCCACTTTGCATCTTTTTTTTTTTCTAACCCTGCCCCATGGACACTTGAAAGTGACAATTAGTAGTTGCCATTTGCCCCCCCACCCCGCTGCCACAGTCTTGGGGCCAGTGGAGGGTGGAGACCCTAGGCCCGGGCCAATGGGAGGACCTCAGAGCTCTTATGGTGGAAGAAGAGGGGATGTGGGAGCTGCTGCAGCCTTTTTGGCACCTTGAGGTCAAGCAGCCTCAGAATGAAACATAGATGATTTTTTTTTTTTTAAATGTGCTTCCTGCAGAATGCAGAGATTCTTTCCTGGGAAATTTCCAGTTCACGCCTATTATCTTCAAAACACATTCCTACCTACATTATTCCCAAGCCTCTTCCGCGTGGCTGAAAACTCACTCTTTTCACCATTGTAATATCCCAGAAAGTTCTGGAGTCTGGGTGCATCCTATCACCGAGGGGCTAGGTCCCCATCGCCCGCCGTGATACATAAAGACACCTGGTCATTCTCCAAACGGCAGGCTGGCAGGCATTCACTTCTGTGGTCACGGAGAGGCCTTGTGAAGACTTCTCTTTCTAGTTCCTTCGGCTGCCTTGGGGGTTATCATCCAGTGCCGCCGCCCTCGGCTCCGAATTAAAACGTCCGCCACAGTTCACCGACGCTTTGGTGACAGGGAAGCTTTATCTTCCAGAATGGCAATTGAATTAGTGGAAGAAGCGTCTTGGGTTGTGTCCAGATGGCAGGGGAAGCGTGTGGGGTGGCCGTTAGCTCGACTGAGACAGGGAAGGCATGCTTCCTGTTCATCGCACCGGCCGAGCCTTGGGACACGGCCAAGTTGTGACCGTCTCTGACAGTCTCCAGGGGTGCTCTCACACGTTTGTTTCAGCGTGAGCCTCCGTAGCTCCCAGCCTCTGAGGGGCCCTTGCCTGCCTCCCGAATGGGTAGGGTTAATCCCCCTGACTTTGGTCTGGTTATATAGCCTGTTCTCCAGGCCACTGATACATGTATGTGCGTATATTCCCTCCGCATTTACATGCGTGTCATTATCCATCCATGTACCTGTCTGCGAATGCATGCATCCACCCATCTGACTGCCATCCAGCCGTCCAGCCGTCCATCCATCCACTTTTTCACCCATCCATCCATCCGTCCATCCATCCGTTCATCCATGCATCATCCATCTGTTGTGCATGTGAGACTATAACTTTCCCATCTCACATCCTTCCTACTTTCTCCCACAATCAGAGACTTTGAGTTTATTTATGTTCGCAATATACCAGCTACAGGACTATTGGCTCACTCTCCCTTGGAATTAAAAAAAAAAAAAGAAAAGAAGTTCTGTGGAATAAAATTCATGTCAGCAGAAATTGCTAGGGAACACTTCTGAAAAATTCTTGGAGAGGTAGAGCAATGGCTGGGAAGGGCCCCTTTGAGCTTTGTCCGCTTCATCTTGTGGCTGCCTGGAACACGGAGGTGATGTCTGGAGCCCCAGCAGCTAGGCTGGGGCAGGCGGTAACCTAGAGGATGAGAGGCACTCTTGAAGAGTGACAGAACATGGAAAAGGACACATGATGGCTGGCGACACTGCGGAATGGCCGTGCCCGTCCCGGACAACTGCCTGCACCTCTGTCATGGAAACGAGGATACGCTTTTATCTTACCTTTGGTCAAAGACAGGTTGGCTTCGGTCTTATTTAAACCACTTCTGTCTCTGGTCCTGTTGCCAGAGGCTGGGTCCCATTCAGCATAGAGAGTAAATGGGAGGTCCTTGTGTTGAACGAAGCAGCCGAGACATCTCTTGGCAGCACTTATGGTACCCGCTGTGCAGATGCACAAGAGAACGTTCTGAACTCGTAGAATGGATGGTGGGTGGGTGGGTGGGTGGGTGGGTGGATGGAAGGATGGATGGGTGGATGGATAGATGGGTGCATGGGTGGGTGGATAGATGGATGGAAGGATGGATGGATGGGTAGATGGATGGATAGGTGGATGGATGGATGGGTGGGTGGATGCATGGATGGGCAGATGGATGGATAGGTGGGTGGGTGGATGGATGGGTGGGTGGTGGATGGATGGATGAGTGGGTGGATGGATGGATGGATGGATGGATAGGTGAGTGGATAGGTGGATGGATGGTGAATGGATGGGTGGATGGATGGATGGGTGGGTGGTGGGTGGGTGGACAGTGGACAGGTGTATGGATGGGTGGGTGATGGATGGATGGATGGATGGACAGGTGGGTGAATGGACAGATCACTAGTGGATGCATGAGTGGAGGGATGGGTGGATGGATGGATGGATGATAGATGATGGATGGATGGGTGGGTGGAAGGAGGAAGGGAAAGACTAGATGGTTGGACAGATTAGTGAATGAATGGGTGGGTGGAGGGACTCATGGATGAACATACAAACCAGGGAACTGTTCACCTGATACCTGTGCACTCTTCTGTAATTAACTAGCAGTCGCACACTGGGAAACAGCTATAAAGTAGGAACATTGACTTCATGAGCCCACTCCTGGGGTCACAGAAGTCTCGAGGGGTGGGCTGGGACCAGAAGCAAGACTTCTCAGCCCCCGCATCGAGGCTGCTTGCGCCTCTCAGCCCCCGACCTGCCCGACACCACGGGCATGTTCCAGAGATGAAAATGCGTTCACAGCAGCCAGAGACAAAGAGCCATTTGTCACTTGGAGTTCCCGTCTTGGAAACTTTGTGGTTCCTGCCCCTCCGTGGTCCGACCCCTTTTGGAAACAGTAACTTCATTAATTCAGCAAAACCCTGACGCAAGCCTTGTGTGTGTGTGTGTGTGTGTGTGTGTGCATGTGTGTGTGTATATAATATATATATTATTTCCCTCTTCAGCGTAGCCTGCGTTGGGTGTGGTGCAGAAGCCAAGGGAAGTGAGGGGAGCTGCTCCATCTCTGAACAACTCCTCTGTCGAGGAAGTGGCCGCCTGTGGTTCCTCTGGCTCGGGACCAAGCGTCAGCTTCCAGAACCCCGCGCTGAAGTCATCCGTCGTGTTTGTCTCTCGGCCTGCTTCGGCCGGTCAACAACCTTCTCTGTTAGGACGGTGTGGGGGCGCTGGCCCCGGGGCCCCGGACCTCGGACCTGGGGCGGGGGACTGGGGTGGGCCGGGACGGTCACAGTGATGGGGTGGAGGCGTCCCCAAGACGCGGGGCGGCGGCAGAGCCGTCGGGAGGGACCGCTGTGGGTGTCTGTGACTCTCAGCGTGCTGACACCTTTCCCGAGTCAGCCCCCGGCTCGGAAGCCCCGCCCAGCCCAGGCCCAGGGCCCTTGCGATGGATGATGGTTCCAGAACCAAAAGCATGCAGAGAGCAAAGCTCCTTCTCTTGCTGCTCTTTGTCCTGATCGGCCACGCACACCGAGCCCACACGTGAAGGTTGAGTCACGTTGGAGTCTGAGGCAGCCACCGTCGGGCAGCCAAAGGTGGGCACGTACGTCTTGGTTTCCCCTGAAACTTAACTCCTCATCACCTGCTGTTCGCAGCCTGCCTGACGGACCTCGTGAACACTCTACAGAACATGCATCGTATCCTGGATTCTTTTTTTTTAAAGATTTTATTTATTTTTATGTTTAGAGAGGGAAGGGAGGGAGAAAGAGAGAGAGAGAGAGAAACATCCGTGTGTGGTTGCTGGGGGCCGTGGCCTGCAACCCAGGCCTGTGCCCTGACTGGGAATCGAACCTGCGACACTTTGGTTCGCAGCCCGAGCTCCATCCACTGAGCTACGCCAGCCAGGGCTCCTGTATTCTTACAACAAAACGAACTAGGAAGAAGACCGTGTTGGCAAAAACACTACAAGGAAGAGAAAATACATATAGATGCCTTGCTGACATATCTACATGTTTACTTAATTTTCAACACGGCTAGCATGTTTGTTTTCTGGGTTTCCTCACACACCTCCCCGGCACTTTCCAATACACGCCGTTGACACATTCTCCACGCGGGAGGGCACCTGCGTGGGCCCCTCCACGGCGGTCCGAGGTCCTCCTGGGCCTGCGCGAGCAGGAAGCTGGCAGGCGGGTGAAGCAAGCACTCGGCTCCCTTCTGAAACGCTCGTTGATCCTCCCAAAACCGCTCTGTCTCGTGAGAGATCCCAAAGCTCACGAGTGAGGTCAAGTGTGGCTCGCGCACGCTGGTGTGGGGCCTGAATCCTCAGCAGACTGCGGCATCTGCATTTCCTTTTTTTTAATCTTTGTTCAAGTACAGTTTTCTCCCTTTTACTCCCATTCCAGCCTGCCCACCCATCCCTCCCCACTTCCCTCCCATGACCACCCACCCCTAGTTTTTGTCCACGTGTCCTTTCTACTTGTTCCTGCAAACTCTTCCCCTTTTCCCCTGAAATTGCCTCCCCTCTCCCCTCTGGTCACTGTCAGCCTGGCCTCTATTTCAGTGACTTTGACTATATTTTGCCTGTTTCTTTGTTTTGTTGATTAGGTTCCTGTTAAAGGTGAGATCACACGGTATTTGTCTTTCACCACCTGGCTTATTTCACTCAGCATTGTGCTTTCCAGCTCCATCCCGTGCTGTGGCAAAGGGCAGGTCAGAAGGCATGTCCATTTCTGATTGTTAGGGCTACCCTGTGGGCTCAGGTGACGACCAAATGGACAATTTGTGGAGTTAGAATATCAATTGTCACTGCTTTTTTTTTATTTTTTCTTTTTTTTCTTTTTTTTTTTTTTTTGCTAGAACTCAGCAAAGCAGGCTGCCAGGGCTGGGTGTCTGTCCAGGTGGAGAAACTGGCGGGTCCCAGCCAGCGGGACAGTGGTTCGTTAAACGCCCTAAGGCCGGTTGTAAATCATTAACGAGAGTTGGTGGTTTCCCGTGATAGGAGCCCACAGGAAACGCCACCCCCAGATTTCCGTTAGGGTTTTCTCGGAGGCCCCCTTGGCCAGGGGAGCGCCGAGACCGCCCTCCCCTCTGTGGTCCCAGCCCCTGAGCCGTTACTGGGGACGCTGAGACCTTCTGCCGTCACACCTGGGCCGGCCCCTGCTCGCCCAGGTCTCCTGGATTCAGCATGACCTGCAACCCGCCCCAGCGCACCCCAACACAGCTGCAATTCCAGATGGACGGACCTTACTAGGCAGAGGCTGCGATGACGGGAGATCCTAGACCAGGCAGATAAGGAACAATGGGCAATTACTTCTCAACGTGTGGAGGCTGAAGTCCAAGATCCAGGTGCCGGCAGGTGCGGCGTGCGGTGAGAATGCTGGTCCTCAAACAAGACCGGCAGCTTCATGGTGGGTCTTCACCCTGTGGGAGGACCCCAGGAGCTCTCAGGGGGTCTGTCTGATAAAGGGCACTAACGCCACCGTGGGGTCATCACGTCCCAAAGAACGCACCTCCTAATACCATCGCTTCTGGGGCTGGGGTCTCAACCTCATGAATTTGGGGGAGGTGGGGGGCGGATCCATGCCTCCAGTTCCTAAAAGAAAGGGTCAGCGAGTGAGTTAGCACGGTCCACCCTCTGGTCATCTCACCAGAGTTCGGCCAGAGCGAGAGCGAGATGGGCCCTGGCGCCTCCGCGCACGGCTGACGCCCACACGGAGAGACTGACAGGTCGCCGGCCGCGAGGGAGCAGGCAACTCAGAAATGCGAAGGGGAGTTCGTTTTGCAAATCCAGGCGCTGGTGTGGTCGAGGGAGCGCCCGCCACGCTGTGGGGTGAGCCGTGCCGGCCAGCTGTCCCTGCCTCCGTCCACATCTCCCCGGGCTCGGGGTCTCTGCGGGGCGGGGGGGGGGGCTCCAGGAACAGGGGGTGCGCAAGGGGGCGTGGTGCGCTTCTGCCCAGGGTCAGCGCGGTTCCAACGGTGGCTTTCTGGCTTCTGCTATCACGCAGCTGCAGGGCCACGGGCCCGCCCCCTTCTGTCTGCTGCAAGATTGGCATTGGCACTGGCCAATGGGATGCCGCGGAGGTGCTGCCCACGCTCTGCAGCTGCTCACTCGTGGGAGTACCTGCAGCTCAAGCGGGAAAAGCCACCTCCCACCGCCCCGGGGCCTGACCCGGGACTCACCAGAAGGTCCTCCCCGTGCGCCCCCACCCCAAACAGCCGCGCCACGGAATGGAGAGCACGATCCATGGTGACGCAGTTCTTGTCTTCGACTCGGTTCCCCTTACTTCGCCAAGAAAAACAAAACCGATCTAGACACACACAGCATTGAGCATACAGAGAGAGCGATCACGGAGCAAAACGGTTCGGAGCCACTGGAAGTATCTCTACGTATGACTATGGGACCCAGACAGGAGAAATCCAGCCGTGCTGGTGTCTTTCGGTGGTTTTCGTTCAAAGCATGCCCTTAAAAATTCATTGGCTGCAACTAGAGCTTTGCTTGGTATGTGATTGTAATCTGAAAAGACACCGGCGTTCGGGCTGCCTGTCACTGCCAAACCCAATAAGCAATGACAGCGATTGGATCTTTGATGGGCGCTTTATTCAGATCCGAGGAGATGGCGGGTTCACACCCTAACAGACCATTTCCTGGCCAGACCTTTTATGAGGGGGTGGGGGAGGGCACGCAAGGTGGGGTGAGGGCTTTGAGATTCAGAAGCTGCAACATTCCTGTCCTGCGCAGTTACCTGTTCCCAAAGCGTGGGGTGGTCACACAAAAGGCCCAGGTGCCTCCAACGTGTCCCCAGGCGGCAATCTCCAGCCAGTGCCCCAGGAGGTCGGCTGCTTTTCCCAGGAGCCAGGACGGGCCTTATCTGCAGTTTCTGAAACAAAAGCTTAACATACACATGCCTTGCTAGACTTACGGCTTTTTACCTCCAGCTAAAATTTTCCAAGTCTTGAGTCCCCTATCATGATGTATCTTTTTTACAATTTAAAACGTGGTTTTTTTTTTTTTCAATTACAGTTTCTTTTCAATAGGATTGTGAGTGAGTTTCAAAGTGCAGGGCGTAGCAGCTACACATTCATAAATGTTGCAAAGTGATCTCCTGACGTTTGCAGCACCCAGGAGGCGCCACACCTAGCTGTTACAATGTTACTGACGCCGCTCCCTGGGCGGCACTTTAGATCCCCGGGAGCGTTCTGTAACTGCGGGGCTGTACTCCTGGGTCTACACTGTTATCCTTTTAAGACGCCAAGTTGCGGGGAGGCTCCTGGTGCTGAGGAAGCCGACACACACAGTGGCCTCCAACTATGAGTGGCTCTGGCATGACACGTATCTTTACCCAGGACTCACAGCACTCTGCACGGGCTCCCGGGCACCTCGGGGAGCTCCGGCGAAAGGCGTCCTGAAGCAGTTTGCAATGCCTTCGGCTTCCAAGCCAGGGGCAGCCTGCAAGACGTCCGATGATGCATTGTCGTGCGGCAATCTCTCTGGCTTTTGCTTGCACTCCCAAGCATCTGCCGGAGGTCCAGGTCCGGTGGGCCGGTCTGGGGTTGACAGGTTCTCCTGAGATTCGAGGCGTCTTCCCCTAGTGGGGCCCTACTGGCCACTGGTGAGCAGAGATCTCCTGGCTGCATTCCCCGGGGGGTGGGGAGTCTTTGCACCCACGTTCTAAGATTCTTGAGAAACAGCAGGCTTCACTTGGATGCAGACACCGGCCCGCAGTGTCTGCATCATCATGGATGAAGTGAGACATTCTCACACGGACCGCCAACTCCAGTGGAGGAAAAGGGACAGCGTGGCTTTTCTCTCCAGGGGAGCAGAAGCCTTGGCCCTTGTCGTGACCGGCCTTTATGGGGTTTCTCCGCCCATTACACTGATGGTCCTCATTTACTAGGCACAGGCTCACTTTAGGGGGTCACCTTTTACAGAAAACAAAGGAGCCAATGCTGCTCATCCCATCACAGAAGAGGGAGATTTGCAGATGAACAGGCAAACGTGGTTGAACCAGTTACAGTCAGTCATTCTTGGAAGGTTTAGCACGGATTTTAGGAAGTTGCTTTGCAGTAAATGTCCTCAATTCAGGGTGAGGGAGTTTTTTAGCAAGAGCAAGACTCAAAGCGGCCTGGGCACATGACAGGCCTGATTCCCCACGGGAGAACCTCTCCGTGGGCGTGGGTCCTGTGCCTCTGTCTCCGAGTGGGAGCCGGGCCCACGCCCACGGAGAATGTTCTACTACAGACTTGACTTTGGGTCTCTGGGGGCTGCTTGCTCTGGAATGAGCGTCCCAACAGAAAGACGGACATGCCAACATTACTGGCCTCTGATGGGTTCCCTCAAAACAGGGTGCAGGCCCTGGCTGGTGTAGCTCCGTGGATTGAGCGCGGGCTGCGAACCAAAGCCTCGCAGGTTCGATTCCCAGTCAGGGCACATGCCTGGGTGGCAGCCCATGACCCCCAGCAACCGCACATGGATGTTTCTCTCTCTCTCTCTCTATCTCCCTCCCTTCCCTCTCTAAAATAAATAAATAAAATATTAAAAAAAAACCAACAGGGTGAAGGATGTCATTGGTTGGAATATAACCTGCAACATTCTCTTCGGGGACCTGGGTACTTTACACTTGGGGGCGGGGGGATTGAACCACGAGACTGAGGATACGTCTCATGTGCTGTTGGAGCCGTCAAGGGCGTGAGTAACACTCTGTGACGACAGCCGGGAAGTGCTCTGATGCAGGTAGGTGGTGCAGTCACAGGGCAACGCCCGCTGCGGAAGGCCCACCTCCCGCTCCGGGGCGGGGGCCTGACACCTGGTCACCCGGCTTGTCTGTCCTTTTGATCCGTAAACGAGTAACCGGCCGTCCTCTCCCTGCATCCGAGTGTGTGCGCGTGGTGTGTTTGCACACACCCTCCCGTGTGTTCCCGTCTCCTCACGGGCTCTGGTGAATGGTTAACCCCGGCTTCAGCAAACACGCCACGGAATCCACGACTCAGCACAGTCAGCGTTCCTCCCGGCACAGACAGAGAGCCCGGGTGAGTGAGTCCCAGACGGAACACGGGTTCCTCTTTCTCTCTTGCTGTGACGGACACCGGTGCTGAAAGAGGCCCTCCGGCAACACCCGATGTCACCGCGGTTCCACGAATGGTGAGTCGTCCGTTTTTTGTATTTTGAGGTGATTACCGAGTCGCAGACGGTTGCACAGTGTCGGGGGCCAGTCGGTGCCTACGCACCCAGAAACCCTTCAGGCAGCTTTGCCTCCTGGGGGCAGGAACCACGATGGCCGCAGGACAACACTGGACCCGGAATGGCGCCCTCGCCGGCGTGGCTCAGTGGGGCGAGCATCGTCCTGCAAAGGGCAAAGTCACCGGTTCAATTCCCAGTCAGGGCACACGCCTGGGCTGCAGGCCAGGTCCCCAGCAGGGGGCGCATGAGAGGCAACCACACATTGCTGTTTCTCTCCCTCTCTTTCTCCCTCCTTTTCCTTGTCTCTAAAAATAAATAAATAAAATCTTTTAAAAAAGTATTTTTTAAAAAAAAGCAACCCAAGATATCAGCACTGCACATTCTTGTTTATGAGACTGCAGACTCCAATGAAGGGAAGACTTTTTACCAATCCATTGAACTTTATTTTTTTTATTGTTTTATTGTTTTTAATGTATTGAGGAAAGAGAAAGAGAGAGAGAGAGATTTGTTGTTGCATTTATTCATGCATCACTGGTTGATTCTTGCACCGGCCTGGACTGGGGATTGAACCCACAACCTCGGTGCCTCAGGACGCTGCTCTAAGCAACTGAGCTACCCGGCCAGGGCCATTCGGTCCACTTCCAGTGGACACATTGCCTCAATGTGTGGCCTTAACTAACCCTCCGCGCCCGGAGCATTCCACAGCGGTTACCATGCATCAGCCCAGCAAGACATGTTGCGTGACATTCTGGGAGCAATAGCAGCTCACGTGTTCTGTGCTCCCGGCCGGACACGCTCCGCCTCCCTGCACCATGCAGCCTCTGGGGGCTCTCGTGGCCGCACACACGCAGGGTGGGGGACCCTTGAGGGAGGGCAACGGCTTGTGTACCTTGTTCTGAGTCAGCGCGGGGCTGGTGTGTTTAGAGGCACGGTCACCAGACCGGGGTGCGTGAGACACTATCATCTACGGTCGTCCATCGCCGCCGCCATGGCAACCGGCCCGCATCTGGAAGGGATCAGGAGGGACTTTTCTGGAGGGGGAGGTGAGATGCTGGGGAAGACAAGGGTTCAGGGCGGGTGGGACCCCGTCAGGAGTCTTATAGGGGAGGACACCCCATGAAGGAAACACAGGGGGGAGACCTCCGAGGGTGGGCAGGGGCTCCCCAGAAATGGCATCCCGTGGGCTGGCTCCTGCAGCTGGGCAGGTGCTGAGCTGCCCGGAGGGGTGTGAGCAGCCTCAGGACCCCGGGATGAGGGGAGACTCATCCTCCTCAGACGCCCCCCCGCCCGCCGCCCCGGACCCTTGTGGAAGCCACAGGAACCCCCGTCGCCTGAGGCCCAAGCTCAGCATCTGCTTCTGGGGAAGCCGGCGTCCATCACCCACTTTGGGGTCTCCCAGAGACCTTGAATTGGCTGTGTATGTGTGTGTGTGGGGGGGGTGTGGGTGGGGGGGTGTGGGTGGGGGGGGTGCTCCCAGCCCTGCCCAGCCGCAGAGAAGCTGCCCCTGGTTCCCCATCCGCCCAGGCCCTCCCCCCACCGCCTGCCAGGCAAGCCCGGGTGGGTGCTGATGAGTCACCCAGAGAGTGCAGGGCCCTGCCCAGCTGCAAACCCCGTTTCCTCCTCAATTTTCCTGAGGCCTCGCCCAAGGCGCCCTGGCTGCCGGCCGGCAGGCCTGGTGACCGGGAAACACACAAGTCCCCCTCCCGCTGGCCACAGCAGTCAGCGGTTCCCGGGGACAGGCCCAACGGCCCGGTGTTTTTCTGCAGACGCGGCGCGAAAAGGACCAGCGTTAATCCGCCCGGGGGGGTGGGGGGGGGCCGTCCCCTAGAATGGCCCTGAGTGAGCGAGGGAGCGGAGCCCACGCGGCCGGGAGGCAGTGCTGCGTGGGCTTTACCCCCGGGGCCCGCCCCGCGGAGAACCGACTGGATCCGCAGAGGCACTCGCCCAAGGACGCAGGACCCAGGAAACGGGCCCGGAGGTGGCCCTGCCCCCAGCGCGGGCTCGGGAGCGGGAGGTTGTGTTGTCGCCGTCTCCATGGAGACGCGCGGCTGCGGAACTGGTTTCCCACGCGGCGGAGGGGGTGCAGGCCGCTGCGCATCCGCCCGCTGGGGGCAGACTTCAGCGGAAAAAGCAAAGCAAAGCAAAACAAAGCAAAACAAACCAAAAAAAAAAAAAACCCCGATGACAAAAACTGAAAGTTTTAGGTCGGGTAGCCAGTGTGTGTTTGCACCCGTTGTCAAAACATTGATTTTTACACTTGTTTTTAGGGCAGGCGCCGGGTGACCGTGGATAATAATATTCCACAGGTTTCAGGGGGCACGAGTCTGTGACCCATCCTGCGTGCGTCGTGCTGGGGGTTCGCCGGCCCGAGCCCCATCTGCATGCGTCCCCAGGGGGCCCCCTGCACCCTCCTCTGCCGCCCCACCCCCGTCCCTCCGGTCCTCAGGTCCTCAGCGTATGGTTGTCTGACTCTGAGTTTTTTTCTTTCTTTTCTTTTCTTTTCTTTTCTTTTCTTTCCTTTCCTTTCCTTTCCTTTCCTTTTCTTCTCTTTCTTTTTCTTTCCTTTCCTTTTCTTCCCTTCCCTTCCCTTTCCTTTCCTTCTCTTTCCTTTTTCTTCTCTTGTTTCTTCTTTTTGCTCAACCCCTCCCCCTTTTCTCCCGGTCCCCCCCCCCATCCCCTCCCCTCTGGCAGCTGTCAGTCTGATCTCTCCATCTACCTGGGGGTCCGTCTCCGTTTTGTTCGTTACTTCCTTCCCTTCGATTCCCCGTGGAAGTGCCATCCTGTGCTATGGGTCTCTTCTCTGACGGCCTTATTTCACTAAGTGCATTTTTATCCTAAATAGTATTTCCCTTTTCAGTGGATGTTTTGAAAGGCACGGTACGGAGCCAGAGCAGAGAATGACACTGGACATGAGTGTGTGGCCCCCACCGGCCACCACGGGGAGGGGCCACTCCGTGTCTCCCTGGGGTCCCACGGGCTGCCCCTCCGCCCTGCGCCACCAGCAAGACGCCCATCGTGTTTCCGGCACATTCCTGCGATATCTAGATAACATATCTCTCGTATCTGTTTAGGCGCGTGTGTCTCCAATCTAAGTAACAGACGTGTCTGGTCCCTGTTCTGGACACTCGGTCTGACATCATGCGGAATGCCATCTGAAACGGGATGATAAAACTGCTACACAGGAAAGTCAGCCCTGGCCGGGTGTCTCAGTGGGTTGGAGCGTCATCTTGGACACCAAAAGGTTGCGGGTTCGATCCCCAGCCAGACCTCATATGAGAGAAAAGCAATCGCTCTTTCTCTCACACTGATGTCTCTCTCTCTCTCTCTTTCTCTCTCCTTCCTCTCTCTCTCTCTAAAATCAATAAATATACCCTTGGGTGACGATTTAAAAAAATAAAAACAAACAGAAAGAAAGTCAGATAATTGTCTGAGACCCAAGGCCCGTGAGGCGGCCCCGAACCCCCCCTGCTGGCTAAGGGTTCCTGAATGCAAAGGGCCAGACACTGACCACCCATCACCGCGGTGTGGAGACACGGCCCATTTCACCCTCAATGGCTTCGTGCACGAGAATGGGCAGCTGCCAGGCCCAAAGCCACCCTCCGTGCGGTGGTGTGTGCAGGGGGCAGATGCCAGAGAAGCACAAGGCACCGAGGGCCCGGGGCTCAGGGGGCATCATCCACGCAGCTCCTCTGAGTGGTCTCCCGGCTGGGGTTCCACATTGGGGGTGGGGGCAGCTGAACCATCGCTTTCTGGAGTGTCAGAAGGGCCCCCCTTTGTGAATTTCGGACCCCGTCACACTAAGGAGAGGCCTGGAGAGCATGCGTCCTGTTACACAGTGCTACATGTAACGGCTGCTTGAAGACGCCTCCCACTTCCAGGATGCCGACACAAAATTGTCTGTGGCGATGGCTGGCACATGCTCCGCAGGGGAACAGGGAATCTGTGGGTTACCGCCCACCTCCTCGCAGTACCGTCCCCTGTCGGATACGAGGGAGTGACCAGCAGGGAGGGACGTTTCTCCCCCTGCGCGTGCGCCCAGTCCTGGGCGTGCCCACGCTCACCGAGGCGCGGAGAAGACCTCCAACACAGGGTCACCAGAAAAAAACAAAACAAAACCAACGCGCCCAGAAGCGCGCGCTTACGGAAACACCACCGAGACCCCGAAGGTACAACACAGACGATCACCACGAAATCACCAGGGAGACGGCTACGTGTTCGTCGGGATTCACCTCCAAGGTGGAGCCCCCACCTTCCCGAGTTAGGACGCGAGGACCATGCCGTGCCGGGAGGAAGTCGATCTGCCCGCGAGAGCGCGGCTGCACCTGCGAGATAAAAGCGAGGCAGCCATCCCGATCCTGTGCGTGCGGCCAGCGCGGAAGGACTCTGACCCGCCAGGCCTCGCGGTCTCCAACCTGGACGCGCCTCCGCCCCGGGGCGCATCGGGAGCGCGGATTCGTTAGCAGTGAAGCGCTGTCTCCCTGCAGCGAGCTGCCTGCCCGCAGCGAGGGTGAGATGGGGGACCCCATCTGGTCCGAGCTGGTAGTCCAGCTGGACTTGGCCCGTTTCTTTCTTGCTGGACAGCATTCTCTGCGCTCCCAAGGCACGGCTCAGAAGCAACAGGCGAGCCAGCAGCGCAGAGGGTCGCCGTGGTCTCCAGAAGCACAAACAGCTCCGGCGAAGGCGATGCGGGTGCCAGGACCATGCGTAGGCGTTTCGGACGCTGGGACTGATGATGAGCAACGTTTGCAAACGTGATCCGAGCAGATTCCTTCTGTTAGCTGCGCGATGATCCTGTTCTCGGTCAACCCAGCACCGTCAAGTGTGGGACGTGAGCGAGACCAACCCAGAACCCAGACCCCAGGGGGCGGAAAAGTCCCCAGCTCCCGCGTCTCTACACTTGCCAGCCTCCAAAGCGGGTCTCCTTGTCCATCCCCGCTGGGGCAGGCGGTCCACGCTGGCCCAGGAAGACATCCGGCCCGCAGCTGGCCACGCACTGCATCGCCCGGGGCCTCGGGACGCGCACGCCCGTTCTCCACAGGACGCTCGTGCGGCCGCCGGAGCCACCGCGATGGAAAACCTTGCAGGTGAGTCCAGAGCCGCTAAGGGAAAGAAGTCCCGGTGGCGCCCAGGTGTGTGGCTCCGCCTGATCAGGAGATCGTAGAGGCTGGGGCAGATGGCACCCGTCGAAGGAGAAGCCGCCGGTTCTCCCTTAGCGTCTTTACGGATTCAAACTTGAAATGGCTCCGTGGGCGGAAGGGACTGGGCTCATCAACGGGCATTTCCACGCGTCTGACTCGGTTTAAATTCACACAGCGTGCATTGCACTAGTTAAAGGGTTCGATTTAGCAGCATTTCGCTCCTTCACAATGGTGTGCAACCACTGCCTCTTTCTGGTTCCAGAACATTCTCCTCACCCGAGAAGGAAACCCGCTCCCAGGAGTCCTCACCCCCATCCCTGTCCCCCAGCCCCTGGCAAGCACTGACCCCCTCTCTGCCCCTGCGGACTGGCCTGGGCGCTTCCCACGCTCGGAACCCACACCAAGAGGACCGTGGGTGTCTGGCGTCTCTCACGGAGCCTCCTGTGTTCAAGGCCTGTCCACGCTGCAGCCTGAGTCAGAGCCTCGCTCCTGTTCCTGGCTGCGTACTATTCCACCACGTGCCAGCACCCACTTCTGTGTATCCACTTATCCATCCATGCGCACTGGGGTCGTTTCCACCTTTTGGCTGTTTGGGGCGGCGTCTCTACGAACATTTGTGTACAAGGTTGTGTGGGAACGCCCTTTCTAAGTCCCTTTGGCCACACAGACCTAAGCGTGAACCACGGTGTAATTATGTGGGAATCTCTTTCAGGAATCACCAGCTGATTTCCGCAGGGCTGCCACACCCGCTCCCCACCAGCGAGGAAGGGAGACTGGAATTCCTCCCCAACCTCGTCGACAGTTCTTACACCCCTCCCTTTTTAAAAATGATCAGCATGTCAGTGATATGCCCAGGCCGTCACAGTGGCTCGCAGCTGTCTGCGGTCCTCTGGGTCTGAGGGTGTAGAGAACAAAATCCAAGTTTTTGTTTCCATTTCGTTGTCACGTGATGGGAACTCAAACTATTGCACTGTGGATTGATGGTCAAGAGGATTTTTTTTCAAGATTTTATTTACTTATTTTCAGAGAGGGAAGGGAGGGAGAAAGAGAGAGACACAGAGAGAAACATCCATGTGCGGTTGCTGGGGGCCGTGGCCTGCAACCCAGGCATGTGCCCTGACTGGGAATTGAACCGGCGACCCTTTGGTGCACAGGCTGGCACTCAGTCCACTGAGCCACACCAGCCAGGGTAAGATAATTTTTTTAATGCTTATCTGACGATATGCGTATTCATTTTAGAGAGTGAGACAGACAGGAACATCCTTCTGTGTGCACCCTGACCGGGGATCGAACCTGCAGCTTTTCCCTGCCCGGGGCGACGCTCCCACCAACTGAGCCACCAGGCCGGGGTGCCAGCTGGTGTCCCTTGCTGCATTTATGAGTTCGGGTCCCCCGAACCCCAAACTCCTTGCAGGGAACGTGGGCATTCTAGGACCCAGACTCCGCGCAGGGACCCTGAGGGAGGGCTGCTCTGAACCAAACCTGAAAGACCACCCCCCCCCCGTTGGCCCTTCCTGCCTCCCCACTCCCCGGCACCCACGGGAGCAGACGCCGCACCACCGCAGCTGAGGACCCAAGGCAGACCGGCCCTGACCCGGGTCACGAAGGCCGATGCCTACAGCCACGTTCTCGGGAAATCCTTGTGCCCTCCGATCCCATGACACCCCTTTCCACTGTGGGCGCCGTCGGGGCACAGAACACATACGCGGTCCCCCCCAAAAAAGCTGAGTGGTATGGAGGTGTCCTTTCCTCTCTTCGTTCGGGTGCGGTGACCCTGGGGGACAAGGGCGCCCCCTTCCCCCGGGAATGGGGAGAGGCCCGCCTGCTCCAAGAGAACAGGGACATGAGTGTGCAATTTTCTGGGGCAGGAAAGGGGCACCCCAACCGTCCCAGCCCCCCGGGGCCACATTTCATGGGTTGCAGCTCAGCCTCCCTACCAGCCACTCCCCAAATCATCTGGCTGTTGAGCTCGGGGACCCATGCCTGGCTTCTCGCAGACACTGGACCCCCAGGCCCCTCCCCGGAAAGGGGGCATGTCTCCAGCTGCCCTGGGGGCAAGGGGGGGGTCCCCACACACTCTGGTGTTCCTTGTGCTGGCAGCCCCTGCGGGAGCCCCCACCCCACAAATGCCTTCCCTCACCCGTCCCTCACTCTGCTCTCTGGGCCCAGCAGGCAGCCCTGACACAGCCACCCTTGTTCAGAACCGGCTGAGTGGGTGCCGTCCCACCCGCATGGGAGCCCGGGAGGGTGCCGCTGACCTCAGGACATTTTTTCAAAAGTCACAGCAATGTCTTCATCTTTTCCTGTCTGAGGGCACATTCCACGCGCGTCCCACGGGGCGCCCGCCCGCCAACGGGAGCCGCCGGCTTCTCCCGGAGCCCCTGGGTGGGTCATGTCCAGGGCGAGGGTCCTGAGACCTCCTGGTGCTTCCGACGTGGTCGCCTGGGGTGTGGTAGGGAGCCAGGTCAGAGGGGATCTCCGTGACAGCAGAGACAGCTGAGGTGGCGTCTGTAAAAGGAGGTGGTAGTGTCTCCCACAGGGCATGGCAGGGAGGGCTGGGTGTGGCCCTGGCCTGTGCAAAGGGCCTGCGGCAGACGGGGCTGAGGGTGTGCCTGTGTGTGTGTGTGGGGGGGGGCGTCTAGGAGCACCAGACGAGGCCGGGCGTGCTGGGTACGTGATGAGAGCCAGGTGCATCCACACTCACTCCCCGGTCGTGACAATGTCCCTTTGTCCCCAGGAGCCTGTGTGGTTTTATTTCTTGAAACTGATTTCAGAGAAGAAAAAGGACAAAGAGAGAGAGAGAGAGAGATTTGCTGTTCCACTTACTGATGTTTCATCCGTCGCTTCCTGTAGGCGCCGTGACCGGGAATCGAACCCATAACCTTCGTGTACCGTCACGATGCTCCCGCCTTTGCCTTTCATGCCACTGTCTTCCCCCTGCGCGCCCTGCCGTCCCTACCGGCCACCTGCCTCCCTGCCCTTGTGTCGGGCTCTCACATTCCTGAAGGTCCTGGTCACGACGCCCCTGTGGCTAAATGTTTGCGCTTTGAGCGCAGAGTTCATTTTCTGGCCTCGAAACCAGCGTGAGCTCATGAAACCCCAGGAACCAAGAGACCTCAGCCCCACAAAGCACCCCGTCCACGTTGCCATGGCAGCAGCCCTGGGTGGGGCCGCTGGCGCCCCCCGCCCCTCTCCGAGGACGAAGTTTCCTGCGGCCGTGAGCTGCTGAGACAGGCCCAGCTGTCGACACGCCTTCCGCTCCGCGTGGAGGTTGGCGCCCCCTCTCGGCCGGACGCTCGCAGTCCGCGTCCCAAATCTGCTGGGTGCCACCACCCTGCACGGCCCCCGGGGGGGCCCCCAGCGTCCTGGACCTCCTGTCCTAGCAGCTCGGTGTTTCCGAGGACTCGGCCGCGGAGGGGACATCGTCTCCCCCCAGCCTCTGGGCCCCATCAGCGCTCCCGACCCCAGGGCGGGGCCTGAACAGCGGTCCCCAAGCGCGCTCAGGCCCTCGTCCGGCGAACCTGGGGAGGGAGGGGTCCCCTTCGGCCACCCAGGGGGCTTGGCCGGTGGGATTCGGTGGAGGGTCTTCCGGAGATATAATCCTGCACGCCGTGGGTGGAAATCAGAAGCTTGCTTCCCACAGACGCGCGGAGGGGTTTGGAAGAGGGTCCCCCACATCCGCCCCTCTGGGCCGTGCCTTCTGTGGCGCAGAAGGCCGCGGGGACACAGAGGCCCCAGAGGAACTTGCACCCGTGCCTGAAAGCATCTCACGGGGGCTGGTGCCCTCGCGTCTTTGGTGAGACCAGGGGCTGGGCGGCAGGCCGCTCCTCCGTCCCCAGTCTGACCCCTGGCGGACGGAGTCTCCGGTGCGCCCCCTGGCTGCGCTTTCCATCTCTCCGTTTCTGGGGTCGCGTTCACACCTGCCTAAGAGTCAGACGCGCGGGAATGGGACAGAGCCCAGCCCAGGGTGGTAGTTCCGATAATCATCGTAATAATAACAATAATAATAACTGTTCTAGACTGAGACGCAACAGACCAGCCCCTCCCAGCTCCCGGGCAGCCCCGAATTCCAGTGACCTTGGCTCTGAAGGGCCCAGGCAGCACCCTGAGAAAAAGGGCGTTGGTGGGCATGCAGCGCAGTTTCAGCGGCCGGCACCGTGGGAGCCACAGCTGCGTTCTCGCGGGCCTCCTTATTCCCAGACGGAGCCCGGGGGCCAGGCACAGCGCGGAGGAAAAAGCGCTTCGGTGCCTGAAAGCAGGAAGGCAGAGGGAGCGGCGGTGAGTTTAGCGTGTCGGGGGAGGCATCTCCGCTCCCCCCCACCCCGGGGGACGCTAGCACCCCCCTAGGACGGCCTCAGCGCCCTGTACCTCACCCGCAAACGAGTGGTATTGCGTGGGCCAAAAGTGTTGCTTGAATTTTCCCGTCCGGCAGCTCTGGTAGCACCTACCGGTCTTTAACTCGATTCCAAATAATTCCGTGAGATTGGATGGGGCCAGCCGTGGTATCAGCACGCGTGTTTTACAAACTCACCAAATGAGCCCTGGCTGGCGTGGCTCAGTGGATGGAGCGCGGACTGCGAACCAAAGCGTCACAGGTTCGATTCCCAGTCAGGGCACATGCCTGGGTTGCAGGCCACGGCCCCCAGCAACCGCACATGGATGTATCTCTCTCTCTCTCTCTCTCTCTCTCTCTCCCTCCCTTCCCTCTCTAAAAATAAATAAATAAAATCTTTAAAAAAAATAAAAACTCACCAAATGGGTGAATTTTGGTGCGGCCATTTGAATATGGAAGATGCAAAGAAAAGACACAATATTTTTTAACATATCACGCTCTATTATTTCAAGAAAGGTAAGAATGCAGCTGAGATGCAAAAAAAAAATTTTGTGCCGTGTACGGACACGGTGCTGTGAGTGACTGAACCTGTGGGACGTGATCTCTGAGGTTTCCGGCCGGAGGTTTCTCGCTGGACGGTGCTCCACGGTCGGGTGGACCGGTGCAGGTTGCCGGCGATCCAGCCAAGACATTCACTGAGAACAATCAATACTCCACCTCCTCGGACAGAGCCGACATACTCAGCATAGCCCCCATCCATGCAGCAATGATGGGTGAAGAGAAAGCAAGTGTCTTCGATTTCACAGAAAAAAAAAAAAAACACTGAACAGACTTCTTGGCCAAGCCAACGCTTGCAAATCGAGGGTTGGCAGCAGCCAAAGCCGGGCAGACACAGTGGCCACAATTCCCTGTGATTACGGGGCTCGCGCTGGCCTGGGGAGCGCCGCGTGCCCCTTGCGGCATCTCGTCTGCCCACACACCGAGACGTGTGGACACCCCCGCTCCCCCCACACGCCAAACAGGCCTCTCTCTTCTGTCTAAGTGTTTATAAATGAGCAGAATCAGAGCGGGTGTCCTTTTAGTGACAAGATCCTAAGGGGAAAAAAAACTCCTCCTTCTGCTGATAAAAAAAAAATGCCATTCACGAAACTGCTCTCGTTGCTGAGGAAGTGACAGGCACACAGGGCGGTGACTGATCCCTCCCCTCTCTGCCGGGGACAGAGCAGCAGGAGCCACGGAGGACACCGTGCGCCGCGGAGACACAATGGGGTCACCCTCGGGCGGCCGTGACACCCTCAGGGCGCACAGCTTCCCGGCGGCGGCGGAGCAGCCGGGGCGTTATCAGCCAGGGGCAGACGCCACCCGCGGGGGCCAGAGCCACCCCACGGGGCCGATCCCTACAGCACGCAGGGCCACCCGCAGGGGCAGCTCCGAGTGTCCGTCGCATGCACGGCGGCAGCTGGAAACTCCGCAGCGAAAGTCTGTGTTGCGTTTCCTTTCGTGACTCAGCCAATCAGGTGCCCCCGGGAGCCAAGCTCCTCCCAGGCGGATGAGCGCACACACACACACACACACACACACACCTGTGCACACATAGAAAGAAGTACCCCACCTGCATGTCATACAAAAGGATTTTTTTTCCCCTTTCCAAACACACCCCGCCGTAGCAGTGGATGCATCTTATTCAGGGGGTGGGGAAGGAGACTCAGGAAGAACAAGGAAGGTGACATCCCCAAAGGCACCAGGAAAGGCACCTTGATCCCAGCTCTGTAAAGCGACCCAAGACCGCAGCACAGAGCATGCAACTCATCCTGGCTGGGTTGCTTGGTGGGGCGGAGCGTGGTCCCGTGCACTGAAATGTTGTGCGTTCGATTCCCGGTCAGGGCGTGCACAAGAGGCAATCAATCGATTGATGTTTCTCTCTCTCTCTCAGATCAATAGACAGATCCTCACGTGGGAACACAAACTCAATACAGCTCTGGCGCTGAGGGAGGCTCTGAGACATGCACAAGGGGTGTGGCTGTGTCGGCGGCCAGCTCACGGGCTCAGGGGAGCATTCCACACGATCTGTGCAAAATGGGAGGACTCACGGCTCCCGGTGTGAGTGTGAGTTGTCCCCTCCATCTCTGTGCGCCCGGCAGGCACCGGGTCACGGGGGTGGGGGCGGGGGACGCCGGAACCTTTGGCCCCGAAGGAGCTGGTCCGGCTCCTCCTCCCACACCACTGGCCTTTGGTTTCGGGGGGCTTTGCTCGCTGGTGGGTTCCCCACCGTCCCTCTGGGCGTGTGCGCTGTGGGGGTCTGTCCCCTCCTCCCCGAGACTCCGCCTGACGCATCTGCCCACAGACATGTTGGGGAGAGCCGCGCCTTGACGGCCTTGCTTCGGGAAGGCACAGGAGTCCGAAGGCCGTCGGTCGTTGCAAAATCGTCTGGGCAGGGAGATGAGAAGGGGGACGCACTCCCGAGGCCCTGTCCCTCCTCCAGGGGTGGAGGGGTCGTTAGCCCCGGTCTCCGGGCTTGGGGGCAGGGCCCGCCCACAGGGACGTCTCAAGTCTCGCCATTTCCTTCCACTGGGACATGCTCGCCACACGTCACTGCCGGGTCATCCGTGTTTTATCTGTCCATCTATCTGCTGCCTGCTCGTCTACCCGTCATTCACCTGTGCCTCTGTCCACCTGTGTGTCTGTCCACCCATCCCCCCATCTCTGGGGCCACCCATCCACCCGTTTCCCCAGTCCCTCCTTCCTTCCTCTCTCCATCCGCCCACCCATGCATCGATACATCTACCTACTGACCTATTCACTTACAGTTCACTTGTCTCTATACCTGTCTATCCACCCATCCACCCATTTCTCCACTCCTTCCTTCCTTCCTTCCTTCCTTCCTTCTTTCCTTTCTTCCTTCCTTCCTTCCTTCCTTCCTTCCCTCCTCCCTCTATGCATCCACCCACACATCAATACACCTATCTATTTACCTATTCACTTACAATTCACTTGTCTCTATACTTATCCATCCATCCATCTATCCCTATGTACATCTACCTATCTAGATATCTTCATTCATCTCCTGAGGTAGCTAACTACCTCTCTACCCTTACTGATGTCTTCACCACCAATCACACAGGGGACAGCCACTCGCACACGTCCTGGGATCGAATCCCAAGTCGTGCCCAGCCGGTGGCCATCAGGAAGAGGAAGGACCTGCCTGCGTGGACCCCAGACCCCAGGGCCTGCTGCGTGGGCAGCGTGGGCCGCAGAACCAGGGGCCGAGGGAAGAGGGAATCCCGGCAGCCGGCGTAGAAGGAGGGTTCTAATCACGCCCGTGCGCGTGTGGTGTTTTGCTCAACATTCGCCACAGCTTCGTATCCTCGAACAGCCCCAGCCCAAACCTCAGGCTGGGCCGGCGGCGTGAGTCAGCTGCACGAGGCGTCCTTCTGTGACCCAGGCTGGGGCCCGCCCCCCCGCCCCCGGCCCGCCGCCGCCCTGTTCTGGGGAGGAGACCGAGCCGTCCGAGACACTGTGTGCCCTTCCGGTGACTCCGAGTACGAAACGTTAACATGTGGTGAGTCATTTCGCTGAATAATTTAAAAAGAAAACACAGCCCGTGGCGAGCCATCTGTGCCTGAGGCGCGCAAGGCCACGGTCCCTTCTTCAGCCACCCGTCGGTCCCTCGGGCGTTTGCAACGCAACGGAAATCTCCGCCGCGGTTTTGCAGGGCTAATGAGGCGTCACACGTTTCTGTATGGCTTTAATATAAAAGGAGGCAGTCTCTGCGTCTGGTGCGGGGGGGGAATGTTTATGAGAAACGGAAGGACACGAAGGTCCAGCTTCTCTTTTTCTGCTGCAGGTACCAGAGCATCCCGTTCTTGGGGAGCTCTGACCGATCAAACATGGAAAGCCGTCTTGCTGTCGAGGTTTAAGTCCTGAAGACCCTCCAGGGGGCTGGGCAAAGGAGGAGGGTCGGTCGCTACCTTGCATGTGCGCACCGTGGAAAAGATACCGCAGTCTCGATGCAGCTGGCCGTGCCAGCGTCCCTGAGAAACGTCAGGCCCTGATCCTTATGTTTTCCAGTGCCACCTGCCCACTGCTGGCTGTCAGTGTTATAAGAAAATAACACTAATGATCTCTGGCCTCTTGGAAATGGAGTTGCAGCCTCCAGCTGGGAGGAGCTGCATCCAGTGTCGGATGCCTCCACCCCGTGGGCATTAAAACAGGACAAAGTGACCTCTGCTCGGGGCCGAAAGCCACCGTGTGTCCCACAGAGCTGCCTGCAAAGGGGACGGGGAAGCAGGCGGGGTGACGCCTGGACGGAGGAGCCCAGGACGGAGCATGAAACACGCCGTGGAGAGTCAGCGTCCCGATGCCGTGTCCTCTGCGCCCACAGCCACGCCCCCCTGCTGGGGGTGTCCCTGTCCCCTCCCCTTTCTCCTACGTGAGTGCCACCCCTTTGTCTGCTCCTCGTGGGGACCCCGTGTGGGCTCCTGCCTGAGTCAGTGCTTCCCCAGGAGCAGTCCTTCATTAATCCCAATAAATGCAGCCACCTCTCCCCCTTCGAAAGCCCTTCATTTTGCCCCTGGCTGGTGTAGCTCAGTGGATGGAGCACGGGCTACGAACCAAAGTGTTGCAGGTTCGATTCCCAGTCAGGGCACATGCCTGGGTTGCAGGCCACGGCCCCCAGCAACCGCACATTAATGTTTCTCTCTCTCTCTCTCTTTCTCCCTCCCTCCCTTCCCTCTCTGAAAATACATAAAATCTTAAAAGAAAAGAAAGAAACCTGTCCCCACGGACCCATGAGTTCCCATCCCCCTCCCCCAGCCCCTGACCACCACTGACCCCCTCTCTGCCCCTGTGGATTTGCCTGCTGGGTGCATTTCACACACGTGGAATCCACACCACCGGACCGTGTGTGTGTGTGTGTGTGTGTGTGTGTGTGTGTGTGTGTGTCTGGCATCTCTCACGGGGCATCTGTGCTCCAGGCCCGTCCAGCTGCAGCCTGACTCAGCGCCTCGCTCCTGTTCCTGGCTGCATACTATTCCACCGCGTGCCTAGATTCCCCCCTCCCATGCATCCATCTGCCCAACCACAGACATCTGTGCTGCTTCCCTGTACTTTGGGGCAAACAGACGTTTTCACGTCCGTCGCGTCTACCCCTAGGGACGGGCTTGCCAGATCCTGTCGCGAGTCTCCGCTCAATCTCCGGAGGGAGCACCGCCTCTGTCCCCCCGTCATTTCAGTCTAAACGGGCAGACCTGGCTCCCCCTGGGACCCGAGGTCTTGTTTGTGGTTCCTGAATCTGGGGCGCGCCCTATTTCCAGGTGACTGGGGAACTGGTCCACTTCACACCGAGCACAGACATGAAGCCCCCCCCACGCCCCCCACCCACACGAGCAGTGCCCTGTGAAGTCCTGGGGGGCGGGGGGGTGGGTAGCAGGGCTGAGCATGGGGACCCGGGACCTGAACACCAGCCGCCCTGGAGGGAGCCACAGAGCCAGCGGGATTCGCACCAGAATCTCTGCCGCCTTCTCCTGGCACCGACCCATCAGCACCAGGACCTGGGCCTCCCTCCCTTCGCCCCTTTTTGCATCTTCCTGCGCCCCGCCCCCCGCCCCTCGACCCCCTCTGCTCCCCTTTGACAACCCACCCCAAAGTCTCCTTTATCCTAGAAGCTTCAATGCACACTCTTCTGCACTGAGCAACCCGCAAAACCCACCTGAACGAGGGGGGCCAGGGGAGGACAGGTGGTCCCAGGGCACAGCGTCCCTCCTGCAGGTTCGCAGGTGAGCACCCGCGTGGGGGGCTTCCCGGGGTCCCCACAGCAGCGCCCCCCGCAGCGGATGGAAGACTCTGGGGCTGGCAGCCGTGGCGCCGGCTCGCCAGTAGGTGGCGCCATCAGACAAGGGAATCCAGCTTACCTTGGCAGCCGGCGCGCAGGTAAGTTGCTTCCCCGCCCTCCTCCACGGGAGCCCAGTCTGGGAGCTCCCTCAGGTACGCACAGGTGTACGAACCCAGCAGAAGCACCCGCTCAGGACCTTTGCGGTCCCCCCAGGGAACCCAGCCACGGTGGGGTCCACCCTGGGCCTCTGGGAGTGCAGCCGGCCTGGTGCAGAGAATTCAGATTTGTCAAGGTGCGTCATGGAGACGGGGTTACAACCACGAGTTTTCTCACGCCCCACCCGGGCTCCCCAAGCCGGCTCTGGACTCGCGGGATTCGTGTGGGAGACGGGGCAGGTTTCCGAAACCCCACTTCTGTGGGACCCCCTCCCTAGCTGACACCTTTTGGGAAACAGAACCTCATTCCTTTTTTTAAAGATTTTATTTATTTATTTTTAGAGACGGAAGGGAAGGAGAAAGAGAGAGAGAGAGAAACATCCATGTGCGGTGGCTGGGGCTTATGGCCTGCAACCCAGGCATGTGCCCTGACTGGGAATCGAACCTGCGACACTTTGGTTCGCAGCCCACCCTCAATCCACTGAGCTAGGCCAGCCAGGGAGAACCTCATTCTTTATTCACACAGAACCGCTCCCCAAACCGTCCTCCGAGTAATTTGGGGGTTCACACTGCCCCTTTGTCTGGCTGCTCCCAGAGACCTCATCGGAAAAGGGGACGCCGCTATGCCCCCCTCAAAGGGCTTTACGGAAAATGGTTTAACACGGCACACAGCAGCACCAGAGAGGAGTGGATTCATCCCTCTTGCCTGCACCCCCTAAATTCCACGGTCCCCCATTTTCTCAAAGTGCAACACCCCCCCTTCCCTCTCAGGCAGTCTGCTGGTCAAGGATACCGGTCACTGGGGGCCTCCTTCCCCAGTGGACGGAACATTTACAGAGACCAGAACATTGCTTCTCCGCAAAGCAGCCGACAGAGCCCCCAAGTTCCCCTGCGGTTCTCGGGGGTTCCTTCTGTCCATGGGAGGACCCCGGGTGCTGGGCTTGTCACACGGGCGGGTCCCTTTGACTTCCCGTTTCCTGTCCAGGGTTTTCCCGCCAGCTGGCCCCGGGGCGCCCCTGTGCCCCAGCTCACACTTTGCAGGCTTCTCCGAGATCTCAGTGTGCGGGAGGACCACCGGGACGCACGGAACTCCTTGCAGACGGAGCTGTGCCCTTTAGCTCCCCGACTCGGAAAGAGATGGTCAGGTTTTTTTCTGCGCCCGGGGACCCCGACGTCAGCCAGGGCGACATTTCAAATTATGGGTGAAGTGCATTCTTCACACGTGCCCGTATCTCCCCCGATGGGACCCCACGCACCAAGCATGGATGTTGCTACGGATTCCACATGCTCTGAAGAGTGTCCTGTTAAACGTCACGGGTTATTATTACATGCAGCTCACGACCGTTTTATTAGGAAGCATGACTTCTGAGACTCCGCCTCGCACGGGTGTTCCGGCGAATGACCCACATGACTTTGGGTGTCTAGGGTTCATAGGCAGGTGGACCCACACATTCATTAAAGGTGAGCACTTAAAGAACCCCCCACGTCCAAAACACACCCCACAGCCCTTAGCCGAATGCCGAGAACCAGATGCCAACTGAACTTCAGATCTTCATTAGAACAAATGCATGTCAAGCGGCTCATGTTCCCCCCCCCACCCGCCTGGGCTGGGTGGCTCGGTGGGGTTGGAACGTCGTCCCCAAAATGGAAAGGTGGTGAGTTCGATCCCTGGTCCGGGCACATAGCTGGGCTCAGGGTTCGATGCTCAGTGAGGTTGTGTACGAGAGGGCAACCGATCGATGTTTCTCCTTCTCTCTCTCTCTCTCTCTCTGCCTTCCTCTTGGAAAGCAAAAAAAAAAAAAAAAAATGTCCTCAGGTAAGGATTATAAAAAAGAAAAAGAAAGACTTACCAGCGGAGAAAATGCAGAACATACACTTGCTATCCTAGGGCCCCTGTCTGAATGCATCCATCACTCTGCAGCCGAGGTACACGGGCCGCTGTCCGTTATTGTAAAAGTAACATGTCCCTTTCCCTGGAGTTTCCTCTAACGCGGTCGCCAGCTTCCAGTGGCTGGAATAAACCACAAGGAAATTGCGCTCCCGTCTGAAGGTGCCCCGAGCAAGCACAACTGCCTCCCGGGAAACTTTCCCCAGCTCCGAGTTGGAGTTGACCTCGGGGACTCATTTCCTGGAACAAGATGATTATCTCCGGGGTGCGAAAGGAAGCCGCTTCCCTGTGAAACTACTCCGCTCCGAGAGAGGCGCGTGGGCTGACCAGCTCCCCTGTCAAATGGAAGTCACTCCAGTCCTCACCCTTCCACTCGCAGACGGAAACCGGGAACGTCTGAAACAAGAGTGTGAGCCTATTCGGAACCTCGACATAAACGCTTAGCTCTGTTCCACGGGGCCGCCCTGAGCCAACTTGGATCTGAACAAGGAACGAAAAGGCGTGTGTATCCTCAAGACCACAAAGCTCAGAGGCAAAATAAACAAATAAAATAAAATAAAATGTAATAAAATAAAACGTAATAAAACATAATAAAATATAATAAAATAAAATAAACCAGGAACCTGTCCTGTGTATAACGCACACCGACGTTTCTGGCCCAGACTTTCAGGGGGAAAAAAAAAAAGAATCTTTCATTCAATTGTTTTATTCATTGCTGTTTAGAGGCTTCTATCTTTCTGTGTGTGTGTGTGTGAGAGAGAGAGAGAGAGAGAGAGAGAGATAAACGAACGTTAGCATTGACCTTTGAACGTCTTCCGGTACAAGGAATTTTATGCAACAAATAATTACAAGACACAAGAACAGAAACGAGGCGTCCAGGTATAAATCCGAGTCCTTACCCGTCCCTCAGAAATCTGGGCCGAAAAGTGCACATTATGCATGGCAAACTGCGGCCTGTCTGCCCCTGAAGATTCCCGAGAGACCCGTACAAGCATCGGCATTTGGTTCATTAGGCTTTCTCCCTGTTCCCCTTTGCTTCATTTTTTTTTGCCCAAGTTGGCAGGTCGGCTCTTGCCTACGTCAGCGCGTAGCGTTGACACGGCCAAACATGGTCCTCCTCATCCTCCTCATCCTCATGAAATCGACCAACGTGGCAAAGGAGCCCTGGTCCCAGGGCCCCGACACTCCGACACACTCACGCACACGCTGACCAGCTTCCTGTGCAGACACCAAAGGGCGGGCGGTTGATGAACCGAGTTTTATGAACATGAACGTGAGTCCCGGACCCGCAGACCGAGTCTCGGCGACCTCTCGGCGACCTCGGCGACCTCCGCCTGGGCTGACCCTCAGGGTTCCAAGACCCCGACATCCTCCACCCTCCTGGGGCCCGCGGCGCGGTGCAGACCCCGGGCGAGCTCCGTGTGGATTGAAACACACGTTTTCCCGCCCCCAAAGTGGAGCAGGCGCGGAGGCAATTATAATTGCATTACGCCAGGCAATTGAGTCCTGCCAGAGCAAGGCACCATCCCAACAATCTTCTGTATAAAAAGCTGGGCCGGCGCCAGCGCTCTCCAGGGACCCGGGACGCATTCAGGAAAAGGCGCGCGCGCGCGCGCGCGCGGTGGTTCTTGAGCGCGCCGACCTCCATGGCGATGGGGGCCGGCCTGGGGTGCGGCGCGCCCAGGCTTCTCCCGGTGGGCCTGGGGCCCCGGGGAAATCTTGTCCTTCCTTGCCTTAGTCACGCGTGACATTCTCATCACGCACGGTGCGGAGGGCCTTCCTGGCTCTTGTCTGCCTCTCTGAGCGTCTACGTGCCACTGGCAGCTCCCCGGGCAGCTTCCGTGCGTGGAAGGCACATCCTTGGATCAGCCGTGTTCGTGGCCTTCCGCACGAAACTCGAGGGAGTGGGCGCGCGGGCCGCCCGGCGTCTCCGCATTCCCTCCGCACGGGGGCGCTCGCTGCTCTCCCGGCACTGGGCGGGAGGTGGACCTCAGCGGTGGACACCCTGGCCCGTGTCCCTTGAACAAAACGAAAGCTTCTTCGTGCAATGTCCAGGTTTGCTGTGCACACACGGACACCCACTGGGTGGTTAGAACAGGTCCCTGCAGCCTCCCGGCCGACGGGAGGGCCTCCCGCCGGGTCGTGGTTTGCCAAGGCAGTGCCGGACCCCCCAGGATGGCACGCCCGTTTACCTGCGCCCACGTTCTGACCTTGAAATGACCCCTCCGGGTCTGAGTTGGACCTTCTGGTTCCGTTCTGTCCGGAGGAGCAGTAGCAGGCTTCTTGGGTCCAGGGTACGCAGATTGAAAAGGAGGAAGGCTTCCTTCCCAGCTCAGCGTGCATGGGTCCATCTCACCCTGCCTGCCGCCCGCCACTCCCAGACTCGCCCACCTCGAGAGACGCTTTGGCAGGCAGCGGGTGGGTTGTGACGGAGGGAGCCCCCGTGGACCTGGTTCCCCGGGGGGGCAGCCGGTTCACGGCCGGCCACGGGGCCTTCCTGTGGGACTCGGCTGAGGAACTCGAGGACGGGAAAAATCAATCAATAAAAGGAGGACGATGAAGTGTGGGTGTCCCCAACGGCAGGGTCACACAGCAGGGGCGACCACGGCAACAATTCCGCAGACCGAAATGCAACGTGTGTGCACCCAGGGGGACCCTTCTGGGTGGCGGGTGACGTCTGGGGTGTAGGTAGGGCACGGGCGGGGGGGGGGGGCGCTGGTCACCCGACGGCCCCGGCATCTGGGACAGGCGGTGATTCCGAAGGGGTGGGCCGCGACCAAGGGTCACGGTTGCCCCTTCTACCCACCGCAAGGCTCCTGCCCGCAAAGGCCATCCGGGTGTGCAGTCGGATTAAAGACACCCACGTCTTCCACGCACAGGGGCCCGCCGGAGACGCCGACGCTTCTGGAGGTGGTGGCGCGGGCCCCGCGCAGGGAGCTCTGTCTCCCTCCCTTCCAAGCCCCCCCCACCCTCCCAGCCCGTGCGGGGAGGAGGGGACGGGCTGCCCGCCCGCCCGCCCGCCCTCCCGGGCCGCGTCCACCTTCACACCTGGGTGCTCCCTGGCGCGGCGAGCTCCATTAGGCCGGGCGGAGAGCCTCGCAGGCAAAGTCGAGTTTAATGAGCGGTGCAGGACGCGCTGACTTTGCCCCCCCCGGCGCACCCTGGAGAATCAGGAGCTCTGTGTGTGTGTGTGTGTGTGTGTGTGTGTGTGCGCGCATCCTTGGTAAGGTCTCCTCTGCCCCTGGGGACAGGAGGAAGTCCCTGACGGCCGAGTTCCACGGGCTGGACTGGGTGGGCTCCCCTGCCAACCCCGTCCTTCCCCCCCACCCCCCGTTCTGACGGCATCCCTGTCCCAGACGGCAGGCTCAGAGAAGAGACATTTTCACCCCTGCCTTCTTGGTTGCCGGGCGCCCCTGGTGGGGGGCCCTTCTGACCTCACTGCTTATCCCTATGGGGGGGGCACAGGGGCGTGCGGAGCCGGACTCCTGATTCCGGCTTCCTGTGGGACCGGCTCAGGCCTTACTGTCCCAGCAGCCACGCGGCAGCACCCTGCACCCTCGTCCAGTTGCCTTCCGAGGGGACGTTGATTCCAGCACAGACAGCTCAGGTCCGCTGGGTGCCGGCTCGGAAGGGGAAGGATACCCGTGTCCGTCCCACAGCTCAGAAGCTGTCCTGGGGCCAGAGGCTCCAGGGACCAGGGCAGGGTCCCCACAGGGCCCACGGGAGGGCTTGTCCGAGGCAGCTGGAAACAAGGACCAGGGCCAGCTGGGCCCGAACCCCGCGTGCTGTGGGCCTGTCTGTGCCGGGCTCAGAGCCCTATTCCGGGGTGCCAGTCCCCATGTCCTGGTGCCCCCACGAACTCCATCCTGCACCCTCAGCAGGCGGACACCGTTGCCTTTCCCAGGACGCCCCGCGCAGGCACTTGGGGGCTCCTTCCGCCTCCCCAGGAGCCCTCAGCCCTGCAGGAAAGGAAGGCTCTTGGCCCGAGGACAGTGTGCGGAGCTGGGGGGTTGCGGGCTGCAAAATCCCTCCGCTCATCCACAGGTCCCAGGCCTGGAGCATGGGAGGCGCGTGTTTGGGGGGGCATGGGCGGGCTTCTTGTGGCGCGGAAGGACCTCTTCCAGAGGTCCCCCGCCTCGCCTCGGGGCGGTTCATCTCTGTACCCCGAAACAGTGACCCCCCACTCCCCTTATGTAAGTCCCCTGTTGTGGGCGCTCCGGGTCTGGAGCTTCCCTGCGCCGCATCCTCCACCTCCAGTCCCTCTCCTGCTACGCGGCCGCACCGCACAACCCTCTCCCGGGTTCAGCTGCACCCGGGAAGGAGGAGGAAGGAGAGAGGGGCCGCCTGTCTCCACCAGCCCCCCCACCCATTTCCCCCCACCCCTGCTCCATCCGTTGCTCTGTAATTACATCCAGCGCACCAGCCGCGGGGTGAGGGGTGGGGGCTCCGACATCAGGGAAGAAAAGAAAAGAGACGCCAAAGAGGAGGGGACCTGAGGGAGACAGAGGGCCAAGGGGGGGGCACAGCCGAGGTGGGGACGCAGCGAGGGGCCGGGAACGGCGCCGAGGCGGGAGGGGCGACGCGAGGGTGGGGGGCGCAGGGGGCGTGGCGCAGCTTCTCCCCCCCCCCTGCGCGGTCTGCGGAGGGAACCCCCCTCTGCGTTCCGCAGCCCCTCCCGCGCTCGTCCCCGCGCCTCCCTCCCGCGCCCTGCGCCCCCCGCCGCCTGCGGACGGCTGCGCGCCGCTCCCCGCGGGGCCGGGTTTCCACCTGTCACCGCGCGCCCGCCGTCTCGCCGCTGCCGCCGCCGCCGCCGCCGCCGCCCAAGTTTGCGGGGACTTGCCGGGCGCGCCGCCTCCTCCTCGCTGCCCGCCCGCGCCCGCGTCCTCGCCCATGGCCGCCGCCCCCGCCCGCCCGCCGCCCGCGCCCCCCGCGCCGCGCGCCCAGCCCCGCGGCCGCCGGGCCCGGTGAGCTCAGGCCGAGCGCGGGCGCCCGTCCCCGGCACGGAGCACTGCGGATGCGGCGCGGGGCCGGCGCGGGGCTCCGGGCGCGCTCGGGGGTCGTGAGCGCCGCGCCCCGCGCCCCCGCGCGCCCCCAGCCCTCCCGCGCGCCCCGCCGGGGCCATGCAGTCGCTCATCTCGCCGGTGACCAAGGCGATCCTGGTGGCCCTCTTCATCTTCGCCATCCTGCTCATCCTCTACGTGATCCTCTGGTACATCTGCCGCGATGTGGACTGCGACCACGGCATCTGACCGCCCGGGGCCCCGCGGGCCGCCGCGCTGAGGGCGCCCCCGCGCCGCCGGGCATGGGGGCTGCGCGGCCCGCCGGCGCCCCCCGCCCCCGGCCCCGCTGCGCGCCCGCCGCCGCTGCCACCTGGCCTTGACCTTCAGGGACGGACGGGGGAGCGGGTGAGTGCACTCCTGCGGCCGCCCTGCGGGGCGACGGCGGGGAGCCACAACTTCGCGGAGGGCGCGGGATGCGGGCGCGGGATGCGGGCGCGGGACTGTCCCCGGGGTGGGCGCTGCGCCCTGTATCCCCCCTCCCCACGGGGGGCGCAGGAGGTGGCGAGCCGTGGCAGGTGGGTGTGCAGGGGGCCGGGAGCCGGCCTGCTGGGCCGCCGCCGAGCAGTCCCGCCGGGCGCCCGGTGCGGCAGGGCGCAAAGCGCTCCCGCCTTCGCTCGCCACCTGCGCAGCGGCCGCAGGCCGAGTGGGACTGAGCCCGCGGGGTGCCGGGTGCCTGCCGCGCGCTGCCCGGTCCCCAGAGCTTTGCCTGCGAGCTGGGGGTGGGACCCCTCTCGCCGTTGTCCCCCCTGCCGAAGCCCGGCGCGGGTGCGGTAGGTGAGCGCGTCTGAGGGGACGCGGTGGCATCCGCCGCAAAGGGACTTGTGCGGCGGCGAGGCAAGCGAAAGGAGGTCTGAAGGCTCCTGCGCCCTGCTCCCCAGCCCAGACGCCCCCCTCTCCCGCCCCGGGGGTGCTAGCGGTGGGAGAAGGGGGTTTCCTCTCCGGCTCCTTGACCCCTGACGGACCTGAGCCGCGGGGATGAGAGGAGAATCCAGCTCCGGCCCCCTCCCACCCAGGGTGCCGGGCAAGTTTGCGACTGGCATAACATCGGGGCAGCGAGGAGAGACGCCCTCCCCGGGAGCGCGTCTCGGACAAGGAACCTGTGCAGGAGCCACGGATGAAGTCGGGATCTGCGGGCGGGTGGCCGGCCGCTGTGGTCCGGGCCGGCAGGGACATGGGGGTCCCCGCTGTCCCCTCCGGGTGGGGGGAGTCCCCCTCCGCTCATGCCTAGCCCTGCTTGGTGACGGCGGAGTCCTTGTGCTTCTCGGTCCAGCCCCTCCGTGTGCAGCCGCTGCAGGGTTAAGGACCTGGGGGAGCAGAGCCTCCCTGCCCCCCCCCCCCACACACACACGGAGAACAGTCGGTACCTCCAGGGGCCGAGACTGTCTGATGCGGGGTGATTAGCCGCGGCGTGCGTGCCGTGCCGCCGCCTGCCGTGGCGACACTGGGGCTGAGCCGGCGACAGCTTCTGCAGTGTCTGAGGCTCAGCTCCCGGATCCGGTGTGGGAGGCACAGGGCCAGGAGACCCAGTTTTTTGTTTGTTTGTTTGTTTGTTTTGAGGATGAACAGCACCCAGTGAGTGAACAAAGGGCTCTTCGTAGAGTCCCCCCCCCACCGGCCCTCTGACCCCCATGGACAGAAAGGAAATGCTTTCTGAATGGAGCTGGCCACGTAACTGCTGTCCCCAAACAGACCGGGCAGTGCAGCCCACCCGCCCCCGCCGGGACCGCAAGGACCAGACTCCCCCAGCTCAGCCCCACAAACACCCCTTCTGACAACTAGAACAGGCAGGTCTGGGAGTTTCCCAAAGCCGGGGCGCCCCACGGGGGAAGGGGGTGCCCTCAGCTCAGACACGCTGGAGGCGAACCGTGCCGCTGGTCCCATTCTGAACTGTGCCTGCCTGCCGCCGTGTCCACCCCCCACGGCGAGAAAACACCCCCCCACCCAGAGCCCCTCATGTCTGCACCCCACGCACAGCCGGGGACCCGGGACCCCAAATTCACCCAGCGTGTTTCTCACCAGCTGCTCAGGGGGCGGGGAGGAGGAGCAGAAAGGGGCTCCCCATGAAGTGCCTGGTTTTGGGGGATCCCCGGGGAGATGGGGGGGTGGAGCGAGCTTGCAGGCCAGTGGGGCATGTCGGGGAGGGACAGCAAAGGGACACCCTGCAGGACACTTCCCGGCGGCCGGCCGCTCGGTCTCCACGGCGAATGTTGCCAACCTGAACCCCGAGGCCCCCTCCAGTCTGGTGAGCCTTCTGTGTGAGTGTCCCCCCCCCGCCCGCCCCCCCGGGGCTGAGCTTCCCTCGGACGTATTCCCCTCCTGAGCCGTTTCGGTCCCCATACAGCGAGAGTTTCCCCAACGCCCCAAAGAATGGCTCGCAAACTCCGGCCTTGTGCCCAGGGCGGCACCCATGTTCACGGTCGTGGCCACGTCCGCCCCGACGCCACAACCCACGGAGGGTCTCGGCATTCCCAAGACAGGAAGCCCAAGAGAATGGATGTTCTTCTGCGGGAGGGTCACCCCCCCCCAAAAGACAGACACCCCAGTCACCCAGGGAGCCCGAGACCCTGCAGACGGCCTCCCAGGACCCTGCCTCCAGTTCACACGGCCCCGTGGGGTCTCCTCCGCCACCTTGCTGGGAAGGGGTCGGCGGCTCGTCCCGGCCCCAGCGTAGGCGCCGAACCTCAGGCCAGGGCAGATGGCCCCTTGGGCAAGGTCACGGAGCTGGGGAGGGTCCAACCGCCCCTGGTCGTTTGTGGGCAGTGTCCCTGGGGCTTCTAACTGGACACGGTGCTGTGTCTCCAAGATGGGAGGCCTTCCGCTGCTTCTGGGAAATCCACGCCGGGTCCCCCCTCCCGCCTGTCTGGGCGCCCACGGATCACTCAGCTCCCCAGGGTGCCTGCTGTGCGCTCGCTATGTGGTCGCTGTTTGGGCGTCTCATCTCTCGGGAAGAGGGACTGTTGCTCAGCCTCACAACAGTGTGTCCCCCCCCCCCGCCCGGAGACCCACCTCTGGGGGGGCGTCCGGGTAGAAAGGAAAACCAGGAGAAACCGGGAGACACGTGGGTGAGAAGGCAGGCCGGCCTGTCGGCTCTCCTGCCTCCTGGTCTGCGGGGAAACCGCAAAAGCGCGGAAAAGCCGGGGCCTCTGCCAGCACAGCCGTTCTTCCCCGTAAATAACGACCGCGCGGCCTCCCGGTGCCGGCCGCCTCGTGCACGGCCAGGCGGGGACTGGTTTGCTGGACGCTGCGTTTCCCGCGCCGACGGCGGCGGCGAGGAGGGTAATGATCGCCCCAGTTACGCAGAGAGAGGGAAGGGGGAGGGAGGTTGGGACGGGGAGGTTACGTAAGTCACAGAAACAGAACCAGGGAGGAAACGGCGTTCGCCCGCGGGGCCGGCTGGCGGGGGGGCAGGTCCTTCCCGCGCACCTGCTGGCTCCCCCCGGGTGTGCGTGGTGCTGGCGCGTGTCTGTGCGTGTCTGTGCGTGTGTGTGCGTGTGTGTGCGTGTGTCTCCCACCTCACAACACTCACAACACTTGCTTTCCCATTCACGCAAAGTTCTAGTTTGTCTGTCTCTTATCCTCTGTCCATGAGGGCTGAGGATTACAACTTCCCTAAAGATTTTTTTTAAAATTTTATGTATTTATTTGTTTAGAGAGGGAAGGGAGGGAGAAAGAGAGAGAGAGAGAAACATCCATGTGCAGTTGCTGGGGGTCATGGCCTGCAACCCAGGCATGTGCCCTGGCTGGGAATCGAACCTGTGATGCTTTGGTTCGCAGCCCGTACTCAATCCACTGAGCTACGCCAGCCAGGGCTGACTTCCCTTAAGATTGTAAAAACGTGTCCGGTGTATGACATAGTAAGCGTTTTTAGGGATGGCGGGATAACTGCTCTGTGCCTATGTCGAGGTGCTGCCTGCCCAGGTTTTATTATTTCTTTTTAAAAACCTGACCGGGTGGCTCAGAGGGTTGGAGCATCGTCCTGGGGACCCAAAGGTTGCAGTTTGGTCTCTGGCCAGGGCATGTGATTGGTTAAGTGTTCAGTCCCCAGTCGGGGACCCATCCCGTCCGAAGGCGACCCATCCATGTTTCTGTCTCACATCGATGTTTCTCTCTCTCTCTCTCTCTCTCTCTCTCTCTCTCTCTCTCTCTGTCACTGGCCCCTTCCTCTCTCTCCAAACTCGATCATCATTTCCTCGGGGGAAGATTTAAAAAAAATAAAAGAATCAGGGCCTCTTGCTTGCTGAATACCGACCAACAGCTGTGAAAATTGGAAAGAAAAAAAATAAAAAAAGTGGACGCCGGCCGGCGTGTTCTCTGTGTGTTGGACACGATGTTCTGGGGTGAGACACACACAGACTTTATCCGGTGATCCTCAGGGACCCGCCGTGTCTCCGGAACCAGGCACACGTTGGCGGGCCCTGATGGGTCCCCTGGAGAGGACCGGGGCGGGGGGGGGGCTGCCGACATCACGGGGCCGGCTGGGCGTTCTAGAACTTTGCGTGGACTCAGGGCCGGGACCGGCTACCGCAGAGTGCGCCGGGGTGGCAGGTTCCCGGCCTGGCTGTTTGCTTTCGCTCAGGACCGACGTGTGGGCTCACATTTCGGGGGAGCGGGTGGGCAGCAGGCAGGCAGGCAGGCAAGAAGAAACTGGGGGTTACAGGGCTTCCTCCTCAATGGTGAGTCCACACAGCAACCCCCAACTCGACCTCCTTGATAAACAAGGGCAAGTGTCTGGCCCTCATCAACTTCAGGAGGCAAAAATAAGGTCAGAAATCTCCTTCTTGCTTCTGAAGCCATTTCCACTTTTTTTCTTTTTCTTTTTTTTTAAGATTTTATTTATATTTTGGCAGGGGGAGAGAGAGAGAGAGAGAGAAACATCCATGTGCGGTTGCTGGGGGTTATGGCCTGCAACCCAGGCATGTGCCCTGACTGGGAATCGAACCTGCGACACTTTGGTTCATTCGCAGCCCGCGCTCCATCCACTGAGCTACGCCAGCCAGGGCCATTTCCACTTTTTTTCTTAAAAGCAGGAGGCAGAGTCTTGGCTGGTGTGGCTCCGTTGGTGGAAGCGTTGGCTGTCCGACCTATGGAAAGGTCAGAAGTTCAAATCCCGCTCAGGGCACAGGCCTGGGTTTCGGGGTTGCTCCCTGGCCACCTCTATCTCTCTGTCTCCCTCTATCCTCCTGTCTCTAAAAGTCAATGAGCCAGTGCTCGAATGGGAATTTAAGAAGAAAAAACAAGCAGGCAGAGCAAGTAGACAAAGTGGCATCTTCCCTGGTTATCTCCTCCCTGTCTCGGGCTCCAGGCCACCTTCAGAGGGAGGTGGGACACCGCCGGGGGTCTGGGCCTGGAAGGAAGGGGCGGGGGGCTGGGGGACGGAGCCACAGACACCCTGGAGGGTCCGACAGAGGAAGAGGGGCGGCTGCCCTCCCGCCCCCAGCCCCAGCGCCGCAGAGCCGGCGCCCCCCCGGGGGAAACCAGTTCCCTGAGGCCGTCTGGACACCCGGTGGACCCCGAGCCCAGGCATTTCTGAGAAGCCCCCGTTCCCTTGCTCACCATCCACATCGAACGAAACCACGCAGGAGCGGCCCCGGAACGGTGACCTTGGTGGCCTTTGCAGTGGACGCCGGACTCCGGGCTGCTCCTGGGGGCCCCTGTGCGCCCCATGGAGGTCTCCGCCCGCCCCTCGCCTGCACACCTGCCTCCCCTCAGAGCCGCCGCCTCCTCCTCCTCCCAGCAGCACCTGGCCCTGCTCTCGGGGACGCCGGCGCCTTCCGGTGGGGGCCAGCCCTTGGGGACACGCTCAGCCCAGTCGGGGGATGATGGCAAAACCAATTTTATAGTCATTCGAGTGTGCTTGCAGCTCGGAACAGTGTGAGCGGAAGGGGAGGGCTGCGGGCATTTCCAGAAGAGCTCCCGGAACAGGGGGACGCCCCGAGGCCCTCGGCACCCGTGGGTGGGCTTGGGCAGAAGGAGGGTCATTTGTCTCATAACTTCACTTGCACGCTTTCCCCCGCCCCCAAGTAGGTGTTTGAGGAGTCGGCGGCAGGGACCACACACCCCAGCGTCATGCCCGCGGGGGCGACGTGGTGTCGTGTGCTCCTTGCAGATCCCGGGACGGTTGCTCTTGGCGTCGGGGACACTGCGAGTCTCTGGGGAAACTCGGGGTCTCCGGGGTCCGTGAGGGCCAGCGTGCCGGGGTCGGATGGTCCCTCTGCGGTCTGGCCACCCTGACCGTCCTCACCCTCTGTCTCTGAGAGTCCTCAGTGGACTCTGGTGTGCGTGGACCTGTGGGCTTTGCGCACGCACACGGCGGTGGACGCCCTGGGTGGACCTCCCCTCGCCCGGGACAAAGCGGGAAGCGTGTTCTCGATGTCCCCCCCCGCCGTTCCGGACCTGGGGCTCTGCCTCTGCACGGCTTCCCCGTGCCCCTGTCCTGAGCCGCACACGCACACACGCACACACACACACACACACACACACGGACGATGGAAATGAAATCATCTCCCTGCCCCGAACTCCTCCGCTTCCATTTCCCTTTCCCCGCTCTTGGCTTTTTTTCTTATTTGTCCGTGACCGTGGACCTTTCGACGTTATTTTGCATCCGTTGTTTTAGTGCCCGGCGTGGGGGCGGGACCGTCATGAACTTCACCAGGGGACGCCCCGGTATTTCCCGCGCCCGCCTGACACCCTCCAGAGTTGCGGCAATGTTGCCGGCCGCACTCCCTGTGCCTGGGACGCTTCTGTAACTGCCGGTTTTTATGCTGCTGCTTCTCCTCGCCTCTCCCACCCGGCTCCCCTCCGGCGGCCCTCGGTCCCCTCCTTGCGCCTCTGAGTCCGTCTGCTCTTCTATCGTGTTCATCCGACTCCCCATATGAGTGGCATCCTGGGGCACTTGTGTTCCTGCGCCTGACTAACTTCATCCAGCAGAACAGCCTCCAGGTGCGTGCATGCTGTCACACGCGGGGAGGTCTCCTTCCTCCTACGGCCGAGGAGTCTTCCGTTGCGTAAGCGTAGCCTGTTTTGTTTTTTGTTTTTAAAGATTTTATTTATTTATTTTTAGAGAGGGAAGGGAGGGAGAGAGAGAGAGAGAGAGAGAAACATCCATGTGCGGTTGCTGGGGGCTGTGGCCTGCAACCCAGGCATGTGCCCTGGCTGGGAATCGAACCTGGGACACTTTGGTTCACAGCCCGCGCTCAATCCACTGAGCTACGCCAGCCAGGGCCTGTTTGTTTGTTTTTTTTATCCACTCTCCTCCCGACGGGCATGCGGGCTGCTTGCAGATCTCAGCGCGTTGTAACTGAGGCCGCAAGGAGCACCGGCGTGCACCTGTGCTTTCGGATTCATGTTTTGTTTTTGTTGTTGTTGTTTTTTTTGTTTTGTTTTGTTTTCCGGATGAGCTCCCAGAAATGGAATCACTGGGTCACAAGGCAGATCCGTGTATAGTTTTGTGAGGAAATTCCACACTGCTTTCTTTCCACAGGGGCTGCCCCAGTCTGCAGTCCCACCCACGGTGCACAAGGGTTCCCCTTTTCTCCGCAACCTCTCCAACGCTGGTTGCCTGTGGATGTGTGGATGACGGCCACTCCGACCGGTGTGAGGTGGTCCCTCACTGTGGTTTGCACTGGCATCTCTCTGGTGGCTGGCGAGGCTGAGCATCTTTTCCTGCGTCTCCGGCCCCTCCGTAGGTCCTCCTGGGAGAAGTATCTGTTCAGGACCTCTGCCCGTCTCTTCATGGGGCCGTTTCTTGCTCTCCTTCTGAAGCACGTTCTGGTCTCTCCTCTCCGTGTGTCGATGAGGACACTCTCCAGTGCCGGGACCCTCACCGGACTCCCCCCCACAACTGTTGGGCTTTGAGTGTAGACTGGCTTCGCGGTACGATTTTGAGAAACGCGCAGGCCCCCCCCAGTGGCAGAACAGACCGGAATGACCTGCTTTCTTTGCTGTTACTTATTATCACGGTGCAGGCGTTTACTTGGGAACCTCACCGCATTTTCTGCTGGATGGGGCCTGGCGTGTTAGTGCTACGCAGTAGCTACAATTTTATTGGGGAGAAAAGGACTTAGAGACCTAAGACTCGGCTTTGTCTCTGGCTGTTTCATTTTCTATTCTGTCCTTTTTAAAAAAGATTTTATTTATTTATTTTTAGAGAAAGAAGGGAGGGAGGGAGAAAGAGAGGGAGAGAAACATCCATGTGTGGTTGCTGGGGGCCGTGGCCTGCAACCCAGGCATGTGCCCTGGCTGGGAATCGAACCTGCGATGCTTTGGTTCGCAGCCCGCGCTCCATCCACTGAGCTACGCCAGCCAGGGCTTTGTTTTGTTTTGTTTTTGATTGTTCAGAAGTGTGTGTATCTTCGAGCGTTTGCAGGGTGCAGAGGTCTGGGTGGGCGGGGTGCATGGCAGGGGGGTGGGGCTCTCTCGTTGCAAAGGAAGAAGTCCACTTAGGAAGGAACGATTCTTTCCGCCGGAATAAGAACACGTCCCCAGGCCTGCGCTGTGCCACGCGGGTTATGATGTAGTCCAAGGTAGTCCTATAGGGAGAGGCTGGCTCTTGTCCCAGCCGAGTGACCCGTTTCGGGGACCTACATTCTCTCCGCGGTCCCCCGGTGCGGGGGGGCGGGGGGCGGGGGGCAGGAACTTAGGATGTGGTGTTGTTTCCAGCCAGGGGCGTTTTCACTGGGGGACGAGGAGAAACAAGGGAGGCCAGGGGTGACCTTGGACATCACCCCAAGGGCGCCCTTGAACCCTTAGATGGGACCATGAGGGTACGGCACGGAGCGTTTCCTGGGCTCTGTCCCGACCGGGGTGGCGGCCTCAGGACGCCCGCGGCTGACTGAGCACCGTGATTTCGGGGAAGATGGACGGACCATCTTCCCCTCCCCGGAATTTCCCTGTCCCCTGGTAACGCCAGATGCGGGGACGCGGAAAAGGGAAGCACCACAACACCCACAGGCGTCTGTCTGTCCAAGCCCTGCGCCGCCCTGTCCACGCTGCCACCCGGGGGCTGGGGGACGGCTCCTCCGGGGTGCCCGGCGCGGGTCACCACCTGGGACTCAGCCCTTGCTCCCTGACTGTCTCCTCGCCGCACCCCTGTGTCCGCCCGCCCCTCAGGACCGGCCCGAGGACAGCACCTCCCCCCCCACCTGCCCCCTGCGGGAGGGGCACCCGCGACCGTCAGGGCCTTGGACACACGGAGGCCCCCTGACCGGGGGCTCAGCCGCTGCCGGTGCACTGGGCACCCCACGTTGGACGTCCAGGAGGAGCAGAGGAAGGGGGTACACAGGGATTCTGCCGTGTCCAGGTCACCGACCTGGAGAGGGACCCCGGAAACCACGCCAGGGCCCCGGGTCCGCCAGCCCCCAGCACCCAGCATGGGCCGTCCCTGCTGCTGGGGGTTCTGGCCCCTTCGTCTAACCCTCCCCGGCCCCTCACGCCGGGGTGGGGGGGGTTGTGCCGGAGACCTCCTACTAGGGGGTCTAGGCAGGCCTTCGCCCTGCAGGGAACCGGGCCTCCAGGGTCGGCCAGGAAGGGCCCCCTTTGTCCCTCGCCGGCGGAGGCCTTGGCGTCGGTTTGTGAGAAACTCGGCGTCCGGGAGGCACGGAGGGAGACAGGCGCGGGCCGAGAGGCGTCCCCGCGCGCAGGACGAACCGGGGTGCTGTTCCGGCCCGTGGGTGTGTCTCCCGAGACCTAGCCCCCCCATTGGCCACCTCTCCCGGGCGCCCTGGTGGGTCTTGTGGGGATGGGGGACACGGGGACCATGGCGTGGGTCCCCAGCTCACTGCGCTCAGCTCACCCTCTGTCTCCTCTTCTCTTCTCGCCCCTCAGGGTCCCCGGAGGGACAGAGAGCTCCGGCCGCTGGGGGCGCCCCGTGTCCGCCGCTGGCTCTCCAGGCGCCCGCCAGGACGCCGCCGTGAGGGCGGCCCCGTCAGGAGCCGCCGCTGAGATGCCACCGCCGGGTGGCCACGGGGAGGCGGCCGGCGGCATCCCTTCCGCCCGCGCCGCCGAGGCGGCGCCAAGGACCGGGTGACCCTCCGCAGGAGCGAGGCCACCGCCGACCCTCATCTTGCAAAGCCATCACCGGGTGGCCGGGATGCACGGGCCGAGTCCCCCGCGGGGCCATGCTGGTGTCCGTCCCGTCCACCCACCCCGGCGGCCCCCTCCCGCCGTGCCCGCCCGCCCGCCCGCCCGGCCCTGCGTGTTGTGACGTGTTCGTCCGCCTCTCCCCTGTGGTCCGTGTCATTCGTGGGTGCAGACGCCCCTGCCTACGCCTCGCCCCCAAAAGCCCACGCGCAGCGTTTCCGGGGCCCCCCAGACGCTCCGGGGAACACGCCCGCGCAACGACCCGCCCCAGGGTGCGTGTCCGCGCGTCGGCGCCCCAAGACGCCGGGTTCTGCCATCCGTGGGTCCCCCTGCGCGGCGCGGAGGACTGACTGGAAGCTCGGCGCGTGGGGTCGGAGCGCCGTGGAAAGTTCCGGAAACACAGCCAGCACGAGCCACGTCTGAACTGTCCACGGGGCCTCGGGGGAGCTTCCCAAACCTCGCCGCGCGCGACGGTGGCTCGGCCGCCAAGGACCCTGGGGCTGGGTTTCCTGAGCTAATCCCAGGGGACCCGGTGGGGTGGGGGATCTGGGGGGGGGCCCTGCGGGGTGAGGGCAAGGGGGGCGGGAACGTCTCAGTGAGTGTGTGCCCACGCTGTGCAGCCCCCCTCCCCCCCGGCCCCCCCCCCCCCCCCCCCCATTTTGTACGCGCTCCCCAGCCCGGCCGTCTTTCTGTCCGTCCCGCAGGCCCGTGTCTGTCCCGTCTCATGGCTTCTGCCTCTCTCCCCCTTCACCGCCCCCCCCCGCCCCGCGAGAGGCCCTCCCGTCGGAGCTGACCCATCACGGCTATTCCGGAAAATAAAATATTTTTGAAACCGCCCGGCTCCCGAGGGGCTGTTTGTCTCAGGGTGGGGGGGGGTGGAACCCAGTGAGCTGAGGCCTCGGGAGACCCTGGGGGGGGGGCGGTATGGGCGGGGCGCAGCCCGGGGTCTGCGCGTGCTGCAGAGGGAGAGACCCGCGTCAGGTGCCGCCCACGGGCGTGGGGACGTGGTGTTCGCCCACGGACACGACCCATCAGGGAGCAAGGGCAAAGGGCGGCGACGCATTTCACGCCAGGGCTGCTCCGGCGGCGGCGTCTTGTTCTGCACCAGGCGGGTCCCCGCCCCCACTGCGCAGAAGCAGGTCCCAAGGGGCGCAGGGGAGTCTGCGGACCCAGCCCGGAACCGGGGTGAAGGGTTAAGGCTTCAACGTGGAAAGCACAAATTCCATCCCCACCGTTCAATCGGACACCACAAGAATATCCGTTGTGCTGATGAGGCACTTATTTTAATATTGAGCAGGAAAACGGGGGGACATGGGGGTTCCAGGGGTCACTTTGGTGTCTCCCTCCCAACGAGAGCAATCTGTGTTGAGGGGGCTGGGGATGCTACAGGGTCCCCTGGAGAGCACGCTGCAGAAGCAGGCTGCAGCACCTTGGGGTGCTCCGGGTCGTCAGAGGGAAGGGGTGCTGGGGAAGGCACGGCAGCCTGGGTGGGGACACAGGTGTTGCCCAGGGCCGGGAGCCCACGTGGCCGTGGGGAACCCCCCTGAGGCGGCCAGCCCCTGCCTTGTTTTGGGGGTGCGTGTCATTGAGACCCCTGGCGGGCGGGAGTCCCCTGCGTGTCCCCAGCAGCCGATGGCCACGTTGCAGAGCAGACGCCGCTGCTTCCCGAGGCTGTGGGATGAGCTGGGCGGGGGCCTCGGTGGGGAGGGGGCAGGGCTCCCCCGGCACAGAAGCTGGGCGAAGACCCCGGTCTCTGGTCTCCTCCCCTGGAGTCCAGGTCTCAGCGGCTCACCCCTGGGCCACCAGGGGCCACCCATGACGAACTCGGAAGGTACCAGGGACTGGACACCGATGGCCCGAGGCCACGGTGACCAGTTGTGGGTAGACGCTGAACAAGCTCATCCATCACGCCACACTACACGCCCTCCACCCACACCACACACGCTGCCGTGGTGGGTATTCCCAGCCCCTCACCAAGGACCCCGGTGGGGGGCAGGCACAGGTGTGTGCACCTGGAGTGGGACCCTCATGGAAGGAAGGGGCAGGTTGTCTCCTAAACGCCACGGGCTGTGGACCCATCCCACAGCACTAGCTAACCAGGTCAGTACTGAGTACCTACGCTCCTCCAGGAGACCTTACGCTTAAAAAACAAAAGTTATCCCCTGGCGGGCATAGCTCAGTGGATGGAGCTTGGGCTGGGAACCAAAGTGTCGCAGGTTCGATTCCCAGTCAGGGCACATGCCTGGGTTGCAGGCCACGGCCCCCAGCAACCGCACATAGATGTTTCTCTCTCTCTCTCTTTCTCCCTCCCTTCCCTCTCTAAAAATAAATAAATAAAATCTTTAAAAAAATAAAATAAAACGAAGTGTCTTGGAAGTTGTCTGACACGGGGCACAGCCAAGGGACCCCCCTCTTGTTAGATCGAAAAGGCCCGGCTGGAAGTCGGAGGTTTACCTCTTGTGGGGGCTGCATAGGCTGGAGAGCCTGTCAGAGGCACAAGAAAACCCGGCCCGTGAATGGAGAACGCACACCTTTCTACCTGCACCGACTCATGCACGGCGACCAGGACTGGGCAGAAACCCACCCTCACCCCCAAACCGTCCCCGTGAACCTTGCCTCATTTGGGGGACCCCGCACATCCACGGGACTACAGCCAGCTCCATATTCTTGCCACGGGCTTCAGAAGTGACCAGAGGCTTTCAAACAAATGTTTAAGGGGATTCTTGTGATGCCTCTGGTGCCCACGTGGCTGGCCCAGAGAAACTGGCTTCCCTCCAAAGGTGTTTAGTCTCTTTCCACCCTGGCCAAAGTGCTGCGGTTGGTTGGGGCATCGTCCGGTGCACAGAAAGGTTGCAGGTTCGATCCCCGGGCGGGACGCATGTGTGAGGGAACAGGTGGGTGTTTCTGACATCAGTGTCTCTCTGTCTCTGTCTCTGTGTCTGTCTCTGTCTCTGTGTCTCTCTCTGTCTCTCTGCCTCTCTCTGTCTCTGCCTCTCTCTGTCTCTCTGTGTCTCTGTCTCTGTCTCTGTCTCTCTGTCTCTGTCTCTGTGTCTGTCTCTGTCTCTCTGCCTCTCTCTGTCTCTGCCTCTCTCTGTCTCTCTGTGTCTCTGTGTCTCTCTCTGTCTCTCTTTGTCTCTCTGTATCTCTCTGTCTCTATCTCTGTCTCTCTGTCTCTGTCTCTGTCTCTGCTCTGTCTCTCTGTCTCTGTCTCTGTCTCTTTGTCTCTGTCTCTATCTCTGTCTCTGTCTCTGGGTGTCTGTCTCTGTCTGTGTCTCTCTGTCTCTGTCTCTCTGTCTCTCTGTCTGTCTCTCTCTCTCTCAAAGCAATGAAAAAATACCCTTGGGTAAAGATAAAAAACATTCGGTACCTCCTGAAAAAACTTGGCATTGTGGGAAGACCCAAGACGACACCCGCTAACGTACTCCTTATTTCCTCGCAGGTGAAAACGTAGGAAACTCCAGTCCCCAGAAGGCAGCCGACGAGGTGCCGATCTGGCGTAGACAAAGCCACACGAGAAGGTCACGGTCAGAGGGTGGGTGCCGCTCACCGAATCCCCGTCGCCGCAGCGAGTCCTGGAGGGCAGGGGGTGGGTGGCCGTGTGTGCACTGAGGAGCTGATGACCGTGAGAGGTGCGTGGCCCAGGTGAGCACAAGGCCACACAGTTGGGCCCCAAACGATAGGGCGTCCACCTGCAGGAGGCAGGTGTTTACCCCCACGGCGTCGGCACGGGCTCGTTGGTCAGTTATCGTCCCTCGGTCTGAGTGGACGTGGTCACGGTTTGTCCGGCGTGATCGACCTTCTCTGTCTGGGCGGGTGTGTCTGTGTTTGTGTGACACGCCTTATTATTATTGTTTAATCCTCACCCTGGGCTGTGTTATTGATGAGAGAGAAAGAGAGAGAGAGAGAGAGCGAGAGAGAGAGAGAGAGAGGGAGAGACAGAGAGAGAGAGAGAGGGAGAGAGAGAGAGAGACAGAGAGAGGGAGAGAGAGGCATCACTGTAAGAAAGACACATCATCTGGCTGCCTCCCTGAGGTCTCCGTTCCCCGGATGTGGCTCGGCCAGCCGAGCCGCCCAGCCAGGACACGTAGTGTCCTATCGTCCCAGACAGCCACAGGCCCCCAGTTCCTCCTGCTGGAAGACACGGGACACTTAAAATCGGGGTCATCTCGTTTCACACCGGCAGCTCATTTACAGTTCCCGGTTGCGAAATACCTGACCCAGTTTCGGGGCCCCTTGAGGAGTGTCCCCAGGTGCACCGGTGGGGACACATGGCACAGCCCTCTCCCAAGTGTAGTGTCATCTACCGGGCCCTCGGGATGCCCCCTGGATCCTAGTTCCGCACAACATCCTCGTGAGTGTCTCGAGAGGGAGGCAGTGATGCCTTTCTCCGCCTCAGGGCTATGATGGGGAAGGAGCGGGCGGGCAGAGTTGCAGGCCCAAGGTAGCACAGGGGGCCCCTGGAGATGCTGACCGCAGGGCCTGCCCATAACCTCTGCCTCGGGCCACCCGCCCTGTCCCTCTGGGACCAGCAAGCTGCCCGGAGGGTGGGAAGGACGTGGGAGGAAATCGGGACGTTGAGGATCATGCATTCACCTACCCTTCTAACCCCCAACTCTCTAACCACCCATCTACCCATTCACCTACCCAGCTGTTCATTCATTCACTCATTCATTCATTCACTCATTCATTCACCCATCCATTCGCGTATCCATGCCCATATTGATTGACTCATTAACCGATCCATTAATGCATCTATCCATCCATATACTCATTCATCTTCTCATTCACGTATCCATCCATTTATCTACATTTTCATCTAGACACTCATACATCCACCTGTTAATTCATGTAGTCACTAACCCATCTATTCATGCATGCATCCACCCATCCATCCATGTATCCATGTATCCATCCATCCATCCATGTATCCATCCATCCATCCACCCACCCATTCACCCGTGAACCCATGTGTCCTTAATCCATTCACTGACATATCCATTCGTCCATTATTCATCCATCCATCCATCCACTCACCCCCCCATCCATCCATGGGACCACTTATTGACCACCCACCCATTATTTTCTGAGGTCAAATGTTTGCCCCAACGGACGTCCAGATCTAGCTGCATTCCTGGCGCAGCCCAAGCAACCAGTACGCATTCAATCAACGAGCACAGCCAGGCGTGAATGCCTGGTCTTCGTCACGCTCATCCCACAGACGTGTGACAAGGCTGCTACTCTTCGTTTCGCCAAGGAGCCAACCCCAGGGACAGAAGTAACTGCATGCCAAAGAGAGTTTCCTCGAGCTTCTATAGGAGAGATTAGGCACCGAGCCCGTGTGACTGTAACACCGATGAAATGTCATGGTTCGTGAGCGACACTAAACAGAGGGAGTATAGGCTCCTGATGGTTCGGGGCATTGGAAATGGCGGGGTTGCTATTTCGCGGCTGTATCTGAGCCCGGTTCTCAACCATCGCGACAGGTTTCACTCTACACATTTGGAGAGCGGAGGAGGAATCCTGACGAACGTTGCAGCAGGGCTGAGAGAGTTCACGTTGTAAACGCTGCCTGCCACATCTCGAGTCTGTCTGTCTTTGTTATATATATATAAAAGGCATCTTACATTACAATATCTTTTTTTTTGGAATCCACAGCTTCATACACCTTTGACCAGAGTGAACCAAGTAAGTTTCGAAATACCCACGCTATGCCTCCCGTACGCGAGGGGAATATCAGCGCCCGATAGACTCATCTCTTTTGAGAAAGAACAGCGGAACTCTATCACCACTTCTGTCCTGGGGGTTTTTGTCTTTTAAGAAGCAACTCCAGCCCCACCAAGGTTTTCTAAGGCTGGGGGGTCCAGAGCTGAGGTCCGGCCACCCTCAGCCCTCGACCGTCACGGGCAGGGAGCGTGCCAAGTTCCTAGAAAAGGGTCACCGTTTCCCCCCCAGACGACTTGGACGATGGACACACGAGAGAGTGCGCCCAACTCCCTGCTCACTGGAATTGTAGATAGACCCCGGCGAGCAGTAAGATCAGAAACTTAATTATCGGAGGTTCCCCTCGGCTGGCTGCCGTCGACAACATGCGGACCATGTCTTGGGTTTCCACCCGTGACTTCTCACCAAGACAGAGGCACGGCGGGGTTTTCGTTCGCCGGCGTCCTTTGGAGAAATCCCGACGGCTCACAGAAGATAGAGCAACGGAAGGAGGAGTCTGTTTAGTGACTCCTTCCTGGGAGCTGGCTGTGGAGGACAGGGGAGCCTCTGAACCCCTCAAATCTGTGGTCCTGTTGATGCAATGGTCAACTGTGTCAGAATGAACACCACGCTTTTTCTGGAAGGTCATTGTCGTCACTGGTGCTGCGCTCCTGACCACGCGGCAGGCTCTGCCGGAACGCTTTGGTTCGCAGCCCGAGCTCCATCCACTGAGGTACGCCAGCCAGGGCTTTGGGCAATGAAATGTTTAAAAGAAAAAAATAGACATAATGAGTATATATATATAATGAAGCAACACAGCTGCAGAAGCACGAAAAGAACCCTGAGCACCATGCACCTTTGTTCCCACAGGGTAGCCTGCACTTAGGGTCCGTGGGTGTGGAATGCGGCGAGAAGAACAATGCCTGACTCCCCAGCCAGGGAGACCCAGGTCCCTCTCAGCGGCCACTTTAATTTTCTTGAAGGCGCAGCTGCTGGAACGAATCTCCGGCATTATTCTGCGATGCCCGTGAAACAGGCTGCAGCTCATTCAACACGGTGACTCATTATAGACGAGCCCGGCTTTGGGGATGAATGCGTATTAGCAGCTATCTCCCGTCTACCCCCCCCCCCAATTACATCCTAGAAGCCGTTAGGAGCGGTCAGACTCCGTGACTAATTGTGCTGGGGTGGGAGGGGGGCAGGCCCCACGAGAAACTCTGGCAGGGGACTTGGGAGGCCAGCCATGACGGGAAACCAGCAGCCAGGCGCTAACCACGGAGCTTTAGACGTTGCTTCT